>NC_141700.1:14987597-15587597 GCF_964263255.1 Lissotriton vulgaris | reverse complement strand
GGACATCCAGCTATCTCGCTCTTTTTGATGCCATGCAGAGCATGACTTTCTAGTTCTCAAGCAACACAGCGTTTGCAATATGGCACTGTTCTCCCCCAAATGCACACATCTGCAAGTCTCTGGCCCTCTACGCTATTGCCAGACTTCGTCTGGAGTCCTCTATACCTATTGACAAATAGAGCACTAACATTTTTGTCGCTAGTGTTAGGTTCTGCTCCAGTGCCCGCACATTTCCAGTCACCCCCTTCAAGGTGCCGGCAGCCTGCCCAAAAAGAAAGCGAGGAATATAAGTGCAGTCTACCTGCAATTCTGCTACAAATACCTTCATCATCAACGGCAGAATTATGAGTTAACATGTGACTGAACACTGCAAATAGTGGCTCTGCTGGTTATAAAAATTAATATACGGTCAGACGGCGACTGTAGTTTCCACTTGTATGCATCAGACTTTGATGATGTAATTTCTCAGAGAATAGTCTGCAAAAGGGGTTGTAGGAGCTTCCCTCATGCATTTAAGAAGGTGGAAGGATGCACATTGTGTAAATAAATGGAGCAAAAGGCTGCCTTAAATAGAAATACTCAATAAAATTGCTCAAGGGGGTAATATAATGCACTTTCTGGGGACGTTCGGAGTTGCAGACAGGGGTTCTTCTGCTGCTGGCTTCATGTTGTCTGCCAGCTCAGGCGTTTCTCACCAACAAAGCTTGCTGCTCAGGCTCTCTTAGGCTACCTGTGATCTCCCACTGTGCACTCCATGATGGAGCAGGACTGCAACTTCTTCTAGATGACTTGACAGCTTAGCATGTTCACGCCCCTCATGGGGAGATCGTTTCACAATGCGCTACTTCCTATCTTGTATGACTGCATTAGCCTTTCATCCTTCTTAAGTCGATAACTTGATATCCTTTGAGACCGCTGTTTCACGTGGTTATATTAATATGCAAGACTTATGAACAAGTGAGGTAAAAGACAGTGACATATGCCTATTCAACCTCCCCACACTTCGAGAAGCTGAGCTTTTGAAAGTGAAAGAGGCTTCCCTACTCTGTTGCTTATGGTTGGCAGCAGGAGACTTAATAGAGTGAGCAATCTAGGAAGAATTTGGGTGTCATGTGTGTGGTTGGTGGATGTGTCAAATGTTTCAAAACGAAAGTGCAAAGGCACTCAGCATGGAGTAAAGCAGAGAGTGATGAAAACAAGCATTTGCAATGCAATAGGTCTCACATTTACGCATGTTTAAGCTATTGCCTTTGTAAATGACAATGTATTTTATTGGTTTTAAAAACCAAAATAAAAGGCATAGGCATTTACAATATATATATTTTTAGGGCTCGCAAGCGAAAAGCCCTTTTAGTAGGGTTTCAAAAATGGACTTTGAAATTTCACACAGCTCGTGCATATGCATTTCAAGGTCCATTTTGATTGGGTTTTGCGTGTGTGCTGTTTTTTAACAGAACACGCAATAGGCCATAGGCCGTCGCGTAGCTCCGCCTATGGCCTATTGGTGTCTGTTACGCGCACCAAAGCCCATATGTCTTATGCCGCCGCGCTCCTGGAATCCGTGGCACGTGACAGAAGGTAATCTTTACAAATACCAAACAATTATGCTGTCAGACACAAGAGCGACGGGCCTGGCTCGGCGTCAAACTAATATTGAAATGGTGTCTGTTTAAGTCCATAAAACGGCGAGCGGAGGAGCGGCGCGAAACACGACAAGATGCCGGGGAACAGCACTGCCTACAGACACGAGCGCTAATGAGAGGCATCAGCGCTTCGTGAAAAGTGGGCCGCATCTGGGAGCTGCGCCGGAAGTCAGGGAAAGCACTCGGAAAACTGGAAATATGGACGTCGCGGTCAGGGGACGCCCAGTCTGTTAGATTCGGGGGTGTGAACCATCACGTCATTGCAATGACAGTGAGATAGTCCTGTGGGTTAAAGCGCTTGTATGTGTGTGCGTGTGTGCATATGTGTGACCTCAAAGTTGTATTCATTCTACTTGAGGTGTTTAAAAGTGTGAAGAGCTGCGAGCCCGGCGGCAGATAGGATATTTTCATGTCCAAAGCAGCATCTGAAACTTCAGAGGCAGTACATAGGCCAGACTTCTGCATGTAGTGTGTATTTCAAACAAACCTACAAAAGAAAGAACGTGAAGAGAAGGTGCATTGACAGGATGTGGCCTAACGGCTAGAGAGCTCGATCTGGAAGCTGGGGAAACCGGTTTGAATTCGGCGTCAGCTCAACATCCTGTGATTTTGGGCAAATCATGTAATCTCCCTGTCCCTAACAAAATGAATGGGACCTTGTGTAATGTTAATGGTGCTCATGTAAGCGCTCTGACTCTTCCGGTCGCGCTACACAAAACTTCAACAGCAGGAAAAAGTTACATGAAGATGCCCTGGAGAAGTAGGACAAAGGGTGCTGTGGGCAATGAATAAACCATCTTACAACCAGTAGAAAATGCTGACTTTCGACAATTGGTAGAATGAATTTTGATGACGAAAAGGGGAAGTGGAGTTCACAGGGGTGGGTGTGTACAGGGAGTGATGCACACTTTACTCTCACACTCCACCTGCCTCTGAAAGAAAGCTGCCAGCTTACCGCTGCTATTACCCTCTCTCCTCCTTCCCTTTGTCATTTTGGGGGAGCAAATAGAACGACAATAGTGTTACAAATCAAAGGTTTCTCTACACTGCACCGAGAAGCCGGAGGACAGCACTGCCTACAGACACGAGCGCTAATGAGAGGCAGCAGCGCTTCGTGAAAAGTGGGCTGCATCTGGGAGCTGCGCCGGAAGTCAGGGAAAGCACTCGGAAAACTGGAAATATGGACACCGTGGCCAGGGGGCGCTCACTCAGTCTGTTTGATTCGGGGGTCTGAACCATCACCGTCATTGCAATGGCAGTGAGCTAGTTATGTGGGTTAAAGCGGTTGTGTGTGTGCGTGTGTGCATATGTGTGACCTCAAAGTTGTATTCATTCTACTTGAGGTGTTTAAAAATGTGAAGAGCTGCGGAGCCCGGCGACAGATAGGATATTTGCATGTCCATAGCAGCATCTGAAACTTCAGAGGCAGTACATAGGCCAGACTTCTGCATGTAGTGTGTATTTCAAACAAACCTACAAAAGAAATAATGTGAGGAGTAGGTATCATCGACAGGATGTGGCCTAATGGCTAGAGCGCTCGATCTGGAAGCTGGGGAGACCAGTTCGAGCTCGGCGTCAGCTCTACATCCTGTGATTCTGGGCAAATCATGTAATCTCCCTGTCCCTAACAAAATGAATGTGACCTTGTGTAATGTTAATTGTGCTCGACAATTGGTGGAATGAATTTTGATGACGAAAAGGGAGAGTGGAGTTCACAGGGGTGAGTGTGTACAGGGAGTGATGCACACTTTACTCTCACACTCCACCTGCCTCTGAAAGAAGGCTGCCAGCTTACCGCTGCTATTACCCTCTCTCCTCCTTCCCTTTGTCATTTTGGGGGAGCAAAATGAACGACAATAGTGTTACAAATCAAAGGTTTCTCTACACCGCATAAGGGCCACCCAGCTCTTGGCCTGTTTTTAGGTCTCGCTGAAGCTATCCCGTGAGGGATGCTTTGGCGATATTAAAGTAAGGGCTTTTAAAAGTGCACCCAAAGGCGGATTGCCTACAGTACATGTGAGCCGGGCGCGTGCACATAGCACACTATTTGGCAGCCTGTGAGCCTCGGCATCAGACTTCAAAGGAATGCACTCCCCCACAACAGCAAAGCCGAGAGCTTGTTTTATGGGGACTTGAAGGGAAGCTTGGTTGACTAAGGGGCAGATATCTAATTTATTGGCTACGCAGCGTGTTCGCAGTGACTTGTTTTCTTTTATTTACATGAAATCACAGCTGCTGTGCGTCTCTCGCAACTTAATGGATTTTTATAGCTGGTATTTACCTCTGTGTTTCTTTATTTTGTATATTGCCATTACATATTGCCATGCAAAGTCCTGCATGTGTGTAATGTTTCCCAATATTCATTTTCCCATAGTTTATGTTCCCAGGAGACTCACCATCACATACTCTGCACCCTTACACACACTGCACCCTTACACACACCGCACCCTCACACACTGCACTCACACACCGCACCCTCACACACCGCACCCTCACACACACTGCACCCTCACACACTGCACCCTCACACACAGCACCCACACACGCCGCACCCACACACACCCCACCCACACACTCAGCACCCTCACACACTCTGCACCCACACACACACACACTGCACCCTCACACACACTGCACCCTCACACACACTGCACCCTCACACACCGCACCCACACACACTGCACCCTCACACTCTGCACCCTCACACACTCTGCACCCTCACACACACCGCACCCTCACACACACTGCACCCTCACACACTGAACCCTCACACACTCTGCAATGGTACATACACTCCAAATACCACTCAGTGCTACATAATTTCACACCACATAATTACACTGCACTCATTGCAACATACACTCCAAATATCACTCAGTGATACATAATTACACGCCACATAATTACAATATACTCAATGCCACATACACTCCAAATACCACTCAGTGCCACATAATTACACAGCACTCAATGCAACATACACTCCAAATATCACTCAGTGCTACATAATTACACGCCACATAATTACACTATACCCAATGCCACATACACTCCAAATACCACTCAGTGCCAGATAATTACACACCACATAATTACACTGCACTCAATGCAACATACACTCCAAATCCCACTCAGTGCTACGTAATTACACGCCACATAATTACACAGCACTCAATGCAACATACACTCCAAATACCACTCAGTGACACATAGTTATATGCAACATAATTACACTGCACTCAATGCAACATACACTCCAAATACCACTCAGTGCCACATAATTACACACCACATAATTATACTCTACTGAATGCAACACACACTCCACACAATACCACTCAGTGCCACATTATTATATGCTACATAATTACACTGCACTCAATGCAACATACACTCCAAACAATACCACTCAATGCCACATAATTACACGCCACACAATTACAATCTACTGAATACAACATATACTCCACACAATACCACTCAGTGCCACATAATTATATGCTACATAATTACACTGCTCTCAACGCAACATACACTCCAAATACCACTCAGTGGCACATAATTACACGCCACATAATTACACAGCACTCAATGCAACATACACTCCAAATACCATTCAGTGCCACATAAGTACACGCCACATAATTACACTGTACTCAATGCCACATACACTCCAAATACCACTCAGTCCCACATAATTACATGCCACATAATTACACTGCACTCAATGCAACATACACTCCAAATACCACTCAGTGCCACATAATTACACGCCACATAATTACACTGCACTCAATGCAACATACACTCCAAATCCCACTCAGTGCCACATAATTACACACCACATAATTACACAGCACTCAATGCCACATACACTCCAAATACCACTTGTCTCTATATGTGCATTTGTCCCTGTGAGTACGTCTCTTCTCTGTGTGTGCATCTTTGTTTCTATGTGTGTCTCTGTGTGTGCGTCTCTATACGTGTCAGTCTCTATGTGTGCGTGACTGTCTGTGCTTCTCTGTGTGTATGTTTCTATGTGCGTGCCTGTCTCTGTGTGCGTTTGTGTGTGTTTGTCTCTATGTGTGTATCGGTGCATGTGTCTCTCTGTATGTTTGTCTCTGTGTATATGTCTACTGTTAGCCTCACTGGCAATGTAAACATGGCGTGGGAACGCTATAATACACATACTTACTCCACAGATACATACAAACCTGCCATTCCCTAACACACACAGTACACAAACCAGCAAACATATCCAGCTAAATATAAACAATGCCAAATGTTCTAACTCTAACTAATGCGTGACCTGTTGCATTGCAAATGCTTGTTTTTTAATAGGGTAATTCTTTTGTACATAATGTTTACTTGGATATATATACGGTAACAAAAATGCTTATTACACTTTATTATAACTTTGCAACATACTCCACAGCAGGTACACTGCTCTACGACATAGCTTAAACACATTGGCAAAGCCAATACCTTTGGCAAAACACTTATAAGGTCCCAAAGGTGAGATCTATTGGCTATGCCAATGCTTGTTTTCTTTCGAAACAAGCATATGGAACCCGGGAACGTTCTATTTGTTATCACCTAACCTGAGCCAGCAGTGAGGAAAGCTGTTAAGGTACACGGTCCCGACGCAGAGTGGGGCTGGGGCAGTAGAAAGCCTGCCCTTTCCAAGCAGTTAAAAGCTGGTATGGATGTAGGGGATGACGTTGTTCTTAGGACATAAGCTATTAGGGGCACTCTTTTCATGAGGGGGGTCTTAGAGTGAATACCCGTGATCTGCTGCTGCCCTCTACTGGACACTTTTGATAAGAGACTATTTCTGTTCCTGATGTTCCTTGCCTTTCCAATTGAAATTCATTAGTAATTAATAATTACTGAGGGCACTTCTATCGCAAATGTTTTTTTACTGCTACTCTGACACATCAAATCCATTTTACCACTGATGGGCAAGCAGTTTCAAACAGTATTACCCGTTTATTGTTTTACCTCTCTTGCGCCTTTCACTCTACTGTTTTAATTGTCGAATTTCTTCACTTACTGTCTTCGGTTTGTCGGAAAGACGTTGCAGGGTCCTGACATTATCCATGAACAACATTGTTCTTTTTCCCTCTCAGCCACTTAGGTGGGTTTATTATGTTACCCATTTTCGTGCCTACAAGGGAGAGTGCCAAGAAATGCTAAGGTCCCTGGTGAGCGCTCCATGAATTGATGTACACACTCAGGAGTCACATTTAGCAAAACAATTAAACAAAGAACCCAAAACCCCAAATGAGAAAAGGGAATCAGCCAAAATGGAGACCCTAACAGTTTTTAGATTGTAGAATACATAGCCAGCCACCTTACCCCGTTGTCCTAGTTTAAGGATGAAGGCGAGGGGTCGCTCCACCCTGTGGTTTCCATTGCTGCCCTGGTCGTTCCCACTCCATGGTTTTCTCCTGCACGTCTCTACTACTCCTAGAAACCCCCAGATTATGGATGTTCAACTAGGCAGAGCTGTGGAGTCTGGCAGCCTGATGTTCACAAAACTGCTATTCCTTTTATCCTCTAAAAGTAACACTTGGCCTGACGAAGGGAAGAGTGCCACATTGGCAGCAGTGTACATGGCAGAACTAAAGTCTTTTCAACCCACACCCCTCCCGTTAGAAGCACGCGATCCTCCATAAGAAAGAAAAAAAATGTTACCCAGGTGCAGGCAATAAAACTGGGGGGTCGCTTTGTTCCCCACCGTAGGGTCACCAGGCACCCCGCTGCTGTGATCGGGTGAAAAGGTTTCCTAAACACCCTTGGGCAGATTTACAAGGAACTGACGTATCTGCATAGATGCATCAGTTTCCTTGCATCAGTGCCGAATGTCCATACGTCACCATGGATGCGCTGTGTTTGCAATACGAAGCTCCGTGGCGCAAGGATTAACAGATGCGTCTGAAATTCTGACGCATCTGTTGGCGCACAAGTGACTCATTGCTGGAATTACCCATGACAGTGACACAACTCCAGCACTGCACCACACCAGATAGGTGAGTCACATTCAAAAATCCCTGTGTCATTCATTACGCCTGGCCTGAGCAGACGTAGGGATTTTGATGCAGTGAAGGCGTAGAGTGACGCAGTGAAATCTTGTAGATTTCACAACATCAGTTCTACATGGCGTTTTGCGTGGGAACGCATACATTATACTTGATACAGGTATAATGTGAAGCAGGGCTTTACACCGTGACGCATCTACCTAAATGCGTCACGTAAATGGGCCACAACATTTATGCCGCGGCTGCGTCACAAACGTGACGCAACGGCAGCGCAAAAGTCAAGCAAGGGGCTTTTTCATCTGCCCCCTTATTTCAAGGGTGTGTGGGTGGGATTTCTCCACCAGAAACAATCCTCTCAACCTCAGGGAAGTTGTGTGTGCTAAAGGGCCCTCCTGCCACACTCCGGCTCTGTTGACAAACCCAAGAGTCAAGTGTAGGGCTGCTGCTCCCTCTCGGTCATCTGTGACTTACGGCGCTTTCCATTATCACCTCAAGGATTTGCATGAATCATAAAACATCATAAGCCGGCTCAGTTTGTGGGTGGAACCCTGCTGAGAACCGGCCCTCCTCTGTGGCCATGCACCTGATCCAAAAATCTGCCCGAAAAATCACTGCGCAAGCTTTTTTAAGGGTTTGTATTAAATGTTTTCAAATGTTTGCATAAAACACAAAACAACTACAAAAATAAGTCATTTTGTGTGGTACATGAATTACTAAGAGGGTCTCATCATTATGCATGCATCAGCATAAGGAGCAGTCAGTCCACGTCGCCACATATAGTATCTGTCAGCAATACATACAAGTCACTCAGGGCCCGAGTTCTGCATTTATGTATGTTCTGCTTTTCTATCACTATGGTCGCCCCGGAGATAGTCCCTTGTGTATTCATGGTGGTCTGTCGCCATTTTTGTTGGTTAATTGCATCAAGAAAGACTTCCATTCATTCTTTTTTTGTGCATTCCCTTTTTATGGCAGCCGTGTGATGTTACTATTTCATTCTCCCCCATCGGCACAGCTCTCTGGCCCACTCTTCCAGAGAGGGGTATCCCTGTGTTTCTATCCCACCTCTATCTGCCTTTTCGCCCCACAGCCAGATCTCCAAACCTGCGGAATCAACAGTGGACAGTCCTAGCACATCTGCAGCCGATCCGCCCCGTCTCCCTGCCCAAGGGACACATGTCCGCGACTCATGGAGACAATCTATGATGAAGTCTACCCGGCTTCAGGTACCTGCAATTGAAGGAGTTTGAATCCTGCATTTCTGCCCACTACGCAAGGGTTTGCCACGTGCTCCCCATGTCTCTATCTGAAATTACCCAAATCTAGACATCTTAACAAAATTAACCATCTCTCAGTCATTACTACCAGGCCCAATACATTTGTGGAATGCACCGTATTTAAGCAATACAGTGCAATCCTGTCCTTTCCCCCTGCGCTGCCGCACAATTTGCTGCCTAGCGCTAATGCCAACATAGGGGCCCTTGCACTATGGTGCAAGAGCACCTCCGTTGCATGCAAGATTGTTTTTGTTCAGGAAGAGGCACCTTCCTGCACAAAAACAATCCAGAAGCGTTTTCCTCTTTCTATGCGTGTTGCAGAATGCAGCACACGATGAAAGAGGAAAATAACGAAGAGAAATAAACATATTTCTCCTCGTTACACCTCACCACGGGTGATAAATCTGCAAACCTAGATACTTAAAGGTGGTCTCCTCCAATCGGAGACGGGGACTATTCTCCCCTCTGGGGGTGTCCAGTCTTGGTGCTGAATAGGATACATACAGGACTCAGCTGAATTTACTTCCGGGTCACCACCCTCTCAGATCCCTCTAATTCACCCTGCACCCAAGTTATATCTTCAGAAGCCCACCGCACAGAATGCAGAAATGTCATCAGAGTGTACTAAGATAACATGCGCATCCTGGCCTATGGTAATACCCAGATGTTCGGCCTTTCGGCTGCACTTTAAGACCAAAGGATTCATGACAAGAGGAAACAGGAGAAGAAAGGGCAAACCTACTGGGTCTTCTGCTCAATGGCCAAGCTGCTGGTACAGGGCCACCCGCTCGTACTCTGGACATGATTACGATTTTGGAGGATGGGATATCCCGTCTGCTGTATTACAAGTTCTGTAGTAGTGGATCATTGTGTATAGTCATAATCTAGTGAATAGTCCCGCCCATGTGCGTGGACCCCGGAGCAATCAAAAATAATCTCTTAAGCTGTCTTCTGTGCAGTCCTGCATAGACACTTAAGAGAAAATTAAAGACAAATAATGCAGCCTATACCTACAAGGCTACACTGTCCAGTACTTCAACTAGAAAAGCAAAGGATATTCCACCAATTTCACATTTAACACAATCTGCTAAGTTTCACCCATAGAGAAACTTCCCCTTCACAAAATCCTTGGAATGATAGAGAGGAATGGATGGACAGACAAGCCCCCATAGGCTGCCATTATGTGTCTGGAAAAGGGATACCGTACCTTTAAGGAACTCTCCAGAGACCCTCGGTATCCCAGGATGCACAGCCAAAGTCCTTTTACTTTCAGTTCTTTTTTCCGCCTCCTGCTAGCAGGACCCTGGAGCATTGAGCTCTCTCTTTTTGGGTGTTTATTCAATTTTTTGGCACTTTTTAAATGTTTTGAGTGTTTCACTCGACGTCTGACTGCTTCTTCTTCCTTTTGCTGGGTGTTTTTTGCTAGTTTTGCCCACTCTTCTGTCGAATATGCCAGCTTTGTTCCACAAGTGCCCTGAGTGTGCCAGGAAGAAGGCTAAATCGGACGCTCACAGAGTGTGCATCCTCTGTCTCCCATCCTCGCATGTCCCTGAAGACTGTGAGATTTGTCAATCCTTCTCCAGGAGGACCCTGAGGGACAGGGAGAAGATTTGTCTCCGAGGCCTGGATCTCCGGAGACATCAGGAACCAGGTGGGTCTGGGCATTGAGGGACTCGGTCTTCGTCCTCTGCCCGTGCTTCGGCCTCTGCGGGGCTCCCCAGTCAAGAAAAGGCCAGGAAACAGCACAGATCTCCATCGACGTCGATAGCCTCGACGTTGGCGTCGAGAGGGATGACCACCATCTGCTCCCCGTCGCCCCAGGGCTCTGGGTCGAAGCGACGTCGCCGCTCGATATCGAGGGGACCGACGTCGAGACCTCGGACGAGGTCGACGTCGAGGACTTCATCGACGTCGAAACACCATCGACATAGGGATGAGTCCAAGAGGCATCAGCGCTTGCCGTCGAGGCGACACCGCCATTCGCCGTCAAGGTCGACTCGACGTTGGACATCGAAGAGAAGAGAGTGGACGTCGAGGGACGTATCAACGTCGAGACGTTCGACGTTGAAGAAGAGGTCGATGTCGAGGAAGGAGAAATCAACGTCGCGGGGACGATCAAGGGCCAGGACTGTGTCCCCTGCGTCAGTGGTCAGCCTGTCTTCTGCATCCACGAGCCCCTGGTCGCGGCGGTGCCGGCGCTCGCCCGGAAAGAGGTCGGCCTCGAGAACATCCTCGTCAAGGCCTGCGCAGAAGAAGAAGAGGAGAGTGGTTAGGTCTTCGGACCCTGAATATTCTCAGACCTATTCGGCTTCTAGGCCCAGGACGCCTACGCCTCATCCATTGCCTTTCGGTAGAATGGACCGAGGCCCTTTCTGAATTCTTTGAAGAAAAAATTAATACCATACAGAAAACTTTTAGTCCGGAAGTTATACAAACATTCCCTCATGATGCTATGGCTATTTCTAATGACCTTTTCCATAGATGGGAGACATTTGAAATGTTTGATAATAAGAAAACTCTAGAAATAGGGAAAAAAATAAAATCAGGATCCCCTAATGGCCAAATTTCCCCTAAAACATTTATAACACTGGCCCCAGTTCTTATTGAAGATCTCACCTTTCTCCTTAATAAATCTCTCTCAGAAGCTGACTTTCCCACGGTATGGAAGGCGGCAAGAGTTAGGCCGATATTGAAAAAACCTGGTGCTAATGCTGAGGTCCGCCTAAATTATCGACCTATTTCCCTGCTGCCCTATTTTGGGAAAATATTGGAATCCTTTGTAAATGGGCAACTGGTAAACTACCTGGAGAGTAAGGAGTTGCTGGATCCCTCCCAGTCTGGTTTTCGTGCTGCTCCCAGCACGGAGACTGCATTGATAGAGGTCGCAGACAATATCAGGATTGCGTTGGACAAACATCAAGCAACTATCTTAATCCTCCTAGATTTGTCTGCGGCTTTTGACACCATCTCCCATCGCATCTTGATCCAACGGCTATGGGAGATTGGTGTCAGAGGGGGGGTCCTAGACTGGTTTAAGAAGTATTTATCCAATCGCACTACTGCAGTGCAAGTGGGTAAGAACGTAGCCAGCTCTCGACCAGTCAAAAGGGGTGTCCAACAGGGCTCTATATTGAGCCCGACACTTTTTAATCTGTATATGACACCTCTAGCCAAGGTGATCAGGGCATTTGGTTTTGATGTATTATCCTACGCTGATGATACCCAAATCCTGGTCACTCTTGGCCCTGACATTATGGAAACCAAATCCCGCTTTAAAAAATGGATGATTGAGGTTAAGAACTGGATGGGCAAGAATCATTTGCAGCTAAACGGCGATAAATCAGAAGTCATGCTGTTTGGCAAGGCTACCGAATACCGGACGCAGGATTGGTGGCCAGTGCAGCTAGGCGACTGCCCAGCTCCTAAGGAATCAGTGTGTAATTTGGGCATCCATATGGATAATAAACTTTCTATGAAATGCCAAATTGATCACATTGTAGGAATCTGTTTCGGAATTATGCGTAATCTTCGAACAGTTTTCAAATGGATACCTGACGAGGCACGAAAACCCCTGGTTCAAGGCCTAATCATAAATAGATTAGATTATGGAAATGCCCTATTATTGGCAACAAATGAAAATCTCTTGAAAAAGTTGCAGGTTCTGCAAAATACTGCAGCACGTCTAGTGCTGAACCTACTGCGAATGTCCTCCTCTGCCCTCTGCCTCAAGGAGTTACATTGGCTCCCGGTAAAGAAGCGAATTACGTTTAAAATCTTAAGTTTGACACATAAACAAATGTATGGGAAAGGCCCAAAATATTGGTCCCGCAAACTTACTTGGTATGAGCCAAGCAGACAACTCAGATCAAGCAACAAGCCACTGCCAATCCAAATGGCCAGAAATGGGGGTCGAGCTTTTGCCTTCCTGGCACCCTCTCTCTGGAATAAGATGCCGTTGGATATGCGAATTACCATTGAACATCTAAGGTTTCGCAAGAAACTCAAAACCTGGCTATTTTCCTGATTTTAGCTATTCTTCTGATCAGTGTTGTCTGCAAGCGCCATGAGACTCCATTGGATGTGATATGAGCGCGCTATAAATGCTTCTGACTTGACTTGACTTGACTGCCTAAGGAGAATCCTCCTCCTACTCCTCCTCCTCCTCCTCCTCCTCCTCCTGCTCCTCATCTTCCTCCTCCTCCTCCACCGCAGCCTCCTCCACGGTCTCTATCTCTGCTGCGATTCCCGTCGCCGCCTACGGGGCCTCCACAGCCTAGGTTTCCGGTTCTGCCTCCGCAGCTTCTGCCTCCTGTACGGCCAGTGGATCGCCGAAGGCCTAGGAGGTCGAGGTCACGGTCCAGACGGAGACACCGATCAAGGAGTGACCGTCGATCTTCTACACGGTCCTGGCATCGTCACCGGAGGGACAGGTCAAGGTCCCGTCATACGGACTCTTCCAGTGCCCGGGGGTATTCGCCCACCTTGTCGGATTCCCCCTTACGAGAGTGTCACCTGTGTGTGACATTGTATCATTTCAGGAGGTGTTATTGAGAGGGGCAGCGAAGCTGGGGACTACTCTAACGGTACCCACACCTTATACGTCAGTGATTTTTGAGACCTTGCACAAGCAGTAGTTTTCTCGACCCTTGTTGCCCTTGGTGCCAGGGCTGGAGGAACCGGCTATGGAGCTCTTCCTGACTCCAGCGTGAACGAAATCCGCTCCTTCCCGGCTGCAGAGTAAGTACAGGCCCCCAGACTCTGATCCGGCGTTCCTTAGATCAGACCCGGTGCGGGATTCAGTGATCGTCACTGCGGCCAGGAAGCAGCACGCTACTGCCCCGTCTTTTACGGTGCCTCCGGATAAGGAGAGCAGTCTGATGGATTTGGCGGGATGAAAGGTCTGCGGTACGGCTGCTAATTCCATGAAAGCCACTAGTGATGTGGCTCTCTTGGTTCGGTATGACCAGTCTTTGTGGGAGTCCCTGCAGCAGTTTCTGGAGCACCTTCCTAGAGACAGGAGGGAGGACTTCAAGGAAATCATCAATGACGGCATGTAGGTATCCAGTCAGGTTATCAGCTCGGCTGCAGATTCCACTCTCTTGGCGGCCCATGGATACCGCCACAGGATTAATCTGAGACGCCATTCCTGGTTACGCCTGACATCGCTGAAACCAGAGGCGCAGCAGAGAGTCGCCAACTTGCTGTTCTCTGGTTCGACGCTCTTTGGAAAGTATGTGGATGAGGAGATGGCCTGCATGAAGGCGGAGGCGGAAACCCTGACGGCCGTCGGGTTAGAAAAGCCAAAAGAGCAGAGGAAGACCATCCGTCCCTTCTAGAGAAGTTTCGGTGCCCAGGGAAGAGGGCAAGGTCGTCAAGCTGGCCAACAGCAACAACAGCAGCAGCAGCAGTACCATCCGCAGCCATTCCAGAAGCGCCAGAGGGGTAGAGGCAGCCAGCAGTCCTCATCGACGCCCAAAGGCCCGGCCGGGTCTAGGCCCCGAGGTGTTACTTCCTCCTCGTCCGTTACCCGCTCCGGTGGGGGGAAGCATACAACATTTCTTGGCTGAGTGGAGAAACATTACTCAGGACAAGTGGGTGCTGAATATTGTTTGCAATGGATACAGTCTTCGTTTCGTCAGCCCGCCTCCAGCGATTCCACCGGTTTGCTCGCAGTTCCACCTGCGCGAGCTCCAAGTGGAAGCCGATACCCTGTTAAGAAAAAGGGCGATAGAAGACATCCCTCTGTCTCAAAGGGGAAAGGGTCTTTACTCACGGTTCTTTCTGGTACGCAAGAAGGACAAGAACGAGTTCAGGCCCATTCTGGATTTGCGACAAGCAAACAAATGGATTTGCAGAGAAAAGGTTTGCATGCTGTCTTTGCACCAGATTTATCCTCAGCTGCAGAGAGGAGACTGGCTTTGCGCATTAGATCTGCAAGATGTGTACTTCCATGTGCCCATTGCATGTAAACACCGGAAGTTCCTGCGATTCCTAGTTGGTACCAATCACTATCAGTACACCGTACTACCGTTTGGACTGAAATCTGCACCCAGGACTTTTTCAAAATGCATGGCTGTGGTGGCAGCGCACCTGAGAAAGAACAAGGTGTTTGTCTACCCGTACCTGGACGACTGGTTGATCAAGGCCTGCACCTTTCAGGAAGCACAATTGCACTTCAACAGGACGGCCGTCCTGCTGAACCAGCTGGGGTTGCACATAAACATGTCCAAGTCTGTCTCGACTCCTTTCCAGTGCCTACAGTACTTGGGAGCCTCCATCAATACGCTGTCAGCAAGCGTGTCTCCTTCAGAGGAGAGACGCTTATCGATCCTTAGGAAGGCTCAGACTCTCATGGCTGTTCCATCTACAACAGTGAGGACGGTGTCTTCTCTTCTGGGGTCGATGGCCTCTTGCATCTTCCTCACTCCACATGCACGCCTACACATGAGGCCATTGCAGGAATGTCTGGAGGATCAGTGGGACTATAAGTGGGGGTGCTGGGACGACAGGATCTGGTTGTCCCTTCACGCTCAACAGTCCCTGAGATGGTGGTGCTCAGCAGAGAATCTCCTCAAGCGGGTTCCGTTCCACAAGGACATTCCCACTCAGACTATTGTGACGGATGTTTCTCTCCACGGCTGGGGAGCGCATTCAGACCATCTACAGATCCAGGGAACGTGGTCCCTGGCAGAATCCACGTATCACATCAATTTCCTGGAACTCAGAGCTCTTCACTTGGCACTGAAGGCCTTTCATCCGTCCTTCCAGACCGACTCCTTGCTCGTACAGATGGACGATACGTCCACGATGTATTACCACAACAAGCAGGGGGGCTCGAGATCGCGCACACAGTCACAAGAAGCGCAGGCGATCTGGCGCTGGCTGCTAGCCTGAGGACTGACGATAACAGCTACTCATCTGCCAGGTGTGCAGAATGCTCAGGTGGACGCACTTAGCAGGATGATCCAAGAAAACCACGAGTGGGTCATAAACGACGAGGTGCCCGGACATCTTCTGCAGGTGGGGCACTCCAGATTTACATCTGTTTGCCACCGCCGAAAACAGAAAGTGCCGAGACTTCGCCTCCAGGTATTACCAACCGGGGACTCTGGGGAACGCGTTATGGATCAGCTGGTCGAACAGCTTTCTGTACGCTTTTCCACCCATTCCCCTGATTCCGGCGGTGCTCATCAAGCTGTCCCAGTCCAGGGCACGGACTCATCGCTCATGAATGGCCCAGACAGTGGTGGTTCACGGACCTGCTTCACCGGTCTCTCCTGCCTCACCTGCGGCTGCCGTGTCGGCCGGACCTTCTCACGAAGTTCGGGGGCAGATGGTGCACCCCAACCTCTCATCGTTGAGTTTGGCGGCATGGCTCCTGAGATAGTGCAATATGGCCACCTGAATCTTCCTGAGGATTGCATGGACATATTGAAGGAGGCTAAGCGACCTTCCACCAGGACTTCTTATGCTTACAAGTGGAATAGGCTTTGCATCTGGTGCACGTCTAAGAACTATGATCCAACGGCCTGCAAGGAAGATGTCATCCTTCCATACCTTTTACATTTAGCTCAGTCTGACCTTAATTTCCATTCCATTAAGGTCCACCTCGCAACATTAACGGCGTACAGGAAATGCCCTTCACAGACATCCTTCTTCCAGATTCCTGTGATAAAGGATTTTTTGGAAGGATTGAAGAAAGTGTTTCCTCCTGTTCTGCTTCCTTCGCCTTCATGGGAGTTGAATGTGGTGCTGCCCAGGTTGATGAAGGAACCTTTTAAACCTATTCATAAGGCTTCATTGCAGCACCTATCGTCGAAGGTGGCATTCCTCGTGGCCATTACATCTGCCCGCAGGGTGAGTGAAATTCAGGCATTGTGCTGCCAGGAACCTTATACTGTTTTTCATGCTGCTAAGGTTGTAATGCGTACTCATCCTAAGTTCCTTCCTAAGGTGATCTCTGATTTTCATGTTTATCAGACTATAACTTTACCAATGTTTTTTCAGAACCCTTCCACTCCAGCGGAAAGGTCTCTTCATTCCCTGAATGTCAGAAGGGTGTTGAAATTCTATCTGGATAAGACCAAGGATATTTGAAGGTAAGACCAATTGTTTGTCATCTATGGGTAGGTCAGGACTGGTCTTGCCACCTCTAAACAGTCCATCTCGAGGTGGATTGTGTCCTGTATCCAGTTATGTTATCAGAAGGCTAACAAAACCTTAGGGGGTAAGCCTAAGGCTCATTCTACCAGAGGCAAAGCAGCTACAACAGCTTTGCTTGGTAATGTTCCCATTGCAGATATCTGCAGGGCTGCCAAGTGGAAGTCGGTCCACACCTTTGCTAAGCACTACTGTCTGGACTCTGACGCCAGAGCAGATGCTCAGTTTGTGCAGGCTTCGTTAAGGAATCAGTTGCACAGTAGTGGTGTTGTCTTTTTTCCCCACCGCCGGATTGGTTTGTTGGGATGGGCTTGCCATTCTATTCACTAGATTATGACTATACACAGAGATCCCCTACTACAGAAGGAGTAGTTTCTTACCTGTAACTCCATTTCTGTAGTAGGGGTATCTCTGTTATAGTCATAAGCACCCGCCCTCCTCCCCGGTGGAGAAAATGGTACTGTGATGTATGGTACAGGCCTTGCTTATATGCACCTTCAAAAAGAACTGAAAGTAAAAGGAGTGGGCTGTGCATGCTGGGATACCGAGGGTCTCTGGAGAGTTCCTTAAAGGCACAGTATCCCTTTTCCAGACACATAATGGCAGCCTATGGGGACTTGTCTGTCCATCCATTCCTCTCTATCATTCCAAGGATTTTGTGAAGGGGAAGGTTCTCTATGGGTGAAACTTAGCAGATTGTGTTAAATGTGATATTGGTGGAATATCCTTTGCATTTTTAGTTGAAGTACTGGACAGTGTAGCCTTGCAGGTATAGGCTGCATTATTGTCTTTAATTGTCTCAAGTGTCTATGCAGGACTGCACAGAAGACAGTTTAAGAGATTATTTTTGATTGCTCCGGGGTCCCCGCACATGGGCGGAACTATACACTAGATTATGACTATAACAGAGATACCCCTACAACAGAACTGGAGTTACAGGTAAGAAACTACTCCTTCCATAGGATATAATGGAATTGTAATACAGCAGATGGGATATCTTCACATTCGTGATGGAGTAACCCTGTCCGCCAAGATCTTAATAAGACCCTCTTCCTGATGTGTCTATGAAGGAGATGGGTCTACCTGAGGAACCCTACCCCGAACACCATTACCACAAGGACTGCAAATAGAGAATCCAACTTTAAAGTGTAAAAAGCTTTTCGACATCCATTGTCACAACGGCCGCCTCCAGCTGTACTCGGGGCATTCTGTTGCAATGTATAAAAGTTATCTATCATTCATCACCGCGCATCTGTTGGGAATGAAAGATGTTTAATCAAGTTGAATCAGTCCCTCCATCAGGAGAGTCAGACTTCTGGCCAATATTTTATAATCAAGGTTAAGCATTGCCAAAGATCGATGTGCAGTGCGGGAGGGGCAGTCCTGGTTCATTCACCTTTAATTATGCAAAATGCATATGAGTCATTTTGTGTTTACATTTCAAATGCATCCGCGCATTTAACGCATTCAAACAAAGCACCGCAATCAATAGCTCTTCGCGTTCTGTTGTTTGTGAGCGTTCATGGTCATGGCACATTTCACATGCATTGGTACAGTGAATGGTGCACTGTCATATTTAGGGAATTTCATGTAAGAATCATACTATGACTGTTCCGAAGTTACACATCTGAAACAAATATGGTGATACATCTTTTATCAGAGGCGCTCAGATTTTGACATAGGATCAGTGTTTGAAATGGAAAAAAAGAAGTGCAGGCACTCTGTAGCAAAGTACCTGCTTGTTTCTGAGAAGGGCCGGTACTCTCCAATTAAAAGTATAGCATCACTCTCCCTCCCAAAATAAAAAAGTGCTGGTACTCCGTACCGGACAGTACCGGCCCATTCAAAGCACTGCACAGGATGCTGTAGTAATGAGCCATCACGCTTGTCTTTTGTGGTGGCTACATTTCCTTCCGGATCTCAGGCACCAGCGTCTGCCCCCTCTTCCCTTCATTTGTTTTATCAACAGCCAGGCCATGGGTATGGCTGGGTTCATGTTTTCTAGCAGATGCCGCTCTATCCAATCCACAGATGCGATTTACATGTTCACTGTGTCTTGCCCTGGCCTGCATCAGTGCTTCAAGTCACCGTGCCCGTGACCACCCTGATACCGAGTGAACTATTCCCCCTCAATCTCTGGTTTCAACTCATATGTTAGTAATGTGTATAGAACACACATGTAAACCTTGAAGGCATCCCATCGCTCAGCCATCTCACTGCAGACCTCCTGCAGCTGTGGGGAGCTGTGTGATATCAGACCATCACTGGTCCGGGTGCCCCCACCCCGCAGGCCTTCAGTGCCATAAACATTTGTTATTATCACACCTACTTTTAAAAGCCTCACACCCTGGGCAAGGAGCTTGTTCACATGAACGAATATTCCTTCATAGAAAAACAAGTTTATAGCGCACGTGCGCTGTTTAACTCGACATGTTCATGCATAGTAGGAAATCTGCCCAACCTAGAGCAGCCATGTTTTCTGTAACCTGTTAACCAGAAAGTCGCCAACCCCGAGGCCGGGCCACTATTGCCACACGAAGACTGCTGAACTGGAAAACAAACACTCTGCAT
This sequence comes from Lissotriton vulgaris, assembly GCF_964263255.1. NCBI lineage: Eukaryota > Metazoa > Chordata > Amphibia > Caudata > Salamandridae > Lissotriton > Lissotriton vulgaris. Next base: position 15,567,905 of record NC_141700.1, on the reverse strand, counting down.
ATGTTGATACCTTGAAGGCCGTCCGGTCAGCCTCAGACTCTGCAGTGATCTCAAACACTCACATGCGCCTTAGAACAGAGATACCTGTGAACATGGCACGGATTCTGGGAACCACTGAGACTAGGTATAAGCTAAGGAGCCATGAAAAGAAAAACACACAAAAAGTAGACAAGGGCGCCAGAAGAGTCGGTAATGCATGGGACAACCACCCGAAGAGGCGGAGGTGCACGGTACACCCACCAGAAGAGGTGGTGCTGCACGGTACACCCACCTGACGAGGCAGGCGTGCATGGGACAGCACTACACAAATGGGAGTCTAGAGGGAAAGACAAACAGAACTAGGACGCCCTCCACTCTGAAAGCTAATAAACAACAACAGTCCTAGTTCTCATGGCAATATTCATTTGCTGGACTGTAAACATCCATGGTCGAAATTCGTTACCCACGGGATCTCTTTAGTCTAAAGAAAATCCTAAGATGTTTCAATCTATTGCCTCTTTAAAATAACAACCTCTCTGATTGATACAGACAGGACAGCACAGACAAAAAATGTGTGAAAAAGCGAGATGGCACCTCACGGGCGCACCAACAATGGGACCCCTGGTTGGTACTCACCAGGATGGCCCTGTTCTCATCATCGGTGCCATCAAGCTAAAACCAAAAACGTGTCTCGAACCTCAAAAATAAAAAGACAGTGGATGGTGCAGTGGACACAACTTATATGTGACAAAACTAACGACATGTAACATTTAACATATAAGTCACTGAGCAACTGGGGCCATAAACTTTATTCTCATTCCCTTCTCTGTTGCAAAACAGTGAACACACATATACTAAAAAAGAAGAGAGTAAATACTACCTATCGATTCACTCTCTACTTACAGCCGACATGTTTCATTGCCTTGGTTTCTATCAGGCAATTTCTTCAGGGCAATACATTTTAAATGCCACTGCAAGAGACACTGAAGCTTGGGTGCCTGCATGCAGATTTGCCTCTCATACCAGTGATGTAGTAATGCTAAAATCGGAATCCAGCTCCCTTAGGTGAGCATGGTCCTTACTCCCCGTTTCGAGAAAGTTACGGTGTCAGAGTAGCGGTCGGCGTCCTCTCAACCCTCGAGCTCGAGGGTTGAGAGGATGCCGACCGCTACTCTGACACCGTAACTTTCTCGAAACGGGGAGTAAGGACCATGCTCACCTAAGGGAGCTGGATTCCGATTTTAGCATTACTACATCACTGGTATGAGAGGCAAATCTGCATGCAGGCACCCAAGCTTCAGTGTCTCTTGCAGTGGCATTTAAAATGTATTGCCCTGAAGAAATTGCCTGATAGAAACCAAGGCAATGAAACATGTCGGCTGTAAGTAGAGAGTGAATCGATAGGTAGTATTTACTCTCTTCTTTTTTAGTATATGTGTGTTCACTGTTTTGCAACAGAGAAGGGAATGAGAATAAAGTTTATGGCCCCAGTTGCTCAGTGACTTATATGTTAAATGTTACATGTCGTTAGTTTTGTCACATATAAGTTGTGTCCACTGCACCATCCACTGTCTTTTTATTTTTGAGGTTCGAGACACGTTTTTGGTTTTAGCTTGATGGCACCGATGATGAGAACAGGGCCATCCTGGTGAGTACCAACCAGGGGTCCCATTGGTGGTGCGCCCGTGAGGTGCCATCTCGCTTTTTCACACATTTTTTGTCTGTGCTGTCCTGTCTGTATCAATCAGAGAGGTTGTTATTTTAAAGAGGCAATAGATTGAAACATCTTAGGATTTTCTTTAGACTAAAGAGATCCCGTGGGTAACGAATTTCGACCATGGATGTTTACAGTCCAGCAAATGAATATTGCCATGAAAACTAGGACTGTTGTTGTGCATGGGACAGCCCCAGAAGAGGAGGTGGTGCACGGAACAGCCCCAGAAGAGGCGGTGATGCACGGGACACTCACTAGAAGAGGCAGTGATGCACTGAACAGCCCCAGAAGTGGTGTTGATGTCTGAAACAGCCCCCAGAAGATGTGATGATGCACGGAAAAGCCTACAGAAGAAGTAGTGATGTATAGAACCCTTCCCCAAATAGAGTGGGTGATACTTGAAAGAGCGCACAATAGAGCTGGTGATGCTTCGAACTGCTCTTCAGTAGAAATGGATGCATGGCAGCTCCTAGAAGAGGCAATAGAGGCATAGCAGCTCCCAAAAGAGGCAATGGACACATGGCAGTTCCCAGAAGAGTGAATGGACACATGGCGGCTCCCAGATGAGGCAATGGGTGCATGGCAGCTCCCAGAAGAGGCAATGGATGCATGGCAGCTCCCAAAAGAGGCAATGGACACATGGCAGTTCCCAGAAGAGTGAATGGACACATGGCGGCTCCCAGATGAGGCAATGGGTGCATGGCAGCTCCCAGAAGAGGCAATGGATGCATGGCAGCTCCCAGAAGAGGCAATGGACACATGGCAGTTCCCAGAAGAGGGAATGGACACATGGCAGTTCCCAGAAGAGGCAATGGACACATGGCGGCTCCCAGATGAGGCAATGGGTGCATGGCAGCTCCCAAAAGAGGCAATGGACACATGGCTGCTCCCAGATGAGGCAATGGGTGCATGGCAGCTCCGAAAAGAGGCAATGGACACATGGCGGCTCCCAGATGAGGCAATGGGTGTATGGCAGCTCCCAAAAGAGGCAATGGACACATGGCGGCTCCCAGATGAGGCAATGGATACATGGCAGCTCCCAGAAGAGGCAATGGATGCATGGCACCTCCTAGAAGAAGCAATAGAGGCATGGCAGCTCCCAAAAGAGGCAATCGACAGATGGCGGCTCCCAGAAGAGGGAATGGATGCATGGCAGCTCCCAGAAGAGGGAATGGAGACATGGCAGTTCCCAGAAGAGGCAATGGACACATGGCGGCTCCCAGTTGAGGCAATGGACGCATGGTAGTTCCCAGAAGAGGCAATTGATGCATGGCAGTTCCCAGAAGAGGCAATGGACGTATGGCGGCTCCCAGAAGAGGCAATGGGTGTATGGCAGCTCCCAGAAGAGGCTATGGATGCATGGCAGTTGCCAGAAGAGTAAGCATGGGCGAATTTTGCGAATCTCGCGTTCGCGAATTTTGCGGATTTGCGAACTCGCAATTCGCAAAATCCGCGAATTCTCGCGAATTTGCGGATTTTTTTTTTTTGTGTGTTCGCGCAGGTTTCTGCCAGTTCGCGAGGGTTTTGTACAATTTCGCAAACGCAAACTTACCTGTCGGGTCACAAGTTTTGCAAACTTGTTGTTTCTACGTGTCCAGCTTGTTTGGGACACTCTTCTTCATCACTGCCACTCTCTGTCACCACTGCCACTCTCTGACTACTCATGCCACCCTCTGGCCCACCCATGCCACCCTCTGTTTCATCACAGCACCCTCTGGTTGTCCAGTCAGTGTACATTATTGTGGCAAAGCAAAGCACACCTTCCCTGCCTCAAGTGACCTGAATTAATTTGGGGCTGATTAATGTGTCACAGAATATTTTTTTAGCTGGCACCTGCTTCCTTAGTGCTTCCTGATTAGTGATCTTTTGCACTTGCTAAGTGCTTTCATTGTTGCAAAATTAGTTACAACACCTGCCCTGCCCCAACTGACAATAATGAATTAGGGGCTGATTAATGGATTTGAACTTCCAGCCTGGCTCCTGCTTGTCTCCCTTAGCTGTAATTCAGGACCTTTGTGGCATATGTGTAACTATTCTGAGGTTCAGAGCAGGGTCACATAATAGTTGCATGTAGGCAACTGAACTCTGGAGGGGCCCCTCAGGAAGCACTACAGGAAATGGCTACTAATGATGAGCCTGAACTTTTGAACCTGGTAAGTAGTTTCAGTTTTGCTAAGATCGTATTTCTGCAATTTAGCGCTTATTCGCGGGGCGCAAAGTTGTACTGGGAAGCCGCGAACTCACGCGAACAGTGCGAGCAAAATCCGCTGCTCGCGGATTTGCGGATTTTGCGGGAGATTCGCGAATCTCGCGGATTGCGAATTTACCGAAAATCCGCAAAATCCGCGAGCGAAACGGATTTTCCGCCCATGCTTACAGAAGAGGCAATGGACGTATGGCGGCTCCCAGAAGAGGCAATGGCGTATGGCAGCTCCCAGAAGAGGCTATGGATGCATGGCACCTCCCAGAAGAGGCAATAGAGGCATGGCAGCTCTCAAAAGAGGCAATCAACACATGGCTGCTCTCAGTAGAGGCAATGGATGCATGGCACCTCCCAGAAGCGGAAATGGGTGCATGGCAGCTCCCAGAATAGGCAATGGACACATTGTGGCTCCCAGAAGAGACAATGGATGCATGGCAGCTCCCAGAAGAGGCAGTAGAGGCATGGCAGCTCCCAAAAGAGGCAAAGGACACATGGCGGCTCTCAGAAGAGGCAATAGATGCATGGCATCTCCCCGAAGAGGCAATGAATGCATGGCAGCTCCCAGAAGAGACACTGGATGCATGGCAGCTCCCAGAAGAGGCAGCAGAGGCATGGCAGCTCCCAAAAGAGGCAAAGGACACATGGCGGCTCTCAGAAGAGGCAATAGATGCATGGCATCTCCCCGAAGAGGCAATGGATGCATGGCAGCTCCCAGAAGAGACACTGGATGCATGGCAGCTCCCAGAAGAGGCAGCAGAGGCATGGCAGCTCCCAAAAGAGGCAAAGGACACATGGCGGCTCTCAGAAGAGGCAATAGATGCATGGCATCTCCCCGAAGAGGCAATGAATGCATGGCAGCTCCCAGAAGAGGCAATGGACGCATGGTGGCTCCTAGAAGAGGCAATGGACGCATGGTGGCTCCTAGAAGAGGCAATGGACACATGGCGGCTCTCAGAAGTGGCAATGAATGCATGGCAGATCCAAGAACAGGCAATGGACGCAAGAAACATCCCTGTCACAGATGATGGATGCATGGAAAAATCCCTGCAAAGGCAGTTACTGGATGTATGGACTGGCCTGTCACTACAAAGATGTGGTGTGTGAATGGATTAGCCTCCAGCAGAGATAGTGGCTGGAAGGAGCAGCCCCCCAAGGAGGGGGGATGGATACCATGAGAATTGTCTTTTCCAAATTGCTTTCCTGCTGTCACTCGTCTCACTTTCTCCCTGGAGGTCTGAAACATACTCTATCAGTGTTTGGCTCTTTCTGACAGTCCATTGAACTACTGCCAGTCACTTCTACAGCACTCCCTTCCATATTCTCAGCCTCTTCCTCCATCTCGGTAGCTTTCCATCTCTCTCTGTGTATCCTTGCTCTCTCTGTCTCTCACTCTCTCTGTCTCTTGCTTTCTCTCTTTCTCCTGTTCTATGTCTCTCTCTCTCTAGCTCTCTCTCTCTCTCTCTGTTTCTCACGTTCTCTCTCTCTCTCTCTGTTTCTCTCTCTTTGTCTTTCCTTTCGCTCTCTGTTTCTCCCTTACTCTCTGTTTCTGTTTCTCTCTGTCTCTCTCTCTCTCTCTCTCTGTTTCTCTCTCACTCCCCTCTCTCTCACTCTTTCTCTTGCATCTCTTTTTCGGTCTCTTCTGTCACTCTAGTTCTCTGCCACTGTTCTCTCTCTGTTGGAATAGTCCTCTGTCTCTTTCATTGCCCACTCTCTTTTCTCATATATCCTGGTTTCTCCCTGGTCTCTCTGCTTCTATCTGACGTTTTATTTTGCTGCCATCTCTTACTCGTTCTCTCCCTGTTTCGCTCATCCCCTTCTTTTTCTCTCTCTCACGCTTTCTCCCCATCTCACAATCTCTCTGGCGCACAACTTTTGCTTCCATCTCCCACTTCTTCTCTCATGCCTCTCTTTTTATTCCCCTTTCCTCTAATTGTTTCCCTCGGAGTTTCTCTCTTCCGTCCATCTCACACTCGTTCTCTAACCACCTGTTTTTCCTTTCTTTCTTTCTTTCTTTTCTTTCTTTCTTTCTTTCTTTCTTTCTTTCTTTCTTTCTTTCTTTCTCTCTTTCTTTCTTTCTTTCTTTCTTTCTTTCTTCTTTCTTTCTTTCTTTCTTTCTTTCTTTCTTTCTTTCTTTCTTTCTTTCTATCTTTCTTTCTTTCTTTCTTTCTTTCCTTTCTTTCTTTCTTTCTTTCTTTCTTTCTTTTCTTTCTTTCTTTCTTTCTTTCTTTCTTTCTTTCTTTCTCTCTTTCTCTCTTTCTTTCTTTCTTTCTTTCCTTTCTCTCTTTCTTTCTTTCTTTCTTTCTTTCTCCCTTTCTCTCTTTCTCTCTTTCTTTCTTTCTTTCTTTCTTTCTTTCTTTCTTTCTTTCTTTCTTTCTTTCTTTCTTTCTTTCTTTCTTTCTTTCTTTCTTTCTTTTTCTTTCTTTCTTTCTCCCTTTCTCTCTTTCTTTCTCTTTCTCTTTCTTTCTTTATTTCCTCTCTGGTTCTCTCACTTTCCAGCTCCCTCTCCTCTTCTCATGTTCTCGCTTTATCTCTCCCCTGTTTCTGATTAGCTCTCTTTCCTTCAAGATTCCTGTTACCTTATTTTCAGCTCAGCCCCTCTCTCTCTCGTCTACTCTTGCTGTTTTCCTCTCCTTTTCGTACAACTATCTCTTTATTTGATATATCTCACTTTCTCATATTTCCTATTTATCATTTAATTCCTGTGCTATCCTGGTTTTACTCATTCCTTCTCTCTCTCTCACTTTCCTTTTTTTCTCTCTTTATCTCTCTTGCCCTTTGTCTGTCTCCCCCTCTGCCGGTTCTTCATTATTTAGGGGCATATTAACAAGGAACAGAGAAAATTAACCTAAGGGCGCTTAGCGTTAATTTTTTAACGCCCGCTATCGCAGGATAATATCTCCTGGGTATTGCGTTATTAACAACGCTAACCGCCTAGGCGATAAGAAATCCAGCGATAGCGGCATTTTTGGGAGGTGATCGCTGGTAATGCAGCGATAAAACTACAAGGATAGGGATATCCTTGTTGATAGCCCATGGTGGACTTAGCCATGTAATCCACCTCCCGTTGGATTACATGGCTAAGTATGAAAATTAGCAAACGTAAAGAAGCAGCTTTAACCGTGGTTGGCGCTGCTTTTTTTGTCTCTAACAGGGTTAGCGTGAAGCTTGATAATAGGAGAAATGTTGCTTAGCGACATTTCTCCTATTATTTTATTCTGGAACGCCCCCTTTGCATCTCATTAGAGATGCAAAGGAAAAGCGTAGTGAAAAAGGGAGATAACATGCGATTTTGCATCTTAGCACCCTGTTGTAAATAGGGCGATATTTTTATCTCCGCTTCTTTGGCTTTTAAAGCCAAAAGCGGCGATAAAGCCCTTGTTAATATGCCCCTTAATCTTTTTTCGTCTCTCACTAATTTACTGCACTCTTTCTTTCTCTCTCTCTTCCTTTTCGTGCTCTCTCTCACACACAATGGTTCTTGATGTCTCCCTTTTCTTGTTCTCTCTCCCTTTCTCTTTCTCCTGCCTCTCATATCTCTCTTTTCTTGTCACAATCCTCTTTTGTTTACTTCTCTCTTTTTCCTCCTCCTCCTCTCTCTCGTCTCCACTCTCTCTTCCTCTCCCTCTCCTGCCTGGTCCCCGGCCTCTCTACCTGAGCTGTCTCTCAGGCCTGCTCTGGGCGCCCGGGATCCCAAGGGTTAATTTGTTTACATCTCTCTTCCTTACCCTACAAATTGAGTTCCCGAGGCCGCGATGCCGTCGTTTATCAGTGATTAGCTCTGAGGCGGGAAGGAAGGTTCTAGAAGGCGCGGGGCAGGCCTGCTCTTTCTCTTCCTCCTGACATTAAATTACCGCTCGTTAATTAGGGAGAAGCCGGGGAGGCGCGCGCTGCACAGGGTAATTAGTGCTGTCAGCTGAGTGTGCGCGGCATCTCGAGCCCATGGGCACACGTGTGCTGTTGGACATGCCTCGCCCATGCATCATTAAAGGCCCTGAACGCATGTATGATCTGTGACACGCCTCCAGCATACAATGTTCCATGGGCTTCACACAGTTTGGTCCACTACATGCCTCACCTATGTGATGCTCAAAGGTCTGAGCATACATATGATGACGATTAGGCGTTACTATGTTCTATGATTATGGACACATCTATGAACCGGTACATGCCGAGTTCATGTGCTGTTTGAGGCACTGATGACGTGTCTGATACCTCCACGTTGCAAAGGTGAAGATCCTGAACACAGATATGAACCTGGACATGCCTCAGTCATGTAATGTTCAATAATCTGAACATAAACAGTGCTCGCGACATGCCTAGCCCATGCAGAGTTCCTCGCTGTTAGCACAGGTGTGAGGAGGACATACGTCTCCTGTGTAGTGTTCAAGGGTCTGAACATACACAGGATTTTGAACATGCTTTTCAGATACAATATTAAATCTCTGAACACATCAAGAACCGACACCCACCTTGATCATGTGATGTTTGAGACTTTGAATACATCCCTGATGCTACAGTTGTGACGTATAACATGATAATCTGAAAAAACCCTCTGGAATCCATCGTGTTATCACTATTGAGGAGCAACTGCATGTCATCGGCGGAGTGGTATATTTTCACCCTTAGCCAGAGGTGGAATCGTTTGGGGGGATAGAGAAGAGCCCTGTGGTACTTTGCTATTAAGCCTGGCCTTAGATGAATAACAAGCATTTACAATGCAACGGTCTCGCCTTTGCAAAAGTTAGAGCTATTGGCATTGTAAATGACAATTTTTTTATGTATGTGTTTGTTTTGAAAACAGATGTAGTGGATGTGGTGGATGTGGTGGATGTGGTAGATGTGGTGGATATGGTGGTGGTGGATGTGGTGGTGGTGGATGTGTGATGGTGTTGGATGTGGTGGTGGATGTGGATGTGGTGGTGGTGGATGTAGTGGATGTGGGGGTGGAGGTGGATGTGGTGGTGGATGTGGTGGTGGATGTGGTGGTGGATGTTGGGGTGGTGGATGTGGTGGTGGTGGATGTGGTGGTGGTGGACGTGGTGGTGGTGGACGTGGTGGTGGTGGACATGGTGGTGGTGTATGTGGTGGTGGATGTGGTGGTGGATGTGGTGGTGGATGTGGTGGTGGCTGTGGTGGATGTGGTGGTGGATGTGGTGGTGGATGTGGTGGTGGATGTGGTGAATGTGGTGGTGGATGTGGTGGTGAATGTGGTGGTGTTGGATGTAGTGGATGTGGTGGTGGATGTGGTGGTGGTGGTGGATGTGGTGGTGGTGGTGGTGGATGTGGTGGTGCTTTTAATTACTTAAAGTCCTGCCATACATTGACAACAATGTGCGAGTCGAGTGGGATGTCCGCTGAAAGTTTACTTCCCAGACTATTAACAATAACAGAGCCTGTCGCCCTCATTGAAATAGGAACGTGCTGGTGGCAGTAACAAAGCCACCTGTCCGTAAACACTGAAAGCCACTGGTTTTAAACCCAACACATATTTAACCTCCCAGACACCTACAGCCATTAACCGTGCAATATTTACAGCAGCCTATTTTTCCATGATCTCAAGGGAGGGTTTGCCACAGAAAAGATTGTTTGTTTTCCCTATTGGTTTTCACCGGGTTGAGCAGTGAGCTAAGATGGGCCAAACGAGAAATACAAACGTTTGACCCAAGGGGCCATTAGGAACAGCTGGTTGTTGAAAAATAACTTCGCTCTGCAAAAAAAACACAAGACTTTCAATTTTCACAGCTGTGAGAGCAGGGTGGAGCTCGCCACTGATCTTGGGGTAAAACCAATGGAGCTGACGAGACCAGGCAGTGAGTGCTCAGCACTCTGCTCTTGGGGTGAAAGCACGGAGGATGACAAGAGCGGGTGCCTATAAAATGAAGACATCCATCAAGCAGAGACTGTGCTAAGGAAAATGTATACTTACTCGTGCCAGCCTGGCAGACTGAAGGCTCTGAAGCAGGGAAGGGGCAGGGATCCTCCAGGGGCCAGGACTCTCGCAGATCACCTCGACCGTGCCACGTGCAGAGTCTGGACATCTAACCCCCCCGGTTAAGTTGGTCCGTGTAAGCAACCGAGAGGAGGGGAGAGTCGTGGCTGCCTGCAGCCAGCGTTGCTCTGCTGTTACTGCCCGAGCTCACGTTTCCCGCAGCCTGCCTGCCTGCTGCAGGAGCTTTCACAGGACACAACCTACAAAAACTTGTTTAGAGTGGCGCTGAAGAGGGGGGGCATAGTAATGCATAAAATGAGTTAGTAGAAAAGTGACGGGTAGGAAGAGCAGTCGATGTTACCAACAAGTTGGCCTGGAGCGAGCCTTGGAAGAGACGCGGGAGGGCAGGAGTGTGATGCCGTGAGCGTGCATATTGGCGTTCCCTGCGGCTCGCGCTTTCACAGACCGGTGTCTGCTCGTGCACCAGTCTGTACAACTTGGGGAGGCAACACAGCGACAATAAGGCTTGCTAGCGGCAGCGCTTCGCGCTGCAACGCCAGACGAGCCCTAAATATGGGGAAAGATGGCGCCAAGGGCGCTCTTGACAGAGGGTACGGATCTTCGTAGGAGGCCGCGGGAGTGCGCCGACTTCAGCTCCTGCATTTCTGTTGCTCGTGCATGTCCACTGAGAATGGCTGGACGGGGAGGTTCGCATTGGATATTTACATTAAGGGTTGTGTCAGTGGAATGGGGTCGGCCAGGAGGGGTGCTTTTGCTGCAACACGTAATGCAAAAAAAGAGAGATAGGAGGAGCAGGGGACTGAGGACCTGAGCGTCCCACTCACGGCCTATTGGTCTCGCCCGACTCTGCCTCAGCCGATACTGCTAGACTGGACCAGAAAGAATCAGCCTTCTGATTAGCGGTTCCTACTCCTGGATGCAGAGGGGAGGTGCATCGTGGGAAGCTCCCAAGCTCAGAGCATCCTTGCTGGCAAGGTGAGACCGGGGCAGGAGCAGCATCCTGGAGAGAGCAGGTAGGGAACCTGAGAAAGAGGAGGAACGAAGTGAGTGCTGGGAAGGACTACATAAAGGCGAGGGAGGGGAGGTAGGGGCAGGGCTGCATCAGGGGGGAAATAATGGATGTACTGGAGCTGAGGAGAGCAGTTATGGTCGTCATTTAAGGCCGCTGGGAAAGGAGAAGAATAGGCTGAAGCGGCGTGAGCGATAAGTGCAGCCCAGGGAAGGTATTATATGCGCTACAGGAAGGAGTATATAGAGGGAGTGGGAGGGGCGCCCACTGCAACCTGGAGAGGAGCAGGTATGCGCTACAGCACGGAAGGAGGGTGCAGACGCAAGGACTGCGGCCGAGGGCTGCTGGGCAGGGAGGAGGAAGATGCTGGCGGACTGCAGTTTAAAAAGCTGAGGGGAGGCGAGGGAAGGGGCTAGAATAGAAGGAAAGCATCCAGGAGGGAAGCAGGAACTGACTGAGGAAGTGATGTCTTAAAGGGCGGGGAGGGGTCGGGGTTACTACAGGTGTAGATAGTGGCCTGGGGGAAGTGACTGATATGGACAGTAGTTAAGGAGGGCATGAGCACGGAGCGATGTAGTGCAGTGTGGGAGAGTAGAGTGCAGTATGGGAGAGTGGAGTGTAGTGTGGGAGAGAGTGGAGTGCAGTGTGGGGGAGTGTGGAGTGCAGTGTGGGGGAGTGTGGAGTGCAGTGTGGGAGTGAGTGGAGTGGAGTGCAGTGTGGAGAGTGGAGTGCAGTGTGGGGGAGAGTGGAGTGCAATGGGGGAGATTGGAGTGCAGTGTAGAGAGAGTGCAGTGTGGGGTAGAGTGGAGTGCAGTGTGGGAGAGTGGAGTGCAGTGTGGAGAGAGTGGAGTGCAGTGTGGAGAGAGCGGAGTGCAGTGTGGAGTGTAGTGTGGGGGAGAGTGGAGTACAGTGTGGGGGAGAGTAGAGTGCAGTGTGGGAGAGAGTGGAGTGCAGTATGGGAGAGTGGAGTGCAGTGTGGAGAGAGTGGAGTGCAGTGTGGGGGAGAGTGGAGTAGTGTGGGGGAGAGTGTAGTGGAGTGAAGTGTGGAGAGAGTGGAGTGGAGTGCAGTGAGGAGAGAGTGGAGTGGAGTGCAGTGTGGAGAGAGTGCAGTGCAGTGTGGAGAGAGAGGAGTGCAGTGTGGGAGAGAGTGCAGTGTGGTTTGGGAAAAATTGGGTTGCAGTCTTGGAAAAAAGGTAACCTGAGCGCAGGCGGGATATATTGGGAGTCATGATCTGCGTATTATTTACTGATTGTGGGCAAGCGCAGGTGTGTGAGGCGCACCTTCGCACACGCGTATTTGAGGGGTGCGACCCACTTTAAAATACAAATTATGTATATGCTTCAGTCACTCGTAAGCACTCCGAATTCCCCAGGGTTGCGTTCCATCGCACAAGGGGGAACAACCGTTTTAAAATCCTTTTTTAGGTCTCGCTATTCGATGCACACGCATCGAGCTTGCGAGGATATAGGGCTTTAAACAAACTTTCACTAACTGGGCGATTTGGTGCTGTGCCCGTGGCTTTTAGGTCAATGCGCAAGCGCATTGACCTAAAATGCGCGTGCACATCACCAAATCGCCGTCTGTTCCCTCAGCCGCACTCCAGGCCCCTGCTGCTTTCACACCCTCTCCCCGCTCCACCCCCTCCCCTGCCCGCCGTGTCGCATTTCTCCTCCCCCCTCCCCTTCTCTGCCTTCCCTCCCACACCTCTCACACATTCATAGCCTTATTCCCAACACTCGGGATTTTGTCACTGTAGGCAATTGTTGCTTCACCTTTTTAAAAACAGGGTCCTAACATGAGGAATAAAGCTGCAGGGTAACATCTGCTTAAGAAATGCATATGGATGATTTATGCAGGGAAATTAGCTTAGTAACATGCTCACTGCTGACGTGTGTGCATGCTGCGGACCAGATATTCAAAACCTGGAAAGGCCAACTCAGCTTTCGACCTTCTGAGCTATTGAGAAACAATTCAATTGTGTAGCAGATCCACAATATGTTAGTGCTTCTAAATGAAAAAATCTGAAATAATTCAGTACGAAAAAAGTTGGCACTTTGAAAACAGGCTTCTTTCCGTTAACAATTCTTTAGTTAATCCTTTGGCACACAGACCATTAAACGTGCTAATACTACATTCATGCGGACTTACATTTTCCGATGAAATAATTGAAAAGTACATTACTGACTTGTGATCTGTTTTTAAGCAAAGGGAGAAACAATCATAAATAACAGTGGGCCAAGTCGATTAACTAAGTTCAATTAACACAAAATCAGCAACTTGTCAGACTTCTAGAGAACATCTAAGGTTTTTTATGTACGTCTGTCCTCTGTTGTTTATCAAATACACACGGCAAGATCTATTAAAAATACCACAGAAGTGACTTGAAATTTAAACGTACAAAAAGGCACACACAAGTTTCTTGCCCACAGATTTCTCTTGTTTTCACCAAACCGGTTCTACACGCTTCTCAGCGTGCACTCTGACTCAGGCCGGCACATCTCCTCCCCTAATTATTCACTGCATGGCCTGCTACAGAGCGCACGCTGGGAGAAGCTTGTGGTAGGAAGGCTGCAGCCGTGTATATCCTTTTCCTCTCCTTGCCCCTTTCTCATTATGTCTGACTTGTTAAATGATTGTCCTATACTCATAGCATTATTCCCAACATTCGGGATTTTGTCACTGTAAACAAGATCTCTTGAGGCCGGTTTAAAATGAGTTTGTCAGTGCAAAGAAACCACGCTGCTGGCAAACGTTCCCTTCACAAACGGACTTTGATGACTTCTGTGTAGAATGTTCAAAATAAATGTTGCGCCTTTACACCTCCATCCCACTCGTCTTATTCCTCCTAAAAGCACTTAATTTAAAAAAAAAGTGCAAATGTGTCTAGCTTCACCTTTCTTAATAACTCGACTGACAACATAACTCCAGTATGCAAACAACCTATTGATCTATTGCAGCATAAGGATTTATTTATTAATCAGTGTTCTTCTGATACTGGCCATGACGTGTTAGTAACGTGAATACCATCAGTTGTAGTGATACTCGTGAAGATAAATATTTCAATGTTCCTATTATTTCAACACGCGCTGTTAATTTTATCATATTTCCTAGCGGTTTCTGATCTTAGTGGGCTTTAAGTGTGTATTTCCACTGTCCTACATTATTGATAAGTGGTTAGAGGTCTACATTTGCAATGCCAATAGTCTCTCTCCCTTGCTCCCTCTAGCTCCCTCTCTCTCTATCTTACTCCCTCTAGCTCCACCACCACCACATCCACCACCACCACCACATCCACCACCACCACCGCATCCACCAACACCACATCCACGACCACCACCACATCCACCACCGCATCCACCACCACCACATCCACCACCACATCCACCACCACATCCACCACCACATCCACCAACACTTTAACCACACCCACCACCACCACATCCACCACACCCACCACCACTACATCCACCACCCTATCCACCACCACCCCATCCACCACCACTGCATCCACCATCACCACCGCATCCACCACATCCACCACCACATCCACCATCACCTGCACATCCACCATGACATCCACCGCCACATCCACCACCACATCCACCGCATCCACCACCACATCCACCATCACCACCACCTCCACATCCACCATGACATCCACCTCCACATCCACCACCACATCCACATACACCGCATGCACCACCACCACATCCACCACTTCCACATCCACCGCATCCACCACATCCACCACCACCACCACATCCACCACCACATCCAACACTTCCACCACCACCGCATCCACCACCGCATCCACCACCACCACATCCACCACCACATCCAACACATCCAACACCACTTCCACCACCACCGCATCTATCTTGTGGGGAACAACCATCTTGCAAGAATTTATTCCTCAAGCATCATTTATTATTTCACACTTACTAAACTTTTTGGGGTACAGCCGGGTCTGGTGGCTCAGTGGACTAATGCATCCACGGCAGGGGCCTAAGTTCGACCTCATGGTCACAGGTTCAGATCCTGGCGACTCCACTCAGCCTTTCATCCATCTGAGGTCAATAAAATGAGTACCATTGAGTTGGGTCAAAATAAACATCTGTTATTCAGCGCCAAGATGCCCCGTCAGGGGTGAACGTGCGCTTTACAAATACACATGGTATGTTATGTTACAGGGAAAGGTTTAATTATGGAGACTGCATGGCTTTGTCATGGGGCGGTTGACCCCACCCCTGAGTACAGCACAAAGGCTACACACCCAAAACACACTCGATATCCACCACCCATGTGATCTTCCATTCGTCAAGGAAGGGATGCATCTCTATTGTGGACAGGATTAGGGGGTAGATGAATCATTCTCCCCCTTAGCCAGTTTGAGTTCACAGCCCTTATCGCAAGCAGTAAAATGTACACTCTGGTGGTCTCTGGGTCAGGGACAATCTGGTGAGTTAGAATTCTTGCAAGCCTCTCCCTTGCAACCCCCCTTGTGTACCCCTCCTGCCCCAAGTCTGATTCTTAGCAGGGTGGCAGGTGCTTCTAAGATTTGAGGCAGCTGACATCAATGTGGCAATCCATTTAGCACCAAGAAACCTTTTTGGTGTACATGCGCTTTATAAATGTGTTTTAACGTAACATAATATAACTCTCTTGTCCATGAAATTAGACACCTGGAGTTGTTGCAAACCATAAGGTTTGATATCTAGGAGTTGTGTTCTTAGCGTGCACTAAGTATGAGCAGATGATTACTCTCTGTGTCCTGAGTATAGCACACCAAGCGCTGGTGGAAGCATGCCATGGTCTTGAATGATCATTAGTGTGGCAAGACCTTTTTATGACACTGAGAATGACGCCCACTGGTGTAAAGTTCTGCTGTTATGTGTATGACAAAAGCAATACATTGGCATCTCATGTGTATGTCAAGTGTGTGCCGTCCATATACCACATGCATAGTAGTAGAGTTGTCTGTGTGTGAGGACGCCAGAGTACTGAAGCCAGTGTGATCCATTTCAGATGACCCTGGCCTGGCAGTGCACAAGATGGAGGGTAAGGAGTGGTCTCCTCCACGGAGTAACAGTACGGCCCGCATTCCTGCGGCTGAAGGGAGGAGATGCAGGCACTGAAGTGAGGTGAAGTGAGGAGGATGGAGACGGATATCTCTGAGACCCTCCCTTTGCAAAAATTCAAAACACTTCACGGAAAAGTGGTTCGCCATTTTAAATAAATGTAGCTTGGACCTCATATTGCTGATTATAGAGGAACTATCGCGAATCTTAGAAGAATTAAGAGAGGATATAGACAAAACCAAGGAAGAATTAGGAAAAATGATTACAGCAGAAGAGCTGACATCTACCATAGAAGACATCAATAACCAGCTGGTAAAACACACTCAGGAAATTAACAAACGCAAATTGCGGAAATACAGACGTGATACCCTTGATTACAAACTACAAGAGGTTTATACCTGGGCGGAAGTGTACGCGAAGAAAAGACAAACTAAGGAATACACATCTCACACAGATACCTCGTCCACAGATAGTGAGAGAACAGGACCTTCAAAAACCAACACACCACAACAACAACCGGAAACAGCTGGCTCATCTACCACTGTCCCTTTTTTAGAGGGAGGCCAACTAGACACAGAAGACCCAGGAGGGGACTCAGGAAAAACAAAAGAAAAGAGTCAGCCACAGACACAGACAGCAACCAGCAAAAAAGACAAAACGAAAAAACATTAAAGGAAGATAGAAACTTGGTTCTTAATATATCGAACGTTGAACTGAGTTCAGCCCAAGTCTCAACTCTACAAAAGGGTTTATCTTTCGTACCTACCGCCCACACAAACTTACTGGAACTGGAAGTTAGTTTATTCAAACTAACCAGGAAATTACGACTCCGAAATTTTTTTGATAATGTGGCAGGAAAAAGAACAGAAGAAATTGACGAATTGAGAGGACTCAAAGTACATAGCACATATATGCCACCGATGAGCCATAAGACCATTGACCTTTACGAACAATTGTGCAGGAAAGACCTGCAACAACTGAACACACAGAAAAACACCAAAAGAATGAACATGTCAAAGAAGGAATTCGGGACTCTCAAAAACATAGCTACCAATGAAGGGATAATCTGCCGAAAGGCGTACAAAGGAGGAGCATTGGTAATAATGAACCGATCATTTTACCAGGAAGCAGTCATGGAACATCTTAATGACACAGACACTTATATGGAAGTGGAAAGCAACCCCACCGAAGCAATCAGGAAAACGTTACAAGCAATTATAACGAGAGCGTATGAACAAGGAACCATAACAGAAAGAACTAAAAAATACCTCATCCAGGACAATCCTAGGTGCCCTATAATGTATATGGTACCTAAGGTCCATAAGAATTTGCAGAGGCCCCCGTGTAGGCCCATTGTGTCCACCAAAGAAAGCCTGCATGAACCGGTCGGGAAATTTCTTGACAAATACTTACAGCCTTTAGTATTGAAGACCAAATCATATCTGAAAGATACCACCGATTTTTTGTTAAAAGTATCCACAGTACAAATCGAGGAGGAATGGGTGATGGCTACCATTGATGTTAAGGCCTTATACACTTCTATCCCGCACCAACAAGGACTGGAAGCCATAGAACGAGCCCTATTAGACAGTGAATATCAGATAGAACTACAAATATTTCTATTAGAACTCATGCAATTCAAACTTATACATAGTTATTTTGAGTACGAAAAGAAGTGGTACATCCAATGCAGCAGTACATCAATGGCCAACTGTGCCGCTCCGGCGTACGCAAACCTGTACATGGCTGCATTTGAAGAGAACTATATTTATCAAAACCCGACTTGGAATCAAAACATTTCAATGCATGTTCGTTTTATCGACTACATTTTCGTGGTTTGGAAGGGCACAAAACAATCACTACAAGAACAAATCGAAATTCTGAACACCAGAGTGGACAGAATAGGATTCACATGGACCATCAACGAAACGCAAATTCAGTATTTGGATGTTGAAATCAGTAAAAAAAGGCAACAACCTCACCACGAACCTGTTTCGTAAAGCTACAGACAGGAACAACTTATTGCAATATGGGAGTCACCACCCGCAAGCCTTAAAAAGACACTTGCCATATTCACAATTGCTAAGGGTCAAAAGAGTAGTCTCAGAGGTCCCACAAAGTGCACAACAAATGGATACCATGATACAAAGATTTCGGGATAGGGGATATCCAGAAGAAATAATACAAGAGGCCAAAACCAGAGCTACATCTAAATCCAGACAGGATCGCCTGAAGAGCAACCAAAAGACACAAGAAAGACGCATCACCTGCGTCAGTAAATACTCCACACTTAGCACGCAATTTAAACAAATAGTAAGACGCCATTGGCCAATCTTATCTATGGAATCGGATTTTGAAGGAGCATTCGCACAAGAACAAGTATTTGCACATACACGAGCTAAAAACTTGGCAGACTTTTTGAAACCCACCAAAGAACCACAAACAAAACCAGTGTACCGG
This sequence comes from Lissotriton vulgaris, assembly GCF_964263255.1. NCBI lineage: Eukaryota > Metazoa > Chordata > Amphibia > Caudata > Salamandridae > Lissotriton > Lissotriton vulgaris. The sequence continues at coordinate 15,549,511 of NC_141700.1, read as the reverse complement.
GGTACAGTACCCTGTCTTAATTGCAATACGTGTCATAACGTCATGAAGGGAACAACCATAACACACCCGAGGAAGGGATTTCCGATCCATCTTAACGCGACATGCGATTCAATGAATTTGATTTACATGCTTAAGTGTCCTTGTGGAGATGTATACGTGGGGCACACCAAGAGGAAATTGAAAATCCGTGTTAATGAACACAAAAGCAATATACGCACGAAATCTTTGAAATCTTCAGTGGCTGAACATTTCACAGTCAAGCAACATCACATAAGCCAATTAAGAGTTTGCGTGTTGGAAATGCTGGAGAAAAAAGAAGGGGCCATCAATAAAAACAATTTACTAAAACAGGAGAACCATTGGATATATTATCTGAACAGCCTCAAGCCCAATGGGCTGAATGAACGAACAGAATTTTTGTGTTACATATGAGTCATGGTTACCGTTTTAATGAAGATTCATGATTTATATGTTTATTTTTCTGATTGTTATTTAGACATATTAATTATGCGCAGCGCGCAATCACATAGTTGAGTTTATACCCCCACTGGGAATCGAACCGGCAACGTTAGCACATTGTCGACATAAAGTTTTTTTAAATGATAGTACGCCTTTAAAGAAAACAATCGTAGAAAGGGCATATTAGCGCATGCGCAGCACAGGGCGACCATAGAAACACGGAAGAAGAAGCCAGTATGTTCCATACACGCCCCACACTACCGGGTGTTATTTGTTAGAAATACGTCCAGGTGAGGGTTGATTTTAAAACAGCATGCAATGTTAGAGGCATTGAAACAACAGGTTTATCGGCAGTGCAACCAGTAGCCTTAAGAGGTGAGGCATTGCATTATTGAATTTCCGTGTGTTTAGAGGCACGATGTAGGGAGCCTCAGCGGTAACATTACTAGCGCCAGGAGCGGTAGTGGTTTAGAAGCCAGACATTGTTGATAATGCCATTACATGCAAAAAAACGGAATGATTCGGAACTAAGTAATGGTACATCAACCGACCACTAGAAATATATACAGGAATATTTATGCACCATGTTTAAATTGACTGCAATGTTCATTTAATTACGTTTTTTTACTTGTTTAACTAGTTCACCTGATTTAAGTGGGCTTTGAAACTGATTGTAAGTTTTTTGGATTTTCAGAACTATTTCCCTGATGAAGGCGGGAGACCCTGCCGAAGTGCATTGGACGTCATAAATTGGGAATTGTTATCATTTGGGAATGAACTATTGAGAAGTGCAATAAAGACACTTATGGATTAATTTAGGATTTTTGAATATTGATTTGGATAAACTTTGGCTGGAGGACCAGCACAAACCTGTGCTCAGGGTGACAGCTATACTGATTGCAGTATAGCTGCTACGTGTGAGGATGGAGACAAGGCACCTTTGGAAATTCCATAAGTTCTTTTATTAGCCAGAAGTTTCTGATTAGTCCTCCTGAATACCTCCATTTGGTGATGGCCGTGAATGGTAAGACTGCAGACTCTGCTGTGAAAGGGGAGGAAGTCTCTGGGTCAGGCTGCACTTTTGTCTGTACTTGATGACTCCTTCAGTTAGATTGATGACAGGCAGGTGCAGAAACCTCACACCTCTTTGTGCCTGTGCTGTGGGTGCTCTATGTTGGGACAGCCCTAGTGCTACCTGCTGGCTGTGTCTGGAGAGCCGCCTCAGGAGGACACTTCAAAGACCCACACAAACTGGTCCTGCACTTTGATCCACGGGCCGTGTCTTGAAGATGTATTTCAAGGGGGGACCCACACCCTCTCATTTAGTTCCAGTTCTAAGTCCTTGTTGATCAGGGACGGAGGGTTCCGCACAGACCTCAAAGGACTGCTGTGCGACCTCGACTGGGGTCTGCCTGGGCACATTTTCACACTCCTCTGAAACAAGGAGACTTGCTCAAAACCCTACAGGCCATCAGAATGAGAACTTCCTTGGGGGTGTGGATCCTCTATAGCACCACCTGGAACCCACACCGCACCCGTGGACCGGTTGTAGAGGGCCTGAGTAAACCGTGCATACTGAAACCTCAGTTCCCAAGCAGAGCCTGCGTTGGTGTGGTTTGAAGTGCTGCCCGTGTAGCCCCTAAGAGGGGAACTTTGGTGGCACCCGAGTCACAGCGATCCACAGAAGGTGTCGCCCCCTACTGGCCTCTTCCAAAGAGTGACCCTTTGTCTGTACTTTCCAGATACTCCTTCCTCGGTTTACAAAATCGCTGTCCTGCTGGAACACTCCCTCGTGTGAACTGTACCCGAACCATGATTGTGACCCAAGGAAGCACAGACCTTCTTCAGAAGAGGACATGAGACGGAGAGAGACACATGTCACACCTGGTGACTCCTGAGGGAGGAGAGGCGTCCTTGTCCACCACTTTCCAGTTACACAAAAGTTGATGAAAATCTGTGCCCCGGCCATATTCATAATCCCAATCCCTATCATCAAAACACAAGGGTGCTCGATTCCTACCAAGGCTGGCTGGTCCATTCGGGCTGCTGTACTGACAAAAGCTGTGCAATCCTTCAACTACCAAAATCCAGCAGATACCAGGAATGCAATCCCCTACTAACCATGAGTATAAAGTTATGTTGCTAACACTTGTATGTGGCCTTACAGCATCAGTAAAGCACTAATCCACTTCACTAATCTAGGCACAGTTCTCAGGTGGGCCTTGGATTTTCATTAGTTATGTATTTATGTTTTTTTGTGTTTTTTGGGGATAGAAAAGCTTTGTTAAATGTCAGGTTTAGACTTTGCCACTTGGTGAGTACTGTGGTCGATTGTGTAAAGGCAGGCCCGTATAGAGCTGCGTAAACAATGCAGGGGCATATTAGCAAGGGCGATATTGCCGCTTTAGCGGGACTTCTTCCCGCTAAAGCAGCAATATTTTTATCGCCCTATTAGCAAGCTGTCGCTAACAGCAGTTAGCGACAGCTTTTAGGCGATAGCGACCAGTTTGTGGCCCACTTTGCATGTCAGCGATATTTATCGCTAATGACATGCAAAGTGGGCGTACCCAACCTGTTAGCAACTGAAAGCAGTCGCTAACACAGCTATCGCCTATTAGCAAGGCTGGCGAAGTGATTAAAAAAATCGCGCTAAGCGCGAATATCGCCAGAACCTAACTCCTGCTCGGACCATGACTTAACCTGTATATCCAATGGGAGGTGGATATTCAGGTTAAGTCCCCATTAGCGATAATGCCTGAATATCGCTGGATTTCCAGCGATATTCACGCATTGAGCCACTATCACCGGATATTTTATCGCTTTAGAGGTAAGCGTTGCTAATAGCACGTTATCCCTGCGATAATATCCGGCGATAGGCGGCGATAAAATAAAATGCGCTGAGCACATTTAGCGAAAATTTTCACTATTTGTTGTTAATATGCCCCGCAGTGTTGTGTGCAGGAGGTTGTCGAATGTCTGATGCTCCCTTTACCTGAATGGCTTCAAGATGCCGATGTATGGATGCAGGGAATCAAAGGCGCATAGGCAAATGTAAAGGGCTAGAGTCTTTATGCATGGTCTACCAGCTTGACCTACTCACACATTTCTTAATGGAAGAAGAGCAGACTACAAGAGCTCCAAGAAGCAGTAGGACCTAGCCGGCTTTCCTTATTGGACATGCTGTTCTACCGACACAGAGAGTATGTGGTTTAACAGGACCGTTGCCTCCCCATAATGCTATTAAAAGGGCAAAGAGAATCCAGGGCCAACCAATCAGAACCTCCTATGCATTTTACAAGGAAACTTAGGTCAACAAACCTGTCCCTCCCGTATGTGTTACCAGACAGCTACAAGGAATCTAGGGGCCAAGCATTCTGCCCCTCCTATGCATGCTGCAAGACAGATACAGGGAATCCAGCAAGAAACCAATCTGTCTTTGCCATGCAAACTCACGCAGAGATAAAGGAAAACCAGGACCGACCGGCCTGCCCCTCCAATGCATGTTACTTTGGACAGAAGACTTCACACACATCCAACATAGTACAGATATGCCACATGCACAAAAATAATAGTTAACACCTATACGTGTGCCCCAACATCTGTTAACTTCAACTCAACTTCCCGCAGGAACACACTAAAGAGAACGCTCTGCAAGTATCCAACGGAGCAGGTAATAAACCCCTGAGCACCATCGAGCTCACACCAACACCGTCCGCTGACGCCTATAACAAACACATCCAAAATAACACACTGGACAGAATGTTCTAAGAGACCAAACAACAGCAGACATGCCATGTTGAGTTCACCCACAGCACTGACACTCATCATGTCACACAGAATATGTATATGTGAAGTTAAGAATAGTAAAGCTATACCTTGATGTTATGTTGATAGCCGATGCTGTGGACCCGATATATGTGCAGGTTGATGTCATTGACGTCAATATTGTGACATGTAACCTAATATGAATGGGTATCATTGACACACCACACGCCATATATAGAGCACACAGCAAACATCTAACAAAGCTGAGGTATGCCATTTTGTTGGGTATCACATGCGCACACGCTTGGCTTGTATCGTGCTACACTAACCAGTCAACAACGCGTGTTAATTTTAACTCATGCATTCATCGCGACTCAACTATTATCGGGGGGCACTTACCCCAGCGATGGCCTAAAAAGAACTACAGGTAGAATTTTGCAACAGTCCACCAACGTCTGCGATATTACTGGCCTGCAAGCAAAATGGAGGCAGTTGTCTGAGAGCTAGTCAGATTGGCTCCCACTATCCAATCAAACTTCCCCTAACATAGAACCATAGTCTTATTTGTTGAAAGGGTGACTAATAAGAATTGGTGCCTATGTCAGGTTCATTCTGGTTGGACGAATCTCTGCAGATTGCTTGAATCTACCTGCACCTCGTTTTGTGGTTCTGGTAGCTGTAGGATGCACTTTCACAAATGGGTTTTAAAGACTATTTTGCCACACAGGGCAGATATAATCCCTTTTACCAACAACCACACTGCATCATCATTAAATTCAGTTAACTCGCTCACAGAGCATTACCCCAGGGAATGGATAAATCAGGTAATCCAGACAGCAGGGCACACTTTTGGGAGCCCTCGGGTCTCACCCATTAAACTTCATATTCCATCGATCTATCAAAACTCATGGTGTAAACAGGACCGAACTAGAAATACACTACTTATGTCACAAAACAAAAACTCCTAAAGGCTCCAGCTATGTTGGACTCCTCAAACTCTGGGTGTAAAGGTATCAGACCTGATGGGGCAGTGAGAACATACTCCTAGTATAATCTGTGCTATGTACATAACATAATGTGACATGAAATAACATAACATAACGTAACATGTGGATCCGGGGACTTCAGGATCTGGCCAGCCTGCCCTAACCACACATGGGCCAGGCACAGACCAGGCAGGACCCAATGAATTGAGTTTGTCAGTCAGGCTGACTCATTTGCAAAACCCTTGTTGTTGACTTCTAATATGTTGCTCAAAATTGTTCTCAGACGGTAGGGATTTTAAAACGGGCAAATCCCCGAATATTGGCTGTTGCGCCATTGGGCTGTACCCCTGCTTTGTTCATTGTTTCGGGGAGCAGGCTCTGCTCTTTACCACCAGCACTTTGGGTTTCTTTGTTCATGAACTGTATTTGGTGACACCACCCCTGCTCAGCCTATGGACAGCCACATTCACTGCTATTCCCAGAACGCTTTGCTTTTTCACAAGATGAGCACTAGACAAGGATTGCAGCTTTGTTGACATGATATACACACACACACACACACACCCCTCCCCCCTCCCCCTCACAAGCACAGTGCACGCCAGCAGCAGATGCCAAATGTCCAATCTGAATTTAAGAAACAATCTCATTTCAAAGGCAGAAATGCGCCCTCTCTCGAATGTTATTTTCATCTTAGGGGTGGGTTTCAAGAAGCTGCTTTTTGTATTTGATCTAATTAAGTTTCTGTAAAACATTGGGTTCTAGTGTCACTGTCTCTGGGGGCGCGCATAGGGGAATGCTTGCACTGGGCCCCGCCCCTGTGTGGAGTTAGCAGGTGACACGTGCCCAGCGCGTCCACGTGACCCGGGGGACGAGCGTGGGAAGGCGGGGGCGAGGCCCACACACACACACACACGCACGCTGCGGCCTGGGGCAGCAGGGCTCGTCCCCCGGGGGCTCCGCTCAGAGCAGGTCGAGTGGGAAAGAAAATACGGCACCAGGGAGAACAAAAACCGGCCTCGGCTCTGAGCTCAAATCGATGGATCGGTAAAACAGGCAATGGGAATCAGGCGAGGCTAGGCCGATATAACTGGGCCTGCATCTGTATATTGTGGGCCCCAGCAACCCCACAGATGGTTTACACCGAATAATCTGATACCTGGGGGTGCCTTGAGCCTCTCTTGTGTACCTGACGTCATAGCAAGTGGCCCACAGGAACCAACACAACAACATGGCGCCTGCCAGAAGGCCAGACCCCTCTACCGATGCTTAAGAAGGAGACGCATCTTTCAAGAGAGCTTTGTAATGTCTCACACTTTCTCATTGGCTAAGTCCAACTCTGACTGCATTGCAACTTTTCTGCCCAAGGAAGGCAACCAAAAGAAGCTGAAGTCTGAATGTTACAAACCCGCTGATACTGCCTGACAGTGATGTACGGGCATCGCTGCAGTGCCACAGTGACATACCAGCATCAGTCCAACCTCACGGTACATGCACAAATCACTCCATTCTACGGTAACAAACACACACCGCTCCAGTCTCACCCAATGCAGAGGGTACATCCAGGAAAAGACAGATTAAAGCTAGTGATTACAAATTCAAGGTACGAGCGGCCTGGTTGGGCCCACGCCAGCTTCTAGGCCACCAAAGTCCACCCACCACCTCAGCCTTTCATGAGAGACCCCCACACAGACTCACACTGTTCACCACTCTTGAAAGTTCCTTCCATCCATCACCCCTCTGGCTAGGATTCAACCTGGTGAACGCAACACGAGTGGAACATTTTGAAACAAGTGCAGCCATGAAAAGGCACATCCCAACCCCCGACATGTGAGAGTGCACCAGCGATGTCTATTGACATGTTGTAAATGCAATCAATGCTAAAGCCCCCAACAGAGGTCAACAAGGACTCACCCGTACGATGTAGGAGACTCCAGGCCCCAAGATCCGGTCGTCGGGGTGCAGCCAGCCCTGCGCGGGTTTGTTGATGAAACTTCCCTTGCGGTTCCACTCCTCACCAGCAAGCTTGAAGCCCTCCACGCGGCTGTTCTTTCTTCCTCCCACACCAGCTGCTGCTCCACCATTACCACCACCACCACCACCTCGAAAGCGGTTCATCACCTGTAAAGAACATGGAGTTGAACAGACGGGTTCACAGGCGCTCAAGACAGCAGCCAAGCTGGCAGCGGGCCCCGCGGCCTCCGCCGGGGCCACACTGCGGGCAGCTGGCAGATCCTTGCTGACACTGGATGGGCTGCGGTTCAGAAACCCAGATGGGTTCGCAAACTTCCACTGTGGCATTTTGGGGATGAGCATGCAAAATGTGGTGGCCACTTCCTGGTCATCCTGCAGGCGGGGGTCAGCCAACGGAGGGCAAGAGTGGGCTGGTGATGGGGACGGGGAGGCGACCGGCGTGGAGGCGACCTTGCTACTCATGTCTAGGCTGGGTACCGCGTCCTCCAGTGATGTCACAGAGTCATTCCGCAAGCGATCATAGCCAGGCACTGTCAGCATGCCCTGCTGCTGTGTGTCTGCCTAAGTGCTTTTAGAGTGCTGGTCCCAAGCCTTTCTCTCTCTCTCCCTCTCTCTCTCTCTCAGCTCCATCCCCACCCCTGTGGGAGGCTCAGCTTGCATGGTGATGTCATGGTATTATTGCTCATTTGCCAGCACACTGCAGACCTGGGAGAGCTGTGCTACTGAAAGAAAAAAACAAACAGACCTCTCTCTGTAATCCCTGGCTCCCCTTCTCTGCCTGTCAGTAGGCATAACTCTCCTAACCCCTCCCTCCCTTCATCCATCAATGTCCTCCTCCCTCCCTCCCTCCATCCATCACTCACTCACAAGGCTGCTCACTCTTCATTGCTCGAATTTCGCATTCTCCCACCTCTAATTGTTTTGAGACAGACAGACAGACAGGTAGATAGATAGATAGATAGATAGATAGATAGATAGATAGATAGATAGATAGATGGATGGATGGATGGATGAATGGATGGATGGATGGATGGATGGGTGGATGGATGGATGGATGGATGGATGGATAGATAGATAGATAGATAGATAGATAGATAGATAGATAGATAGATAGATAGATAGATAGAAAGAATAATGGATGTGTTCTGGTTCGTATTAAGACATTTTTATATAAACATCAATACAAAGTGATAACTAGTGGAAACAACTAAAGTAAAAAATACTTTACTATAGTGCATATGGTGCACTCTGCACTCCTGACGCACATGGTTCACTCTGCTTTACTATAGCGCACATGGTGAACTCTGCACTCTTATGACGCACATGGTGCACTCTGTACTTCTGTAACGCGCATAGTGCTCTCTGCACTCCTGATGCACATGGTGTACTCTGCTTTACTATAGCGCACATGGTGCACTCTGCACTCCTGACGCACAAGGTGCACTCTGCTGTACTATAGCGCACATGGTGCACTCTGCACTCCTGACGCATATGGTGCACTCTGCTTTACTATAGCGCACATGAGGCACTCGGCACTCCTGTATTGCACATAGTGCACTCTGCACTCCTATGACGCACATGGTGCACTCTGCACTCCTGTAATGCACATGGTACACTCTGCACTCCTATGACGCAGCATTGTGGACTCTGCTTTACTATAGCGCACATGGTGCACTCTGCACTCCTATGACGCACATGGTGCAACCTGCACTCCTGTAACGCGCATGATGCACTCTGCACTCTGCACTCCTATGACGCACATGGTACACTCTGCACTCCAGTAACGCAAATGGTGCACTTTGCACTCCTATGACGCACATGGTGCACACTGCACTCCTATAACGCACTTGGTGCACTCTGCACTCCTATGACACAATGGTGCACTTGGCACTCCTATTATGCACATGGTGCACTCTGCACTCCTATGATGCACATGGTGCCCCCGGCACTCCTATGATGCACATGGTGCACTCTGCACTCCTATGACACACATGGTGCACTCAGCACTTCTATGACACACATGGTGCACTCGGCACTTCTATGACACACATGGTGCACTCGGCACTCCTATGACACACATGGCTTACCGAAAACTCTGACCAGTAGACTCCAGGTCATAATGAATGACGCTGCCCGGTTGATTTTCAGATTACCGAGGAGATCTAAAGCTACTCCCCTACTACAAAGCTTGCACTGGCTCCCCATTAAAGAAAGAGTGGAATTTAAGAACTTATGCACGGCCCACAGGGCAATCTATGGCAAAGCCCCAACTTATATCAAAGATCGTCTGCAACTTTACTGCCCTATGAGAACACTTCGATCCTCAGACTCCCAACTACTGGTCTGCCCTCGTTACAGGCTAGTGACCAAGGGAGGGAGAGCCTTCTCAGTGCTAGTCCCTCAGTTATGGAACAGGTTGCCGGAGGCACTGCGTCGGGAAGGGAACCTACTACGATTCAGGAAGAGCCTAAAAACATTCCTGTTCAGCAAAAGCATGAGTACAGTATAATCCAGCTTCCATCTCGCTAAGTTATTGTTTACTACCATCTTTCCTGGCGCTTAGAGGCCTGCAGGTGATTAGGCGCGCTATAAAATCCCATTAACAATAACAATAACAATAACATGGTGCACTCTGCACTCCTATGACGCACATGGTGCACTCTGCACTCCTGTGACACACATGGTGCACTCTGCACTCCTATGACACACATGGTGCACTCGGCACTCCTATGACGCACATGGTGCACTCTGCACTCCTATAAGGCACATGGTGCACTCTACACTCCTATGACACACATGGTGCACTCTGCACTCCTATGACGCACATGGTGCACTCTGCACTCCTATGGCACACATGCTGCACTCGGCACTCCTATGACACACATGGTACTCGCTGCACTACTATAATGCACATGGTGCACTCTGCACTCCTATGACACATATGGTGCACTCTGCACTCCTATAATGCACATGGTGCACTCTGCACTCCTATGACACACATGGTGCATTCGGCACTCCTATGACACATATGGTGCACTCTGCACTCCTATAATGCACATGGTGCACTCGGCACTCCTATGACACACATGGTGCTCGCTGTACTACTATAACGCACATGGTGCACTTTGCACTACTGTAACGCACATGGTGCACTCTGCACTTCTGTAACGCACATGGTGCACTCTGCACTCCTGACGCATATGGTGCACTCTGCTTTACTATAGCGCACATGAGGCACTCGGCACTCCTGTATTGCACATAGTGCACTCTGCACTCCTATGACGCACATGGTGCACTCTGCACTCCTGTAATGCACATGGTACACTCTGCACTCCTATGACGCAGCATTGTGGACTCTGCTTTACTATAGCGCACATGGTGCACTCTGCACTCCTATGACGCACATGGTGCAACCTGCACTCCTGTAACGCGCATGATGCACTCTGCACTCTGCACTCCTATGACGCACATGGTACACTCTGCACTCCAGTAACGCAAATGGTGCACTTTGCACTCCTATGACGCACATGGTGCACACTGCACTCCTATAACGCACTTGGTGCACTCTGCACTCCTATGACACAATGGTGCACTTGGCACTCCTATTATGCACATGGTGCACTCTGCACTCCTATGATGCACATGGTGCCCCCGGCACTCCTATGATGCACATGGTGCACTCTGCACTCCTATGACACACATGGTGCACTCAGCACTTCTATGGCACACATGGTGCACTCGGCACTTCTATGACACACATGGTGCACTCGGCACTCCTATGACACACATGGCTTACCGAAAACTCTGACCAGTAGACTCCAGGTCATAATGAATGACGCTGCCCGGTTGATTTTCAGATTACCGAGGAGATCTAAAGCTACTCCCCTACTACAAAGCTTGCACTGGCTCCCCATTAAAGAAAGAGTGGAATTTAAGAACTTATGCACGGCCCACAGGGCAATCTATGGCAAAGCCCCAACTTATATCAAAGATCGTCTGCAACTTTACTGCCCTATGAGAACACTTCGATCCTCAGACTCCCAACTACTGGTCTGCCCTCGTTACAGGCTAGTGACCAAGGGAGGGAGAGCCTTCTCAGTGCTAGTCCCTCAGTTATGGAACAGGTTGCCGGAGGCACTGCGTTGGGAAGGGAACCTACTACGATTCAGGAAGAGCCTAAAAACATTCCTGTTCAGCAAAAGCATGAGTACAGTATAATCCAGCTTCCATCTCGCTAAGTTATTGTTTACTACCATCTTTCCTGGCGCTTAGAGGCCTGCAGGTGATTAGGCGCGCTATAAAATCCCATTAACAATAACAATAACAATAACATGGTGCACTCTGCACTCCTATGACGCACATGGTGCACTCTGCACTCCTGTGACACACATGGTGCACTCTGCACTCCTATGACACACATGGTGCACTCGGCACTCCTATGACGCACATGGTGCACTCTGCACTCCTATAAGGCACATGGTGCACTCTACACTCCTATGACACACATGGTGCACTCTGCACTCCTATGACGCACATGGTGCACTCTGCACTCCTATGGCACACATGCTGCACTCGGCACTCCTATGACACACATGGTACTCGCTGCACTACTATAATGCACATGGTGCACTCTGCACTCCTATGACACATATGGTGCACTCTGCACTCCTATAATGCACATGGTGCACTCTGCACTCCTATGACACACATGGTGCATTCGGCACTCCTATGACACATATGGTGCACTCTGCACTCCTATAATGCACATGGTGCACTCGGCACTCCTATGACACACATGGTGCTCGCTGTACTACTATAACGCACATGGTGCACTTTGCACTACTGTAACGCACATGGTGCACTCTGCACTTCTGTAACGCACATGGTGCACTCTGCACTCCTGATGCACATGGTGGACTCTGCTTTAATATAGTGCATTCTGCTTTACTATAGCGCACATGGTGCACTCTGCACTCCTGACGCACATGTTGCACTCTGTTTTACTATAGCGCACATGGTGCACTCTGCACTCCTGTAACGCACATGGTGCACTATGCACTCCTATGATGCACATGGTGCACTCTGCACTCCTATGACGCACACAGTGCCCTCTGCACTCCTGTAACGCACATGGCGCACTCTGCACTCCTGTAACGCACGTGGCGCACTCTGCACTCCTTACGCACATGGTGCACTCTGCTTTACTATAGCGCACTGTTGGACAGGCCACGTGAAGGGCTTGCTCCCTCCCCGCACGACCGGGCCCGAGCCCGGCTCCTCAGGTGTGACACGCAACAACCACCCGTTTCCCGTCTCATATGGGACCCCTGTCCCTGGGCATCTCCACATCATGGACCCGAATCACTACCGGCCCCCTCGCCCGGCTTGGGCGCCATCTTGGACACAGCCCCACGAGGCCGCGTGGCCTCCGATCGACCCTAAACCCTGGGCCTGACCAGGCCCCGACATCCCGGCACCACCATCCACCCAGGAGGTGAGCGGACTACTTGGCGGGTCAATGGGAGAAAGAGGTGTCGATGGCTCTCCCCCGCCAGGTGCCGATCGCCCCGGCTCCCCCGGGCACTGGCTCCACCCCCCTGCTGGGTGTCTGGACTCCCTCATCCCGGACCTTCCGACCTCCAAGTGCGAGGGTCCGGACATCAAAGGGCGCCAGACCTATAACTGGGACAGCTCCAGAGCAGGAAGGCAGTTGTATCCTGGAGTCGAGAGACGCAGTGAAGAACTCATCCTTGACGGACTACTGGCGCTGCCGTGGTCCTGCCTTGCGAACTATCGTCCTGCCTGCTGGCGCTGCCGCAACCTTCTGAAACCTTCATCGTCGTCGGGACCTGCTGGCGTGGCCGCGGACCGTTTGTAACCACCACCTTCACTGGGACCTGCTGGCTCCGCCGCGGCCCGTTCATCTAGAACGCCGAGCTCGAGAATTGTGAGCTATTTCATCCACCAGATTGGTAACAAGACTGTCCCGCTACCCTTTTCCCAATCAAGAGACTAGAACCGAGGGGACCCCTGAGTCCAGACCTCCTTGTACCATTTCACCGTACTTAAAGAATTGCTTATAAAGAACGTTAAACCTTATCCTTGTGTGGTGTACATCTGTGGGGGGGAAGTTACTCGTCTGTACGATTGCTGGAGACGGCTCTCCCTGGAGACCTCTCCCCTTATTCTCGGCCGACCCTCCCGGTCCGTCTAACACGCACATGGTGCACTCTGCACTTCTGACGCACATGGTGCACTCTGCTTTACTATAGCATACATGGTGCACTCTGCACTCCTGACACACATGGTGCACTCTGCTTTACTATAGTGCACATGGTGCACTCACTACTCCTGTAATGCACATGGTACACTCTGCACTCCTATGACATAGCATGGTAGACTCTGCTTTACTAAAGCGCACATGGTGCACACTGCACTCCTATGACGCACATGGTGCAACCAGCACTCCTGTAACGCGCACTCTGCACTCTGCACTCTGCACTCCTATAACGCACATGGTGCACTTGGCACTCCTATGACGCACATGGTGCACTCTGCACTTCTATGATGCACATGGTGCACCCGGCACTCCTATGAAGCACATGGTGCACTCTGCACTCCTATGATACACATAGTGCAACCGGCACTCCGATGATGCACATGGTGCACTCGGCACTCCTATGATGCACATGGTGCACTCGGCACTCCTATGATGCACATGGTGCACTATGCACTCCTATAACACCCATGGTGCACACTGCACTCCTATGATGCACATGTTGCACTCGGTCCTCCTATGACTCGCATGGTGCACTCGGCACTCCTATGACGCACATGGTGCACTCCTGTGACACACATGGTACACTCTGCACTCCTATGACACACATGGTGTACTCGGCACTCCTATGACGCACATGGTGCACTTTGCACTCCTATAACGCACATGGTGCACTCTGCACTCCTATGACACACATGGTGCACTCTGCACACCTATGACGCACATGGTGCACTCTGCACTCCTATGACACACATGGTGCACTCGGCACTCCTATGACACACAAGGTGCTGGATGCACTACTATAATGCACATGGTGCACTCTGCACTTCTGCAACACACATGGTGCACTCTGCATCCTATAACGCACATGGTGCACTCTGCACTCCTATGACGCATACGGTGCACTCTGCACCCCTTTAACGCACATGGTGCACTCTGCACTACTATGACACAAATAGTGCACTTGGCACTCCTATGACACACATGGTGCTCGCTGCACTACTATAATGCACATGGTGCACTCTGCACTTCTGTAGCACACATGGTGCACTCTGCATTCTATAACGCACATGGTGCACTCTGCATTCCTTTGACACACATGGTGCACTCTGCACTCCTATGACACACATGGTGCACTCTGCACTCCTATGATGCACATTGTGCACTCTGCACTCCTATGACACACATGGTGCACTCAGCACTCCTATGACACACATGGTGCACTCGGCACTCCTATGATGCACATGGTGCACTCTGCACTCCTATAACGCACATGGTGCACTCTGCACTAAAGAAACACACATGGGGCACGCTGCATTCCTATAACGCACATGGTGCACTCTGCCCTCCTATGTCACACATGGTGCACTCTGCACTCCTATGACAGTGATGGGGAAATACTGGCACCCTCCCAGGAGCATATGAATGAAACTCACCAGACATAGCAGGTTTGCTCAGCAACAGAGTAAAATGTATTCAATGGTACCAAAAGCATGCATCATTACTAATCAGCAAGGAAGAAGCCAGAAAGTGATGCTGTCAATGGTGTGCTGACACAGCTGGAAAGAAAGGCCTGTGGGACACAACTATGTGACTTTGCTTTCTGCAATGATTATCGTACCGCAGCTGTGATGGTGGAGAGGACGGCTCTCATTGTGTTGGACTATACCTGTATTGTCTGGGTGTCATATTTGGTGCAGTTGTTGCTGTCTGGATCGACACAGCATTTTTCTGCTAGCAGGCACACAGGTTATAATAGCACCATGTAAGATGCCCACCTGTTAATTTGGCAAAAGTATTACCTGCAATAGGTAATTCTGACGAGATCCATTCTCTTAGAAACAAATGAGACCCTAAGTAAGTTGGTGTTGAGATTGTAGAAAGCAGCACCACTCCAAGACTAGACACCATTACAAAAGGCAGACTATTGGAGTGGTACACTGATGGTTCCTCTAGCAGAATGATAGACACTGATTACAGAGCAGGGTATGCTATGGCAATAGCTGAAGTGCAGCTCTGCCACCTGGAACATCTACCCAATAAGACAAAAGCATGAATACTAGTCCAAGGTAAAACTGTTAACATTTAAACTGGCTCACATTATGCTTTGCAGTTCTTATTTGTGGCCAGCTGTGGAAGTACCACAGATGCATAACAGAAGCAGGGCACCTTATAAAAAATGGTCCTTTAGTAAGGATCTTGTTAAAAGCATACTATTATACACCAGGATAGCGGTAATAAAATGTGACGCATACACAGGAGCTAATACTAAGTTAGCCAAAGATGATGCCATTGCTGACACAGCATTACATGAAAGCATGTTACAGCCAGTGCAGATGGGACTAATGAATAAAGCATTCCAAAAATACAGCTCATTCAGAGACAATTGTAGCAAGCTAATGTAAAGGAAGCACAATGGTCTGCAACATCAGATGAACATAGAGGGAGAATTGATGATGGATGCAAGCCGAATAATGAGGAGAGTATGGGCCTACCAGGATGAGATAGATGCCTGTGTCCCCACACAGTAGGTTCCTTTCCCTTGCAAGACTGGAGCAGGGGCCCTCTGATATTGCACAAGGGAGGATGAATGTGCAGATGCAAGTTGCTTCCCAGTGAAAGGGACCCTCGGATATGCTCCTGGGAGGGTGCCAGTATTTCCCCATTAGACACACATGGTGCACTCAGCACTCCTATGAAGCACATGGTGCACTCTGCACTCCTATGACACACATGGTGCTCGCTGCACTACTATAACGCACATGGTGCACTCTGCATTCCTATGACACACATGGTGCACTCGGCACTCCTATGACACACAAGGTGCTGGATGCACTACTATAATGCACATGGTGCACTCTGCACTCCTGTAACGCACATGGTGCACTCAGGTTTCTTGGATGGATAATGCTAGTGCATTTCAGATTGTATTAATTTTTTGTAAAAAAATTTCCGAGTTTAACCTGCCTACATTTACCCCAGCCCAAGATGGCACAATTTGCGAAGAGATTTTCTCAACTCAAGCAGTCGCGACCATCCGGAGCCGCCTTGACAAATCTCAATGGGAGGTGGTCTAGCGTTGGATTTTCCTCACTCATCAACTTAATGTTGACAAGCGCGAGCAAGGAACTCCATGTGCTCCACAGAGTTTGGAAAACTCAGCGAACAGAGCAGAGTTCACCGCCCAGGCCTACTCAGAAAGCACAATGTGCCCCCATTATTGGATCAGGACGTGTTGTCGATGAATCCTTGTGGCTTTGCATGCAGTCGCCCCGTCTATCGATAATCCCAGAACACATCACGCTAATGCCCAAATCCTGGTCACAGCAGCATAACATTCACATGAGGCTGCGGCAGGCACCACGGGTCTAAGGGAGCGGGAGCAAGAAGCTCCACAGCTCCCTTCGGAGGCCGGAGTGAGGTACCCATTATGGTACCCATAGCTTCATCTCATCAGAACTGCTTCCTTGACGCACCAACACCTGCATCTGGCATGTCCTTGATCACGGTTCCCCGGTACTGGGGATTCTGCATGGCCCTCTGTAGAGGGAGTGTGCATGCACCTCTCATGCATCAGCTGGGCATGACTCCCCAGTACCAGGGAACCTGCATGGCCCCCAGTAGAGGGAATGCACATGCACCTCCCATGCATCAGGTGTGCACGGCTCTCCAGTACTGGGGATCTGCATGGCCCCCGGTAGAGGGAATGTGCATCCACCTCCCATGCATCAGGTGTGCACGGTTCTCCAGTGCTGGGGATCTGCAAGGCCCTCTATAGAGGGAATGCGCACCCACCTCCCATGCATCAGGTGTGCACGGCTCTCCAGTCCTGGGGATCTGCATGGCCCCGGGTAGAGGAAATGCGCATCCACCTCCCATGCATCAGGTGTGCATGGTTCTCTGGTACTGGGTACCTGCATGGCCCCCGGTAGAGGGAATGCGCATCCACCTCCCATGCATCAGGTGTGCACGGTTCTCCAGTAGTGGTATCTGCATAGCCCCCGGTAGAGGGAATGCGCATCTACCTCCCATGCATCAGGTCTGCACGGTTCTCCAGTACTGGAGATCTGCATGTCCCCCGGTAGAGGGAATGCACATCCACCTCCCATGCATCAGGTTTGCACGGTTCTCCCGTACTGGGGATCTGCATGGCCCTCTATAGAGGGAATGCGCACACACCTCCCATGCATCAGGTGTTCACGGCTCTCCAGTCCTGGGGATCTGCATGGCCCTCTATAGAGGTAATGCGCATCCACCTCCCATGCATCAGGTGTGCACAGCTCTCCAGTCCTGGGGATCTGCATGGCCCTCTATAGAGGTAATGCGCACCCACCTCCCATGCATCAGGTGTGCACGGTTCTCCAGTACTGGTGATCTGCATGGCACCCGGTAGAGGGAATGTGCACCCACCTCCCATGCATCAGGTGTGCACGGTTCTCCAGTGCTGGGGATCTGCATGGCCCTCTATAGAGGGAATGCGCACCCACCTCCCATGCATTAGGTGTGCACGGTTCCCCAGTACTGGGGATCTGCATGGCCCTCTATAGAGGGAATGCGCACACACCTCCCATGCATCAGGTGTGCACGGCTCTCCAGTCCTGGGGATCTGCATGGCCCTCTATAGAGGGAATGCGCACCCACCTCCCGTGCATCAGGTGTGCACAGCTCTCCAGTGCTGGGGATCTGCATGGCCCTCTATAGATGTAATGCGCACCCACCTCCCATGCATCAGGTGTGCACGGTTCTCTAGTACTGGGGATCTGCATGGCCCCTGGTAGAGGGAATGCGCACCCACCTCCCATGCATCAGGTGTGCACGGTTCTCCAGTACTGGGGATCTGCATGTCCCCCGGTAGAGGGAATGCGCATCTACCTCCCATGCATCAGGTCTGCACGGTTCTCCAGTACTGGGGATCTGCATGTCCCCCGGTAGAGGGAATGCACATCCACCTCCCATGCATCAGGTTTGCACGGTTCTCCCGTACTGGGGATCTGCATGGCCCTCTATAGAGGGAATGTGCACCCACCTCCCATGCATCAGGTGTGCACGGTTCTCCAGTACTGGTGATCTGCATGGCCCCCGGTAGAGGGAATGCGCATCCACCTCCCATGCATCAGGTGTGCACGGTTCTCCAGTACTGGGGATCTGCATGGCCCCCTTTAGACGGAATGCGCACCCACCTCCCATGCATCAGGTGTGCACGGTTCTCCAGTGCTGGGGATCTGCAAGGCCCTCTATAGAGGGAATGCGCATCCACCTCCCATGCATCAGGTGTGCACGGTTCTCTGGTACTGGGTACCTGCATGGCCCCCGGTAGAGGGAATGCGCATCCACCTCCCATGCATCCGGTGTGCACGGTTCTCCAGTAGTGGTATCTGCATGGCCCCCGGTAGAGGGAATACGCTTCTACCTCCCATGCATCAGGTCTGCACAGTTCTCCATTACTGGGTATCTGCAGGACCCTCTATAGAGGGAATGCGCACCCACCTCCCGTGCATCAGGTGTGCATGGTTCTCCAGTCCTGGTGATCTGCATGGCCCTCTATAGAGGGAATGCGCACCCACCTCCCATGCATCAGGTGTGCACGGTTCTCCAGTACTGGTGATCTGCATGGCACCCGGTAGAGGGAATGTGCACCCACCTCCCATGCATCAGGTGTGCACGGTTCTCCAGTGCTGGGGATCTGCATGGCCCTCTATAGAGGGAATGCGCACCCACCTCCCATGCATTAGGTGTGCACGGTTCCCCAGTACTGGGGATCTGCATGGCCCTCTATAGAGGGAATGCGCACACACCTCCCATGCATCAGGTGTTCACGGCTCTCCAGTCCTGGGGATCTGCATGGCCCTCTATAGAGGTAATGCGCATCCACCTCCCATGCATCAGGTGTGCACAGCTCTCCAGTCCTGGGGATCTGCATGGCCCTCTATAGAGGTAATGCGCACCCACCTCCCATGCATCAGGTGTGCACGGTTCTCCAGTACTGGTGATCTGCATGGCACCCGGTAGAGGGAATGTGCACCCACCTCCCATGCATCAGGTGTGCACGGTTCTCCAGTGCTGGGGATCTGCATGGCCCTCTATAGAGGGAATGCGCACCCACCTCCCATGCATTAGGTGTGCACGGTTCCCCAGTACTGGGGATCTGCATGGCCCTCTATAGAGGGAATGCGCACACACCTCCCATGCATCAGGTGTGCACGGCTCTCCAGTCCTGGGGATCTGCATGGCCCTCTATAGAGGGAATGCGCACCCACCTCCCGTGCATCAGGTGTGCACAGCTCTCCAGTGCTGGGGATCTGCATGGCCCTCTATAGATGTAATGCGCACCCACCTCCCATGCATCAGGTGTGCACGGTTCTCTAGTACTGGGGATCTGCATGGCCCCTGGTAGAGGGAATGCGCACCCACCTCCCATGCATCAGGTGTGCACGGTTCTCCAGTACTGGGGATCTGCATGTCCCCCGGTAGAGGGAATGCGCACCCACTTCCCATGCATCAGGTGTGCACGGTTCTCCAGTACTGGGGATCTGCATGTCTCCCGGTAGAGGGAATGCGCACCCACCTCCCATGCATCAGATGTGCACGGTTCCCCAGTACTGGGGATCTGCATGGCCCTCTATAGAGGGACTGCGCACCCACCTCCCATGCATCAGATGTGCACGGTTCCCCAGTACTGGGGATCTGCATGGCCCCTTTAGAGGGAATGCGCATCCACCTCCCATGCATCAGGTGTGCACGGTTCTCCAGTACTGGGGATCTGCATGTCCCCCGGTAGAGGGAATGCGCACCCACCTCCCATGCATCAGATGTGCACGGTTCCCCAGTACTGGGGATCTGCATGGCCCTCTATAGAGGGACTGCGCACCCACCTCCCATGCATCAGATGTGCACGGTTCCCCAGTGCTGGGGATCTGCATGGCCCCCGGTAGAGGGAATGCGCACCCACCTCCCATGCATCAGATGTGCACGGTTCCCCAGTACTGGGGATCTGCATGGCCCTCTATAGAGGGAATTCGCACCCACCTCCCATGCATCAGGTATGCACGGTTCTCCAGTCCTGGGGATCTGCATGGCCCTCTATAGAGGGAATGCGCACCCACCTCCCATGCATCAGGTGTGCACGGTTCTCCAGTCCTGGGGATCTGCATAGCCCTCTATAGAGGGAATGCGCAGCCACCTCCCATGCATCAGGTGTGCATGGTTCTCTGGTACTGGGGATCTGCATGGCCCCCAGTAGAGGAAATGCGCATCCATCTCCCATGCATCAGGTGTGCATGGTTCTCTGGTACTGGGTACCTGCATGGCCCCCGGTAGAGGGAATGCGCATCCACCTCCCATGCATCAGGTGTGCACGGTTCTCCAGTAGTGGTATCTGCATGGCCCCCGGTAGAGGGAATGCGCATCCACCTCCCATGCATCAGGTGTGCACGGCTCTCCAGTAGTGGTATCTGCATGGCCCTCTATAGAGGGAATGCGCACCCACCTCCCATGCATCAGTTGTGCACGGTTCTCCAGTCCTGGGGATCTGCATGGCCCTCTATAGAGGGAATGCGCACCCACCTCCCATGCATCAGGTGTGCACGGTTCTCCAGTACTGGGGATCTGCATGGCCCCTGGTAGAGGGAATGTGCACCCACCTCCCATGCATCAGGTGTGCATGGTTCTCCAGTGCTGGGGATCTGCATGGCCCCCGGTAGAGGGAATGCGCATCCACCTCCCATGCATCAGGTCTGCATGGTTCTCCAGTACTGGGGATCTGCATGGCCTCCAGTAGAGGGAATGCGCATCCACCTCCCATGCATCAGGTCTGCATGGTTCTCCAGTGCTGGGGATCTGCATGGCCCTCTATAGAGGGAATGCGCACCCACCTCCCATGCATCAGGTGTGCATGGTTCTCTGGTACTGGGGATCTGCATGGCCCCGGGTAGAGGAAATGCGCATCTACCTCCCATGCATCAGGTGTGCATGGTTCTCTGGTACTGGGTACCTGCATGGCCCCCGGTAGAGGGAATGCGCATCCACCTCCCATGCATCAGGTGTGCACGGTTCTCCAGTAGTGGTATCTGCATAGCCCCCGGTAGAGGGAATGCGCATCTACCTCCCATGCATCAGGTCTGCACGGTTCTCCAGTACTGGGGATCTGCATGTCCCCCGGTAGAGGGAATGCACATCCACCTCCCATGCATCAGGTTTGCACGGTTCTCCCGTACTGGGGATCTGCATGGCCCTCTATAGAGGGAATGTGCACCCACCTCCCATGCATCAGGTGTGCACGGTTCTCCAGTACTGGTGATCTGCATGGCCCCCGGTAGAGGGAATGCGCATCCACCTCCCATGCATCAGGTGTGCACGGTTCTCCAGTACTGGGGATCTGCATGGCCCCCTTTAGACGGAATGCGCACCCACCTCCCATGCATCAGGTGTGCACGGTTCTCCAGTGCTGGGGATCTGCAAGGCCCTCTATAGAGGGAATGCGCATCCACCTCCCATGCATCAGGTGTGCACGGTTCTCTGGTACTGGGTACCTGCATGGCCCCCGGTAGAGGGAATGCGCATCCACCTCCCATGCATCCGGTGTGCACGGTTCTCCAGTAGTGGTATCTGCATGGCCCCCGGTAGAGGGAATACGCATCTACCTCCCATGCATCAGGTCTGCACAGTTCTCCATTACTGGGTATCTGCAGGACCCTCTATAGAGGGAATGCGCACCCACCTCCCGTGCATCAGGTGTGCATGGTTCTCCAGTCCTGGTGATCTGCATGGCCCTCTATAGAGGGAATGCGCACCCACCTCCCATGCATCAGGTGTGCACGGTTCTCCAGTACTGGTGATCTGCATGGCACCCGGTAGAGGGAATGTGCACCCACCTCCCATGCATCAGGTGTGCACGGTTCTCCAGTGCTGGGGATCTGCATGGCCCTCTATAGAGGGAATGCGCACCCACCTCCCATGCATTAGGTGTGCACGGTTCCCCAGTACTGGGGATCTGCATGGCCCTCTATAGAGGGAATGCGCACACACCTCCCATGCATCAGGTGTGCACGGCTCTCCAGTCCTGGGGATCTGCATGGCCCTCTATAGAGGTAATGCGCATCCACCTCCCATGCATCAGGTGTGCACAGCTCTCCAGTCCTGAAGATCTGCATGGCCCTCTATAGAGGTAATGCGCACCCACCTCCCATGCATCAGGTGTGCACGGTTCTCCAGTACTGGTGATCTGCATGGCACCCGGTAGAGGGAATGTGCACCCACCTCCCATGCATCAGGTGTGCACGGTTCTCCAGTGCTGGGGATCTGCATGGCCCTCTATAGAGGGAATGCGCACCCACCTCCCATGCATTAGGTGTGCACGGTTCCCCAGTACTGGGGATCTGCATGGCCCTCTATAGAGGGAATGCGCACACACCTCCCATGCATCAGGTGTGCACGGCTCTCCAGTCCTGGGGATCTGCATGGCCCTCTATAGAGGGAATGCGCACCCACCTCCCGTGCATCAGGTGTGCACAGCTCTCCAGTGCTGGGGATCTGCATGGCCCTCTATAGATGTAATGCGCACCCACCTCCCATGCATCAGGTGTGCACGGTTCTCTAGTACTGGGGATCTGCATGGCCCCTGGTAGAGGGAATGCGCACCCACCTCCCATGCATCAGGTGTGCACGGTTCTCCAGTACTGGGGATCTGCATGTCCCCCGGTAGAGGGAATGCGCACCCACCTCCCATGCATCAGGTGTGCACGGTTCTACAGTACTGAGGATCTGCATGTCCCCCGGTAGAGGGAATGCGCACCCACCTCCCATGCATCGGATGTGCACGGTTCCCCAGTACTAGGGATCTGCATGGCCCTCTATAGAGGGACTGCGCACCCACCTCCCATGCATCAGATGTGCACGGTTCCCCAGTACTGGGGATCTGCATGGCCCCTTTAGAGGGAATGCGCATCAACCTCCCATGCATCAGGTGTGCACGGTTCTCCAGTACTGGGGATCTGCATGTCCCCCGGTAGAGGGAATGCGCACCCACCTCCCATGCATCAGATGTGCACGGTTCCCCAGTACTGGGGATCTGCATGGCCCTCTATAGAGGGACTGCGCACCCACCTCCCATGCATCAGATGTGCACGGTTCCCCAGTGCTGGGGATCTGCATGGCCCCCGGTAGAGGGAATGCGCACCCACCTCCCATGCATCAGATGTGCACGGTTCCCCAGTACTGGGGATCTGCATGGCCCCTTTAGAGGGAATGCGCACCCACCTCCTCTTCCTCGGTCTCTTCTCCCCTCTCTCTATCTCTTTCACCCTCTTCATTTGTTTACTCTGCCCACTCTCTCTCTTTCACCCTCTTCTCCTGTCTTCTCTCCTCTCTTTCTCTCTCTCTCACACCCTCTTCCTCTGTCTCCTCTGCCCCCTCTCTCTCTCTCACCCTCTTCCTCTGTCTCCTCTCCCCCTGTCTTTCTCTTTCACCCTCTTCCCCTGTCTTCTCTCCTCTGTCTCTCTCTCTCGCCCTCTTCCCCTGTCTTTTCTCCTCTCCCCTCTCTCTCTGTTTTTCACCCTCTGTCTTTTCTCCTCCCCTCTCTCTCTCTCTCTTTCACCTTCTTCCTCTGTCTCCTCTCTCCTTTCCTCTCTTTCAGTCTCTTCCTCTGTCCTTTCTCTGCCCCCTCTCTCTCTCTTTCCCCCTCTTCCCCTGTCTCCTCTCCTCTATGTCACTGTTTTTCTCACTCTTTCTCTATCTCTTAACCTCTCTCTGTTGCTCTTATGTCTTCCTGTAATTTTCTCTCGATGGCTTTCCCCTTTCTCCCCACCTCGCTCTCTCTTCTGCCCTCTCGTCTCACTCTCTGCCCCCCCCCCCCCCCCCCGCCTTCTGCAGCTTCCATCTTCCTCCTTTCTCGGCCACCACAGTCCACTCTGGAGCCCTCTCTTTCAGCAGATTCCTGCACATCTGCCCCCCTCTCCTCCTCCTCTCCCTCCCTGCTCTCTCCTGCTGCTCCCCCCCCTCCCCCTCCCCTCCCCGGGTGGTGATGGGGTGGGTGAGGGCTGTGACTTCACTCTGTCCGATCGATACCTCCCAGTAATTGGATCAGGGCCCGGCTCAGCCTGGACGCGGCTCCTGCCGCCTCGGCCTCCCTTATGAAATGATGTTATGAAGGGAGGCGAGGGGCGGGGGCTCAGCAGGCCGGGGTCGGGGTGCAGCCCCCTGACCTGGCTTGACCCCAGCCTCAGGGTGGTGCCTCTGCTCCAGAGAGCCTGCACCCCTTGTAATGGGAATGTGCAGAAAGTTTGGGGATAGTAGGCCCAACTTGTAAATAACTGGGCTAAAAGGACACTAATGAAATATCCCAGTACCCTAGGGCCGGGCACAAGCCAACAGAGCCACCTCCACAGCAGCAAATCACGATCATGGCTCAGATTCTCAAAAATATCACGGAACGCAACGCAGCAGCCAAAAATGCTGCGTTGCGTTGCGTGACCCAGAGGGAGCCGGACAGCGCCGTATTCACAGAGATGTATGTGGCTCTCTCCTCCCCTCGCCCTAGCGCTGGCGTTGATTTCAGCTCCTGTGTGCCAGGCACACACCTTAGCGCCATAGTGCTACGATGCGTCACATCTTGCCTTCAAGTTCTCTGCTCACAGTCACCCAGGGACCAGCCAGTATCGCAAGCTGGAATGTTGGAGTAGCTCTGAGCAGCCAATGTTTGTTACCCATTGTTAAAGCTCCCTAGTTCATTACTGGCAGTCTCTAAAGCTGTCATCTTTAAGGGGATAGTGGGGGAGGGTTGTTTGAAGTGCACATCGGGCAGTGCTTGGCATAAACCCCTGACTCTCTTCAAAGCACCACCCTCTCATACTGTGAAAAGTTTTAGTTCATAGGTAGGCTTCATCCTAGCACACGTGTACTTCATGCACTGGAACGTTCAGCACTCAGACACAGGGAGTCGAGACGTCAACACCTTGTCCCCTACAGTCTGTCCCCCTTGTCTCTGACCTGGGACTGACGGAGGACCCCCACCCTTCCGTTAACTAACATTATTACACATGACATGAGAGGGATTTCTTTGGAGGCGGGGGGTCGTCAACCCCTCAGCCGTATTTATTAAAACATACAAATAAATCAAAAATTGAAATAAACAATATTTACACAATTACGCAGAAAACATTCCATGACATTCTATTACACTCGATATATACAGATATCAGATGGCTAACCTTAACATACTTCTAGTACAAGGTATTTCCTATCCGAATCTAACGTGACAGTCACATTATATAATATTTATTTTCTGCGTATCCTATTTGGGCCTAGGGCAAGGTCACTAACTGGTATCAGATCCTTATCACTTAAACCACGCCTTCCTGTCAGAGTGCGCATGCGCAGCAGGCCCGTTTACCGTGGGGATATACCCCCTCCCCGGTTACCCCCGTATGCCCTATTAACCACGCCCTTCAGTCGGAATGCTCATGCGCAGAGGGTCCATTTATCGTGGGGGTACACTCCCTCCCCGGTTACCCCCATACGCCCTATTAACCACGCCATCCAGTCGGAATGCGCATGCGCAGAGGGTCCATTTACCGTGGGGGTACACTCCCTCCCCGGTTACCCCCGTACGCCCTATTAACCACGCCCTTCCGTCGAAGTGCGCATGCGCAGAGTGCCCGCTTACCGTGAGGGTACTTCCGTCCCCCGGTTACCCCCGTATGCTCTATTAACTCCATTAAAGGGGGCCCTTGCATCTCTGCGCCGTTTACTGGCGTCATTGTGAACGTGTGGGGGGGCCAACCAGCCTAGAGAAAGAGTGACTCTCCCCTCCCCCGCACCCATGTAGCCAACAGGC
The DNA here is from genome assembly GCF_964263255.1 of Lissotriton vulgaris. Classification (NCBI taxonomy): domain Eukaryota; kingdom Metazoa; phylum Chordata; class Amphibia; order Caudata; family Salamandridae; genus Lissotriton; species Lissotriton vulgaris. Next base: position 15,523,224 of record NC_141700.1, on the reverse strand, counting down.
TGTAACTGCCCCTGGAGTTCTAGGAGAGACCACTTGTCCCTCCCTTTGGGTGACCCCGTTCGAGAATGGCGCCGCCCCCTAAGGACCTTAAATTAACTGCTCACTAATCATGACCTTACCGCCACAGGCCAGCGTAGTTGACCGACTATCTGGCCCCCCTACCCTCCTACAATGAAAGGTCATGCCCTGTCTTTAAGAAATTCACGAAACTAGTCAACTCACTGCAAGGTCATGCCTTAACCCTAAATACCACTAAATAGGCAAGAAGATTCTCTGCGACGGTTTCATCCCCCCGGTGTGGACAAATGGACACCGTCTTTTAAGAAGCGCGACTCTCCCCAGATGCACCCCTGAGCTATAGTATGAAAATGTCAAGCCCTAGCTAGCCTCAGCAGTTTGTTACTAGGTATTTGGCCTCACGCTGTGTCCGATAAGACACATCACCCCAGCCTCTGGCACTCCTTGTCGGTGTAATTGGCAGGCTACCCCAGGGAACCACCTGCCCCAGGATCTGCTATAAGCATATCACGGAGTCCGTGAACCACCTACACCTGCCCCTTATGTTCAGGGAAATGTTCTGCATATGCCTACCTCCTTACTGCGGACTATCTGGATCACTGACAGAATTTCGACCTCATAAATATCGACCTACAAGAATATCGAGTCAACAATATCGAGGGCAAAAATATCGACATCCTATCTACAACATGGTAAGTACAAAAATATCGAAAAAATAATATAGATGTAAAAAATATCGATGTTAAAAATATAGATTTTTTTTCTTTTAATATATAAATGTAAAATTAAATATATAACACTAATAAATAAAATATACATATTTAAAAGTATCTAATAATGTTTAAAATGAATAAATAATACATATATATTAATAATACATTAATTAAATATATACAGTAAATATATAATATATATGTACTGAACAATAAGTATTAATTATTTTACTAATTTATAAATTAATGAAATATATTCTAATTTACTAATACATTTACAAACATAAAACAATAACATAAATAAAATGTAAGTAATATAAAAAATAAAATAAACATTTGATATTTTAACAATTAATTATATAAAACGTTGGATAGCGTAAGGGTAAAAATTACTATTCCTACTCCAGAGAGTGCAACAGTAGGGAAAGCGTTTGATAGCGTAGGGATAACATTACTATTCCCACTCCAGAGAGTGCAACAGTAGGGAAAACTGACCCTGAACCCAAAAAACACCCCTTTACCCAAGAACTGAAAACTGACCCTGAACCCTAAAAATACCCCTTTACCCAAAAACTGAAAACTGACCCTGAACCCTAAAAATACCCCTTTACCCAAAAACTGAAAACTGACCCTGAACCCAAAAAATACCCCTTTACCCAAAAACTGACCCTGAACCCTAAAAATACCCCTTTACCCAAAAACTGAAAACTGACCCTGAACCCAAAAAATACCCCTTTACCCAAGAACTGAAAACTGACCCTGAACCCTAAAAATACCCCTTTACCCAAAAGCTGAAAACTGACCCTGAACCCTAAAAATACCCCTTTACCCAAAAACTGAAAACTGACCCTAAACCCTAAAAATACCCCTTTACCCAAAAACTGAAAACTGACCCTGAACCCTAAAAATACCCCTTTACCCAAGAACTGAAAACTGACCCTGAACCCTAAAAATACCCCTTTACCCAAAAACTGAAAACTGACCCTGAACACAAAAAAATACCCCTTTACCCAAGAACTGAAAACTGACCCTGAACCCTAAAAAAACCCCTTTACCTAAAAACCCAAAACTGACCCTGAACACTAAAAATACCCCTTTACCCAAAAACCCAAAACTGACCCTGAACCCTAAACATACTCCTTTACCCAAACTTAATTAATATTATTTAATTAGCAATTAATTATTAATTAACAATAACAATAAAGTAAATATATTAGCACATTAGCTGTAATTAATTTAATGTAATAATTAATATCATTTCCCCCCAATTAATTAATTAACAGTAACTAAAAATTATATATATAAATAAATTACTCTAATTAATGTAATTAACTTATTAATATTATTTAATTACCAATTAATTACTAATTTAAAATATGTACAAAATTATATTAATTAATTAACTAATTAATATTAATTATTTGCCAATTATTTAATTATAAATATTTAAAAACATATATTAATTAATTAATTATTATTAAATTACTCCCCACCCTATTCCCCTATAAACCCACATCCCGCTACAGGAAATATATATCAATTAATCAATGATTTTTTTTTCCAATTAATCAATATTAATTAGCAATTAATTATAATGAATTAATTATTCCTACTAATTATTAATCAACTTACCATAATTAAATTACTTCCCACCCTATTCCCCTATAAACCCACAACCCGCTACAGAACATATATATCAATTAATAAATTAATTAAAATTATTTTCCTATTATTTTCAAATAATTAACAATTAATTATAATTTATTAATAAATCCTACTAATTAATAATCAATTTACCATAATTAAATTACTTCCCACCCTATTCCCCTATAAACCCACAACCCGCTCCGGTACTAAAACATAAAATTTACTTATAAATGTATTTATTATTATATAAAATGTATACACATATAATAGTAATTATTTTAAATACTTAAATTAAACATATAACACATACATAATAAAAAACTATAAAATAATACAAATATTGATATTAGTGTCATCGAAATTAGTAACATCGATATATATGCTATCGATATTACTAACTTCGATATTACTTACATCGATATTAAGTATTTCGATATTACTTACCTTGGGTCGATATTCTGTCCTACGATATTCTTGCCTTCGATATTATGCTCCTTCGATATTTCAGACTCGATATTATGGTAGGTCGATATTTCCTACTCGATATTTTGACTGTGTACCGGACTATCTATCCTCTTGAGTCTGCTACAATGGCACTCGCGACCACAGGCGCCGTAGCGGCAGAATACTGAGGCACGTGAAGCAGCGTACTGCTATATTACTGTGGCTGTCACCACCAATGGTTAACACACCCATAAACAACCAATACAGAGCTGGCACTTCTTGAGCCCTTGATTGATCGCCCATCACCTTGATGCGGTCGCTTGCCATTCAAGTTCCGCATCTAACGGTCCCCTTGGTTGCCCACTTCTTGCAGTTGTTGCGGTGTGGAGCACTTCCCAGTTATCCGCCATGGATCCAATCATACATGTGTGAAAAAACTAACAAATGATTAGTGCCTTTTTGTGTGTAGATGACCAATCACAATTCGCCAGTCAGCGCTACTTCTGTGCCGGTACTGTATAATGCCACAAGGATGCCTCAATCCTGCGTGATACTGGACCCGAATCCAGTCTGTTTGACAACATAGGCACCCATAGGCATTTGGCCCAATGCGGCTTAGCCCAGGAATAACCTGCCTAGTTGTAGAGGCCAAGGACGTAACAAATTGCGTGAACCCCTACGTATAGGTGTACAGGCACCTGAGTGCAGAGATACTGTGTGACAAAACTTTTGGCAACTAATGCCCCATTATGCCTGTACATGGGTGCAATGGTACCTTGCGATGCCACATGGACAACCATGGTACAAGTGCGCAAGCTCTCTCCATGATTGTTCCCATTCCTATGAATACCGTTGAGGGTGAAACGAGAAGGCCTGAGATTTACTGTGACGCCATAAGCGTTGAGAGTATACCTGAGAGTATCCTCACAGAGAATCATGCCAAGTAAGCCCGACCTCCAAACCATGCAATAACTATCCTAACTCCCCCATTAAGTAATTTGGCCTCATATGAAATCCTGGAGCCTAGCTTAGAGGCAACATATGTAAAGAAGAAGGTTTTGGCCAACCTGGCAATCCAGCAATTGCGTGTGCAGACCCTGTAGTGTAGGTCTGTGTTAGAATTGGGGGTCTCTGGTTGGCGCAGGTAGGTACTTGCGACAAGCAGGGACCCTCTCCTCTAAGTCAGGGCAAAGGATTACTCTCCAGAAATAACCCCTGCTCACCCTCTAGGCGGCGTGACGCAAGCAGTCAAGGCTAATCTCAGGAGCACATGTGGTTAAGCATTTGCAATGTCATACACAATAAGTACCAACCCACCACACAGAGACACAAGACTGGTAATCTGTGAAAATATATATCTTTTATATATGAAACTTTTAAGCAGCCTTAGATAGAGTCTTTAGGATTTCAAAAATGGGTCCAGTAACGTCTTAGCAATGCCACAGTTCTTAATATAATGGACAGTCCTTGGAATAATTTCAATCACGTCTCAAAAACGACTTCCCAGTACTTCAGAATGGTGCAAGTTGCTTAAAAAGATGATGCCACAATGTTCAGGCTTTTAAAGGGTTAAATACTTCCCACAAACCCTTCTCTGATGTTTAGGCACTATTTTTAGGGGCCAGGTCCTGTGTTTAAAGTCTGGGCCCTCTGGAATGCTCCTGTGCGCTCCGTACGATTACGAGGAAAGGCCCTACCGAATCTCATGCATCTCGCATGAGACACTTACACCGAAGGCCTTACCAACTCTCACGCATCTCGCGTGAGACTCGTACACCGCGGCTGGTCCAGACAAGGGGAACGAGTCGTACTAAGCCTGTGCGACTCCTCCCTTCAGGCGGATGGACCTAGGACCTTCACTACAGCCCGCAGGGTGTGTGACGGGCAGATCAGTACTACCAGCAGCGTACAGTTCGCTTCGTACCTGCCACGTACAGTTCTTTTGAGATAGGCGCACAGTCTATTGAAGAGCGAGCGCCTCCGCAGCGTACAGTTCTCTTGTCTTCAGCGTGCGCTGCGCACAGCTTCACAAGCAGTGGGAATTTAACATTGCGCACTGTACACACAATACGGGGCCAGTGGTACGCGTTGTACAGTTCACTTCCCTACACGCGTACAGTTCTCCTCAATGCAAGCGTACGCTGCGCACAGTTCGGGTTTAAATAAAAGCGGACAGTCAGGATTGGCGAGGCGTACTCAGGATACGAGGCGTACCCTTTGGAGCGCACAGCGCTGCCTGAAACACTTGGTCAAAGCAGTTCGCTTCGCAGACAATACCTTAGTTTCCTTCAAGCTTCGGGGCGGACGGTTCTCTGCTGATGTCCTTACATCGCGGTGCCGTCCTGGAGGGCGGGGTGGCACGGAGGCCACGGGGTCACTTCTCCTTCGGTTGGCGGTGCTTCGGGGACACAGGCTCACAAGGGCAGAGTCCTGGGGTCCTGGCGAGGAGCGGCGGCTTGAAGCAAATCCAGCGGCGTTTTTCACAGAGGGGGGGTGAGCTTCGATGCAGGCAGTCTTTGTGGTGTGTTCCAAGGCTCGGGGGCTCAGGTTCACGTTACTTGGACCAGCTCATCCGTTCTTGCGGTGCTCTCCTGACTCGTCGCAGCAGCTCATGGTGCTTGGGCCAGACGGGGCAGGTCTTTGCGATGTGAGTTGCGTTTGCAGGTATCCAGGAGTCACGTTGCTCGGCGGGATGAACTGCACGGGCTCTCAGAGCGCGGGACAGCTTCACTGTTGCACTCAGGTCTCTGGGGTCAGCGCTGACAGGGCTGGTCACACCAGCAGCAGCTTCTTTCTTCAGGGGGTAAGCGCCCAATGTTCCTGGGGCGCAGTTCAGGGGCCAAGTTCACAAGCAAGCCCTTGGAGATTGTCAAATGCACAAGTTGAATTAAAAGTTCTTCAGTCTTTTCTTCCTCTCTCCTTCTTGCAGCAAGGCACCCACCACAGGCCAGTCTCTCAGGCTAGAGACAGTATTCCTCCATGCAGCTTTCCCAGGTCCTTCTCTTCAGGCAGAGTTTCTTCCTGGCGTAAACAGGATCTGATTTGTTAGGAGCAGGGCTCATACTTTCATAGGACATTTATTTTGTTCTTGCAGGCCAGGGAGGCCTTTGCATAGTTCAATTCAGCTCTGAAGCACTCTGTTTTGCCAAAACAGGTTTCTGCTTTCAGTGTGTGGGGCAGGGCAGCAGACGCTCCGCAGGAGGTGGAGCCAGCATTGTGGGGCCAAGTACAGTCAAGAGCACCTTGTTGACAAGTCTTCCCTCTTCCTGGTCCAGGTGTCGGGCAGAGTCATCAGTCACTCCCCAGGGGGCGGAGCCAGCATTGTGGTGGTAGAGCACAGCCCTTTTCAGAGTCATGGGGCACTCCCTCCACCCATCCTGGTGTAATCCCCCTATTCACCACCTGTCATCCCTAGCCCTGGACACTCACAGAACCCAGACAGCAGATACACATCCTGGCAGAGGCGGGCTGAAATGGTTAGGCAAGCAAATGCTAACTTTCTAAAAGTAGCATTTGCAAACACAGGATATTAAAATAAACTTTACTAAAAAAAGTATTTTATTATTCTGAGTTCAGGCATACTAAACTTTATTTTCTACCATGTTCCCTGAGACTGCTGGGATTATAGAGTGTAATAATTCCAGCAGCCCAATCTGGCCTATGAGAACAGGTAGCCTTACAATAGTGAAAAACGAAATTGGCTGTAAGTCACTATTAGGACATGCTACACACATCAGAGCATGTCCTACCTTACACTTACAATGCTCCCTGCCCTTGGGCCTACCATAGGGGTGACTAATATGAAGTTATGGGAAGGTTTAGGGACTGGCAAGTAGGTGCACTTGCGCAGTCAGCATGACAGTACCAGACTGCACGCAGGTTCTGCAATGGCAGACCTTAGACACATTTTGCTAGGCCGCTTCCGTGTGTGGCACAACCAGTGCTGTGAGCCCACTAGCGGCATTTGTATTTACAAGCCCTGGCACTCCTGGTGCACTTGACTAGAGACTGACAGTAAACCAAATAAGCCAAACATGGACACCAATCAATGTAACAATTTACAACAGGGAGAGCATATGCACTTTAGCACTGGTTAGCAGTGGTAAAGTGCCCACTAGCAGCATTTAGCTTACTGAGCTAGGTCAACCATCAGACACCCGGCCCCCGCCATAATTTCCACAGCGGGCATATTCATTGATGAGTGCTTCCCATAGCGCCAGTTACCCTATTGTGTGCTGTTTAGTCCAGTAAGAACATTGTTGGGACGTTTTGTCCAGTAAAAACATTGTTGGGTGACTGCCTGGTGCTGTTAATTAATTAGCAATCCATGTCCGCTATTTCTCTTCCCAACATCGTCCCTGAGATTATAAATCAGAGTACCACAGTGAGGGATCTAATCCTATCATCGCGTCTGCAATTGCATGGAATACAGGTAAGGGTTTCTCAGTGGTTATACTAAAGGTAGGAAGTGTGACCCGCTGGCTAAATGTGGCTATTAAAACCAGGTGGCGTAGCCCTGTCCTCTGTTAGAAGCTGAATAACCTAGTGCCTGCGCCATAAGTACTAAAGTCATTATTTTTAGAGCATGACAACATTTGCAAGTGGCCATCGCCTAGCTGATTGAAATTAGGCCTTCAATAAGGGTGCCTGGCATAACCCCAGTTGTATTCCTGGGGACCTCTTCCAAAATTACAACAAGAGATTACAGGGTGCCCCTAGCATCAACTGTGTTGCTGACATCGATACGACCCGATACATGAAGCCTTTGCAAGGGGAAAAGGCAAGTACTATCTCCCATCTCGGACCCCTCTTGAGAAATGCTGTGAACAACGCGAACTACCCCTATCTAACCCAGTGTCTGCCTAGAAGGGAATGCAATTCCTTACTTTCGTTACAGAAATGGCTTATATTTAAAAACATGCCATGCACCATGTACCTGGCCCCCGTGAAGGCATACTCCACTTGTGTGAGTGGCCCACGAATGAAAGGATGGAAGTATACAGTAGAATACCCTATCGCGCTCTTGTTTAGGCTAATGTTATTGCCCCATCCTGTTTTAAGTAAATGCTTCTAAACCCACCCATTGCTTCCTATTGCTTGTATTGGCATTGCCAAATCCTGTTCGTAATAAATGCATCTAAACCCACACGAAATTTCCTACGGCTTCGTCCTTATCCAGGCAAAAGCCAGACATGATGGGTTACCTTGTGCTTGCAACCCATGGGGGCCTTCTTGGCCCCCGTGTAACACCCTCAGTGTCACTGTGTATTACCAAAGGAACAGTGAACCTAGGCTCACAGTGGGCGTTCTTAGCACAGCAACGGTTGCATTGGATGGGGACCCATTCATTACAAGAATTGACATTAGGCTTATAGTGAAAAGTGCTTAGAATAGTACCAGTTGGACTACATGTGGATCCCTTCATAGACCACTGCAAGAGGTTCACTGATTTGCCCCACCAAGCCTGAGTTATAGGTCATGGATATGACTTCTTCCATGACACCACTAAAAGTGAAGTACCAGTGCCATCTTCCATCTTGGATCCCCACAAGAAACTGTAAACAAAGTGAAATGCCCATGGCTAGCCTTTCTCTGTACCCTTGAGATGAGTCTGCAATCCGCCAATCTGTCATAGAACGGGCTAATCCTTACCCTGCATACCATGTCCCCGGCTCCCCTGCCGGTGTACACCAAATGTGCGCATGCCCTCACTAATTAAAGAATGGACCTGGAGTGCCATTTTGAGTGTACTAGCGCATTCCAGGTTACCTACGGAAATGCTGGTGCTAAAAAACGTTTGGTCAAACTCAAAACAGAATCCCAAAAGCATTTACCTGGAGCGCAGAGTTGAGCGTAATAACACTTGGTAATACTTAAATAAAGCAAAAGCTAAAAGCACTGGTCAACCCCCAGGCAACACCCACACAAATGATGAGTTAACGAGTGCATGTTTTCCCACCATTACTCAAATTTCTTTCATATTTCACTATACTAATTAAACATTAAACCTTTATGGGTTCCGGGATATTGTGCTAATCGCTGAAAAAATGCGTTGACGCCACATCAGGGGTAGCAAGCGCTATCTAAACACAATACATAAAGTGAAACGTTGGCAACTATTATAAATGTGTCTCCACCCTCCAATAGCCGTGTCCCATAGTTAAGACACTGTGACCTTGTCTTGGGTACCACTGCGCATACTTCGCTATTAGCAGCGAGAGAGCGTGGCTCAAGCCAGCCGCCAAGTCTTGGCTCCCCGTGAAGCTACGAGCCAGACCTCAAGCCAGCCGCCAAGTCTTGGCTCCCCGTGAAGCTTCGAGCCAGACCTCAAGCCAGCCGCCAAGTCTTGGCTCCCCGTGAAGCTTCGAGCGTGGCTCAAGCCAGCCGCCAAGTCTTGGCTCCCCTTGAAGCTTCGAGCGTGGCTCAAGCCAGCCACCAAGTCTTGGCTCCTGTTAGACGGACCGGGAGGGTCGGCCGAGGATAAGGGGAGAGGTCTCCGGGGAGAGCCGCCTCCAGCGAATCGTACAGACAAGTAACTTCCCCCCCACAGACGTACACCACACAAGGTTAAGGTTCAACGATGCTTTATAGGCAATTCTTCAAGTACGGTCAGATAATACAAGGAGGCCTGGACTCCGGGGTCCCCTCGATTCTGGTCTCTGGATTGGGAAAAGGGTAGCGGGACAGTCTTGTTACCAATAGGTGGAATAGCTCTCAATCCTCGAGCTCGGCGTTCTAGATGGACGGGCCGCGGCGGAGCCAGCAGGTCCCGAGATGGAAGAAGGAAGCGACGGTCCGCGGCGGAGCCTACAGGTCCCGATGGAGATGGCAGTTACAAACGGTCCGCGGCCACGCCAGCAGGTCCCGACGACGATGAAGGTTACGAAGGTTGCGGCAGCGCCAGCAGGTAGGACGATAGTTCGCAAGGCAGAGCTACGGCAGCGCCAGTAGCCCGTCAAGGATGAGTTCTTCTCTGCGTCTCTCGACTCCAAGATACAACTGCCTTCCTGCTCTGGAGCTGCCCCAGTTATAGGGCTGCGGCCCCTTGATGTCCGGACCCTCGCACTTGGAGGTCGGGAGGTCCGGGATGGGAGAGTCCAGACACCCAGCAGGGGGGTGGAGCCAGCGCCCGGGGAGGTCGGGGGCGAGCGGTACCTGGCGGGGGAGAGCCATCGACACCTCTTTCTCCCATTGACCTGCCAAGTAGTCCGCTCACCTCCTGGGTGGATGGTGGTGCCGGGATGTCTGAGGCCTGGCCAGGCCCAGGGTTAGGGTCGATCGGAGGCCACGCGGCCTCGTGGCGTAGTGTCCAAGATGGCGCCCAGGTTGGGCGCGCGGGCCAGTAGTGGATCAGGCCCACGAGGTGGATATGTTCAGAGGCAGGGGTCCCGGAGGGGACGGAAAACGTGAAGTGGTGGTGTGTGACACTTGAGGGACCGGGCTCGGGCCTGGTCGGGCAGAGGGGGAGCGGGCCCTTCTTGTGGCCTGTCCAACATGCGTCCCCCCCAGCTGAAGGCGGGGAGAGTCACCCATCCTCTTGGGGACTCTCCTCGTCGAGGCGGAAAAAGCGAGACAGGCCATCCGCGTTGGCGTGGTCTGGTCCAGGCCGATGTTCCACAGTGAAGTCCATCCCTTGTAGGGAGATGGGCCAACGTAGTATTTTTGGGTTCTCCCCCCGCATCTGCATCAGCCACTGCAGGGGTCGATGATCGGTCTGTACCCGGAAGTGTGTGCCAAAGAGGTAGGGCCGGAGTTTTTTTAGGGCCCATACCACGGCGAAGGCCTCCCTCTCGATGGTGCTCCAGCGTTGTTCTCGAGGTAGGAGCCGTCTGCTGATGAAGGCCACTGGCTGATCAAGGCCTTCGGGGTTCAATTGGGACAAGACCGCTCCAATGCCGTGGTCGGAGGCATCCGTCTGGACGACGAATTCCCGGCTGTAGTCGGGGGCCTGGAGCACAGGAGCGGAGCACATGGCGGCCTTCAGGTGTTCGAAGGCTGTTTGACACTCTGGGGTCCAGTTGACCTTCTTTGGTTGATTTTTGGACGTGAGTTCTGTGAGGGGCCCCACTATGGTACCATAGTCCTTCACGAACCGTCGGTAATAGCCCGTGAGTCCCAGAAAGGCGCGTACCTCGGTCTGGGTGATGGGGGGCTGCCAGGACTGGATGGCGGCGATCTTGAGCTGCAGAGGGGCCACCAGGCCGCTTCCCACCTGGTGTCCGAGGTAGGTTACGGACCCCTGCCCAATCTGGCATTTGCTGGCCTTGATCGTGAGGCCAGCTCGCTGAAGGGCTTGTAGCACCGCTCGGAGGTGATGGAGGTGGTCGGACCAGTGGTGGCTGTATACAGCGATGTCGTCTAGGTAGGCGGCGCTGAATCCTTCGAGCCCGGCCAAGACCTGATTAACGAGTCGCTAAAACGTTGCTGGGGCATTCTTCATGCCGAAGGGCATGACCTTGAAATGATAGTGGCCGTCAGGAGTGGAAAATGCAGACCGTTCTTGGGCCCGGGATGTGAGGCCGATCTGCCAGTAGCCCGCCGTCAGGTCGAAAATGCTGAGGTAGCGGGCAGCTCCCATGCGGTCGATTAGCTCGTCTGCCCGGGGGATGGGGTGCGCGTCTGTCCTGGTGACCGCATTCAAGCCCCGGTAGTCGACGCAGAACCGGAGTTCCGGTGTGGTGCCGGGAGTGGCTGCTTTGGGGACCAGGACTACTGGGCTGGCCCAGGGGCTGTCTGAGTGTTCAATGACCCCGAGCGTGAGCATTTTGGTTACTTCTTCCTGGATGCAGGCCCGTACCCGATCTGGTACGCGGTAGGGCCGGTGGCGGATAGGGGGGCTGTCCCCCGTGTCCACGTCGTGCACACACCAGGAGGTGACACCTGGGGTGAGTGAAAACAGGCTGGCGAACTGCAACAGAAGGTCACGACATTCTTGGCGTTGTTCCAGGGTGAGGGCCTCCGAGAGTCGGACCCCGTCCACGGAGCCGTCCTTCTCCCGAGTCCGTAGGAGGTCAGGGAGGGGTTCGGAGTCCTCCTCGGCTCCATTGTCTGTTGCCATCAGGAGGCTGAGTTCTGAACGCACAAAGTGGGGTTTCAGTCTATTAGCGTGGAGGACCCGGAGGGGGTTCCGTGAGGACTCCATGTCGATGAGATAGGTGACAGGGCTCTTGCGCTCGACTACCTTGAAGGGCCCCGTCCACTTGTCTTGCAGGGCGCAGGGTTCGGTGGGAGACATCACCCATACTTGTTGGCCGGGTTCAAATTCGATGGAGGAGGCATTTTGGTCATACCACTTTTTCATGTCCTCCTGACTGGCCTCCAAGTTTGCTTTTGCCAGCTCTCTGAACCGTCGGGTCTGGTTGCGGAGGGTTAGGAGGTATTTGAAGACATCTGGAGGGTTCTTTAGAGGGGGCATTTCCCAGCCTTCTCTGACTAGACTGAGCGGCCCCCGTACGGGGTGTCCATACAATAGTTCAAACGGGCTGAAGCCGAGGGACTTCTGGGGGACCTCTCGATACGCGAAGAGGAGGCACGGCAGCAGCACATCCCACTGGCGACGGAGGGGCTCTTCCAACCCCCCAATCATCCCTTTGAGCGTGCGGTTGAACCGCTCAACGAGTCCGCTTCCTTGAGGGTGATAGGGGGTTGTGAATCGGTAGGTGACCCCACACTGTTGCCAGAGGGACTTCATATATTTGGAAATAAAGTTCGTGCCTCTGTCGCTGACGACTTCTCGGGGGAAGCCCACCCGGGAGAAGATCCCCATCAGGGCCCGGCCGACTACCGGGGCTGTCACAGTTCGCAGGGGCACAGCCTCGGGGTAGCGGGTGGCGTGGTCCACCAGTACCAGGATGAACCGATGTCCTTGGGCTGTGCGGGGGTCCAGGGGCCCCACAATGTCTATCCCGACCCTCTCGAACGGGGTGGTGACCACTGGAAATGGTTGCAGGGGGGCTTTTAGTTTGCGGCCGCTCTTTCCACTGGCTTGGCACGTGGGGCAAGATCGGCAATGCTGGAGTACATCATTCCTCATTTTCGGCCAGAAGAAGTGGGTCACTAGGCGGCTGTACGTTTTATCCTGACCCAGGTGTCCAGCCAGGGGGACATTGTGGGCCAGATTTAGCAAGAAGTCTCTAAAACGGAGGGGCACCACTAGCACTCGGCTGGCCCCCAGCTCCGCGATTCTTTGTTCACTGTATAGCAGATCATTGTCCCAATAGATCCAATGTGTTCCGGAGGTATCCCCTGCGCTCTGGGCGAGGGCTTGTTGGCGGAGTCCCTCGAGGGAGGGACAGGTCTTCTGCTCTTGGCGAAACTGTTCCTGTGTGGGCCCCCCCTCTTGATGCCACTGGTCGAGGCCAGCGAGGTCCAGAGGTTGAGCTGGTTCTGAGGGGACGGCACGGTCGGTCTCTTCGACTGGAGCGACCGGGGGAGGGGGCGCCGGCCATTCGGGTTCCTCGGGTCGGGGATTGGCACGGGCGGCCATGGACCGGGTGGTGACGCACGCCCAGTCCGGGATGCCTAACATCCCCAGGTGTTCTCTTCGTTCTACGGCTGCCCACGGAGAGCTTTCAAGGTCATTTCCCAGGAGGCAGTCTACGGGGGCATCATCTCGGACCGTCACCTTCAACATGCCGGAGACCCCTCCCCATTCAAAAGGGACGCAGGCCATCTGACACAGACTCTCCGAGTTATCGGCTGAACGGACAGGGCAGAGAATGTTTGGTAGGAACTGTTCTGGGGTCACCAGGTGACAGCGGATGGCTGTTACACTGGCCCCGGTGTCACGGAGGGCTTCGGCCTGGCGTCCATTGATGCTCACCCATTGGCTGTACTTCCGGGTGTTAGCGGGTAGGGGGACCCGCGGGACCATGTCTTTCCCCCCTAAGCATGCTAGAGCCATGGCGGCTGGCTCCCATTCTTGATGCTCTTGCTCATATTCTTCCTGCTCCTCGGAGATCTGTTCCTCCCCCAGGGCAGCAGCAGCCACCTGGCGGGGTCTTGGGCTTTGGTACTGTGGGCAATTTGGGTCGTTTGCATAGTGGCCGACTCGTTGGCACCGGTGACACGTGACATTGGCTCTGTATCCCGGTCGTGCCGGGGTGCTGCCCCGGTTGGCCGGGGGGGTGGTGCTGGTAGCGGGGGCGGCCGGGGCGTTGTCTCTTCCTCGCCCTTGGCCCCCTCCTCCTCCTCGGGGACGGTGCTGACCGTGGTTGTTCCGGTTCTGTTCATAGGATCCATTTCGACCCACTCTGGTGATTTCCCATCGGTCAGCCTCGGCTGCGAGCTGCCGCGGATCAGTCATTTTGCTGTCGAGGAGGTGCTGCCGGAGCTCAATGAAGCAATTGTTTGATAGATGCTCCCACACCATGAGATTGAAGAGTTGTTCATAAGTTGTGACATTGCTTCCTTTGATCCAGCCCTCGAAGGCTCGGCTAAAATAGTTCACGTAGTCCACCCAAGTTGTACCCGGGATGCGGGTGCAGTCTCGGAACCTCTGACGGTACATCTCGGGTGTGAGCCCATAGCGGGTGAGGAGGGCAGCTTTCATGTGGTCATAGGAGGTCATCAGATGGTCCGGGAGCTGTAGCAGGGCATCGCGGCCCTCATTGAGGAATCTCCCCCATAGACCGGCTCCCCAGTCGCTTCGATCGATCCGGTGAGCGGTCATAGCGATTTCATAGGCCTTGAACCATTGCTGGATGTCGTCCTCTCGGAAGTATTCTCGAACGACATCCTTGGGGATGTGTACCTTCTTATCTGTTGTCCCTGGGGTGCGGGGTTGCTCGAGCACCCCTAATTCTTTGTTCTGTTTGCGTAAGTCTATCTCAGCCAATTTGCGCTCGTGTTCATACGCCAGTCTTTTTTCTTCCAGCTCCCTTTGTCTCTGTTTTTCCTCTCTTTCTTCTCGGAGACGCAGATGCTCTAAGCTCAGTTTCTGTTCGGCCAACTTGAGTTCACCATCCATTTTGAGCCGGGCCATTTCTAGTTCATGTAGTCGTGTTCTTTCTCGTTCCTGGATCTCGTTTTGCGAGAGACCCGTTCCTCGCTCCTCGGGGGCCGTGGTGTCTTTTTCTACGGCTGCGATATTTTGGTCCGGGGGTCTGACGGTCCCGGTTTCTGCCCAGGACTCCAGGGCATGTTTGAAATCATCTTTGGTACTTAGACCGGTGGTAGCGATACCTAGTTCGATGCAGAACTGTTTTAATTCACGATGGCTGTATTCTTCCAATTTCTCCATCTGAAATTTCTCGGTGGATCCGCTTTCTTTGGTTGTCATTGTGATTTCGTCGTGGGGTGAGCTACTCTCTGTACGATTATGCGGTGATTCGGATCGCGCCGCTGGCCACCAATGTTAGACGGACCGGGAGGGTCGGCCGAGGATAAGGGAAGAGGTCTCCGGGGAGAGCCGCCTCCAGCGAATCGTACAGACAAGTAACTTCCCCCCCACAGACGTACACCACACAAGGTTAAGGTTCAACGATGCTTTATAGGCAATTCTTCAAGTACGGTCAGATAATACAAGGAGGTCTGGACTCCGGGGTCCCCTCGATTCTGGTCTCTGGATTGGGAAAAGGGTAGCGGGACAGTCTTGTTACCAATAGGTGGAATAGCTCTCAATCCTCGAGCTCGGCGTTCTAGATGGACGGGCCGCGGCGGAGCCAGCAGGTCCCGAGATGGAAGAAGGAAGCGACGGTCCGCGGCGGAGCCTGCAGGTCCCGATGGAGATGGCAGTTACAAATGGTCCGCGGCCACGCCAGCAGGTCCCGACGACGATGAAGGTTACGAAGGTTGCGGCAGCGCCAGCAGGTAGGACGATAGTTTGCAAGGCAGAGCTACGGCAGCGCCAGTAGCCCGTCAAGGATGAGTTCTTCTCTGCGTCTCTCGACTCCAAGATACAACTGCCTTCCTGCTCTGGAGCTGCCCCAGTTATAGGGCTGCGGCCCCTTGATGTCCGGACCCTCGCACTTGGAGGTCGGGAGGTCCGGGATGGGAGAGTCCAGACACCCAGCAGGGGGGTGGAGCCAGCGCCCGGGGAGGTCGGGGGCGAGCGGTACCTGGCAGGGGAGAGCCATCGACACCTCTTTCTCCCATTGACCTGCCAAGTAGTCCGCTCACCTCCTGGGTGGATGGTGGTGCCGGGATGTCTGAGGCCTGGCCAGGCCCAGGGTTAGGGTCGATCGGAGGCCACGCGGCCTCGTGGCGTAGTGTCCAAGATGGCGCCCAGGTTGGGCGCGCGGGCCAGTAGTGGATCAGGCCCACGAGGTGGATATGTTCAGAGGCAGGGGTCCCGGAGGGGACGGAAAACGTGAAGTGGTGGTGTGTGACACTTGAGGGACCGGGCTCGGGCCTGGTCGGGCAGAGGGGGAGCGGGCCCTTCTTGTGGCCTGTCCAACAGCTCCCCGTGAAGCTTCGAGCCAGACCTCAAGCCAGCCGCCAAGTCTTGGCTCCCCGTGAAGCTTCGAGCCAGACCTCAAGCCAGCCACCAAGTCTTGGCTCCCCGTGAAGCTTCGAGCGTGGCTCAAGCCAGCCGCCAAGTCTTGGCTCCCCGTGAAGCTTTGAGCCAGCCGCCAAGTCTTGGCTCCCCGTGAAGCTTCGAGCGTGGCTCAAGCCAGCCGCCAAGTCTTGGCTCCCCGTGAAGCTTCGAGCCAGACCTCTCGCCCTTTATCACCTACTTCAGGATGTGAAAACTAGAATCGTGCTCGGGCCGGGCTGGGAACGCAAAGCAAATCTGGCATTTCCATGACTTTGCTCCAACAATGTCGATTATATTTTAAAACTAGCTGCAGAACGTGATTCATATACAAACAATCAATATGTACCTCCCAAGGCCATTTTGAGGAATGCTAAACAAATTAGACTGGATAGCACTATAACCCATGTTCTTGTAGCTCTTAGCAGAAAAATCCAATTCACATCGAGGAACATGAACCGCGCAGGAGAATTAAAACCAAAAAACATGAAAGAAAATCTGCTTTTTAGAACAAAGTTAACCATGCTAGTGATCTGAAAGCCCTCTATCATGCTGCAGTCGAACAGCTCAACCCTTGTGACTTCAACACACTGGCTGCGGCTGGGAGAACTGAACTGTCCCAGGCGCACCCCCTCTAGGTTCTTTTAATTCCACAATCGGAATAGTAATCCTGTTCGCTTTTACCATAGCTATGTAATGCAGCTAACACACGTAGGTCACGTTCATTGCCCGTATTTTTCATGTTCAATGACGAGAAACGTAGCTGGATGAGGGGATCAGAATTTTTACTCAGCAAAGCCATTTTTTATGAAATTGTCCACTGGTGTTACTGAGCACTGAACTGGGTTAAATGCATGATAATAACGAGTTTTTCATGGCGATGATTGTCGGTTGGGCCAACAACTGCGCCACAACTGAGCCCGAAAGTTACAAGCATCACGTTTCTAAAGGACTAACACAACCTCAGATTGATGTGATCTGATCCGCCATGACCCCGAATTTACAGCCTCTTGGAAACACCAGCAACGTTCAAGAGGCATGTCCCATCCTTTTTTATCTGTAACCCAGGTTCGGTGAGGGCGGCTTATTAAACCTTCTTACTGTTTGAAGGTGCAGCTGTGCGCTGCCTATTGATTGGCGCAGACATGGCCGCACAGTATACAGAAACTGCCTGTTAGACCTGTCAGCCCTAGGGTGGTCTTTCCCTATTTTTTTCGCCTTTGCCTCATTTTTCCCACCTTCTTTTTGTTGGCCTTAGGTCTCCAGGCACCTTCCCATTGCTAACCAATGCCAAGGTGCAGGTGCTCTCTTCCTCCAACATGGCTGCCACTGACCCCTGCTACTGCAGCAGGTCTGTTTAGACGCACTCTAGTAGCCAGGAGCTGGCTGGAAACCCTAAACATTGTTGCGACTCCAGCCTGCCTGCCTGGCCATGGCTAGACTAGGAAAGCTCCTGGAACCTTCCAGAATAGGGGAGTAGACACCAACTGCCAAACTGCCACTATAAAAGAAAAGGGAAACTTTCTAGTCAGTTGGGGCATCACTGACCTTGGGGACCCTACGCAGGAGACTTAGGCTGTAGGGCCTAGTCAGGAACCCATACCACTGGGGGTGACAGGGTTTAGGCGCTGCCCACCAAGCTGTGTGAGGAACACTGAACTAGCCCAATGATCTGGCCCAGCGGGAGGGGAACCCACGGACCACCTGAAGTGACCTGCTGAGGAAAGCCTTCAACTCAACCTCAACCCCCCCCCCCCCCCCCTCTTCAAGTAACTGCTTTACAAGGGCGCAGGAACCATCTAGCGCCGAAAGAACCTACTTTCCTGTACTACCAAGGACTACTGGGGATCAACCAAGTATAGGGCTGTGTCCACTCTGCGCCCTTTGCCTCACCTGGGTCCCTGCGCTGTTCTGCCTAACTCCCCCTGACTGAACTACCTGAATTGCTGTGCTCCTGAATCACTTTACTCTCTCCGTGTGGCCTGACCTGACTGTTTTGCATATAGCCAGGTTCTGAGCTGGGATGGGGCAGTGAGATAAATAACGGTGATGGATCAAGCCCTGCCCTGTTCCCATGATGCACTGGGCCAGGGACAGACTGATTTGCATTTAGCCAGGTTCTGAGCTGGGATGGGGCAGTGAGATAAATAACGGTGATGGATCAAGCCCTGATCTTTGGACTGGGTAAGAGTGGTCTGCTTAATTCAGACACTCTGTTCATCACCACCCCCTTTTCTAAATCGTTTTTGGCCACTATAGGTGTGGCAGGGTATACTCAGACATGAGTCCCTTTCTCACTGCTCCATCAGGATTCAAGCAAGCCGGGCTGAAGACGGCTGAAATGCCAGAAACCGGTCCCCGGTAGCTTGTCTCCTTTCTGGTGAAGAATTGGCTTGGTAGTTTAGTCTGCCCTGTTCCCATGATGCACTGGGCCAGGGACAGACTGTTTTTCATATAGCCAGGTTCTGAGCTGGGATGGGGCAGTGAGATAAATAACGGTGATGGATCAAGCCCTGATCTTTGGACTGGGTAAGAGTGGTCTGCTTAATTCAGACACTCTGTTCATCACCACCCCCTTTTCTAAATCGTTTTTGGCCACTATAGGTGTGGCAGGGTATACTCAGACATGAGTCCCTTTCTCACTGCTCCATCAGGATTCAAGCAAGCCGGGCCGAAGACGGCTGAAATGCCAGAAACCGGTCCCCGGTAGCTTGTCTCCTTTCTGGTGAAGAATTGGCTTGGTAGTTTAGTCTGCCCTGTTCCCATGATGCACTGGGCCAGGGACAGACTGATTTGCATATAGCCAGGTTCTGAGCTGGGATGGGGCAGTGAGATAAATAACGGGGATGGATCAAGCCCTGATCTTTGGACTGGGTAAGAATGGTCTGCTTAATTCAGACACTCTGTTCATCACCACCCCCTTTTCTAAATCGTTTTTGGCCACTATAGGTGTGGCAGGGTATACTCAGACATGAGTCCCTTTCTCACTGCTCCATCAGGATTCAAGCAAGCCGGGCCGAAGACGGCTGAAATGCCAGAAACCGGTCCCCGGTAGCTTGTCTCCTTTCTGGTGAAGAATTGGCTTGGTAGTTTAGTCTGCCCTGTTCCCATGATGCACTGGGCCAGGGACAGACTGATTTGCATTTAGCCAGGTTCTGAGCTGGGATGGGGCAGTGAGATAAATAACGGTGATGGATCAAGCCCTGATCTTTGGACTGGGTAAGAGTGGTCTGCTTAATTCAGACACTCTGTTCATCACCACCCCCTTTTCTAAATCGTTTTTGGCCACTATAGGTGTGGCAGGGTATACTCAGACATGAGTCCCTTTCTCACTGCTCCATCAGGATTCAAGCAAGCCGGGCCGAAGACGGCTGAAATGCCAGAAACCGGTCCCCGGTAGCTTGTCTCCTTTCTGGTGAAGAATTGGCTTGGTAGTTTAGTCTGCCCTGTTCCCATGATGCACTGGGCCAGGGACAGACTGATTTGCATATAGCCAGGTTCTGAGCTGGGATGGGGCAGTGAGATAAATAACGGTGATGGATCAAGCCCTGAACTTTGGACTGGGTAAGAGTGGTCTGCTTAATTCAGACACTCTGTTCATCACCACCCCCTTTTCTAAATCGTTTTTGGCCACTATAGGTGTGGCAGGGTATACTCAGACATGAGTCCCTTTCTCACTGCTCCATCAGGATTCAAGCAAGCCGGGCCAAAGACGGCTGAAATGCCAGAAACCGGTCCCCGGTAGCTTGTCTCCTTTCTGGTGAAGAATTGGCTTGGTAGTTTAGTCTGCCCTGTTCCCATGATGCACTGGGCCAGGGACAGACTGATTTGCATATAGCCAGGTTCTGAGCTGGGATGGGGGCAGTGAGATAAATAACGGTGATGGATCAAGCCCTGATCTTTGGACTGGGTAAGAGTGGTCTGCTTAATTCAGACACTCTGTTCATCACCACCCCCTTTTCTAAATCGTTTTTGGCCACTATAGGTGTGGCAGGGTATACTCAGACATGAGTCCCTTTCTCACTGCTCCATCAGGATTCAAGCAAGCCGGGCCGAAGACGGCTGAAATGCCAGAAACCGGTCCCCGGTAGCTTGTCTCCTTTCTGGTGAAGAATTGGCTTGGTAGTTTAGTCTGCCCTGTTCCCATGATGCACTGGGCCAGGGACAGACTGATTTGCATATAGCCAGGTTCTGAGCTGGGATGGGGCAGTGAGATAAATAACGGTGATGGATCAAGCCCTGATCTTTGGACTGGGTAAGAGTGGTCTGCTTAATTCAGACACTCTGTTCATCACCACCCCCTTTTCTAAACCCCCTTTTCTAAATCGTCTGACCGGCCCCCTAGCACTCTCTTGCTGAATCCTTGAAGAGTGCTGTGTTACCAGTAATATCGCCAGAACTGTCGAACTGAACCCCCCCTCGAGCGCTGGAACGCCCAAGCGCTGTGGTACTCACTGCCACCACCTCGGACCCTCTGTGTGCCCCCGAGCGCTGCCTGCTGCATCGGGCACTGAAGCATCGCACCGCTGCTGCCTCTACTTCAGCAGACGCCGTTGCGTCGGGGCGCCGGTCTGAGGACCCCCCTTCCACTTAGTGCCATCTTTGCGGCGGCCCCCGGTGTCAGAAGAGGGCTGCCGGGGTTCACAGTAGGCCGCGCTGGGCCCCGAAGCCTGTTCCCGTGTCACGTGATGGGGGCGCGACCTGGGCTCCGCCCCGCCAGCGCGGTGCCTGCAGTGAGCCTTGGTTTTTCCGCCCCCGCAGGGCGCTCTGACATCGGCTCCCTCTCCCTCCGGCAGCAATCACCACAAGGGGCCATGGAAAGGCCCAAAAACAGCAGGGAAAGCCCGGGGGGGGAGGGCGGAGAACCTGTACTGACGCAGGACCTCCCAAGAGCGAGAGGGAGGCCCCGAAACCGCCCCTCCCCTCGGGTAGACGGTGGCTGGGCCCTGTTGGCCCTAATCGGCCCCTTTCAGCACTGGACCTGGGTCAGGGCCCCTCAAGACATCGTGGGGGCCTCAACTGGTACAAATTAACCCCTGCCTGGGTGCCTTGTTGTTTAATGCCTAATGAGAGGCTCCCCTCGGCTTGATGCCTTGTTTATTGGTACTGAGGAATAAGTGGCGGTTTTTATCTACTAAAGTGGGTATCTCTACTCAATGATTGGTTGTTCCTGGGTAAGGAATTATTTATTTGCATAAGCCAAGTTTAGTATGCCTAATGAGATGTACATGTTCAACTGAGGCCTTGTTACTTTTGCCTAAAGCTGGGGTTATTTGGGCCTGATGAGATATTGGTTCATACCTAATGGAATGCTTTGCAGATGCTCACTGGAAGATTTTACCAATGCTACTTGAAATGTTTAATCTTGTCTAATGCAGTATTTTCTGAAGGGCCTACCGTTATTTACTATTTAATATTTATTTATTTATGTATTTATGGCCAAGTACTGAAAAATATGCGTTTTAAGGAAAGGTAATGAGTTCTTACTACTGTGATTTTTGACTGCCCTGATCTTGATCTTAGATAAAACTTATTTATTTGAATCAAACATGCTGGTGTGGTCTCAGTCTCTGCGTGCACTTATTGTCTCAGTGGATGTGTGTGCTGTGTAGTCACTTAACACCTAAGCTTCGGGTGCCTACCTGCTCGGGCCAAGCTACCCCCGGGGACCTGGTGAACCCAGTTCCTACACTGCCCTACATATGTAAAACATGATCGACTCCGGCAAAGTCGCCAACTTACAACCCTCAAGGAACTCACAGCTCTTTGCATTTCCTGGGTATATATTGGGCCCCTAATCCACCACGCAGAGCTTGCTTTGTCACAGCTCTTTGCACATTGTCAACTGAGCGACTGCCGGGCATTGTACAACCCCTCGTGTGCGCTGAATCCACCGAGGCATCGGCCCCCGAGCACCGTCCGATCTCTGCTCTCCGCACTGCCCTCGTCCGCATCCCTGTAGCCCTCCATCAGAAGCATTCTCTCCCTTGGCTATCGGCTGGGCTCCCTGACTTTTCGCTCATTCCCAGGCATCATGCATCCACCCTGCAAGGGCGAAAAATGAAAAAGAATTACAGCCTCCTAGAGGCTGGAAGGGCAGGCCGTGGTGCGCAGGAGTCAAAGAGGCAGACTCTCGCGCTCCACGGCCTTTTAACCCCTCATCTGCCTGGCCGGATCTAACCGGCCTGGCCTTTGTTCCCTCGTGACCCAGAAGTAACTCAATCACTTCCGGGTCACCAGGGGATCCGGGGTCCAATCCAGGTTGGGGCGTGCCCGCCGCGTCATGGTGATGCGATGGGGGCGCACCCTACTATCTAGTGCGGGTAGCGGGTGGGGGCCGGTACGCCCCGCCATAACTACGAAGGGCCGATGTCGGACCCCTGCCTTTCCTTTCTCGGCACTGGCGCTGTACAGACAGCAAATACCCTTCTGGGTCCACAAAGAGGTCACTGCAGATGCCTTTCTCTGGGTTACTGCCTCTACTACCACAGTGGAGGTGGGGCATCAGCTCTTTACTTCCACAAGGGAGGTGAAGTGTCAGTTCCTTACTACTATGCAGGGGAAGTTAGGCGTTGGTTCCTTCCTGCCACAGGGTAGGTGAGGCTTCAGTTCTTTACTGCCACAGGGGAGGTGAGGCATTGGTTCCTTACTGCTATGCAGGGGAGGTGAGTCGTCGGTTCCTTGCTGTTGCAGGAGAGGTGAGGTGTTGGTTCCTTACTTTGCAGGTAAGGTGACGCAGCATCAGTGGTGATGCATCGGTTACTTACGACGGTGCGACATCGGGCAGTCACCCATGTTGGTTGTCGACTCCGCAATAGTGTGCAGGAGACGCTGGCATCGTCAGCTTCGAGCAGTGCGTCGTATGCTTCACGCACGGTGCCCTTGGCGCAGGTGCAGGCAGCTGCCTCGATATCGTTGTCAGAGTCGATGCGGGTACGTCGCTGGCAGGTGTTGGAGCTACGTTGTCGTCACAGTCGGTGCTACGCTCACCCAGCGAGCAGTTACAACAGTGTCGGTGCAGCCAGAGGTGCTGGAGACAGTGTCAGGAATAATCTTCTTGGGGTTTGCAGCCCAGAAAACACCTCCAGTTGTCTAGAACTAGGAGTGGCATCTCTAGGCAGGTCAGAATGCTTAGTAGTGGAGCTCAGGGATGCTGCAAGTGAAGTCTTTGTGTCCCTGAGACTTCAGAACAGGGGCCTAGCCCTAAGAAACCTTCTCAAGCAGGATTCACAGCACATCTTCTAATTGGCAGAGGGTCCTCTTGATCCAGAAGTAATCTAAAGTTCTGGGTTTTTAGGTCTAATATTTATACTCCATGTTCTCTTTGTAGTCTTTGTTCCAAGAGTCTCTGAGCTCAGTAACAACCAGTTCTGTCCTCCTTGGTCTAGCTTCGCTACAGAGTACACAAACAGGCAGAGGCATGCAGAACGGTCCGTGGTGGTTTCGCTGCACCGAGGGCACAAATCATTTGCAGTGGCACAATATTCACCCCAAGTGGGTGCCAGCCCGTCAAAGAGAGCAGGGAATGTTTTTATCACATGTGCTCCTGGGTCTTGACAGGAGGGGATAGCTATACAAGTGACAATGTAAGTATGAGGCCAGTACCTGCTAACACTATGAACTGTTTCAGCCCCTTTGGCTGATGAAAGTTCACACCTGCCTGTCGCTCCTGTGGTTTTTTTGTTCTACCCTTATGCACTCACTGCCTTTGGCCTGAGTTGGCATTATTTCTTAACTTTCCTCCCCAGTTTCGCTGTGTACGCCTGAAGTAAAACCAGGCCGCTGTAATTATGCAACTGTGCTGCATCTGCATTTTCTGCATAGTTGTGGATTTACCACATAATCCGTCATCTGCTAAGTAATTTTGAAAAATTTGCAGATTTGTACAACAACAAAAAGTTTTTCTTCTAGCTCAAATGAATTAAAAGTTACGAAAAACACCTCAACAATTGCTTCAGCACAGTGGACGTTCCTTCGCTCAGTTTGACTGGTCACCTTTCTGTTTTTTATTGCTGTTTTTGGGTACTAATGAGGTGAAATATTTGCCCAGAAAGGTTAACATCCATAAAAATGACGAAATAATGAGGTAATACTATCACAACATGTGCTGCATCCTGCTTCAGATTTTGCCTTTTCTAGTTGCATAATGTATACAACACTGTCACACAAGTTGTCCTCCCCTGCCACATAATTCCACTGGCTCTGAGTATAAGGGACCCAATGTGTGCGCTTGACTTCCTGTGACCGGGGGTGTAGATGGGGGGCTTTGGTGTCTACCCCTGGACTCAACTGGGGAACCTCTAGATTCGCTTCATGACCTTGTGCGTGTAATTATGTAGATGTTGGTTGAAAATCTATTCTCTTGTCGGTTCAATGGTTTGCTCTTGCTTGTGTTTGTTTTTTGTCTCATCCTTCCTCGTTTTCAACAGCGTGCATCTGACCTATACACTGACATTGTTTTCAGTGACGTTCTCTTATGCAGTATTTCTCTGAAATGTACTAGGATGCAATGGCACAGACACTTCTCTCTGATTGGACAGAAGTAAATGAGCTCAGATTACCCAAAAAACCCTCTCAGCTTCTCTCGTCATCTCTCTCCCTGTCTTTGAACTCCTCAGATTGGTGCATTCTGGAGAGACTTGGGGTTGGATCAGAGAACTGGTGGATCCTTCTGAATACTTTGGTCACGTGGCTGTTGGACTTGGCCCATTTTCCCCCAACATTTTTCGCCTTTCACCCCCCTATTTTAGGATGTCTTCCCCATGGTAGAAGGTTGTATAGGCCATGTGTGGTATGAGATGTCCTGTGTAATGTGAAAATGTGACGCAATGGTGTGTGCCCTTATTTTCTCCCCATTGTAGAAATGCGCCCTGGTGAAATACTGCATTTAAAATGGATGCCATGGCTATGCGTTGTGCTACCTGACTGCAGTAAGTTAGCGGTCTAGATGTTTCGTACCCAGCCACCCCATCATTTGGAGGGAAAGCCTGGCACCCAGGGTGCTCTACTCCTCCCCCTGAGCCAGTTTGAGCCAGTTCCCCAGAGGATTCCCGAAGCTTCTGGCACTGTCTGGTAGGAGGGGGTGAGGAGAGAGGGATACCCCCAGTAGGAAACATTAGGAGAAAGTTGTTTCTTTATGAGGCCCTCAAGAGGGGGAGCCCTTAAAGATCGGTGGGGACTTGTCTGATTACCCCCCTGAGTATTGAAAGGGTGGATTCGGTAGAAGCCAGAGGAAGGGCTCCCAATCCATATCCCTGGAGGGTAATTACCTGGATGGAGAGGAGGAAGAGTTTGACAGGACAGAGACGCCAGAAGCTAATGCAGACACCAGAGATAGGGAGTCGCGCACTGGGTCCAGTCCCAGGGGCACTGCCCCATCCCTTTCCCTGTCCCCAGAAGAGTGGGTAGATAGGAGGGAAGAAAGGGAGCATCAGCTAGCGCTGGAGAGGCACAGGTTTGAGCAGGCCACGGAGTTAGCGCAGCTGAGGATTCAGGAGCAGAGGCTAGTGACAGAAATGGTCCTAGCCCAGGAGAGGATGGCAGAGGCGGAGAGGGCCTTTGCCAGGGAGAGAGTAGCTCAGGTGGGTAGGTTGTCCCCTGAGAGCGGTTGTAGGAGTCTGGATACACCGGTGAGGGTGGGATCCAGTGGTGGCAGCGAGTGTAGGTCCAGTGCAAGAAGTCCCATTCCTGAAGCCCAGGAGACGGTGCCTGATTCCCAGGAAGAGGGGGACGGGTTAGTGTTTAGGGGCAGGGGAAAACTGTCCCACCAGTCCTGGGGAGAGTTTGAGGAGGAGTGTTGGACTGTACTGGAGGATTGGGTGGTGAGGAGAGCAGTGGAGGATTGGGAAGGGCTGTGCCATGCAGTCATCAGAGAGCACATGCTGAGGAGTTGTGTCCCAAGTCTGCGTCACCATCTGTTGCAGTGCAGGTTCTCAGACCCCAGGGAATTTGCACGGGAGGCAGACCTCTGGGTAAGTGCCAGAGCGTCTGGGAAGGCTGAGGGGAGTGATCCTGAAGGGAGTGGTGCAGGGATCTCCCGACCCAGCGAGGCGGGAGAGTTATTACATTTTATAATCCTAACTGTCTCAGAGAACATGGTAGAAATTCGAGTTTAGTATGCCTGAACTCAGAATAATGAAATACATATTTTAGTAAAGTTTATTTTAATATTCTGTGTTTGCAAATACCACTTTTAGAAAGTAGGTATTTGCTTGTCTAACCATTCAAACCTGCCTCTGCTAGTTTGTTTATTCCTATGTCTGGTTTTGTGAGTGACAGGGCTGGGGAATTCCAAGAGACTGGCTGAGTCACCCAGTGGTGAATAGAGGGATCTGCATCTAGATGGGAGGGAGGAGTTGCACCTGAACCTTGTTTTTTTTTTAAAGTTTCCAAAAACCTTTATTAATGATTAGCACGGTAGATCATTGACACCTTCCCGTGTTCTCAATTCAATTATGCATAAAATAGAAAGGAAAGGAAAACACAAGAACAAAGGGAGAAGAAAAAAAACCAGTAACTCCCCACAACTTGAACAACTTATTAACTGTGTTACAGGCAATATAAAAAAGGTACATTAGAACGAGGCACAATCTATGGCATTTTGAGCAATAAGGTGATGCAATGGCCAAGCGTATGACATTTGACTTACACAATAAACCCATGACGGTGCGCAGGCAAGTAGACAGCCCCGCTGTCAAGTAGGCCATCCCCCGGCAAGCCAAACCCAATTACGGGATAGTCCTAACTCAGTACCTCCAATATCTCCAACTCACGCAATCCATGATGGTGAAGTCCCCCGAGCCTCAGAGGGACTATAGCTCCGGAGTGAATGATGGGGCAAGAAGCAGACCAACGATCTCCCGGCCTCCGCTCTCCCCACTGTAGTTCCGTAGTTTGAGGGTCTGAGGTTCGGTGGTTCCGAACCCGTTCAATAAAGATCGTCGGAAATAGACGATTTTGGTGTCAGCGAACCGCAAATCATGAGTGCGGTATGTACAAGTGTTTTTGCATTAATCGATCAATGAGAACACTATGTATTCAGGGATTTCGTTTGAACCTTCAGGTTCCATTTTGTGTACGGCAGCCATTTTGTGTGGTTGCCCTCACATAGGCCGATGATTGCGGCCGAACGAGTCCTTGGGACACGTACACCTTAGCTGACTCCTGAATGACCTGGCCGAACTGACTCCCTTGCCCGAGGCTGATCTCGCTGAGCCAGTCCCTTGTTAAGCAGCTGGTCAGATAAAGATCAAAGAGCAGAACATTACGAAGTTTACAGCACACTGCACCCACCTTTCTATCTTGCTTCCAATCTGTTTCTGCTCCTTCCTTTACGACATAATCATTGATTTGGGTTGAGGTTTTTATGATGGGTTTGTCCGGCCTGATCGAACAGGAAGATGGAATGTGCTTGGTCATTTCTGGTGGGCTGGACAACGGAAAAGGGGATTGTCGTCAGGCGCTACTTTTGAAATGTCACAAACTGATTGGTCCGTTTGTATGTAATCGATACAACTTTGGAATGTGATTTTTGGCATAAAAGACGATGCTCCGCTCATTGAATTTGTGCAGTCTCTACGGACCACCCGTGTTGTGCTTCGTAGATCTCTGTTCCTGGTTGCAGCCAATAAACTTTGGTCTTTGACGTCATCAAGAAGCGTCCCGTGTCTCTGTTTGCCAAGGCAGGGGAACTCGAAGGCATCGGGCGTTATCCCTGGCACCGAAGATCGTGGAGAGCTTCGTGTGGAAATTCTGGAGGAAGGCCAACCACTTCATCGACCCCTGTATGTCGTCGTGGTCCCAAAGTCTTTGCTGTGAGGTTCCCCGCCTTCCGACGGCTACGAAGCACTGCTGCCCTGTCTAGGAGCCTAGACGTTTGTAGAGCGAGACGATAGACGGGTCTTCTGGTGCCGCCATCGACATTTCAGTTAAGTATGAGTGGAGCGTCTCCCAGTCCTTAGTTTGTTTTGGTATCCCTTCGTGGATCGCTTTGATTTGGTACCTGCAGGCCCCAAAGCCAAGGGACTCGTGTATTCACGAGGCTATTGTTTTTAGATTTCCCTTGAAGTTTGAAGCTAGACTAGTGAGCAAGATGCCTGGTCTTAGCAGACTTGGAAGAATATTTGGTTGTGGTTGTTCTAAGGATTCCCGGTTAGAGGATTCGTGTCCGGTTCCTCCGATTGGAACACCTACATATAACCTTTATGTGAAGCATGGTGTGGGTCCCATTGGTTATAATGGCATCTGGGTAAAATATACGAAGAACGACGGTGTCCTACAGTGGCCCCGTTATGGTAGTTTTGAAACTGAGATTTTAGATAATCTTGAGGTTAAGCTATTTAAAAAGAAAGCCCGGCCGGCAATGTTTGACTCTTTCCGCATATGGCGCAAAGAAGCCAAACAGAAAGAAATTAAATTAGCGAAAAAGAATAAACGAGAACGAGGTATGTCAATGGTGCAAGCTGCTATAGCGTATAGGGATAATGAGGAAGAGCAAGAGAGCGAACAGATGCTTAGGGTTAGGAAGTTAGCGGTAGATAAATGCTACCCTTTTTTGCCGCGTAAAGAGCAGGAGGTAAAGAAAGATCTTGCAAAAGATCCTTTAATGTCGCATCTATTAAGTTCGCCACCCCCTTATGCACAGAATGCTACGGCACCACCACCAGTTGTAGTTGTGGAACACCCGGTTGTTGTGCCACCTGAAATTCCTCCACAGCCAGCTCCTCTTCCTTTGGCTACTATTCCTTTGGCGCAGCCTCCTCAGGGGCCGCCAACTTTGCCTCCTTCTTCGTCTGCTACTCCTACGCCTATTTATAATACTCCCTCTGTTCCGACTTTGGATTCTTCTCCTACTACTCCCTCTTCTCTTATTCTTTCACCTTCTCCTTCTGTTAGACAGAGAATGACTACTGCAGTTTCTGGTTTCTTTTCTCCTTTGTTGGGACCATTGGGTATGTCTCCTGTTAGTGAGCGTAGACAATCACGTAGTCAGTTGCCTGATATAGATGAGCGTACAGTTTTGGATCACATGGCGCGTAAATGGGTTACGTACACGTCTCAGTACGATCTTGGGGGTGTTATGGATGTTTTCCGTCAATGGGAAGCACCAAAGCAGCAATACATCTTTGAGATGATGTGTGCGTTCCTCCATGAACAATGGGTTGAGGAAGTAGGTAAAGCTCCTAATGAGTTGTATCGAGTGCGTTCCGAGTTTGCGAAAGGGATCATTGTGAGTCTTCTCGACATTGAGAGAGCAGTTGCGATGTTGTTGTCATTCCGTAGTGACACCCCTTCTGAGCGACTGTTTGAGCCTGATTCGTCAGTTAGGAGAGCAGCGCGTCAGTATACGATGCGAGAGGTTCCTCCAGTTTGGAGACCTGCTGATCCTAATGCTCATCCACCTGTTGTTGGACATTTTCAGCGTGTTTGGATACATGTTCCTTGGAAGCGTGTTGAAGTTTTGGCTATTAAGCAGTCTTTGCCTGATCCACGCAAAAATCCGGCAGGATACTATAAAGAGCTCACTCAGAATGTGGGTTTGTGTATCATGAACTTAGCAGACATAGATATGTTGTTTGGAAATGTTGTTCCACAGCCTATTTGGAGTACGATTCGACATACAGATCATGACCAAGAATTGGGTGATACATGGGTTAACCTTCGTGCTGCGAATGATAGACAAGTAGGAGGTGCCAAGCCCAAAGATATCATTACTCTACTCCCTGGTAGGATAATTAATTATATGAAGACTTTGATGGCTGAAGTGCGTGTTAATTGGGACAAGTTGTCTGCATGCAAGCAGAAGAAAGATGAAACTGTGTCCGACTTTTTCACGCGGTTCGAAGAGACATTTGTAGATCATAGTGGTCAGGATATGGCTACTGAGGGTGGCCAGAGATTGTTCGTCGACAAATTTGTGCATAATCTGCTTCCTGAGTTGTGCACTAAGTTGAAAGATTCTGAAAGTGCTTGGGCTGTTTCCACGTCAGCGCAGATTTTAGCTACGGCCCAGTACTATGAAAATAGGCACAAAGATGAGTTGGAGAAAGCGGATAAGAAGACTAAGGAATTGAAGACTAAAGTTCTTCTACAACAAGCTTATCCACCCCGTACTAATAATCAACGCGATTATGAACAGAATCAGCAATATTCGAGAAACTCGCAAAGGAACGAGTTTTCTCAACAGCGTTTTCTGTATGGGCCTAATCAGTGTGCGTATTGTAAAGAAGAGGGCCATTTCAAGAATAGTTGTCCGGTTTTGTTGCAGCGCACGAATGGTGCTTCTGGTGTGAGAGGTCGAGGTGCTCAACAAGTGCCTAGAGGTAGAGGTCGCGGACAGAATGGGCGTTCTTTGCCTCCACAGAACTCAATGAATAGTTTTGATCAACAGCAGGGTTCGTCTGGTAGGGCAGCACAGTATTATACGTACGATTACTACGTTGAAGGTGAGGAAGTGGATGGTAACGATTGCTAGGACAGCCATAGACAAAGAGAGGGAGTTGTTTCAGTTCCAGTAGATCAGAGTGGACCTTATGTTGAAGTGATTGCATCAGGTGTGTCACTAAAGGCGAATGCTAAGTTACCGCGCATTCCACAGTACCGTATCTCGAGTGATGGTGAGCGTGCACTTTTGGCGATCATTTATGATCTGATCGATAAGGGTGTGATTGAGGAAATGAGAGGAAATGTGTGCAATAGTCCTGTTTTGGCTCTTCTGAAGAGAACTGATTCTTCACAGTCTCCTGTATATAGGTTTGTGATCAATCTTCGCGAAGTGAACAAGATTGTCGTTCCACAATTTCCTGTTGTGCCTGATATTACTGCTTTGTTGACTCTGATTCCTGCTACGGCCACATGGTTTTCGGTGATTGACTTGAAGAATGCTTTCTTCAGCATCCCGATTGCCGTGGAGAGTAGAGATATCTTTGGATTCTCTTTAGGAGGACGAAGTTTCCGCTTTAAGCGCGCTCCTCAAGGCTATTGCGAGAGTCCATCGATCTATAGCCAAGCTTTGAAAACACAACTTGATCTGTTGGTTTTACCTGATGGTGCTGGCCCTTATTCAATATGTTGACGACTTGCTAGTTGCTGCTGACAATGAAGAGATTTGTAGAAAAGCCACGTTGTCGTTGTTACGCCACTTGTCTGATTTTCATCACAAAGTTTCTCTCTCCAAGTTGCAATATTGTCGACAAGAAGTAACCTATTTAGGTCACCTCTTATCGAAGGAGGGAAGGAAACTGACCCCAGAGAGAATTCAGGCCATTGCGAAAATGAGTGCTCCTACGACCCAGTAGGTGTGTTTTTGGGTATTACTTCGTACTGTAGACAGTATATCCCTAATTTTTCTTTGTTAGCGAAGCCTTTGATAGCTCTTACTGTTAAGGATACTCCAAATCCTATTCCTTGGACTGACGAATGTCAGAAGAGCTTTTTCGAATTACGCAATGCGTTGTGTTCGGCTCCTGTGTTGGGTACTCCCGACTATAGTAAGCCTTTCACATTGTATGTCCACGAGAGAGAGGGATGTGCATTGTCAGTGTTGACTCAACAGTTTGGCCATAAGCAACGTCCATGTGCTTACTTTTTGTCGACTTTGGATCCGGTAGCTAGAGCGTTGCCGAGTTGCTTGAGAGCTACAGCTGCAGCGGCTTTTTCGATTCGACAGTCTGCTGGTTTGGTTATGGACAACACGTTAGTTGTAATGGTTCCACATGCAGTGGATACCTTGTTGAACCGTACCAAGACACATCACTTAACTAGTGCTCGGTTGTCGGGTTACGAGTTGACCTTGTTAGCAAGTCACGTGCACATTAAACAATGCAACACGTTGAATCCAGCTACGTTGTTGCCAATTTCAGTTGAGACAGATGATATTGAAGAACAACATGATTGTTTTCTGAGAACTGATGAAGAAACGAAAGGGAGAATAGACCTTAGGGATACTCCTCTTCCTGAGTGTGATGGTACTTTATGGGTTGATGGTTCGTGCTTTAAGTTGTCGAATGGTGATACGACTGCGGCATATGCTGTTACGACTTTGCATACGATTGTTGAAGCTGCACGTATCCCACATAATTCAGAGCAAGCAGCAGAGTTGATTGCATTAACAAGAGCATGTGTGTTGGCGAAAGGAAAACAAGTGAATGTGTACACTGACAGCCAGTATGTGTTTGGTGTGGCTCATAGTTTTGGACGTTTGTGGCGTGAGCGTGGGTTCTTGACTTAGCATGGAACAAAGATCCAGCATGGGCAGTTGGTGAATGAACTTCTGGATTCACTTACTTTGCCATTGCAAGTAGCGATTGTGAAATGCAGTGCCCATAAGAAAGTTACGGATTATGTTGGTCGCGGAAATGCGTTTGCGGATGAAGTTGCAAAAGAAACTGCGAGAAATGTGATGAGTCGAATGTATGTTGTAGGTCCGGCGAGATGGGTTCCAGAGAAAAGTATGTGTGAAGATACGATCGAGAGTGTGAAATCCATCCAAGCTGAAGCTACAGAGAAAGAGTTTAATGAATGGAGAGAAAGTAAGGGTAGATTGGACTCGAATGGTTGTTGGACTGATTTGTCTGAGCATCAAAGATGGTTGTTGCCTGACGCGTACGTGCTTCCGGTTGTTACAATGGCTCATGGGATGGCACATATTAGCGTGAAAGGGAATTGTAAGTTGTTGGCTCCGGTTTGGCAGAATGCGGGAATTCCCAAATGTGCAGAAAATTTGGTTAAGAACTGTGTGGTGTGTCTGATGTACAATCCAGGTAAGGGAACTCCAACACCAGCTGGTCATTTTGCTCCTCCTACGTATCCGTTCGAGGCTTTGCAGCTAGATTTCATCCACATGGAGAGGTGCAACAACCTGAAATATGTTTTGGTGGTTGTTTGCTCCTTTTCTAGATGGGTGAAAGCTTATCCTTTGAAGGACAATACTGCCTTATCCACAGCGAAAGCCCAAATCAAGGAATTTTTCCCAAGATTCGGTTTGCCTAGAATTATTTGGAGTGACAATGGGAGTGAATTTGTGGGTCAAGTAATGAAGAGAGTATGCGAGGGATTAGGAATCCGGCAGAAGTTCCACGCTGCAAATCACCCCAATCAGCTGGTTTAGTCAAGTGCTATAATGGCACTTTGAAGTTGAAGTTGGCCAAAATCCAAGCGAGCACTGGTTTACAATGGCCAGATGCTTTGCCTTTAGCGCTCCTGTCCACAAGAATGACTGTGCATTCGTGAATGGGTTTGAGTCCGTATGAGGTTGTGTTTGGTCACCCGGCGAATATTTGGGGCGTACCAAGACCAACAAAGTTTAGTGACCTTGAGTACTCTGTGTTGCTTGATTACTTGCACGAACTGACGGCTAAATTGCGTGTTTTACACCAACAGGTCTATGAGAGTTTGCCACAAGCTTCTGAGGATCCAGGTCACGCCATCAAACCCGGTGAATGGGTTCTTATCAAAAACTTCCAGCGGAACAAGAACGATCAGCCCCGCTGGACAGGACCACATCTAGTTCTCCTGTCTACACGTTCTGCAGTTCGAGTGCAAGGCAAGAAACACTGGATCCACGGCGTACACTGCAAACGGGCTCCATTCCCCTTACCGTACGACCGGTGGGTCCAGGAAGGACTCCCAGACTCTGAAACAGAAAATGTACCACGATTTTTGCCATTCAGCGATGCCCGTTTGATTGGGACAAACTCTGAGAAAGAAAGTGACAATCTCTTGCAAGAAGCTGTGCTTCCTTTAAACCGATTGAACACTACTGAGCCTGAGCTTCTATTCAAAGAACAGACATTGCCTGGAAAAGATCGTTATAATTTGCGACCAAGAGTCGTGGGACAAATAAAATAAATGACGTTTTTTATGATTTTTCTGTTTACAGGTTAACTCTCCACCGAGGATCTACTCATTTTAGTTTTTCGAACCGCCATCCGGGTTCAGCTGTAGGGTCGTGGTTGCCGAAGTCTTTGGAGTGCAAGCCCGAGACACTAGATCGAAGGTTCTGGTTGGCCTAATGGAGTTGCCCTGGGTTGACAGAGGCATTCCCTAACATAGAACACCCTACCATCGCGAGCAGCATATATTATGTTAGGATGGATTTCTTGGAGTTGGAGGGACCTGTAAGGACAATGACTTTTAAGGATAAGATATGCAGACTAATCGCACGGAAAAGATTTTTAATACTGTGTTCATTTTTGTTATTGAGCTTAATTATATTTTTAATTAGTTATGTGACATTCTCTTTTAAAGCGACGTTTATTCCCACTGTGCAACCTACACCTACACCTACTATTTCTTCTCATTCTTTTCACCCTTTGCCTGAACATGAGGTAGTTAGACGACTGGAATTTGCCAATAATTCCTTTATTCAACTTTTGCACCAACACCAGTTAGTAATGAACACAACGAATTGTTGGATTTGTGGTCTAATGCCCCATACGACCGATAAAGGTATTCCGTACCTGGTTCTCCCTTTCAGCTTAAATGGTTCTATTTGGGCTTACAGAACGATGTTTATCTATGCCCATAGTGTCTATCCCCTACGTTCACCGAAAGACAATCCGAAGAATAGTGCTTTCGCTAGAGGCATAGTCGATATGGTTAAAGGGACTAATGCCGTTGAAGCTATTCCGAAAGATGAGAAGCAACCATATAGTGGTTGGGACGTTACTGGATATGGAGTTAGTCTGAGTGTTAACCAGCAAGCGAAAAGTTCTCCACCGATTTGGATAGTGCCCCATCAGGGTCGCTATTGTCTGCAGGGTAATGGCAAGAACCCGAGGGCTCAGCTAGGGAAGAGCGTCTGTACTGACACCTACGTATTTACGTCTCAGACTTCCCCAGCATTTCTAGCCGCTAAGGGTACTTACTTTGTTTGCTATGACAAAGTGTATACATGGTTGCCCCCTGATTTTTCGGGCACATATTTTGTTTCCTTTCTGTTGCCTCCCACTTTTACAGCTGCGGCAGATTGCCATAAGACGAGAGTTTCTAGAGGTGTCTTCAGTCAGGAAGACACTGCAGGGCAAGAGTTGGGAGATTTCTTTGAGGGTTTTCTGCC
Source organism: Lissotriton vulgaris (assembly GCF_964263255.1). Taxonomy (NCBI): domain Eukaryota; kingdom Metazoa; phylum Chordata; class Amphibia; order Caudata; family Salamandridae; genus Lissotriton; species Lissotriton vulgaris. Next base: position 15,487,871 of record NC_141700.1, on the reverse strand, counting down.
GTTCTGGGGACCAATGGCAAACAGTAAGAATATTCGCTGCCCTTAGTAACTTGACTGCTGAGCTCCAGTCGGATAGACTTATGACACTTCAGAATAGAGTTGCTCTTGATGTCATACTAGCAGACCGAGGTGGAGTATGTAAACTGATTCAATCGAGCTGCTGCGTTTTCATTCCAGACAACGCTCCGTCAGTCTTCCAGGCCATTTCCAAGCTACATAAGATCTCCCATTCTGTTCCTCTAGATAAAGGAGATTGGTCATTGATGGGATAGGTCTGGGGATTGATATCCACTTGGGGATGGAAGATTCTGATGGTCATTGGAATGGTCTTAGCTATCCTTTTCCTGTTCTGTCTCTGTGTACAACGTGCTCCTGCTATTTGTGGCCTTAGTGCTACTTCGTGTGTAAGGAGACCTGTCCAGAGAGAGGTACTAAGTACTAGGATGATGCTATAGCAACATATCGATGATCTGATGAATATAGACCCAGATTCAGACTGACATGGGTTTGGGTTTGTTGCCTATGTAAGGGCAAAAGGAGGTGCTGTAGTTCCGTAGTTTGAGGGTCTGAGGCTCGGTGGTTCCGAACCCGTTCAATAAAGATCATCGGAAATAGACTATTTTGGTGTCAGCGAACCGCAAATCATGAGTGCGGTATGTACGAGTGTTTTCGCATTAATCGATCAATGAGAACACTATGTTTTCAGGGATTTCGTTTGAACCTTCAGGATCCATTTTGTGTACGGCAGCCATTTTGTGTGGTTGCCCTCACATAGGCCGATGATTGCGGCCGAACAAGTCCTTGGGACACTAACCATGGGCGGAAAATCCGTTTCGCTCGCGGATTTTGCGGATTTTCGGTAAATTCGCAATCCGCGAGATTCGCGAATCTCCCGCAAAATCCGCAAATCCGCGAGCAGCGGATTTTGCTCGCACTGTTCGCACTGTTCGCGTGAGTTCGCGCCCCGCGAATAAGTGCAAAATTGCAGAAATACGATCTTAGCAAAACTGAAAGTAACTACTTACCAGGTTCAAAAGTTCAGGCTCATCATTAGTAGCCATTTCCTGTAGTGCTTCCTGAGGGGCCCCTCCAGAGTTCAGTTGCCAGTTGAAACTATTATGTGACCCTGCTCTGAACCTCAGAATAGTTACACATATGCCACAAAGGTCCTGAATTACAGCTAAGGGAGACAAGCAGGAGCCAGGCTGGAAGTTCAAATCCATTAATCAGCCCCTAATGCATTATTGTCAGTTGGGGCAGGGCAGGTGTTGTAACTAATTTTGCATACTGTAGGTAGCAAGGACCCCCTGATAAGGATAGATATCCTGGGACAGGGTAACCAATATGTGAGAAAAACACTCCCAGGCATAAACTAAGGAGAATACACAATAGATTAAACAAACAAACTAGTTCAGTGGGAAAAATTATTTATATTTTAATTTGATAAAAAGAGGGATAAAAATTCAACACATTAATCACAATTGATAAAAAATTGATACAAATGTATTCAAAAAACAGATAAAAAGAAAGTTAAATGGTCTCCAGTCAACGCGTTTCGACATATACAATATGTCTTCATCAGGACATTAACCATCAACAAGCTCTGTAAGACATAATTATAGCATAAAATTACTATAAAAAATCATTAAAATTGCTATCACATGATTATTACTGAACTAGATTCGGGTTTGTTAGCACATTCTATTGGTAAACAGAAATTTCTTCATTCCAAATATATGATAAAACCGCTCTAACAAGACATCATACATCATACATTTATATAGTCATGGGCTTACTAATAGAACACCTTATGTACAAGATAACATTCACCTAATCTTATTTAAGATAGGTTGTAACGCAGGGAGAAGTATACTTATAAGATATCCTCTGTTTTAACAATTTCGCATGGTAAACTTTTATCTGCTATCATTACAACTTTGATTTGAGAAAAGTATTTTCAAAGATTTCAAAAGCATGTTCTGTCTTTATCGATGAATAAGTACAAAAAGTTGAAAAAGATATATTTGGTATGATATATTCAAATGTCTATTACTAAACTTATTATACAACCAATATAATGATGTCTTCTAAAGTAGTGCATGAAGAAAGATAAAAAGAAAAAATAAAGAAAGACAAAGTAAAATAGAAAGTAAGTGGACAGATAACACGTCAATAACAAAAGATTTTTTATACTTCTATCGTGTGTAATCCATTAAATTAATCTACTAAGCTAATACGAGGCTCTGTTATTTGAAATGATGGCCTAAAAGGCCATACGCTATGGTGTTGCATTCTTACCTATTTATGCAGTAATATAAGGGGACATATATCAAGTCTCTTCCTTATTTATCCCAGAATTGGAAACACGGTCAAAGGTTCCTAAAGTGAAAAGATATAATCACAATAGTTCGCATTTTAATGTAAGAACTGTTATAGCATGAGAAATAGTAATTTTGCAACAATGAAAGCACTTAGCAAGTGCAAAAGATCACTAATCAGGAAGCACTAAGGAAGCAGGTGCCAGCTAAAAAAATATTCTGTGACACATTAATCAGCCCCAAATTAATTCAGGTCACTTGAGGCAGGGAAGGTGTGCTTGCGTTGCCACAATAATGTACACTGACTGGACAACCAGAGGGTGCTGTGATGAAACAGAGGGTGGCATGGGTGGGCCAGAGGGTGGCATGAGTAGTCAGAGAGTGGCAGTGGTGACAGAGAGTGGCAGTGATGAAGAAGAGTGTCCCAAACAGGCTGGACACGTAGAAACAACAAGTTCGCGAAACTTGCGACCCGACAGGTAAGTTCGCAATTTGCGACATTGTAAAAAACCCTCGCGAACTGGCGCAAACACAAAAAAAAAAAATCCGCAAATTCGCGAGAATTCGCGGATTTTGCGGATTGCGAGTTCGCAAATCCGCAAAATTCGCGAACGCGAGATTCGCAAAATTCCCCCATGCTTATGGGACACGTACACCTTAGCTGACTCCTGAATGACCTGGCCGAACTGACTCCCTTGCCCGAGGCTGACCTCGCTGAGCCAGTTCCTTGTTAAGCAGCTGGTCAGATAAAGATCAAAGAGCAGGACATGCCAAAGTTTACAGCACACTGCACCCACCTTTCTATCTTGCTTCCAATCAGTTTCTGCTCCTTCCTTTACGACATAATCATTGATTTGGGTTGAGGTTTTTATGAAGGGTTTGTCTAGCCTGATCGAACAGGAAGATGGAATGTGCTTGGTCATTTCTGGTGGGCTGGACAACGGAAAAGGGGATTGTCGTCATGCGCTACTTTTGAAATGTCACAAACTGATTGGTCCGTTTGTATGTAAACGATACAACTTTGGAATGTGATTTTTGGCATAAAAGACCATGCTCCGCTCATTGAATTTGTGCAGTCTCTAGCGAACCACCCGTGTTGTGCTTCGTAGATCTCTGTTCCTGGTTGCAGCCAATAAACTTTGGTCTTTGACGTCATCAAGAAGCGTCCCGTGTCTCTGTTTGCCAAGGCAGGGGAACTCGACGGCATCGGGCGTTATCCCTGGCGCCGCTGGGTTCTAAAAACCCAGTCGTTCACCACCCTCCACTTCATCCGTCTCCTGTCTAAGGAGATAAGAGGTGAGCGGGCCCCAGATATCCTTCGGCCGTGACCTTATGGGCAACAGTTCTGCATAAGAATGTAAGTGATCCTGCCAGGTGGTCATAGTGTAAATCCAGGATTTTAATTTAGGGGCCCTACCCGATCTGCACGCCACCAGGCGCTTGGCCAAGAGTAGGCCCATAGCCAAAAACCTCTTATGGATCGTGGTGCTGTCTTGTATTAGGCCCAGCAGGGCTACAAGGGGACTTGGCTCTAGTGCTACCCCCAACATATCTGAAAGACCCTCGAAAACCTGTGACCAGTAGTCAGCCACTCTAGGACAGGACCATGCCAGGTGTATGAAGCCTGCCTCCTCTGCCCCGCAACACTCACATCTTGTGTTATCCCTAAGATGAAAGCTATGTAAACTTATGTGGGTATGGTACAGAAGGTGTAGGAATTTAAAGTGGATTAGGCATAGCCGACTACTGCCTGTGATCTTACCTGTCTGGGCGCAGCAAAACTCCCACTGGTCATCCGTTGAGGACACAGCGAGGTCAGCATCCCAAGCCTGTCTGGCGCGCAAAGTGCAGGTAGGCGAGGCGCTCTGTGTATGCTTATACAAAAGGGATATGACATGTCTGGGGGGCACATGTTGCAGTAAAGCATGAAGAGGTGCAAATGTATCCGGCTCGCCTGGAAAAGCAGGGGTAATAGCCCTGACACTTTCTCTGAGCCGGGTGTATAAGAATGGGTCCATTATGGTTGGTGTGTGCGATCCGAACATTTCAATGGAGCGAAATTAGCCGCCATTATAGAGGTCCCCCTAGGTGTGCACCTTCAGTCTAGTTAACATTCTACGGCATATCTCCTCACATGTTACTTGCAGCCTAGGATCGTTCAATAAGAAAAGCCGAGGTGAGTACAAAAGCGGGGGGTACCCCAGAATTCGGACGAGCTGTCACCATGCCACCACCGTGCAGTCAACAGTAGATGGGTCCCTGCCCCTCTACTTCACTGGTGTAAACAGATAGCCTGCTGGGTTGTCAGGCCATGTAGCCATCCTCCACCGCCAGAGGAGCCATATACGGCCTCTCCGCTGTAATATTAGCGCTCAAAAATGGGGACCTCATAACCGCCTAGGTGGTATGGGAGCATCAGCATATCCAGGCTAAGTCGCGCCTGCTTCCCTCCCCACACCAGCCGCGTGAGCTGGGTCCTAAGCGTGCAAAAGAAAAAACTCCCTGGGTGATATGGGATATTAATGAACAAGTATAATAATTTAGGTAATATCACCATCTTGATGAGAGAAATTCTACCCAGCCATGGAAAGTGGTAGGTGTATCAATTTAGTGATGTCTGTTATCCTGTCAATGACCGTTCCGTAATTAACGCTCATCATTACATCTTTATTTCTTGAAATTCGAATACCCAGGGACCTAAACTCATCAGACTTTCAGAGTAGGGGATAGTCCAGTTGGTGTGGCTGCGTGTTATCCGTAAGGGGGAATATAGCAGATTTGGTCCAATTGATCTGAACACCAGAAATGCCACCAAATTTTGTAATTTTGCGCAGGACAGGGTTCAGGTGTTCCCGAGGTTTGTGTACGTATAATGTCATGTTGTCTGTATATAGGGAAATTAACAGTTACCTGGCTGGGTAAATCAGCGCCCTGTGATTGTGATGCTGCCTAAGTTTAGCAGCTAGGGGCTCAATAGCCAGGGCAAAGAGGATTGGGGATAAGGGGCATCCCTGTCCAGTGCCCCTGAAAATATTGAAGGGAGGAGATCTGGCACCGTTCAGCAGTACAGTCGCCGTCGGCTGACCGTACAGCAGACATATCCAATGCAGGAAAGTAAGTGGCATTCCCATGTGCTCCAGAGTGCCCAGCAGGTAGTCCCACTCGAAGCAGTCAAACGCCTTGGTGGTGTTGAGAAACACTGCCACCGCCTCGCAGGTGGGGTTCAATATCCTGAAGCACTGCAGCTAGGGTTCTAAGGTTGTGCGATGTGGAGCGATTGGGTATAAAGCCTGCTTGATCAGGTAGCACCAGACGCTCCATCAATAGGTTCAGGCGGGTCACCAGGACCTTCGCCTATAGTTTGGTGTCACAGTTCAAAAGGGACAATGGCCGGTATGAATCGCACAGAACTGGGGATTTACCCGGTTTAAGCAGCTAGGTTATAAGGGCCTTTCTCATAGTCGTGGGCAGACATCCTTCCTCTAATGCTGCATAAAACACTTCTTTTAGGATGGGAGCTAACAGCTGAGCGTAGGTTTTATAGAATTTAATTGGGAGCCCACGGACCCCGGGGCCCGCCCGACTTCATATGCATAATAGCATCTGTGATCTCGTCAAGCTCTAGGTCTAGGCTAAGGAACTTTCGCTGAGTGTCATCCAGCCAGGCAAGTGCAGTATCTCAAAAATAGGTAGGTAAATCATGTGGAACGCCTCTTTGAGACGAGTAGAGGGTGTGATAGTGTTCCCTGAAAGTACTAAGGAGGCCTGAGAGATTCCTGTGTTTATTGCCGTGTGCGTCTTGAATTTCCGTAACATAGGTGGAAAATTTAGGGGGCCTGGTCGCATTCGCTAACGCCTTCCCCGGGCGATCCCCCTCACCATAACTGCGTGCACTGTGTGGTTTCTCCCGGAAGCTGCATTCTCTGTCCGCGAGCAGTTCGTATTTCGCATCCGAACCTTTATAGCGCTATCATCGGGACTGCGAGCAAGGGCGCTTTCTAGATCGTGGAGTTTTCTCTCTAATTTGTAAAGATCATTACGGAGCGTCTTTAGGACTCCCCGCCTTTGGCTATGCACCAACCCCTTGTCGTAACCTTGAACGCTTTCCAAACAGTCGTGATGCTAGATACAGAGTTTAGGTTACGTTCAAAGAAATCTTGGATATCGTGCTCTATCTCAGCCTTAAATGCTGAATCGCCAATTTAGGTGCGGGGAGCTGTCCTGTGAGGGCTGCAATTCCACGACCACTGGAGAGTGGTCCGAGTATGTGCGGGCCAGGTGCTGTGCCCGGCCTAACCAGTGTGCCATACCCGTAGAGACAAACACATAGTCCAGCCTAGCCCAAGAGGAGTGGACCGCCGAGAAGTGTGTGCCCTTCCTAGATGCAGGATGTTTGGACCTCCAGGATTCCAATAAATAGTTACTGTCAATAATGTCGCTTAGTGTTCTTTGTGTGAGCGTCTATTGGCCTGGGATGCTTGTGATCTGTCCATCTGGGGTCTCAGTGCAGTGTTAAAGTATCCTCCCTGTTAGACCTGTCAGCCCTAGGGTGGTGTTTCCCTGTGATTTTTTGCCCTTGCCTCATTTTTCCCACCTACTTTTTGTTGGCCCCTTTGCATAGCTAATCTGTGTTAGGGTGCAGGTGCTCTCTACTTCAAACATGGCTGCCACTGGCCCCTGCTACTGCAGCATGGTCTTTTAGTGTAGCACCCTAGCTGCCAGGAGCCGGCTGGATCCCCATACAATGTTGCAATGCCAGCCACCCATCCCCTGTCCATAGGTAATTTTGCGTGTTTATATAGCGCTAGAATCACTCCCGGGGGAGTATCTCCGCGCTTCGACCGCTGCGAAGCCCTTCCTGGCTTCCCTGAGAGATGGTCCCTTAATGGGTATCTCCAGGGTGAGACCAGGCATCCCCGGCGGTCTGGTGGGGCCGTTAGTGAAGATGAGGCAAGCTAATGCCCAGAGTTGCCGAGTGTGATCGCTGATCAAAGTGGGCACCGAGGCGAGAGAATTATCGAGTCCGCTGACCCTGGTCCAGAAACCTGCCGCGCCGGGAATGGAACCCTGGTCCCGGGCCGTCCTCTGCTCTCGGGTCTGCCGCCTCGAACCAGTGAGCCACACTGGTTGGGGAAGCTCCTGGAACCTTCCAGAAGAAAGGCGGAGTTGAGTTTTCCCGCCTTAGAGAGTGGTCACCTGACCTGGGCATACTTAAGCAAGGGAGGGAACTTTTTCTAGTCAGTTGGGGCATCACTGACCCTGGGAACCCAAGCAGGAGTTTTAGGCGGGAGGGCCTAGTTAGGAACCTATGCTACTGGGAGTGACAGGATTTAGGTGCTGCCTCTTAAGCTGGGTGAGGTGTCCTAGACTAGCCCCCTGATCTGGCCCAGCGTAGGGACCCCAGGGTCCATCTGCAGTGAAAATTCATCAGGCCTCTAACTCCCCCCCCTCTTCAACTTCAAGAAACCAGCACCCAAGGGCACAGAACCATCCAAGAGCCAAGAAGTTTACTTTCCTTTGACCAGAGACTGCTGGGGGATCGACCAGATACTGGACTGTGCTGCCCTGCGCACCCCCTGCCTGCAGTGGGCCCATCTTGCCCCACTTGTCTTCTCCCCTGACTGAACTGCTCTGCGGTCCCTGCTGAATTGTGGGAGAAACGCCATATTCTGCTCCCCCCTGACTAGCGCTGTACATCATCCTGCCTGCCCGAGCTAACTGGGCTCCCCTGGTTCAAGCGCTGTGATCCTGAGGCGCTTTTCTCCTCAGAACTTATCCTGTCTGCAGTTGGCCCCAAACGCTCTCCTGAGGGATCGATTCAACCCCCCAGTGTAGCGCTGCGGCGCCTGTTTATCACCTCTGCGAGGCGCCATTGATATCCCCTCCACTCACCGCCGCAGCCCAAAGCTGGGCGACGCCGTCTGAGGCACTTGAGGAGGCCTGGCGGCACCCCTGAGAGGCAGCTGCCCTGCCATCGTGTGGTGACCTGCGCCAGCTCCAATTGCCCCCTTTGGCGGCCCCCGTGTGTGAGGAGAGGGCCGCCACGTCCCGCATACCAGGCCGCGGTAGGCCCGAAGCCAAGCTGTCCCTAACCACGTGACCGGGGAGCTCCTCCGCCCTGCCCCCGTGCGCCGCGCAGCCATTGGTCCCGGCAGGCGTGCCATCGAGGCGGGCGACGCGGTTGGTTGGAGCCGTCCCGGGCCCCAATCTGGATCGGCCCCGACCGGAGCTCAACCTGTGACCCCTGAGGCGCCCGTAACCATCGCGGAGGGGGCCGTGGTGCCTCAGTGCCCCTCCTCTCAGCCCTGCACGTCGGCCTTGCCCCGGCCCCGGCGCTGGTGCCTAAAAGTTGCCCCTGCACCGCGCCGGGCCAAGTGAGGCCCTGGGAAGGTCGCGGACCCCTTCCCGGCGCAGAGTCTTCGCAAGGGCCCCGGAGGGCCGCAGAACATAAGGTAACCCCCGGGGAGGAGGGCGGTAGGCCGTGTGAGGCCCGAGGTCGCCCCTCCCCCGGGTTGAACTGAGACTGGGCCCCATTGCCCCCCCCCCCTTAATGTGCCTCGAGAATTTGGAGGTTTGAAGACAGACACTACCCCACGGCATTGAACTGCCATGTCGCCAGATTCCGGCCTGTAGTGCCTATGTTTATGCCCTATTTACAAGCCTACTAATGAAAGGGGGTTCTTTTTCACGGTACTGAATTTCTTGCAGGGGCGGGCATCTACAGTTCCTGATGGGGCTTGGTTGTGTTACTTATTGATTTCATCTTGATGTTACTCTGATGATCTGATTTTGGTTGCAAGACTTGATATTTACAAGGGGAAATGCTTATGATTTCTTCCTACAGATCAACCCATGATTGATGAGACTACCATCTAGCCTGCTGAATAGTCTATCGTGATCAACTGTGTAATTTGGAGTTTTCCGCTTGACTGAAAGTGTTTAATGAAATGATTTGCCATTTTCACCTGAAATGTATTTTGAAAGGCGTGCATGAAACGTTTTAAGGAGAGTCTTTAATGAAATGCTAATGATTTGCTAATGCATTATTTGCCTTGATCTAAAGCCTACATAAAAGCACTTGATTTTCAAACACAACTACTGGAGTGGTCTCCTTCATTGCGCCCACTTGTGTCTCAGTGGATGAGCGTGTTGAGTAGCTGCTTTACACGCAAGCCCCTAGCTGCCTTCCTGCTCGAGCCATGCTACCGCCCGGAGAACTGGTGGTCCCAGTTCTTACACTCCCCAAATAACATAAGTGGTACCTAAAGTCTCAAGTTTGCCCCACAAAAGGAGTAGACAATGGGGGTCATCTATATTAGGGCCATAATAGTTGGCGAATACCACGTCATGCGAGTAAAGTCTACCCCAAAGTAGGCAGAACCTGTCCCCAGCATCGGATTCGGACCCACTGGGAGTGAATGCCACCCCACGCTTGATCAAAATGGCGACGCCCTTAGAATAACTGGACTAAGATGCAAAGCATTGGTGGGAGGCCTTTCTCGAGGCAAACTGTGGGTCGGGTCCAGGGGCTAAGTGAGTCTCTTGTAATAAAGCAATTTGAACATTGTGTCTATCCAAGTATCCGAGCACCCTTCTGAGTTTCCTAGGGTCATTGAGCCCGCGCACATTCCATGACGCCACCTTAATATGTTGAGTGTTGCATTTCTTACTTAATGATTCCATCATGAAAGAAGTTCAATATTGTAACATGCACTTGAGACCATTATTGCCTGGATTGCGTGTAGTACATCTTTCCTCCCACACCGGCCTCCCCAACTTGCCGGGTATGCTAAACCCACCCTCTCCATTTATGTGGCCTCTCCCCATCGTAGCAGTCAGTCCCAACAATAACTGGGGGTTCACCCGTTATGGGAGACACTAGTGCCCGCACCATGCCTCCTTTTCTCCCTTGTTGCACCCACACACCACTACGCCAAGTAGGCGGGTAGCATCCGTGGGATGGGGAAGAGCGACCGGGCAGATCTCTTAACATGAAAAATTTTAGCAGGTATACATCACCAGTTCGTAGACGTTGTTCCACTGTGTTAATTTCGTGTCCACCCACACATGTCTCTGTAGGGCCCGGATAGCTCATTCCGGTTGGGACATCGGAGATGGCGTTCTGGAGCGGTTGCGCATTGCCGCTTCCCTGGATGTCGCCCTGCGATCCTTTTTGAGGTAGTCCTCCACCTGCTGGGGGTTGGTGAAGTAGTGTAGACGTCCTCGGTGTGTGATCTTTAGTTTCGCTGGGTACATCATGGCGTACGGTATCTCTTGTTGCTGGAGTTTTCTCTTCACATTGACAAATTTCCGTCGGGCTTCTTGCATCATCTGGGTGAAGTCCGGAAAAAAAGCTAAGGTGGTATTTTCGTAGAGCACCTGGCCTTTTTCCTGTGCCAGTCTGAGGACTGTATCCTTGTCACGGTAGTTTAGGAAGCGCATGATGATAGGTCTTGGTGCTGCCCCCGGGGGCGTTTGTGCAGTCAGCGACCTGTGTGCCCTCTCTATTGTCTTGTACGCAGAGAAGGAGTCTCTTCCAAACAGATCAGTGACCAATTTTTCCATGAAGTCCTCCAGACGACCAGTGTTTGTCGATTCGGCCAGGCCCAAAACGCGAACGTTGTTCCTTCTTGAACGGGCCTCCAAATCCTCGTTCTTATCTGCAATAATTTTTAGGAGTTTATCCATTTGGAGCACCCGTTCCCTGTTCGCTACAGCACCGTCCTCCAGTCCCAACACCCTGGACTCAGCTTCCGTAAGTCTCTGTTCATGTTGCTCGAGTTTATTCACTACCATGTCCATCCTTGCATTCATTGTGTCCATTTTAGTATCGATGGACGATAGGCTCTGCTTCATGCTCAGGAGAAGGGATTTCCAGTCTTCCTCTTGACTGTCCGCAGCGTCAGGGTCAGTGCGCTCCGCAGTGTTAGCGTTCTGTGCTCTGCGAGATTCGAACGCAAGCTTTGTTTGTTTGGCGTTGTTGCGCCCCATGGTAACCTCACACCGCAACTTTCTGAATGGGTATCAGTCTTTTGTCCATGACGGACCGTGCTCTGGGCTATCCTGGACCACCTATGCCAGCGACAATGTGTTAGGGCTATTAAGATGGCGGATCAGTACTCGGGCGCGATTTGAGCAAAATACCTGTTCTAAGACCACGGGGTATCAGGAAGGCTGAACGCGAACCAAGTGTAGGTATTAATCAGGCCCCCAGGCCCATAGGACATGCATGGGCGCGCCTCGTATACTCTAGACCCCCACAGTACATCGCGTGGGAGGGGGGTACACATATATCTGCGTCTCCAGTGTGTTAATAGCTCCCAGCACACCGGTGAATCCTGCAGCAGTTATGTTTCCCCTTACACAGGGGGCGGCGGTTTGTATCAGCTGCTTGTCCGGCCGAAGTGTGAGTTAGTGTGCTTGGTTCTCATTACATTCTGGCAGCCGCGCTTCTCAGCTCCTAAAATGGCGGCGCTTCCCCCACGCGCTTCCCAGGTACTGGACTTCTGTTTGGAAGCGGGATTCCCAGCGCAGCAACTAGTCTCCAGGGCAGCCGCCTTTTCACACGCGCCCCATTCAGAGCAACCAGGTGCAAATACATGCCGCAGCTCTGCCAGTCGCGTTCTCAAGTGGTCCGCCCGCAGCGTCCTCACACAGCGCGAGGACCTCCAGGCCGCAGTCAGCCGCCGGGAATCGTGGATCAAGGCTCACCTCTGGGTCAGTGGTGTCTCCGTTTCAGGCGACAGTGCCGGTGCAATCTGCGAAGCAGCCCTGAACGCAATGAGGCCCCATAGATGCCGCAGGCCCCTCCGATGCTCGGGAGCCCGCAACAGTTGTCTCTCTTCATGGGCCTAGTACGCCCCTGGCTTTCCTGCTGCTGCGCTCCGCTCGACAGCCTCCATGGCGTCCTCAATCAGTTCCGCTCTTATTTTACACCGCTTCCAGTTCGGGGTTAGTAGGGTTTCACGGGGTGCAGGTTACAACTTCGGAATCAGCGGGGTCAGTGCTCCCTGCTTATTGCGCTACAAGTCTTTAGAAATGATTTAGGATGGCATTGGAGGATGTTTCCTGCCCGGTCTGGCAGGAGCCTCACTGGTATGCGGCCATCTTGGTCACGCGCCACCTATCGCCCCTCGATGCTGGCTCCCCCCCCTGGGGAGCGGCTGATGTCTCTGCCCTGCACACAGAAAAAAGAGAAGGAGGCATGTAAACAATGTGCTCCAGGACTGTACTTGCCTTCCACAATGCTGACTCCACCTCCTGTGGGGCGTCTGATGTGCCTGCCCTGCACCGTGAAAGGAAAGGAGAAGTCTGGTAAACAGAGTGCTTCAGAACTGGTTTGGACTGGGCAAAGGCCCCTCTCCCCTCAGAGAACAAAGGATTTTGGGGTATAAATATTGGGACCCTGATCCCATGAAATTAGATCACTTTGGACTACAAGAAGAAACCTTTACTGAGGAGAGGAACCTGAAGAAACTGAGGAGAGACTATTCCCAAGCTGAAGTTCTGCTTGGGGGATTGGCCTGCAGTGGTTGCCTTACTGCCAAAGGAAGGAGGAAGGAACTGTGTGTACTTTGCTTTCAACTTGTGAAGGATCTCCAAGGGCTTGGAAAAGAGCTTGCCTGCTGCTGAAGTCTCAGGCACAACAGACTTCACCCCCAGCTCCCCAGAGTTCTTTGGAAGTGCCTGCTGCTGTTTTGGGCCTTCTGAGGAACTGCGTGTCGCAAGGAGCTGGAAACACGACTCAACAAGAAGAAGCGTGTCGCCGTCGCTGGGCCTGCCTTCGCAACTCTGAAAGAGGGTTTCACCGCTGGAACTGTCACACTGCACCACATCGGAGAGAAGCGTGCCGCAACGAAGAGGAAGCGTGTCCCCGTCACTGCTGCTGCCGTCGCAACTGCGAAGGAGGTTGTCACCACTGTAGTTATCGCACTGCACTGCATCAGGAGAAGAATCTTGCAATGTGGTCGGAGCGTGTCGCCATCGCTGTTCCTGCCGTCGCAACTCCGAAGGAGGGTGTCGCCGCTGGAACTGTCGCATTGCACAGCGTCGACCAAGAGCACCTCGCATCCTCAAAAAGCGTGCCGCCGTCAGAGCTGCTGACATCGCATCTTGGATGGCGCTGCTGTAGTTGTCACATCGAGCGGAAGCTTCACGCATCGTGGGAGAAGAGCGTCACCGCTGGAGCTGTTGCCGTCGCATCGTAAGGGTGTCGCCTCTACAGTCCACGCATCGAACTGAGAGCTTCTCGTATCCCCGAGAAGCGGGCCGCATCTGGAAGATCTTCATGTCTTTATTTCTTTGTATCTGAACTTTGCCGCATTTCCCATCACTGCGACATTGCTTGTTGTGGAAGCGCAATGCAACTTAAGGTACATTGATGCAGAGTGTCGCATCTAAGAACTGAACTGAACTAAGCTTAAATCTACCATCTTAAAGTAATCATAGTGTGTATTTTTGTCGTCTATGGTCTGTGGTAACTCTATATAAAGTTTACTTATTTTTTATATAAAACCTGTGTGGTGTTCGTTTGTAGTGTTGTCACTGGGTTACTGTATGTGATCACAACTGCTTAACTTACAAAGCCACTGAAATAAGCTTTGACTGCTTGCGCCACGCAACCTAGAGGGTGAGCAGGGGTTATTATAGGAGTGTAATCCCCCTTATCCTGACTAGAGGAGAGAGTACCTACCTGTGCCAACTAGAGACCCCCAAATCTAAAAATCACATATTCTAGCACCTTGAAATACTGAATTCAGGATGTGCGCTGTACAAAAACCTCCCCTGTGTTCGACTGTATAGCATATCATGTTGCCAGTGCTTTAAATGGGCCGGTAGTGACCGGTACTGAGTACTGGCACATCTCAGTTTTCTGCCATTGAGTAACAGGACTTCTCCTTGTGTTAAGAGAGTACCAGTACTCCTAGTGACATGCTGGTGTCAGGCTCTGGGTTATGGGCGGTGACCATTAATGGTGAGTGTATTCCGGCGCTAGGTTGCGACAGCAGCCCTACATTCATAGCTGGCTGGTGTTAAGATAGCACCTTGAGCGAAAAGAAATTTGGCTCTCTTGCTGATGCTAGAGACTGAAATGAGGCAGCAGGGGACCCTTTGTGAGTTGACTGGTCAGTCCCTGGATGAGCAGTGACTGGTTGCGTAGCTGCCTCATGCTGATGCTTTTGTTGGTGTGTGTCAGCAGGGGTAAGACGGTGAAAGGAGGGCATAGAAAGCAGGGCCGGACTGGGAACCACAACCGGCCCAGGCAAAGTGCTCGGCTGCTCCCCCCCCTCCACAGTTGGGGGGGGGGGGTTGGAGCTCTTTGCCGGTATTCCGGTGGATTTTGGTACAGGGTCGATTTTGCAGCTATGACGGCCCTGTACCAAAAACGGCCCCCGGGAGCCCCAAACCGGCCCCCGCCAGTGCAGCCCACCGGGGGATTGCCCGGTGCCCGCTATGGCCAGTCCGGCCCTGATAGAAAGGGGCAATGAGGTGTTAAAACATTGCCCAAAGTCTGATCATGAAGGATTAAAAGAACTCTTATCTGGCAAATCAGACAAGGACAGCGACATGATCAAGACTGTAGCAAGATGGCAGGGGTTCTGCTGCTGGCTTTGCCTGACCGTTTGCCTCATGGGAACAGTCCAGCCCGAACTGCCAAGCCATGCCTTCCCTAGACCAGAAACAAGCATCCTGGGACCGGTTTCAGGGTATGTCACCCTTCTTCAGCCAGGCTAGCTTGAATCCAGTGGCAAAGTGAGTAAGGGACCCACTCTGGTCATACCTTGCAACTTACGGCGAACAAAGCAAACACTTTGCCACTGAATTCAAGCTAGCCTGGCTGGTGAGGGG
This sequence comes from Lissotriton vulgaris, assembly GCF_964263255.1. Classification (NCBI taxonomy): domain Eukaryota; kingdom Metazoa; phylum Chordata; class Amphibia; order Caudata; family Salamandridae; genus Lissotriton; species Lissotriton vulgaris. The sequence continues at coordinate 15,472,704 of NC_141700.1, read as the reverse complement.
TGTTACCCTGAAACTGGTCCCAGGATGCTTCTTTCGGGTCCAGTGAAGACTTGGCTTGGCAGTTCGGGCTGGACTGTTCCCATGAGGCACAGGGTCAGACTGATTTGCATATAGCCATGTCTGAACTGGGGTGGCAGAGTGAGCTAAAGAACGATGATGGATTCAACCCAGATCTGTGACTTGGTGTGAGTGTCTGGAAAGTTTCAGAGCTCCTCGCATAGCTCCGTGTGCCCCTCGGAATATTGGTGCCCTGTGCCCAGCTTGCCCATGCTAAAGGCCGGCCCTCCTCATACCCTGACAGCGTGGCTGGACAGGAAGACATGTGAGACTTGATGGCTAGAGCTCCCGACATTTGAACTGGAACGCTGTCAGTTATAGTGAAAGGCTGCCGCGCTGGAATACACTCGCCATTGTCTGTCAGAGCTCCTAACGCCATTCGGCCAAGTTCGGCTCGTGTGTGCAGGGCACATTGGTCCAGTTTTGCAGTTGGTAGGAGGCCATTAAAGTGCTTTACATGAGAAGCGCAAGTTCTACATGAACGCATACTTTTTGTTTTTAATGCAGAGAGAGGTGAAATCCCAGCGTCTGCTCAACATCCTGTGATCCAGGGCAAAGCACTTAAATCTCCTTGTGCCATAAAAAACCAAAAAGTTTGGTTTCGCATAAAAATTCTGCTTCGCATGTAAAACGCCAAGTTCACACTATATAAAATTACAAAAAGTGCCAATTACACCCTGCCTCTATGAGTTGAACATGGCAAAGTGCTCTGGAGCACTTGACATTGAAGAAGAAAATGCTGCTAGTGTACATGGCTGCCTCGAAGCCACGCCCCAGGTACGCCTCTTCCAGACTCACCCCCAATCTATTTGGTGAGTTCCGACCCGTCTCTGTTTCCATTTAAACCACTGGCTGTTTCTCCATCTAGGCCAGCACAGGGCCCCCATGCCTCCGACCTGCCTCACGGCGGGGGCGGGGCTGCTTCTCAAGGCATCTCTTGTGCTGCGGTGGAGACGCGCATCCGCGACTTAAAGAAACACACTTTATTTGAATTTTGAAGACACTTTATCACATGTTTGTAAGATTGTTGCTGATTTACATGCCTGATATTTTCACGACTTGGGCTTGGCTCTTAGAGCCGGACCTGGCTCGGCCCTGGCTCGGCTCGTCCTGTCCATGTGCTGGCTCGCCACCCCCCCCCCCCCCCTATGCCAAGCACGGCGCGTGAGGCACCTCCCGGGGCAGGGGTTCCTGCAACAAGTGAAAGGCCGGGGCTGTCATTACCCCGACTGGAGGTATGAGATGCGTGGGGGGGGGGGGGGGCTGGACATGTTTAGCGCGTATTGAACTCTGCCCCCCCCCCCCTCTGCCCCCATGCCCTGAGAGAGACGCTAAAACCTAGAAAATCCAATTTTTACAGATGGATAACGATTTCCTCAGCGCTGTCGATCGATACCGTCACCTCTCTGATGGAGAGCGACAGCGGAGGACTCTGCAGCCGGGGGGGAGGGGGGCCTTGGGGGGGGCTTGGGGGGGGAGGATGTCAGAGAAGGCGCCCGTGTGTGCATTGCTGCTCTGATCACACGCGTTGTGCACGAGCTGCGTGCACCGCATCACTCCTTACACCACACACATACATGCCAACATTTCAGAAGAGCAAAGTGGGAGAAATAAAAAAAAAAAAAAAAAATTCGGGAGAACGGGGCATTGAATCGGGTTACTGGCATGTATGGCTTTGGAAGTGTGCTGCTGCAGAATCGGACATTTGAAATGCAAATGCACGTTTTTTGTTACCTTTCAGATGCACGGAGCGCAATGGCAGGCAGAGAGAGGGTGATGCAAGTGTTGTGCACTGGCCTGCCGGTTGCTGGCAGTGCATGCACTCCTCCACCCCCCCTCCTGTGTGGCAGCTCGGGCTGTAACAGCTTCCCGGCAGACACACAGCCGCCCCAGTACTTCACAGTGTTACATCGTCTTTAAAAGACCAGTGCCTTGTTAATGACGCTTTGTTGGTTTTTCACCCCTTCTAGAGCCCCTGCATTGCCACTCTGAATATTGCTGGAAGAATTAGCACCTTGCACAATACCAAGCCCTGTCAGCTAAAACCCCCAGGAATCGGGTTTTTGCTTGCAGTAATCGGGAGGCGGGAGACTAATCTTGAAATCGGTAGTCTCACGCCTGAATCGGGAGGGTTGGCATGTCTGCACACATTGTGCATTCACTGCAACACTCCTCCCACACTGTAAACACTGCACCACGTCTCACTCATATTGTACATGCATTGCACGAGGGCATGCACTGCAACACTCCTCGCACACATTGTGCATGCATTGCACGAGGGCATGCACTGCAACACTCCTCGCACACATTGTGCATGCATTGCACGAGGGCATGCACTGCAACACTCCTCGCACACATTGTGCATGCATTGCACGAGGGCATGCACTGCAACACTCCTCGCACACATTGTGCATGCATTGCACGAGGGCATGCACAGCATCACTCTTCGCACACATTGTGCATGCATTGCACGAGTGAATACACAGCATCACTCCTCGCACACATTGTGTGTGCATTGCATGAGTGAATACACAGCATCACTCCTCGCACACATTGTGCATGCATTGCACGAGTGAATACACAGCATCACTCCTCGCACACGTTGTGCATGCATTGCACGAGTGAATACACAGCATCACTCCTCGCACACGTGCATGCATTACACGAGTGAATACACAGCATCACTCCTCGCACACGTTGTGCATGCATTGCACAAGTGAATACACAGCAGCACACGTTGTGCATGCATTGCACGAGTGAATACACAGCATCACTCCTCGCACACATTGTGCATGCATTGCACGAGTGAATACACAGCATCACTCCTCGCACACATTGTGCATGCATTGCACGAGTGAATACACAGCATCACTCCTCGCACACATTGTGCATGCATTGCATACACAGCAACAGTCCACACTCACTGTAAGCACTGCACCACATCTTACACACATTGTGCAGCCATGCATGCACTGCACCACTACTCGCACACATTCTGCAGGCGCTGCACCACTCTTACACATACTGTGCAGTCATGCAAGCACTGCACTACTCTGTGCACACACAGCTTTCCTCCTCACACACATTGCATACACCAAATGCACTGCACCACTATTCATACACACTGTGCACACAGTGAATGCACTGCACCGGAAACGTACCCATATTGTACAACCATATATGCACCACACCACTCCTTGCACACCTTCTGCATGCACTGCACCACTCCTATGCATAGTTCATCCATGCATGCACTGCACTACTATGTGTGCACATACAGCACCCTCATCACTCACATTGCATACACTGAATGCACTGCACCAGTTCTCACACCCAGGCAGCCATGCATGCATTGCACTATTCTTCACACACATTACACATGCACTGCACTACTCTTACACATTGTGAGGCCATGCATGAACTGCACTACTCCTCACACACATTGTGCACACAGAACATCACTCCTCACATACATTGCACACACTGAATGTACTGCAGCACTTCTTACACATACTGCGGAGGTGTGTTTGCACTGCACTGCTCCTCACACAATGTGCACGCAGTAGATGCACAGCACCACTTTTTACACATACTGTGGATGTGTGTATCCACTGCACCTCTCTTCACACACTGTGCACGCAGTGGATTCACAGCACCACTTTTTACACATACTGTGGATGTGTGTATCCACTGCACCGCTCCTCACACACTGTGCACGCAGTGGATGCACAGCACCACTTTTTACACATACTGTGGAGGTGTGTATCCACTGCACCTCTCTTCACACACTGTGCACGCAGTGAATGCACAGCACCACTTTTTACACATACTGTGGAGGTGTGTATCCACTGCACCTCTCTTCACACACTGTGCACGCAGTGGATGCACAGCACCACTTTTTACACATACTGTGGAGGTGTGTATCCACTGCACCGCTCTTCACACACTGTGCACGCAGTAGATGCACAGCACCACTTTTTACACATACTGTGGATGTGTGTATCCACTGCACCTCTCTTCACACACTGTGCACGCAGTGGATGCACAGCACCACTTTTTACACATACTGTGGAGGTGTGTATCCACTGCACCTCTCTTCACACACTGTGCACGCAGTGGATGCACAGCACCACTTTTTACACATACTGTGGATGTGTGTATCCACTGCACCGCTCCTCACACACTGTGCACGCAGTAGATGCACAGCACCACTTTTTACACATACTGTGGAGGTGTGTATCCACTGCACCTCTCTTCACACACTGTGCACGCAGTGGATGCACAGCACCACTTTTTACACATACTGTGGAGGTGTGTATCCACTGCACCGGTCTTCACACACTGTGCACGCAGTGGATGCACAGCACCACTTTTTACACATACTGTGGAGGTGTGTATCCACTGCACCTCTCTTCACACACTGTGCACGCAGTGGATGCACAGCGCCACTTTTTACACATACTGTGGAGGTGTGTATTCACTGCACCTCTCTTCACACACTGTGCACGCAGTGGATGCACAGCACCACTTTTTACACATACTGTGGAGGTGTGTATCCACTGCACCTCTCTTCACACACTGTGCACGCAGTGGATGCACAGCACCACTTTTTACACATACGTTGGAGGTGTGTATCCACTGCACCTCTCTTCACACACTGTGCACGCAGTGGATGCACAGCACCACTTTTTACACATACTGTGGATGTGTGTATCCACTGCACCTCTCTTCACACACTGTGCACGCAGTGGATGCACAGCACCACTTTTTACACATACTGTGGATGTGTGTATCCACTGCACCGCTCCTCACACACTGTGCACGCAGTAGATGCACAGCACCACTTTTTACACATACTGTGGAGGTGTGTATCCACTGCACCTCTCTTCACACATATTGTGCATGGAGTGGAAGTACAGCCCCACTTCTTATACATACTGCACAGCCATACATGCACTGCAGTGCTCCTCAAAACCTACATGCACTGCAATACTCTTCACACATATTATGTATGCACAGAATACACTACACAACTTCCTTTGCATTCTGATCAGCCATGTGTGCACTGCACCACTCCTCTCACACAATGTGAAATCAAGACATAAAGTGCAGCAATTCTCTCACAGACTGACCAACCACTGTGCACACTGAACGGCTCCTCACACATGATCTGCACTCATTGCACACCCTACACCTCTGTTCCCATCTGATTTGCACACATTGCATGTGCTACCCATGCATACCGTGGATACTCTGCAAGCATCACATCTCTCCTACCAAACATTGTGCACTCTTCATATACTGCACAGCTGTGTACCCACTGCCTGCACTACATCTCTCATCACATGCACACGGTCTGAAGTGCAACTCTTCTCATATGTACTATACAACATTACATGCTCAGACCTCTGGTGTCCACCCACTGCAGGCACTGCACCACTCCTCACACATGCAGGGCATACACCGCATGAACAACACCACTCCTCAGACATGCAGGGCATACACTGCATGAATAACACCACTCCTCACACATGCAGGGCATCCCCACTGCATCAATAACACCACTTCTCACACAGACTGTGTATGCACTGCATGAACACCACTCCTCACACATGCAGGGCATACACTGCATGAACACCACCACTCCTCACACATGCAGGGCATACACCGCATGAACAACACCACTCCTCACACATGCAGGGCATGCACTGCATGAACACCACTCCTCACACATGCAGGGCATACACTGCATGAACCCCACCACTCCTCACACATGCAGGGCATGCACTGCATGAACACCACTCCTCACACATGCAGGGCATACACTGCATGAACCCCACCACTCCTCACACATGCATGGCATACACTGCATGAACACCACTCCTCACACATGCATGGCATACACTGCATAAACCCCACCACTCCTCACACATGCATGGCATACACTGCATGAACACCACTCCTCACACATGCATGGCATACACTGCATGAACACCACTCCTCACACATGCAGGGTATACATTGCATGAACACCACTCCTCACATGCATGGCATACACTGCATGAACACCACTCCTCACACATACTGTGCATGCACTGCATGAATAACACCACTCCTCACACATGCAGGGCTTACACTTCATGAACACCACTCCTCACACATGCAGGGCTTACACTGCATGAACACCACTCCTCACACATACTGTGCATGCACTGCATGAACACCACCACTCCTCACACATGCAGGGCATACACTGCATGGACCCCACCACTCCTCAAACATGCAGGGCTTACACTGCATGAACACCACTCCTCACACATACCGTGCATGCACTGCATGAACAACACCTCTCCTCACACATGCAGGGCATGCACTGCATGAACAACACTCCTCACACATGCAGGGCATACACTGCATGAACACCACCACTCCTCACACATACCGTGCATGCACTGCATGAACAACACTGCTTATATATGTGTGTATATATATATATATATATATATATATATATATATATATATATATATATATATATATATATATATACTGTTCACCCCCCAAGTGCTGCATCAATCCGCATCATACTCTGTACATACTGTATGTATCCCACCTCTTCTACCACATACTGTGAAAACTACTGCAAGCAACTGCAGTGCTCACACATATACTGTGCTACCACTAAATGCACTGCACTACTCATCACATATACTAAGCAACTACGGCACTAACTGCACTGTGCTTACACCTACTGTGCACCCACTGCCTGCGTTGTTCCTCATGTATACTGTCCACACATGTCCTGTACTGAACATCTTCCACACACTGTGCACCCACTGCCTGCACTGCACCGTTCCTCAGGTGTACTGTCCACACACCTCCAGTAATGCACATTTTCTTCTACACACTGTGCACCCACTGCCTGCACTGCACCGTTCCTCAGGTGTACTGTCCACACACCTCCAGTAATGCACATTTTCTTCCACATACTGTGCACCCACTGCCTGCACTGCACCGTTCCTCAGATGTACTGTCCACACACCTCCAGTAATGCACATTTTCTTCCACATACTGTGCACCCACTGCCTTGGTATTGCTCGGGTATCTTTTGAAAGTTAAGGAGTCTGCGGCAAGAGGTATCTATAACAAATTACTTACCTTCGGTAATGCCCTATCTGGTAGAGACTCTATCTAGCGTCAGATTCCTTACTGACCCACCCATCCTCCACGCTCTGCGAACGGATTTCTAGGGACAGGGCTTTCCCCTTTCAGGGCCCTAGATTTCCATCACAGTGGTCAGTGTACTTTCGACTTTGGCATGGAAAGTTGTGAAATGTAACTGATGTCATCACACATGTGTGGGGCCTATATACACAAACAACGCCATGCAGAGCTAAATGATGCCCCTAGGGAGGTACTGCTCACGCCTGAGGATAATTCTAAGGTAAGGAATCTGCTGCTAGATAGAGTCTGTACCAGATAAGGCGTTACTGAAGGTAAGTAACGTTCTTCACTGTGTCAGGAAGGGGCAGGGCCTTGGAGCAAGCGTAGCCTCATGCTGAGAATTACTTAAACAGCACTCTTGCCTGGCCCCACCCTGAAACCCCCCTCCCCCCCAAAAAAAGCACGCTGAAGCTGGAGCCGATGCCCTGGGGTGTTTCACATCCCTTAATGGACTTCAGCAGTTCAAAGCCTTTAAAAATGAGCTGTAAATTCCCTGTTTACAGTGGTTTCCAACTCGTTTCCCCTTCCACTCTGTGATATCGGCTCCTCACCGGGTGACTGTGTGAAGAGAGTCAATAGCATGTGTCACATGGTGGCACCGTGTGAATTGGCCTTCAGCACCTCACAGACGGGCGTGGTTTGTTTTGCTTTGCGCAGTCTCCGCCCTCCATCCATTAGTCCTTTGGAAGGCATTCTTAGAGCAGCCTCATTAACATTTAATGCACTTTCCATGAAATGCTCTCTGGGGGCTCTAGTAGGAGGACAGAGGGAGGGGGTGAGGCCACAGGTCACTTTGTACACTGTGGCCCGGAATGGACCTCTCCAGGCGCGCCGGGGAGACCAGCGCGCATCGGTGACATCTACTGTACAAAATACACATTGTTTGTTGACATTATTAGATATTTTGGGGGTTTCAAGTAATGTGAGACAGACCAGACTGTTTCCACTTTAATGTCACTCAAGAGTTCATATTTCTAAACAGTCAAGCTTCACGAACAGGTGCATCGTGGTCTCAGCTAAACAAGCTTCTCTTTCACCACAGGTAAAATACGGGCAGCAAAGGAAGCTTCTCTCACACACAGTAGAGTTACTAGATTGACAACAGCAGTGCCAGCTTCCCTTACACAAAGAACTCTTACAGCACGGAGAGCAGCAGTGCAAGCTTCCCTCACACACAGGACAGGTACATCATGGGCAGCAGCAGTGCAAGCTTCCCTCACATACAGAACAGGTACTGCATGCATAGCAGCAGTGCAAGCTTCCCTCACACACAGAACAAGTACTGCATAATTAGCAACAGTGCAATTGTCCCTCACAAGTACAACAAGGTAAGTCATGGGAGGCAGCAGTGCAAGCGTTCCTCTTACACAGTATAGGTACTGGATGGTAAGCAGCAGTGCAAGCTTCCCTCACACACAGGACTGGTACATCATGGGCAGCAACAGTGCAAGCTTCCCTCACATTCAGAACGGGTACTACATGCATAGCAGCAGTGCAAGCTTCCCTCACACACAGAACAGGGACTGCATAATTAGCATCAGTACAATTGTCCCTCACACGTACAACAAGGTAAGTCATGGGTGGCAGCAGTGCAAGCTTCCCTCACACTAGAACAATTAGTGCATGAATAGCAACAGTGCGAACTTCTCTCGTACGCAGATTAGGTACTGTATGGAAAGCAGTAGTTACAGGTTCCTTCACACACAAATAATGGGGTGTCTGATGCATCAGTACTGCAAGCTTCTCTCACACACAGATCAAGGTATGGCTGGGGCATCAGCAGTACAGGCTTCCTTACACACACAATAGGTACTGCATGAGTAGCTGTAGTGCAAGCTTCCCTCACACATAGAACAGGTACAGCCAGGGCAGCAGCAGGTAAAGCTTCCCTCACACAGAGAACAGGTCCGGCCAGGGTAGCAGTGCAAGATTCCCTCACACACAGAACAGGTCTGGCATGAATAGAAGCATTACACACCTCCCTCACACACAACACAGGTATTGCATGAATAGAAGCAGTGCAAGCTTCCCTCTTACACAGTATAGGTACTGCATGGTAAGCAGCAGTGCAAGGTTCCCTCTTACACAGTATAGGTACTGCATGGTAAGCAGCAGTGCAAGCTTCCCTCTTACACAGTATAGGTACTGCATGGTAAGCAGCAGTGCAAGCTTCCCTCTTACACAGAACAGGCACATCATGGGCAGCAGCAGTGCAAGCTTCCCTCACACACAGAACAAGTACTGCATAATTAGTATCAGTGCAATTGTCCCTCACACGTAGAACAATGTAGGTCATGGGGGGCAGCAGTGCAAGCTTTCCTCACACACAGAACAGGTAGTGCATGGATAGCAGCAGTGCAAGCTTCCCTCTTACACAGTATATGTACTGCATGGATAGCAGCTGTGCAAGCTTCCCTCACACACAGAACAGGTACGGCATGGATAGCAGCAGTGCAAGCTTCCCTCTTACACATTATAGGTACTGTATGGATAGCAGCAGTGCAAGCTTCCCTCTTACACAGAATAGGTACTACATGGATAGCAGCAGTGCAAGCTTCCCTCACACACAGAACAGGTAGTCCATGGATAGCAGCAGTGCAAGCTTCCCTCACACACAGAACAGGTAGTCCATGGATAGCAGCAGTGCAAGCTTCCCTCTTACACAGTATATGTACTGCATGGATAGCAGCTGTGCAAGCTTCCCTCACACACAGAACAGGTACTCCATGGATAGCAGCAGTGCAAGCTTCCCTCTTACACATTATAGGTACTGTATGGATAGCAGCAGTGCAAGCTTCCCTCACACACAGAACAGGTAGTCCATGGATAGCAGCAGTGCAAGCTTCCCTCACACACAGAACAGGTAGTCCATGGATAGCAGCAGTGCAAGCTTCCCTCTTACACAGTATATGTACTGCATGGATAGCAGCTGTGCAAGCTTCCCTCACACACATAACAGGTACTCCATGGATAGCAGCCGTGCAAGCTTCCCTCTTACACATTATAGGTACTGTATGGATAGCAGCAGTGCAAGCTTCCCTCTTACACAGAACAGGTAGTCCATGGATAGCAGCAGTGCAAGCTTCCCTCTTACACAGAATAGGTACTACATGGATAGCAGTGGTGCACGCTTCCCTCACGCACAGATAAAGGTATGTCTTGGGCACCAGCAGCACAAGCTTTCCTCATACGTAGAACAAGATAAGAAAGTCATGGGCAGCAACAATGCAAGCTTCTCTCCTACACAGCAAAAGTACAGCAGAGGCATCAGGCAGCTTTGTAGTCTGCCTTCACACATGTACAGGCAGTGCAGCAGTGAATACAGATTTTTAGAGTTGAATTGAATGTACATAATTATTCATCATTTGCTGAATGACATCCCTAATGGACCCCATAAGGATTCCTTAACTGACCTGCGCCCAGAGCTGGAGGCCCTTTCATTGTATAAATAATGAGTTCTCTTTCCAAATGTGTGTTTATATTTAGTAAATGATCCCCCAGCAGCATTCATTCTCAGATCCTTTGAGGTGGCAGCAGCTCAAAGACAGTGTGTGCCCTCTGCTGACAGTACGTGTGAACTGCAGTCAAATACTCAAATTCTGTTCTCCCCAACTGACAACCTCTTTCCGCAAAGAAGGACCCTTCAGATGATTGCACTTTTGATTCTACCCCCGCCCCCCCCAAAAAAATCACAAAATGTGGAATTTGGAAATGTGTGTCACACATAGCGCTTTACATGACGTGCAGGCTAGCGCTTCAGACAGGGTGCTGACTAGTGTGTCACACATAGCGCTTGGCATGAAGTGCAGGCTAGCACTTTAGACAGGGTGCTGACTATTGTGTTACACATAGCGCTTGGCATGAAGTACAGGCTAGCGCTTCAGACGGGGTGCTGACTAGTGTGTCTCACAATAGCGCTTGGCATGACGTACAGGCTAGCGCTTTAGACGGGGTGCTGACTAGTGTGTCACTCATACCACTTGATATGATGTAAGGCTAGCGCTTTATAAGGGGTGCTGACTAGTGTGTCACACATAGCACTTCACATGACGTGCAGGCTAGCGCTTTAGACGGGGTGCTGACTAGTGTGTCACTCATACCGCTTGATATGATGTAAGGCTAGCGCTTCAGACGGGGTGCTGACTAGTGTGTCACACATAGACCTAGACTTGACGTACAGGCTAGCGCTTTAGAAGGGGTGCTGACTAGTGTGTCACACATAGCGCTTCACATGACGTGCAGGCTAGCGCTTTAGACGGGGTGCTGAATAGTGTGTCACACATAGCGCTTGGCATGAAGTACAGGTTAGCACTTTAGACGGGGTGCTGACTAGTGTGTCTCACAATAGCCCTTGACTTGACGTACAGGCTAGCGCTTTAGACGGGGTGCTGACTAGTGTGTCACTCATACCGCTTGATATGATGTAAGGCTAGCGCTTTATAAGGGGTGCTGACTAGTGTGTCACACATAGCACTTCACATGACGTGCAGGCTAGCGCTTTAGACGGGGTGCTGACTAGTGTGTCACACATAGCGCTTGGCATGAAGTGCAGGCTAGCACTTTAGACAGGGTGCTGACTATTGTGTTACACATAGCGCTTGGCATGAAGTACAGGCTAGCGCTTAAGACGGGGTTCTGATGGGGTGCTGACTAGTGTGTCACACATAGCACTTGGCATGATGTACAGGCTAGCGCTTCAGACGGGGTGCTGACTAGTGTGTCACACATAGCGCTTGACATGATGTAAGGCTAGCACTTCAGAAGGGGTGCTGACTAGTGTGTCTCACAATAGCCCTTGACTTGACGTACAGGCTAGCGCTTTAGACGGGGTGCTGACTAGTGTGTCACACATAGCGCTTGGCATGAAGTGCAGGCTAGCACTTTAGACAGGGTGCTGACTATTGTGTTACACATAGCGCTTGGCATGAAGTACAGGCTAGCGCTTAAGACGGGGTTCTGATGGGGTGCTGACTAGTGTGTCACACATAGCACTTGGCATGATGTACAGGCTAGCGCTTCAGACGGGGTGCTGACTAGTGTGTCACACATAGCGCTTGACATGATGTAAGGCTAGCACTTCAGAAGGGGTGCTGACTAGTGTGTCTCACAATAGCCCTTGACTTGACGTACAGGCTAGTGCTTTAGACGGGGTGCTGACTAGTGGGTCACTCATACCACTTGATATGATGTAAGGCTAGCGCTTTATAAGGGGTGCTGACTAGTGTGTCACACATAGCACTTCACATGACGTGCAGGCTAGCGCTTTAGACGGGGTGCTGACTAGTGTGTCACTCATACCGCTTGATATGATGTAAGGCTAGCGATTCAGACGGGGTGCTGACTAGTGTGTCACACATAGACCTAGACTTGACGTACAGGCTAGCGCTTTAGAAGGGGTGCTGACTAGTGTGTCACACATAGCGCTTCACATGACGTGCAGGCTAGCGCTTTAGACGGGGTGCTGAATAGTGTGTCACACATAGCGCTTGGCATGAAGTACAGGTTAGCACTTTAGACGGGGTGCTGACTAGTGTGTCTCACAATAGCCCTTGACTTGACGTACAGGTTAGCGCTTTAGACGGGGTGCTGACTAGTGTGTCACTCATACCGCTTGATATGATGTAAGGCTAGCGCTTTATAAGGGGTGCTGACTAGTGTGTCACACATAGCACTTCACATGACGTGCAGGCTAGCGCTTTAGACGGGGTGCTGACTAGTGTGTCACACATAGCGCTTGGCATGAAGTGCAGGCTAACACTTTAGACAGGGTGCTGACTATTGTGTTACACATAGCGCTTGGCATGAAGTACAGGCTAGCGCTTAAGACGGGGTTCAGATGGGGTGCTGACTAGTGTGTCACACATAGCGCTTGGCATGATGTACAGGCTAGCGCTTCAGACGGGGTGCTGACTAGTGTGTCACACATAGCGCTTGACATGATGTAAGGCTAGCGCTTCAGACGGGGTGCTGACTAGTGTGTCACACATAGACCTTGACTTGACGTACAGGCTAGCACTTTAGACGGGGTGCTGACTAGTGTGTCACACATAGCGCTTGGCATGAAGTACAGGTTAGCACTTTAGACGGGGTGCTGACTAGTGTGTCTCACAATAGCCCTTGACTTGACGTACAGGCTAGCGCTTTAGACGGGGTATTGACTAGTGTGTCACTCATAGCGCTTGATATGATGTAAGGCTAGTGATTTATAAGGGGTGCTGACTAGTGTGTCACACATAGCGCTTCACATGACGTGCAGGCTAGCGCTTTAGACGGGGTGCTGACTAGTGTGTCACACATAGCGCTTGGCATGACGTACAGGCTAGCGCTTTATATGGGGTGCTGACTAGTGTGTCACACATAGCACTTGGCATGAAGTACAGGCTAGCACTTTAGACAGTGTGCTGACTAGTGTGTCACACATAGCGCTTGACATGATGTAAGGCTAGCACTTCAGAAAGGGTGCTGACTAGTGTGTCACATATATCGCTTGACCTGACGTACAGGCTAGTGCTTTAGACGGGGTGCTGACTAGTGTGTCACACATAGCGCTTGACATGACATACAGGCTAGCGCTTCAGACGGGGTGCTGACTAGTGTGTCACACATAGCGCTTGACCTGACGTACAGGCTAGTGCTTTAGACGCGGTGCTGACTAGTGTGTCACACATAGCGCTTGACATGATGTAAGGCTAGCACTTCAGAAGGGGTGCTGACTAGTGTGTCACACATATCGCTTGACCTGACGTACAGGCTAGTGCTTTAGACGGGGTGCTGACTAGTGGGTCACACACAGCGCTTGACATGACATACAGGCTAGCGCTTCAGACGGGGTGCTGACTAGTGTGTCACACATAGCGCTTGACCTGACGTACAGGCTAGCCCTTTAGACGCGGTGCTGATTAGTGTGTCACACATAGCGCTTGACATGATGTAAGGCTAGCACTTCAGAAGGGGTGCTGACTAGTGTGTCACACATATCGCTTGACCTGACGTACAGGCTAGCGCTTTAGACGGGGTGCTGAATAGTGTGTCACACATAGCGCTTGGCATGAAGTACAGGTTAGCACTTTAGACGGGGTGCTGACTAGTGTGTCTCACAATAGCCCTTGACTTGACGTACAGGCTAGCGCTTTAGACGGGGTGCTGACTAGTGTGTCACTCATAGCGCTTGATATGATGTAAGGCTAGTGCTTTATAAGGGGTGCTGACTAGTGTGTCACACATAGCGCTTCACATGACGTGCAGGCTAGCGCTTTAGACGGGGTGCTGACTAGTGTGTCACACATAGCGCTTGGCATGACGTACAGGCTAGCGCTTTAGATGGGGTGCTGACTAGTGTGTCACACATAGCACTTGGCAAGAAGTACAGGCTAGCGCTTTAGACAGTGTGCTGACTAGTGTGTCACACATAGCGCTTGACATGATGTAAGGCTAGCACTTCAGAAGGGGTGCTGACTAGTGTGTCACACATATCGCTTGACCTGACGTACAGGCTAGTGCTTTAGACAGGGTGCTGACTAGTGTGTCACACATAGCGTTGGCATGACGTGCAGGCTAGCGCTTTAGATGGGGTGCTCACTAGTGTGTCACACATAGCGCTTCACATGACGTGCAGGCTAGCACTTTAGACAGGGTGCTGACTATTGTGTTACACATAGCGCTTGGCATGAAGTACAGGCTAGCGCTTCAGACGGGGTGCTGACTAGTGTGTCACACATAGCGCTTGGCATGACGTACAGGCTAGCGCTTCAGACGGGGTGCTGACTAGTGTGTCACACATAGCGCTTGACATGATGTAAGGCTAGCACTTCAGAAGGGGTGCTGACTAGTGTGTCTCACAATAGCCCTTGACTTGACGTACAGGCTAGCGCTTTAGACGGGGTGCTGACTAGTGTGTCACTCATACCACTTGATATGATGTAAGGCTAGCGCTTTATAAGGGGTGCTGACTAGTGTGTCACACATAGCACTTCACATGACTTGCAGGCTAGCGCTTTAGACGGGGTGCTGACTAGTGTGTCACTCATACCGCTTGATATGATGTAAGGCTAGCGCTTCAGACGGGGTGCTGACTAGTGTGTCACACATAGACCTAGACTTGACGTACAGGCTAGCGCTTTAGAAGGGGTGCTGACTAGTGTGTCACACATAGCGCTTCACATGACGTGCAGGCTAGCGCTTTAGACGGGGTGCTGAATAGTGTGTCACACATAGCGCTTGGCATGAAGTACAGGTTAGCACTTTAGACGGGGTGCTGACTAGTGTGTCACTCATACCGCTTGATATGATGTAAGGCTAGCGCTTTATAAGGGGTGCTGACTAGTGTGTCACACATAGCACTTCACATGACGTGCAGGCTAGCGCTTTAGACGGGGTGCTGACTAGTGTGTCACACATAGCGCTTGGCATGAAGTGCAGGCTAGCACTTTAGACAGGGTGCTCACTATTGTGTTACACATAGCGCTTGGCATGAAGTACAGGCTAGCGCTTAAGACGGGGTTCAGATGGGGTGCTGACTAGTGTGTCACACATAGCGCTTGGCATGATGTACAGGCTAGCGCTTCAGACGGGGTGCTGACTAGTGTGTCACACAAAGCGCTTGACATGATGTAAGGCTAGCACTTGTGAAGGGGTGCTGACTAGTGTGTCTCACAATAGCCCTTGACTTGACGTACAGGCTAGCGCTTTAGACGGGGTGCTGACTAGTGTGTCACTCATACCACTTGATATGATGTAAGGCTAGCGCTTTATAAGGGGTGCTGACTAGTGTGTCACACATAGCACTTCACATGACGTGCAGGCTAGCGCTTTAGACGGGGTGCTGACTAGTGTGTCACTCATACCGCTTGATATGATGTAAGGCTAGCGATTCAGACGGGGTGCTGACTAGTGTGTCACACATAGACCTAGACTTGACGTACAGGCTAGCGCTTTAGAAGGGGTGCTGACTAGTGTGTCACACACAGCGCTTCACATGACGTGCAGGCTAGCGCTTTAGACGGGGTGCTGAATAGTGTGTCACACATAGCGATTGGCATGAAGTACAGGTTAGCACTTTAGACGGGGTGCTGACTAGTGTGTCTCACAATAGCCCTTGACTTGACGTACAGGTTAGCGCTTTAGACGGGGTGCTGACTAGTGTGTCACTCATACCGCTTGATATGATGTAAGGCTAGCGCTTTATAAGGGGTGCTGACTAGTGTGTCACACATAGCACTTCACATGACGTGCAGGCTAGCGCTTTAGACGGGGTGCTGACTAGTGTGTCACACATAGCGCTTGGCATGAAGTGCAGGCTAGCACTTTAGACAGGGTGCTGACTATTGTGTTACACATAGCGCTTGGCATGAAGTACAGGCTAGCGCTTAAGACGGGGTTCAGATGGGGTGCTGACTAGTGTGTCACACATAGCGCTTGGCATGATGTACAGGCTAGCGCTTCAGACGGGGTGCTGACTAGTGTGTCACACATAGCGCTTGACATGATGTAAGGCTAGCGCTTCAGACGGGGTGCTGACTAGTGTGTCACACATAGACCTTGACTTGACGTACAGGCTAGCACTTTAGACGGGGTGCTGACTAGTGTGTCACACATAGAGCTTGGCATGAAGTACAGGTTAGCACTTTAGACGGGGTGCTGACTAGTGTGTCTCACAATAGCCCTTGACTTGACGTACAGGCTAGCGCTTTAGACGGGGTATTGACTAGTGTGTCACTCATAGCGCTTGATATGATGTAAGGCTAGTGATTTATAAGGGGTGCTGACTAGTGTGTCACACATAGCGCTTCACATGACGTGCAGGCTAGCGCTTTAGACGGGGTGCTGACTAGTGTGTCACACATAGCGCTTGGCATGACGTACAGGCTAGCGCTTTATATGGGGTGCTGACTAGTGTGTCACACATAGCACTTGGCATGAAGTACAGGCTAGCACTTTAGACAGTGTGCTGACTAGTGTGTCACACATAGCGCTTTACATGATGTAAGGCTAGCACTTCAGAAAGGGTGCTGACTAGTGTGTCACATATACCGCTTGACCTGACGTACAGGCTAGTGCTTTAGACGGGGTGCTGACTAGTGTGTCACACATAGCGCTTGACATGACATACAGGCTAGCGCTTCAGACGGAGTGCTGACTAGTGTGTCACACATAGCGCTTGACCTGACGTACAGGCTAGCGCTTTAGACGCGGTGCTGACTAGTGTGTCACACATAGCGCTTGACATGATGTAAGGCTAGCACTTCAGAAGGGGTGCTGACTAGTGTGTCACACATATCGCTTGACCTGACTTACAGGCTAGTGCTTTAGACGGGGTGCTGACTAGTGGGTCACACACAGCGCTTGACATGACATACAGGCTAGCGCTTCAGACGGGGTGCTGATTAGTGTGTCACACATATCGCTTGACCTGACGTACAGGCTAGCGCTTTAGACGCGGTGCTGACTAGTGTGTCACACATAGCGCTTGACCTGACGTACAGGCTAGCCCTTTAGACGCGGTGCTGACTAGTGTGTCACACATAGCGCTTGACATGATGTAAGGCTAGCACTTCAGAAGGGGTGCTGACTAGTGTGTCACACATATCGCTTGACCTGACGTACAGGCTAGCGCTTTAGACGGGGTGCTGAATAGTGTGTCACACATAGCGCTTGGCATGAAGTACAGGTTAGCACTTTAGACGGGGTGCTGACTAGTGTGTCTCACAATAGCCCTTGACTTGACGTACAGGCTAGCGCTTTAGACGGGGTGCTGACTAGTGTGTCACTCATAGCGCTTGATATGATGTAAGGCTAGTGCTTTATAAGGGGTGCTGACTAGTGTGTCACACATAGCGCTTCACATGACGTGCAGGCTAGCGCTTTAGACGGGGTGCTGACTAGTGTGTCACACATAGCGCTTGGCATGACGTACAGGCTAGCGCTTTAGATGGGGTGCTGACTAGTGTGTCACACATAGCACTTGGCAAGAAGTACAGGCTAGCGCTTTAGACAGTGTGCTGACTAGTGTGTCACACATAGTGCTTGACATGATGTAAGGCTAGCACTTCAGAAGGGGTGCTGACTAGTGTGTCACACATATCGCTTGACCTGACGTACAGGCTAGTGCTTTAGACGGGGTGCTGACTAGTGTGTCACACATAGCGCTTGGCTTGACGTGCAGGCTAGCGCTTTAGATGGGGTGCTCACTAGTGTGTCACACATAGCGCTTCACATGACGTGCAGGCTAGCACTTTAGACAGGGTGCTGACTAGTGTGTCACACATAGCACTTGGCATGAAGTACAGGCTAGTGCTTTAGATGGGGTGCTGACGTGTGTGTAACACATAGTCTTTGGCATGATGTAAGGCTAGCACTTTAGACTTTAGACGGGATGCTGACTAGTGTTTCGCACATAGCGCTTGACATGATGTACAGGCTAGCGCTTTAGACGGGGTGCTGACTAGTGTGTCACACATAGCATTTGGCATGAAGTACAGGCTAGCACTTTAGACGGGGTGCTGACGAGTGTGTCACGCACAGCGCTGGCATGTAGTACAGGCTAGCACTTTAGACGGGGTGCTGACGAGTGTGTCACACATAGTGATTAACATGATGTAAGGCTAGTATTTTAGTCGGGATGCTGACTAGTGTGTCACATGTATCGCTTGATATGACCTAATGCTAGTGCTTTAGAAGGGGTGCTGACTAGTGTGTCACACATAGCGCTTGACATGATGTGGTGGCCAATGCTCTGTACATGTGGGTATGGTGTGTTCTCACTTCATGTGTGCTTTCACTGTGGTGGCCAATGCTCTGTACATGTGGGTATGGTGTGTTCTCACTACACGTGTGCTTTCACTGTGGTGGCCCATGCTCTGTACATGTGTGTATGGTGTTTTCTCACTTCACGTGTGCTTTCACTGTGGTGGCCAATGCTCTGTACATGTGGGTATGGTGTGTTCTCACTAAGCATGTGCTTTCACTGTGGTGGCCAATGCTCTGTACATGTGGGTATGGTGTGTTCTCACTAAACGTGTGCTTTCACTGTGGTGGCCAATGCTCTGTACATGTGGGTATGGTGTGTTCTCACTTCACGTGTGCTTTGACTGTGGTGGCCAATGCTCTGTACATGTGGGTATGGTGTGTTCTCACTTCACGTCTGCTTTCACTGTGGTGGCCAATGCTCTGTACATGTGGGTATGGTGTGTTCTCACTTCACGTGTGCTTTCACTGTGGTGGCAAATGCTCTGTACATGTGGGTATGGTGTGTTCTCACTTCACGTGTGCTTTACTGTGGTGGCCAGTGCTTTGTACATGTGGGTATGGTGTGTTCTCACTTCACGTGTGCTTTCACTGTGGTGGCCAGTGCTCTGTACATGTGAGTATGGGTTGTTCTCACTTCACGTGTGCTTTCACTGTGGTGGCCAGTGCTCTGTACATGTGGGTATGGTGTGTTCTCACTTCACGTGTGCTTTCACTGTGGTGGCCAATGCTCTGTACATGTGGGTATGGTGTGTTCTCACTTCACGTGTGCTTTCACTGTGGTGGCCAATGCTCTGTACATGTGGGTATGGTGTGTTCTCACTTCACGTGTGCTTTCACTGTGGTGGCCAATGCTCTGTACATGTGGGTATGGTGTGTTCTCACTTCACGTGTGCTTTGACTGTGGTGGCCAATGCTCTGTACATGTGTATGGTGTGTTCTCACTTCACGTGTGCTTTCACTGTGGTGGCCAGTGCTCTGTACATGTGGGTATGGTGTGTTCTCACTTCACGTGTGCTTTCACTGTGGTGGCCAGTGCTCTGTACATGTGTGTATGGTGTGTTCTCACTTCACGTGTGCTTTCACTCTGGTGGCCAGTGCTCTGTACATGTGGGTATGATGTGTTCTCACTTCACGTGCGCTTTCACTGTGGTGGCCAGTGCTCTGTACATGTGGGTATGGTGTGTTATCACTACATGTGTGCTTTGACTGTGGTGGCCAATGCTCTGTACATGTGGGTATGGTGTGTTCTTACTTCACGTGTGCTTTGACTGTGGTGGCCAATGCTCTGTACATGTGGGTATGGTGTGTTATCACTTCACGTGTGCTTTGACTGTGGTGGCCAATGCTCTGTACATGTGGGTATGGTGTGTTATCACTTCATGTGTGCTTTGACTGTGGTGGCCAATGCTCTGTACATGTGGGTATGGTGTGTTCTCACTTCACGTGTGCTTTGACTGTGGTGGCCAATGCTCTGTGCATGTGGGTATGGTGTGTTCTCACTTCACGTGTGCTTTGACTGTGGTGGCCAATGCTCTGTACATATGGGTATGGTGTGTTCTCACTTCATGTGTGCTTTGACTGTGGTGGCCAATGCTCTGTACATGTGGGTATGGTGTGTTCTCACTACATGTGTGCTTTGACTGTGGTGTCCAAAGCTTTGTACATGTGGGTATGGTGTGTTCTCACTTCACGTGTGCTTTGACTGTGGTGGCCAATGCTCTGTACATGTGGGTATGGCGTGTTCCCACTTCACGTGTGCTTTCTCTTTGGTGGCCAATGCTCTGTACATGTGGGTATGGTGTGTTCTCACTTCACGTGTGCTTTGACTGTGGTGACCAATGCTCTGTACATGTGGGTATGGTGTGTTCTCACTTCACGTGTGCTTTGACTGTGGTGGCCAATGCTCTGTACATGTGGGTATGGCGTGTTCTCACTACATGTGTGCTTTGACTGTGGCGGCCAAAGCTTTGTACATGTGGGTATGGTGTGTTCTCACTTCACGTGTGCTTTGACTGTGGTGGCCAAAGCTTTGTACATGTGGGTATGGTGTGTTCTCACTTCACGTGTGCTTTGACTGTGGTGACCAATGCTCTGTACATGTGGGTATGGTGTGTTCTCACTTCACGTGTGCTTTGACTGTGGTGGCCAATGCTTTGTGCATGTGGGTATGGTGTGTTCTCACTTCACGTGTGCTTTGACTGTGGTGGCCAATGCTCTGTACACGTGGGTATGGTGTGTTCTCACTTCACGTGTGCTTTGACTGTGGTGGCCAATGCTCTGTACACGTGGGTATGGTGTGTTCTCACTTCACGTGTGCTTTGACTGTGGTGGCCAATGCTCTGTACACGTGGGTATGGTGTGTTCTCACTTCACGTGTGCTTTGACTGTGGTGGCCAATGCTCTGTACATGTGGGTATGGTGTGTTCTCACTTCACGTGTGCTTTGACTGTGGTGGCCAATGCTCTGTACATGTGGGTATGGTGTGTTCTCACTTCACGTGTGCTTTGACTGTGGTGGCCAATGCTCTGTGCATGTGGGTATGGTGTGTTCTCACTTCACGTGTGCTTTGACTGTGGTGGCCAATGCTCTGTACATGTGGGTATGGTATGTTCTCACTTCACGTGTGCTTTGACTGTGGTGGCCAATGCTCTGTACATGTGGGTATGGTGTGTTCTCACTTCACGTGTGCTTTGACTGTGGTGGCCAATGCTCTGTGCATGTGGGTATGGTGTGTTCTCACTTCACGTGTGCTTTGACTGTGGTGGCCAATGCTCTGTACATGTGGGTATGGTGTGTTCTCACTTCACGTGTGCTTTGACTGTGGTGGCCAATGCTCTGTACATGTGGGTATGGTGTGTTCTCACTTCACGTGTGCTTTGACTGTGGTGGCCAATGCTCTGTACATGTGGGTATGGTGTGTTCTCACTTCACGTGTGCTTTGACTGTGGTGGCCAATGCTCTGTACATGTGGGTATGGTGTGTTCTCACTTCACGTGTGCTTTGACTGTGGTGGCCAATGCTCTGTACATGTGGGTATGGTGTGTTCTCACTTCACGTGTGCTTTGACTGTGGTGGCCAATGCTCTGTACATGTGGGTATGGTGTGTTCTCACTTCACGTGTGCTTTGACTGTGGTGGCCAATGCTCTGTACATGTGGGTATGGTGTGTTCTCACTTCATGTGTGCTTTGACTGTGGTGGCCAATGCTCTGTACATGTGGGTATGGTGTGTTCTCACTTCATGTGTGCTTTGACTGTGGTGGCCAATGCTCTGTACATGTGGGTATGGTGTGTTCTCACTTCACGTGTGCTTTCACTGTGGTGGCCAATGCTCTGTACATGTGGGTATGGTGTGTTCTCACTTCACGTGTGCTTTGACTGTGGTGGCCAATGCTCTGTACATGTGGGTATGGTGTGTTCTCACTTCATGTGTGCTTTGACTGTGGTGGCCAATGCTCTGTACATGTGGGTATGGTGTGTTCTCACTTCATGTGTGCTTTGACTGTGGTGGCCAATGCTCTGTACATGTTGGTATGGTGTGTTCTAACTTCATGTGTGCTTTCACTGTTGTGGCCAATGCTCTGTACACGTGGGTATGGTGTGTTCTCACTTCACGTGTGCTTTCACTGTGGTGACCAATGCTCTGTACATGTGGGTATGGTGTGTTCTCACTTCACGTGTGCTTTCACTGTGGTGACCAATGCTCTGTACACGTGGGTATGGTGTGTTCTCACTTCACGTGTGCTTTCACTGTGGTGACCAATGCTCTGTGCATGTGGGTATGGTGTGTTCTCACTTCACGTGTGCTTTCACTGTGGTGGCCAATGCTCTGTACATGTGGGTATGGTGTGTTCTCACTTCACGTGTGCTTTCACTGTGGTGACCAATGCTCTGTACATGTGGGTATGGTGTGTTCTCACTTCACGTGTGCTTTCACTGTGGTGACCAATGCTCTGTGCATGTGGGTATGGTGTGTTCTCACTTCACGTGTGCTTTCACTGTGGTGGCCAATGCTCTGTACATGTGGGTATGGTGTGTTCTCACTTCACGTGTGCTTTGACTGTGGTGGCCAATGCTCTGTACATGTGGGTATGGTGTGTTCTCACTTCACGTGTGCTTTGACTGTGGTGGCCAATGCTCTGTACATGTGGGTATGGTGTGTTCTCACTTCACGTGTGCTTTGACTGTGGTGGCCAATGCTCTGTACATGTGGGTATGGTGTGTTCTCACTTCACGTGTGCTTTGACTGTGGTGGCCAATGCTCTGTACATGTTGGTATGGTGTGTTCTCACTTCACGTGTGCTTTGACTGTGGTGGCCAATGCTCTGTACATGTTGGTATGGTGTGTTCTCACTTCACGTGTGCTTTGACTGTGGTGGCCAATGCTCTGTACATGTGGGTATGGTGTGTTCTCACTTCACGTGTGCTTTGACTGTGGTGGCCAATGCTCTGTACATGTGGGTATGGTGTGTTCTCACTTCACGTGTGCTTTGACTGTGGTGGCCAATGCTCTGTACATGTGGGTATGGTGTGTTCTCACTTCACGTGTGCTTTGACTGTGGTGGCCAATGCTCTGTACATGTGGGTATGGTGTGTTCTCACTTCACGTGTGCTTTCACTGTGGTGGCCAATGCTCTGTACATGTGGGTATGGTGTGTTCTCACTTCACGTGTGCTTTGACTGTGGTGGCCAATGCTCTGTACATGTGGGTATGGTGTGTTCTCACTTCACGTGTGCTTTGACTGTGGTGGCCAATGCTCTGTACATGTGGGTATGGTGTGTTCTCACTTCACGTGTGCTTTGACTGTGGTGGCCAATGCTCTGTACATGTGGGTATGGTGTGTTCTCACTTCACGTGTGCTTTCACTGTGGTGGCCAATGCTCTGTACATGTGGGTGTGGTGTGTTCTCACTTCATGTGTGCTTTCACTGTGGTGGCCAATGCTCTGTACATGTGGGTATGGTGTGTTCTCACTTCACGTGTGCTTTGACTGTGGTGGCCAATGCTCTGTACATGTGGGTATGGTGTGTTCTCACTTCACGTGTGCTTTGACTGTGGTGGCCAATGCTCTGTACATGTGGGTATGGTGTGTTCTCACTTCACGTGTGCTTTGACTGTGGTGGCCAATGCTCTGTACATGTGGGTATGGTGTGTTCTCACTTCACGTGTGCTTTGACTGTGGTGGCCAATGCTCTGTACATGTGGGTATGGTGTGTTCTCACTTCATGTGTGCTTTGACTGTGGTGACCAATGCTCTGTACATGTGGGTATGGTGTGTTCTCACTTCATGTGTGCTTTGACTGTGGTGACCAATGCTCTGTACATGTGGGTATGGTGTGTTCTCACTTCATGTGTGCTTTGACTGTGGTGACCAATGCTCTGTACATGTGGGTATGGTGTGTTCTCACTTCACGTGTGCTTTGACTGTGGTGGCCAATGCTCTGTACATGTGGGTATGGTGTGTTCTCACTTCATGTGTGCTTTGACTGTGGTGACCAATGCTCTGTACATGTGGGTATGGTGTGTTCTCACTTCATGTGTGCTTTCACTGTGGTGGCCAATGCTCTGTACATGTGGGTATGGTGTGTTCTCACTTCACGTGTGCTTTGACTGTGGTGGCCAATGCTCTGTACATGTGGGTATGGTGTGTTATCACTTCACGTGTGCTTTGACTGTGGTGGCCAATGCTCTGTACATGTGGGTATGGTGTGTTCTCACTTCATGTGTGCTTTGACTGTGGTGGCCAATGCTCTGTACATGTGGGTATGGTGTGTTCTCGCTTCACGTGTGCTTTGACTGTGGTGGCCAATGCTCTGTACATGTGGGTATGGTGTGTTCTCGCTTCACGTGTGCTTTGACTGTGGTGGCCAATGCTCTGTACATGTGGGTATGGTGTGTTATCACTTCACGTGTGCTTTGACTGTGGTGGCCAATGCTCTGTGCATGTGGGTATGGTGTGTTCTCACTTCATGTTTGCTTTGACTGTGGTGGCCAATGCTCTGTGCATGTGGGTATGGTGTGTTCTCACTTCACGTGTGCTTTGACTGTGGTGGCCAATGCTCTGTACATATGGGTATGGTGTGTTCTCACTTCATGTGTGCTTTGACTGTGGTGTCCAATGCTCTGTACATGTGGGTATGGTGTGTTCTCACTACATGTGTGCTTTGACTGTGGTGTCCAAAGCTTTGTACATGTGGGTATGGTGTGTTCTCACTTCACGTGTGCTTTCACTGTGGTGGCCAATGCTCTGTACATGTGGGTATGGCGTGTTCCCACTTCACGTGTGCTTTCACTTTGGTGGCCAATGCTCTGTACATGTGGGTATGGTGTGTTCTCACTTGACGTGTGCTTTGACTGTGGTGACCAATGCTCTGTACATGTGGGTATGGTGTGTTCTCACTTCACGTGTGCTTTGACTGTGGTGGCCAATGCTCTGTACATGTGGGTATGGTGTGTTCTCACTACATGTGTGCTTTGACTGTGGTGGCCAAAGCTTTGTACATGTGGGTATGGTGTGTTCTCACTTCACGTGTGCTTTGACTGTGGTGGCCAAAGCTTTGTACATGTGGGTATGGTGTGTTCTCACTTCACGTGTGCTTTGACTGTGGTGACCAATGCTCTGTGCATGTGGGTATGGTGTGTTCTCACTTCACGTGTGCTTTGACTGTGGTGGCCAATGCTTTGTGCATGTGGGTATGGTGTGTTCTCACTTCACGTGTGCTTTGACTGTGGTGGCCAATGCTCTGTACACGTGGGTATGGTGTGTTCTCACTTCACGTGTGCTTTGACTGTGGTGGCCAATGCTCTGTACACGTGGGTATGGTGTGTTCTCACTTCACGTGTGCTTTGACTGTGGTGGCCAATGCTCTGTACACGTGGGTATGGTGTGTTCTCACTTCACGTGTGCTTTGACTGTGGTGGCCAATGCTCTGTACATGTGGGTATGGTGTGTTCTCACTTCACGTGTGCTTTGACTGTGGTGGCCAATGCTCTGTACATGTGGGTATGGTGTGTTCTCACTTCACGTGTGCTTTGACTGTGGTGGCCAATGCTCTGTACATGTGGGTATGGTGTGTTCTCACTTCACGTGTGCTTTGACTGTGGTGGCCAATGCTCTGTACATGTGGGTATGGTGTGTTCTCACTTCACGTGTGCTTTGACTGTGGTGGCCAATGCTCTGTACATGTGGGTATGGTGTGTTCTCACTTCACGTGTGCTTTGACTGTGGTGGCCAATGCTCTGTACATGTGGGTATGGTGTGTTCTCACTTCACGTGTGCTTTGACTGTGGTGGCCAATGCTCTGTACATGTGGGTATGGTGTGTTCTCACTTCACGTGTGCTTTGACTGTGGTGGCCAATGCTCTGTACATGTGGGTATGGTGTGTTCTCACTTCACGTGTGCTTTGACTGTGGTGGCCAATGCTCTGTACATGTGGGTATGGTGTGTTCTCACTTCACGTGTGCTTTGACTGTGGTGGCCAATGCTCTGTACATGTGGGTATGGTGTGTTCTCACTTCATGTGTGCTTTGACTGTGGTGGCCAATGCTCTGTACATGTGGGTATGGTGTGTTCTCACTTCATGTGTGCTTTGACTGTGGTGGCCAATGCTCTGTACATGTGGGTATGGTGTGTTCTCACTTCACGTGTGCTTTCACTGTGGTGGCCAATGCTCTGTACATGTGGGTATGGTGTGTTCTCACTTCACGTGTGCTTTGACTGTGGTGGCCAATGCTCTGTACATGTGGGTATGGTGTGTTCTCACTTCATGTGTGCTTTGACTGTGGTGGCCAATGCTCTGTACATGTGGGTATGGTGTGTTCTCACTTCATGTGTGCTTTGACTGTGGTGGCCAATGCTCTGTACATGTTGGTATGGTGTGTTCTCACTTCACGTGTGCTTTCACTGTGGTGACCAATGCTCTGTACACGTGGGTATGGTGTGTTCTCACTTCACATGTGCTTTCACTGTGGTGACCAATGCTCTGTACACGTGGGTATGGTGTGTTCTCACTTCACGTGTGCTTTCACTGTGGTGACCAATGCTCTGTGCACGTGGGTATGGTGTGTTCTCACTTCACGTGTGCTTTCACTGTGGTGACCAATGCTCTGTGCATGTGGGTATGGTGTGTTCTCACTTCACGTGTGCTTTCACTGTGGTGGCCAATGCTCTGTACATGTGGGTATGGTGTGTTCTCACTTCACGTGTGCTTTCACTGTGGTGACCAATGCTCTGTGCATGTGGGTATGGTATGTTCTCACTTCACGTGTGCTTTCACTGTGGTGACCAATGCTCTGTGCATGTGGGTATGGTGTGTTCTCACTTCACGTGTGCTTTCACTGTGGTGGCCAATGCTCTGTACATGTGGGTATGGTGTGTTCTCACTTCACGTGTGCTTTGACTGTGGTGGCCAATGCTCTGTACATGTGGGTATGGTGTGTTCTCACTTCACGTGTGCTTTGACTGTGGTGGCCAATGCTCTGTACATGTGGGTATGGTGTGTTCTCACTTCACGTGTGCTTTGACTGTGGTGGCCAATGCTCTGTACATGTGGGTATGGTGTGTTCTCACTTCACGTGTGCTTTGACTGTGGTGGCCAATGCTCTGTACATGTGGGTATGGTGTGTTCTCACTTCACGTGTGCTTTGACTGTGGTGGCCAATGCTCTGTACATGTGGGTATGGTGTGTTCTCACTTCACGTGTGCTTTGACTGTGGTGGCCAATGCTCTGTACATGTTGGTATGGTGTGTTCTCACTTCACGTGTGCTTTGACTGTGGTGGCCAATGCTCTGTACATGTGGGTATGGTGTGTTCTCACTTCACGTGTGCTTTGACTGTGGTGGCCAATGCTCTGTACATGTGGGTATGGTGTGTTCTCACTTCACGTGTGCTTTGACTGTGGTGGCCAATGCTCTGTACATGTGGGTATGGTGTGTTCTCACTTCACGTGTGCTTTGACTGTGGTGGCCAATGCTCTGTACATGTGGGTATGGTGTGTTCTCACTTCACGTGTGCTTTCACTGTGGTGGCCAATGCTCTGTACATGTGGGTATGGTGTGTTCTCACTTCACGTGTGCTTTGACTGTGGTGGCCAATGCTCTGTACATGTGGGTATGGTGTGTTCTCACTTCACGTGTGCTTTGACTGTGGTGGCCAATGCTCTGTACATGTGGGTATGGTGTGTTCTCACTTCACGTGTGCTTTCACTGTGGTGGCCAATGCTCTGTACATGTGGGTATGGTGTGTTCTCACTTCACGTGTGCTTTCACTGTGGTGGCCAATGCTCTGTACATGTGGGTATGGTGTGTTCTCACTTCATGTGTGCTTTCACTGTGGTGGCCAATGCTCTGTACATGTGGGTATGGTGTGTTCTCACTTCACGTGTGCTTTGACTGTGGTGGCCAATGCTCTGTACATGTGGGTATGGTGTGTTCTCACTTCACGTGTGCTTTGACTGTGGTGGCCAATGCTCTGTACATGTGGGTATGGTGTGTTCTCACTTCACGTGTGCTTTGACTGTGGTGGCCAATGCTCTGTACATGTGGGTATGGTGTGTTCTCACTTCACGTGTGCTTTGACTGTGGTGGCCAATGCTCTGTACATGTGGGTATGGTGTGTTCTCACTTCATGTGTGCTTTGACTGTGGTGACCAATGCTCTGTACATGTGGGTATGGTGTGTTCTCACTTCATGTGTGCTTTGACTGTGGTGACCAATGCTCTGTACATGTGGGTATGGTGTGTTCTCACTTCACGTGTGCTTTGACTGTGGTGGCCAATGCTCTGTACATGTGGGTATGGTGTGTTCTCACTTCACGTGTGCTTTGACTGTGGTGACCAATGCTCTGTACATGTGGGTATGGTGTGTTCTCACTTCATGTGTGCTTTGACTGTGGTGGCCAATGCTCTGTACATGTGGGTATGGTGTGTTCTCACTTCACGTGTGCTTTGACTGTGGTGGCCAATGCTCTGTACATGTGGGTATGGTGTGTTCTCACTTCACGTGTGCTTTGACTGTGGTGGCCAATGCTCTGTACATGTGGGTATGGTGTGTTCTCACTTCACGTGTGCTTTGACTGTGGTGGCCAATGCTCTGTACATGTGGGTATGGTGTGTTCTCACTTCACGTGTGCTTTCACTGTGGTGGCCAATGCTCTGTACATGTGGGTATGGTGTGTTCTCACTTCATGTGTGCTTTGACTGTGGTGGCCAGTGCTCTGTACATGTGGGTATGGTGTGTTCTCACTTCATGTGTGCTTTGACTGTGGTGGCCAATGCTCTGTACATGTGGGTATGGTGTGTTCTCACTTCATGTGTGCTTTCACTGTGGTGGCCAATGCTCTGTACATGTGGGTATGGTGTGTTCTCACTTCATGTGTGCTTTGACTGTGGTGGCCAATGCTTTGTACATGTGGGTATGGTGTGTTCTCACTTCACGTGTGCTTTCACTGTGGTGGCCAATGCTCTGTACATGTGGGTATGGTGTGTTCTCACTTCATGTGTGCTTTGACTGTGGTGGCCAATGCTTTGTACATGTGGGTATGGTGTGTTCTCACTTCATGTGTGCTTTGACTGTGGTGGCCAATGCTCTGTACATGTTGGTATGGTGTGTTCTCACTTCATGTGTGCTTTGACTGTGGTGACCAATGCTCTGTACATGTGGGTATGGTGTGTTCTCACTTCATGTGTGCTTTGACTGTGGTGACCAATGCTCTGTACATGTGGGTATGGTGTGTTCTCACTAAACGTGTGCTTTGACTGTTGTGGCCAATGCTCTGTATATGTTGGTATGTTGTGTTCTCACTTCACGTGTGCTTTGACTGTGGTGACCAATGCTCTGTACATGTGGGTATGGTGTGTTCTCACTTCATGTGTGCTTTGACTGTGGTGGCCAATGCTCTGTACATGTGGGTATGGTGTGTTCTCACTTCATGTGTGCTTTCACTGTGGTGGCCAATGCTCTGTACATGTGGGTATGGTGTGTTCTCACTACATGTGTGCTTTGACTGTGGTGGCCAATGCTCTGTACATGTGGGTATGGTGTGTTCTCACTTCACGTGTGCTTTCACTGTGGTGGCCAATGCTCTGTACATGTGGGTATGGTGTGTTCTCACTTCACGTGTGCTTTGACTGTGGTGGCCAATGCTCTGTACATGTGGGTATGGTGTGTTCTCACTTCATGTGTGCTTTGACTGTGGTGGCCAATGCTCTGTACATGTGGGTATGGTGTGTTCTCACTAAACGTGTGCTTTGACTGTTGTGACCAATGCTCTGTATATGTTGGTATGGTGTGTTCTCACTTCATGTGTGCTTTGACTGTGGTGGCCAATGCTCTGTACATGTGGGTATGGTGTGTTCTCACTTCATGTGTGCTTTGACTGTGGTGGCCAATGCTCTGTACACGTGGGTATGGTGTGTTCTCACTTCATGTGTGCTTTGACTGTGGTGGCCAATGCTCTGTACATGTGGGTATGGTGTGTTCTCACTTCACGTGTGCTTTGACTGTGGTGACCAATGCTCTGTACATGTGGGTATGGTGTGTTCTCACTTCACGTGTGCTTTGACTGTGGTGGCCAATGCTCTGTACACGTGGGTATGGTGTGTTCTCACTTCACGTGTGCTTTCACTGTGGTGACCAATGCTCTGTACATGTGGGTATGGTGTGTTCTCACTTCACGTGTGCTTTGACTGTGGTGGCCAATGCTCTGTACATGTGGGTATGGTGTGTTCTCACTTCATGTGTGCTTTGACTGTGGTGGCCAATGCTCTGTACATGTGGGTATGGTGTGTTCTCACTAAACGTGTGCTTTGACTGTTGTGACCAATGCTCTGTATATGTTGGTATGGTGTGTTCTCACTTCATGTGTGCTTTGACTGTGGTGGCCAATGCTCTGTACACGTGGGTATGGTGTGTTCTCACTTCATGTGTGCTTTGAATGTGGTGGCCAATGCTCTGTACACGTGGGTATGGTGTGTTCTCACTTCATGTGTGCTTTGACTGTGGTGACCAATGCTCTGTACACGTGGGTATGGTGTGTTCTCACTTCATGTGTGCTTTGACTGTGGTGACCAATGCTCTGTACACGTGGGTATGGTGTGTTCTCACTTCATGTGTGCTTTGAATGTGGTGGCCAATGCTCTGTACACGTGGGTATGGTGTGTTCTCACTTCATGTGTGCTTTGACTGTGGTGACCAATGCTCTGTACACGTGGGTATGGTGTGTTCTCACTTCATGTGTGCTTTGACTGTGGTGACCAATGCTCTGTACATGAGGGTATGGTGTGTTCTCACTTCATGTGTGCTTTGACTGTGGTGGCCAATGCTCTGTACATGTGGGTATGGTGTGTTCTCACTTCATGTGTGCTTTGACTGTGGTGGCCAATGCTCTGTACATGTGGGTATGGTGTGTTCTCACTTCACGTGTGCTTTCACTGTGGTGGCCAATGCTCTGTACATGTGGGTATGGTGTGTTCTCACTTCATGTGTGCTTTGACTGTGGTGGCCAATGCTCTGTACATGTGGGTATGGTGTGTTCTCACTTCATGTGTGCTTTCACTGTGGTGGCCAATGCTCTGTACATGTGGGTATGGTGTGTTCTCACTTCATGTGTGCTTTGACTGTGGTGGCCAATGCTCTGTACATGTGGGTATGGTGTGTTCTCACTTCATGTGTGCTTTCACTGTGGTGGCCAGTGCTCTGTATATGTGGGTATGGTGTGTTCTCACTTCATGTGTGCTTTGACTGTGGTGGCCAGTGCTCTGTACATGTGGGTATGGTGTGTTCTCACTTCATGTGTGCTTTGACTGTGGTGGCCAATGCTCTGTACATGTGGGTATGGTGTGTTCTCACTTCATGTGTGCTTTGACTGTGGTGGCCAATGCTCTGTACACGTGGGTATGGTGTGTTCTCACTTCACGTGTGCTTTGACTGTGGTGGCCAATGCTTTGTGCATGTGGGTATGGTGTGTTCTCACTTCACGTGTGCTTTGACTGTGGTGGCCAATGCTCTGTACATGTGGGTATGGTGTGTTCTCACTTCATGTGTGCTTTGACTGTGGTGGCCAATGCTCTGTACATGTGGGTATGGTGTGTTCTCACTTCATGTGTGCTTTGACTGTGGTGGCCAATGCTCTGTACATGTGGGTATGGTGTGTTCTCACTTCATGTGTGCTTTCACTGTGGTGGCCAATGCTCTGTACATGTTGGTATGGTGTGTTCTCACTTCACGTGTGCTTTGACTGTGGTGGCCAATGCTCTGTACATGTGGGTATGGTGTGTTCTCACTTCCCGTGTGCTTTGACTGTGGTGGCCAATGCTCTGTACATGTGGGTATGGTGTGTTCTCACTTCATGTGTGCTTTGACTGTGGTGGCCAATGCTCTGTACATGTGGGTATGGTGTGTTCTCACTTCATGTGTGCTTTGACTGTGGTGGCCAGTGCTCTGTACATGTGGGTATGGTGTGTTCTCACTTCATGTGTGCTTTGACTGTGGTGGCCAGTGCTCTGTACATGTGGGTATGGTGTGTTCTCACTTCATGTGTGCTTTGACTGTGGTGGCCAATGCTCTGTACATGTGGGTATGGTGTGTTCTCACTTCATGTGTGCTTTGACTGTGGTGGCCAATGCTCTGTACACGTGGGTATGGTGTGTTCTCACTTCACGTGTGCTTTGACTGTGGTGGCCAATGCTTTGTGCATGTGGGTATGGTGTGTTCTCACTTCACGTGTGCTTTGACTGTGGTGGCCAATGCTCTGTACATGTGGGTATGGTGTGTTCTCACTTCATGTGTGCTTTGACTGTGGTGGCCAATGCTCTGTACATGTGGGTATGGTGTGTTCTCACTTCATGTGTGCTTTGACTGTGGTGGCCAATGCTCTGTACATGTGGGTATGGTGTGTTCTCACTTCATGTGTGCTTTGACTGTGGTGGCCAATGCTCTGTACACGTGGGTATGGTGTGTTCTCACTTCATGTGTGCTTTGACTGTGGTGGCCAATGCTCTGTACACGTGGGTATGGTGTGTTCTCACTTCATGTGTGCTTTGACTGTGGTGGCCAATGCTCTGTACACGTGGGTATGGTGTGTTCTCACTTCATGTGTGCTTTGAATGTGGTGGCCAATGCTCTGTACACGTGGGTATGGTGTGTTCTCACTTCATGTGTGCTTTGAATGTGGTGGCCAATGCTCTGTACACGTGGGTATGGTGTGTTCTCACTTCATGTGTGCTTTGACTGTGGTGACCAATGCTCTGTACACGTGGGTATGGTGTGTTCTCACTTCATGTGTGCTTTGACTGTGGTGACCAATGCTCTGTACACGTGGGTATGGTGTGTTCTCACTTCATGTGTGCTTTGACTGTGGTGGCCAATGCTCTGTACACGTGGGTATGGTGTGTTCTCACTTCATGTGTGCTTTGACTGTGGTGGCCAATGCTCTGTACATGTGGGTATGGTGTGTTCTCACTTCACGTGTGCTTTCACTGTGGTGGCCAATGCTCTGTACATGTGGGTATGGTGTGTTCTCACTTCATGTGTGCTTTCACTGTGGTGGCCAATGCTCTGTACATGTGGGTATGGTGTGTTCTCACTTCACGTGTGCTTTCACTGTGGTGGCCAATGCTCTGTACATGTGGGTATGGTGTGTTCTCACTTCATGTGTGCTTTGACTGTGGTGGCCAATGCTCTGTACATGTGGGTATGGTGTGTTCTCACTTCATGTGTGCTTTCACTGTGGTGGCCAGTGCTCTGTACATGTGGGTATGGTGTGTTCTCACTTCATGTGTGCTTTCACTGTGGTGGCCAGTGCTCTGTATATGTGGGTATGGTGTGTTCTCACTTCATGTGTGCTTTGACTGTGGTGGCCAATGCTCTGTACATGTGGGTATGGTGTGTTCTCACTTCACGTGTGCTTTGACTGTGGTGGCCAATGCTCTGTACATGTGGGTATGGTGTGTTCTCACTTCCCGTGTGCTTTGACTGTGGTGGCCAATGCTCTGTACATGTGGGTATGGTGTGTTCTCACTTCATGTGTGCTTTGACTGTGGTGGCCAATGCTCTGTACATGTGGGTATGGTGTGTTCTCACTTCATGTGTGCTTTGACTGTGGTGGCCAGTGCTCTGTACATGTGGGTATGGTGTGTTCTCACTTCATGTGTGCTTTGACTGTGGTGGCCAATGCTCTGTACATGTGGGTATGGTGTGTTCTCACTTCATGTGTGCTTTGACTGTGGTGGCCAATGCTCTGTACATGTGGGTATGGTGTGTTCTCACTTCATGTGTGCTTTGACTGTGGTGGCCAATGCTCTGTACACGTGGGTATGGTGTGTTCTCACTTCACGTGTGCTTTGACTGTGGTGGCCAATGCTCTGTACATGTGGGTATGGTGTGTTCTCACTTCACGTGTGCTTTGACTGTGGTGACCAATGCTCTGTACATGTGGGTATGGTGTGTTCTCACTTCATGTGTGCTTTGACTGTGGTGGCCAATGCTCTGTACATGTGGGTATGGTGTGTTATCACTTCATGTGTGCTTTGACTGTGGTGGCCAATGCTCTGTACATGTGGGTATGGTGTGTTCTCACTTCATGTGTGCTTTGACTGTGGTGGCCAATGCTTTGTACATGTGGGTATGGTGTGTTCTCACTTCACGTGTGCTTTGACTGTGGTGGCCAATGCTCTGTACATGTGGGTATGGTGTGTTCTCACTTCACGTGTGCTTTGACTGTGGTGGCCAGTGCTCTGTACATGTGGGTATGGTGTGTTCTCACTTCATGTGTGCTTTGACTGTGGTGGCCAATGCTCTGTACATGTGGGTATGGTGTGTTCTCACTTCACGTGTGCTTTGACTGTGGTGGCCAATGCTCTGTACATGTGGGTATGGTGTGTTCTCACTTCATGTGTGCTTTGACTGTGGTGGCCAATGCTCTGTACATGTGGGTATGGTGTGTTCTCACTTCATGTGTGCTTTGACTGTGGTGGCCAGTGCTTTGTACATGTGGGTATGGTGTGTTCTCACTTCATGTGTGCTTTGACTGTGGTGGCCAATGCTCTGTACATGTGGGTATGGTGTGTTATCCCTTCACGTGTGCT
This sequence comes from Lissotriton vulgaris, assembly GCF_964263255.1. NCBI lineage: Eukaryota > Metazoa > Chordata > Amphibia > Caudata > Salamandridae > Lissotriton > Lissotriton vulgaris. The sequence continues at coordinate 15,437,596 of NC_141700.1, read as the reverse complement.
TTGACTGTGGTGGCCAATGCTCTGTACATGTGGGTATGGTGTGTTCTCACTTCACGTGTGCTTTGACTGTGGTGGCCAATGCTCTGTACATGTGGGTATGGTGTGTTCTCACTTCACGTGTGCTTTGACTGTGGTGGCCAGTGCTCTGTACATGTGGGTATGGTGTGTTCTCACTTCATGTGTGCTTTGACTGTGGTGGCCAGTGCTTTGTACATGTGGGTATGGTGTGTTCTCACTTCATGTGTGCTTTCACTGTGGTGGCCAATGCTCTGTATTAATCTTTTCTTCTCTTTTCCTTTGCTCGCTCTCGGGGTCTCCATATTGAGTCCTGGAAATGATCCCTCACTTTAATGGGATTGACAGGCTTCTGACTTTGTAATTCACATATTTTTATTGCCATTATATGTTGTACAAGGTCATTAGTCATTTACTTGTGTGTGTCACACTATATATTTTATATACATTTGCGTGTCACTTTTTTTGAGTACACAGGGTGATACTTTTCCTACTATTTTAGTTTAATTCATTTTTACCTCGTTTTTTAAAATCTTTTTAAAACTTTATTATACAATCATTTCTTCTTATGATTTTAAACCTTTCAGCACATAATAACCATGCTTAAATTAACTTAAACGATTTGCCACTTTGTATGTATGTTTGCTGTACAGTGCAGCTCAAATACAAAGCCGGAAAAGAAAGGAGAAACACAGGTATTTCTCTTTCATAGTGCCTATTTAAAACAGCTGCTATTTTCTCATGCTAAACCCTGTCAACTTTTTTAGGTAAATAGGGCTTAGCGTCAGAAAATGTGGGTGGTGCAAGCTTACCTTTGTGACTCGGACCCTCGCTGCTGAGACATGCGGTGAAACGGCAGAACGGGTGTGAATCCCAGTGAGACTGATTCCGTCTTTCATCCTTCAGAGGTGGACAAACCGAAACGACCTCAGTCAACAGGGAAATACTAACATCGCCTAGAAACGACAGAAGTGCGGCATAAGGCGCTATATAAAGCTCCCTGAAACTCTGGCCCTCCAGGCGCGGGCATCGAGGCGCTGCGGGATGGGGTGCAGCGCTGGGCGGATGTGCACGCGCACGGAGTGAGGGCACTTACCCACGCCTCGATGTCCCTCCTCGCACGACAGCTGTCAGGGGAGCTCAGATCCGTGGCCTGCGGGCCTCGCTCTCACCCCTCATCCTCTGCCGCCCTGGCCCCTCCCCCCACTTCCCGTCGAGGTGAGAGAGCTGGAGAGGAGGAGGGCAGAAGCGGGGGTGTTCATGCATGCAGGAGCCGCCCCCCAGGTGAAGGCACCGGCCTGTTATAGGTAAACAGGGGCAGCGGCCACTGTTCGGACAGACCCGCAGACAGACGGACTCCTGAGTTCAATGTGTAACCATTCAAAACGCGACCTGGAGCCTCAGTTAGCGAGCTAATCATTGATGGGTGTTGGACGGGTCGCAGCAGTGTCCAGGAGGGCAGGGGGGCGAGGCCTTTCCATCGAGCCTGCTCCTGGAACACCCACAAGAGGCTGATAATGCCATACTCCGGGACTGACGTGAGCTGTAAGGAATCTGCACACCCCGCTCTCTCACATCTGATGTCCCTGTCAGTGTCAGTCTATAGTTTGATGCACCTATCCCTGTTACCAGCACAGACCCCCCTCTCACACCTGATGTCCTGGTAATGTCAGTCTATAGATTGATGCACCTGTCCCTGTTACCTGCACAGGCCCTTCTCACACCTGATGTCCCTGGTAATGTCAGTCTATAGATTGATGCACCTGTGCCTGTTACCCGCACAGCCCCTTCTGACACCTGATGTCCCTGGTAATGTCAGTCTATAGATTGATGCACCTATCCCTGTTACCAGCACAGACCCCCCTCTCACACCTGATGTCCTGTAATGTCAGTCTATAGATTGATGCACCTGTCCCTGTTACCAGCACAGACCCCCCCTCTCACACCTGATGTCCTGGTAATGTCAGTATATAGATTGATGCACCTGTCCCTGTTACCAGCACAGGCCCCCCTCTCACACCTGATGTCCTGGTAATGTCAGTATATAGATTGATGCACCTGTCCCTGTTACCTGCATAGCCCCTTCTCACACCTGATGTCCGGGTAATGTCAGTATATAGATTGATGCACCTGTCCCTGTTACCTGCACATCCCCCTCTCACACCTGATGTCCTGGTAATGTCAGTATATAGATTGATGCACCTGTCCCTGTTACCTGCACAGCCCCTTCTCACACCTGATGTCCCTGGTAATGTCAGTCTATAGATTGATGCACCTGTCCCTGTTACCTGCACATCCCCCTCTCACACCTGATGTCCCTGATAATGTCAGTCTATAGATTGATGCACCTGTCCCTGTTACCTGCACAGCCCCTTCTCACACCTGATGTCCCTGGTAATGTCAGTCTATAGATTGATGCACCTGTCCCTGTTACCTGCACATCCCCCTCTCACACCTGATGTCCCTGATAATGTCAGTCTATAGATTGATGCACCTGTCCCTGTTACCTGCACAGCCCCTTCTCACACCTGATGTCCCTGGTAATGTCAGTCTATAGATTGATGCACCTGTCCCTGTTACCTGCACAGCCCCCTCTCACACCTGATGTCCCTGGTAATGTCAGTCTATAGATTGATGCACCTGTCTCTCTTAGATGCACAGCCCCCTCTCACACCTGATGTCCGTGGTAATGTCAGTCTATAGATTGATGCACCTGTCCCTGTTACCTGCACGTCCCTCTCTCACAACTGATGTCCTGTAATGTCAGTCTATAGATTGATGCACCTGGCAGTGTTACCTGCACAGCCCCCTCTCATACCTGAAGTCCTAGTAATGTCAATCTATAGATTGATGCACCTGTCCCTGTTACCTGCACATCCCCCTCTCACACCTGATATCCCTGGTAATGTCAGTCTATAGATTGATGCACCAGTCCCTGTTACCTGCACAGCCCTCTCTCACTCCTGATGTCCCTGGTAATGTCAGTCTATAGATTGATGCACCTGTCCCTGTTACCTGCACATCCCCCTCTCACACCTGATGTCCTGTAATCTCAGTCTATAGATTGATGCACCTGTCTCTCTTAGGTGCACAGCCCCGCTCTCACACCTGATGTCCTGTAATTTCAGTCTATAGTTTGCTGCACCTGTCCCTGTTACCTGCACAGCACTCTCTCACACCTGATGTCCTGTAATGTCAGTCTATAGATTGATGCACCTGTCTCTGTTACCTGCACAGCCCCCTCTCACACCTGATGTCCTGGTAATGTCAGTCTATAGATTGATGCACCTGTCCCTGTTACCTGCACAGCCCCCTCTCACACCTGATGTCCCTGGTAATGTCAGTCTATAGATTGATGCACCTGTCTCTCTTAGATGCACAGCCCCCTCTCACACCTGATGTCCGTGGTAATGTCAGTCTATAGATTGATGCACCTGTCCCTGTTACCTGCACGTCCCTCTCTCACACCTGATGTCCTGTAATGTCAATCTATAGATTGATGCACCTGGCAGTGTTACCTGCACAGCCCCCTCTCATGCCTGAAGTCCTAGTAATGTCAATCTATAGATTGATGCACCTGTCCCTGTTACCTGCACATCCCCCTCTCACACCTGATATCCCTGGTAATGTCAGTCTATAGATTGATGCACCTGTCCCTGTTACCTGCACTGTCCCCTCTCACAACTGATGTCCTGTAATGTCAGTCTATAGATTGATGCAGCTGTCTCTGTTACCTGCACAGCCCCCTCTCTCACACCTGATGTCATGTAATGTCAGTCTATACATTGATGCACCTGTCCCTGTTACCTGCACAGCCCCATCTCACACCTGATGGCCTGGTAATGTCAGTCTATAGCTCGATGCACCTGTCCGTGTTACCTGCACATCCCTCTCTCACACCTGATATCCCTGGTAATGTCAGTCTATAGATTGATGCACCTGTCTCTGTTAGGTGCACAACCCTCTCTCACACCTGATGTCCTGTAATGTCAGTCTATAGATGATGCACTTGTCCCTGTTACCTGCACAGCCCTCTCTCACACCTGATGTCCTGTAATGCCAGTCTATAGATTGATGCACCTGTCTCTGTTACCTGCATAGCCCTCTTTCACACCTGATGTCCCTGGTAATGTCAGTCTGTTGATTGATGCACCTGTCCCTGTTACCTGCACAGCCCCCTCTCACACCTGATGTCCTGTAATGTCAATCTATAGATCGATGCACCTGTCCCTGTTACCTACATAGCCCCCTCTCACACCTGATGTCCTGTAATGTCAATCTATAGATTGATGCACCTGTCCCTGTTACCTGCATAGCCCTCTTTCACACCTGATGTCCCTGGTAATGTCAGTCTGTTGATTGATGCACCTGTCCCTGTTACCTGCACAGCCCCCTCTCACACCTGATGTCCTGTAATGTCAGTCTATAGATTGATGCACCTGTCCCCCTTATATAGGTAATCAAGAGGTGGAATGGACACTTGTTACTGCTAGACCTTTTGGTTAGTATGGAACATCCTCATAAACGCAATGTTGTTCGAATGCGGTATATTACTGTACTCCGCCCCACATTAGCGTTATGGCATTTATCATTGGATGTCCAATTACGTGCTGTATGCCAGCCTCACCCAGAGGCAACCTCAGATTCTGGCAGCAGTGTCCAGAGAAAAAGTGTTAAAAAATGAGGAAAAATGGTTAAAAAACAAAACTTAACCTGAGAAGAACTTTAATGGAGAAGGTTAAGAGTGTCCTTAAAAATGGTGGGTATAGATATGAGAACAAGTTATTGGATCTCACTATACTACTTTGAAAATAGCGTCGACATGTTTCAGCTCCCTAGCGCCCAGCCGGGTCTTTGGAGCATTCGTCAGGTCAAACACACATAGATTACTTACACTACTTGTGTAGTAATTGGCAGTGTCATAATGCGAACACTGGGAAAATTGCCCTCAAATCTGTAGGGAAAGAGAAAACGAGGAGACAAGCAAGTATTTACAGGAATGCTTGTACACATGTATAACAGCACATCTTTATGGAACACATAGAAAATTCTTTATATAAAATTTTAGCTTACATTGTAGCTAGTGATTCAGAGAAATGGTTTATATGGAGGGCGTCTTGAATTGCCTGTGTCTACTTCAGGGTTTTAACAGAAACTCAGCAAAGTTTTCATGTGATCAAGTAAGTATGTAAATGTACACTCATGTTCTGAAAAAGGTCAGTTAGTTTATGGGCAAGAGTCGTGCTCATTTGATATCACAGGTATTACTAGCGGAAACTCTCATTAACCCCTTGTTAGGTATGCACCATGGTTGTTACAAATCGCATACGTAGTGTTATTCCATAAATATGAAGATATTGTTGGAAAGGTAGCGATAGACTCATTTAGATGGATTTAAATAACTAGGGCGAGAGGTAAACTTAAGCAGATTACACGCTTGTGCAAAAACGTCGAGGAAAGGAGGCATAAATATTTAATGTTATTCTACATACCTTAGAAGAGGGTACGTGATTCCTCAACGGGGGTGAATTATCTCGTTATGGATTAGAGCTGGAAGAAGTGGCAACATTTAGAGTTTAGTTGCTCTGTGCAAAGCCTTGTTCTGAAAAGTGTGACCGATTAAACAAGGGAGAACGCCAAACTTACCCGCGTGTGTCGGTAGACCGCTGCTTGTGCTGACTCTGCCCCCGGATACCAAGAAGGACGTATTCCTATTCGTTTATATCCCTCACTGGAATAACTGTAGAAATAGGACTACGAAGGGGTTGTGTTTACTCTCACTAAACTTTATTGGCAGATAGCGAGTAGTGAGGTAGTGTGGCTCACTGGTTAGAGGCGGCAGACCCGAGAGCAGAGGACGGCCCGGGACCAGGGTTCGATTCCCGGCGTGGCAGGTTTCTGGACCAGGGTCAGCGGACTCGATAATTCTCTCGCCTCGGTGCCCACTCCGATCAGCGATCACACTCGGCAACTCTGGGCATTAGCTTGCCTCATCTTCACTAACGGCCCCACCAGACCGCCGGGGATGCCTGGTCTCACCCTGGAGATACCCATTAAGGGACCATCTCTCAGAGAAGCCAGGAAGGGTTTTGCAGCGGTCGAAGCGCAGAGATACTCCCCCGGGAGTGATTCTAGCGCTATATAAACACGCAAATTAAATTAATTAAATTAAATTATAGCGTGCAGGGAGACAGAGATATTAACATTATATTTAGCAGCGCTATGTGCTACGTGTTGGTGTATTATGGGACTAAGCTGATGCTAGTTTATTTCGGTGGTAAACACGAAATGATACTAGTTGTTAGACTTCAAGTTTGAATAAGCAATATTGGTAAGGCGTTGATCTAGCTCATTTGAAGGTCTATGATGTTGCACTATATTGTAAAACGTTTTTGCAGTAGGTTTTTGTATTTACTGATAGTAGCTAGTAATACCCAGATTGGACCTTTTATTTTAATTTTAAAGCTGGAATGGTTTTTTCAAGTGAATTGGTGCCAAGGGTGCCTGGGATTTGTCCCGACACCATCGCTGGATACCTTCAAATTGAAATGCGAGATCTCAGAATTTTGTAGAACTTTAAAATTAAAAGCCTTTTTTACTGGAAAAGAAACACAACAGAACGAAGGAGACACCTCTCTGAGAAGGAAGTCAACATTCAACCCTCCACCAAATGCTGTTCCAATAGAAATACAGACCTTTGAACAGGTGATTTTTAAAGGTATTGACAATTTGGACACAAAGAAGCATACTTTTCAAAATTTGTCAAAAAAAGAACGTCTAGCTTTGGAAGAATTACAGCATATGGATGACATAATAATCAAACCCGCGGATAAGGGTGGAGGAGTGGTGATATTGAGCAACGAAGGCTATAACCAGCAGTGCCTAGCCCTGTTATCAGACCAAAAATTCTACAAGAGAATAGAGACTGATCCAACAGAAAGACTGCAGAATACCATAGCAATGATGCTCCATGAAGCTGAGACACATATGTGGATCTCCAAGAAAGAAGCAGATTTTTAAGACTACGAGAGAACCAAGAACTCCATACTTTTATTCGCTCCCAAAAACTCATAAAAACAAATCCCCACCACCAGGACGCCCGATTGTTTCGGGAATAGGCTCGATTTTGGAGCCATTATCCAAGTTTGCCGACGAATATCTAAAGCCTCTAGTACAGAAGACACAGACATACCTAAAGGACACTCGAGATCTACTTGTCCAAATTGCAGACAGACCATTTGACTCCAACACCATGTTACTTGTAGGGCTGGATGTCGAATCTTTATATACAAGTTTACCACAGGAAGATACACTCCAGATGTTGGAAGATCTACTATACATGGGGGAATGGAAACACAATATGCCCAGACACTTTGTACTAGAATGCTGTCGCCTGGCCTTACAAGAGAACTTTTTTGAGTACAATGGGGAACTGTATTTACAATGCCATGGTACTTCCATGGGCAGTGCCTTTGCCCCCTCAGTAGCAGGATTATATGTCAGCAATTTTGAGAACATCTTTGTATTCAAGGAGAACAACCCTTTCGTTTCCAGTATCTTATACTGGAAACGATACATTGATGACATTATAGTAATCTGGAATACAGAGAAAGATCTACGACTGTTCATGGAATGGCTTAATGGTCGTGACAAGTGGCTCAAGTTCACTTTCACTTCAGATAAGAAAAAACTAGACTTCCTGGATCTGACCATCTTCATTGAAAATGAGAAAATTGAAACAAAAACCTACACAAAACCCACTGCGAAGAACAGTTTACTCTCATATAAAAGCTACCATCCGAAGCCTTTAAGAGATAATCTCCCTTACAGTCAGTTCTTAAGGCTGAAAAGAAACTGCAGCAAAACGAGCGATTACAACCATCAAGCTCAAATACTCAGTAAGAAACTTGAAGCAAGAGACTACACGCAATCTACTATTGCGAAATGTAAGAAACGTGCAAAACACCAACCAAGGGAATGTCTCCTACAACAATACCCAAAAGAACCCACTCCTGATCTGGTTACCTGTGTAACAACGTATTGCCCCGCAACTTATGAAGTTCAAAAACTGATAAGAAAGAACTGGCAGATAATCACCACAGGGAAGTTCAACTGGCCTAAACCCAGGTTCGCCAATAGGCGAACAAAAAATCTGAAAGATGTCTTAATCCACACACGTCCACGTGTAGGCAAACAATCTACACTAGTGAGAGACACAAACCTGATGCCAGTAACCGGTCACTATCCGTGCGGCACATGCCTAGTGTGTAAACTAACCACTACCACTAAGACCCTAAAACTCACTGACACTTTCACATGGACCCAAAAACACCACACAAATTGCAATTCCACCCAAGTAATATATATGATTTGGTGTCCATGTGCTAAGCGATACATAGGAATGACATGTCGCAAGGTGAAAACGCGAATTGGAGAACACAAAAGTAACATCAGATTAAAAAAGAACACCACAAAATTGTGTTCCCACTTGTAGGAAGGGGGAGTCTCTAGTTGGCGCAGTGCAGCACTGGCGACAAGCAGGGACTCTCTCTTCCTCGTCAGGGCTGAGGGTTACCTTCAAGACAACCTCTGCTTACCCTCTAGGTAGTGTGGCTTAAGCAGTCTTAGGCTAATCTCTGGGGCACATAGGGTTAAACATTTGCAATATTACACCCCCACAACCAACCCACCACACAATGACACCAAACTGTATTTGTAAAAATATATATTCTTTATATAAATTTCAAGCAGGCTTGTAAATACAGTCTTGGTTCAATGCAAAACGGTTCCAGTGTACTTTCAATTAGGTTGCCACAGTCCTTTCTTTAGCAATATGCGATCTTCTGTATTAGCGTGTCAAAACAGTTCTTATTCAGCTTATTTCCCCCAAGAACGGGGATCTCAGGCGTCTCACGGTACTTTTCTCTGTCCTGATGAACAACCAGGATTCCCCCAGCGATCCGCGGGCCTCTCTGCGCCCCTTGGTTACTCCGTGATAACAAAACGGGCCCGGTTTGCCCACTCTCACGCTTCTGGCGGGAGCGGCGGCCGGGGAGTCAGCGCCGGCCTCTCCGGGCGGGCTGCGCGGCTGTGCGCGGCTGACGGGGGGAGAGAGCGGGGGCCCTGGGAGCGCTCCGTACGCAGCTCTGAGGGCTGGGCGAGGCAGCAGGAAAGAAACAGTACCTTGTGGGAGACTTGGTGAGGTGCAGGTCAGAGCGGCAGTCCGCTTCGCGTTGTCTTCCGTCCGATGCTTGGAGCGAGCGGCGGCTCGGCTCTGGCTCGTGGGTCGACGTTGCTGTGCGGGCCGGGTTGCACGGGGCCAGCGCCTCGGGGTTTCCTGATCAGGAGGGCACACTTAGGGGTCAGCGCTCCTCGGCGCAGGCCTCTATTGATCCAGGCGACGTTCAGGCACCCCACGCAACAGCTGTTTCTCGGACAGCGGCGGCGCGTTCAGGGGCACACGACACGAAGGGGGCAAGCAGGCACTGGGCGCCACCTCTCTTCACGGTGCGAGCTGCAGCTCGGGGTCAGTCACGGTGCTCGGATCAGCTGGGCTGATCTTTACGATGCTTCTGGGCCAGGCAGGCGGCAGTCACTTTGTTCAGAGGGAGGGCAGCTCCCAGAGCGTTGCTGAAGAGCGCGATGGTCACAGCGCGCTCCGCTTTTCCTGGGGAGGCGTGCAGAGGGGAGGCAGCGTCTCGCAGTGGTTCCTCTGTCAGGGGGTAGCGCCCACTGTTCCTGGGGCGCTGGTCAGGGGGCAAGTTCACAGGCAAGCCCTTGGAGATCTTTCAGCAGAGTTTGGCACAAAGTTCAAAAAGCAAAAGTCTCTTGTAGTCTCTTCTTTTCCTCTCCTTCTGCAGCACGGCACCAGACACAGGCCAGAGACAGCACTCCTCCTTGTCCTTCCAGGTCCTTCTCTTCGGGCAGAGTTTCTTCTGTAGCACAAACAGGATCTAATTTACAAGGAGCAGGGCTCCTACTTTTATACCCAGTTTCTTTTGTTCTTACAGGCCAGGGGGGCCTTTGCATAGCCACTTTCAGTCTCTGAGTACTCTGTTGGGTGCAATCTGGCTTCTGCTTTCAGTGTGAGGGGCAGGCACATCAGACGCTCCACAGGAGGTGGAGCCAGCATTGTGTGGACAGGGGCAGCCAGAAGTACCTTGTTGATGGGGCTTCGCCCTTCCTGGGCCAGGTGCCGGCTGAGTCATCAGTCGCTCCCCAGGAGGGTGGAGCCAGCATTGTGGTGGCAGAGCACAGCTAGATTCAGAGTCAAGGGCCACTCCTACCTCCCACTAAGGTGTAATCTTTGCATTCACCACCTGCCATCCCCCAGCCCTGTCACTCACACATCCCAGACAGTCAGATACACATACCAGCAGAGGCGGGCTGAAATGGTTAGGCAAGCAAATGCTGACTTTCTAAAAGTAGCATTTGCAAACCCAGGATATTAAAATAAACTTTACTAAAAGAAATATTTTATTATTCTGAGTTCAGGCATACTAAACGTGACTCTCTACCATGCTCCCTGAGCCTGCTGGGATTATAGAGTGTAATAATCCCAGCAGCCCATTCTGGCCTAAAGGAAGCAGGTAGCCTTACAATAGTGAAAAACAAATTTGGTTGTAATTCACTACTAGGACATGCCACACACATCAGGGCTTGTCCTACCTTACACTTACAATGCACCCTGCCCTCAGGCCTACCATAGGGGTGACTAATATGAAGTTAAGGGAAGGTTTAGAGGCTGGCAAGTGGGTGCACTTGCCCAGCCAGCATGACAGTACCAGACTGTACGCAGGTTCTGCAATGGCAGACCCTAGACACATCTTAAGGCTGCTTCTGTGGGTGGCACAACCAGCGCTGCAGGCCCACTAGCAGTATTGGCATTTACAAGCCCTGGCACTCCTGGTGCACTTGACTAGGGACTAACAGTAAATCCAATGGACCAATCATGGACATCAATCACATGTACAATTTTCAGTAGGGAGCACTTGCACTGCGGCACGGGTTGGCCGTGGCGCAGTGCCCTGAGTAGCGGAAAACCAGCAAAACATCGGAGGCACACCAGCAAAAAGTGGAAGGGAAACTCACGCCAAGGTGCCAGGTCTAACACCACTTCATTGAAGCAAACCATGACTGTGAAGAACTACGCTGGACAATTCTTGAAATGCTGACAGATAAAACAAACAATGCGGAGAAGAGACTGTTCGAAAAAGAACAGAGATGGGTGAACCGTCTTAACACACATCTTACTGGCTTAAATGATAACATACCTTGGCACCAATTCACTTGAAAAAAACATTCCAGCTTTAAAATTAAAATAAAAGGTCCAATCTGGGTATTACTAGCTACTATCAGTAAATACAAAAACCTACTGCAAAAACGTTTTACAATATAGTGCAACATCATAGACCTTCAAATGAGCTAGATCAACGCCTTACCAATATTGCTTATTCAAACTTGAAGTCTAACAACTAGTATCATTTCGTGTTTACCACCGAAATAAACTAGCATCAGCTTAGTCCCATAATACACCAACACGTAGCACATAGCGCTGCTAAATATAATGTTAATATCTCTGTCTCCCTGCACGCTATCTGCCAATAAAGTTTAGTGAGAGTAAACACAACCCCTTCGTAGTCCTATTTCTACCGTTATTCCTGTGAGGGATATAAACAAATAGGAATACGTCCTTCTTGGTATCCGGGGGCAGAGTCAGCACAAGCAGCGGTCTACCGACACACGCGGGTAAGTTTGGCGTTCTCCCTTGTTTAATCGGTCACGCTTTTCAGAACAAGGCTTTGCACAGAGCAACTAAACTCTAAATGTTGCCACTTCTTCCAGCTCTAATCCATAACGAGATAATTCACCCCCGTTGAGGAATCACGTACCCTCTTCTAAGGTATGTAGAATAACATTAAATATTCATGCCTCCTTTCCTCAACGTTTTTGCACAAGCGTGTAATCCGCTTAAGTTTACCTCTCGCCCTAGTTATTTAAATCCATCTAAATGAGTCTATCGCTACTTTTCCAACAATATCTTCATATTTATGGAATAACACTACGTATGCGATTTGTAACAACCATGGTGCATACCTAACAAGGGGTTAATGAGAGTTTCGGCTAGTAATACCTGTGATATCAAATGAGCACGACTCTTGCCCATAAACTAACTGACCTTTTTCAGAACATGAGTGTACATTTACATACTTACTTGATCACATGAAAACTTTGCTGAGTTTCTGTTAAAACCCTGAAGTAGACACAGGCAATTCAAGACGCCCTCCATATAAACCATTTCTCTGAATCACTAGCTACAATGTAAGCTAAAATTTTATATAAAGAATTTTCTATGTGTTCCATAAAGATGTGCTGTTATACATGTGTACAAGCATTCCTGTAAATACTTGCTTGTCTCCTCGTTTTCTCTTTCCCTACAGATTTGAGGGCAATTATCCCAGTGTTCGCATTATGACACTGCCAATTACTACACAAGTAGTGTAAATAATCTATGTGTGTTTGTCCTGACGAAGGCTCCACAGACCCGGCTGGGCGCTAGGGAGCTGAAACATGTTGACGCTATTTTCAAAGTAGTATAGTGAGATCCAATAACTTGTTCTCATATCTATACCCACCATTTTTAAGGACACTCATTTTAACACTTTTTCTCTGGACACTGCTGCCAGAATCTGAGATTGCCTCTGGATGAGGCTGGCATACAGCACATAATTGGACATCCAATGATAAATGCCATAACGCTAATGTGGGGCGGAGTACAGTAATATTCCGCATTCGAACAACATTGCGTTTATGAGGATGTTCCATACTAACCAAAAGGTCTAGCAGTAACAAGTGTCCATTCCACCTCTTGATTACCTATATGTTATAAATGGGGAAATGAATGGACAACAATCAATTCCTCCTCCCCCCAGTTGATAATTTAGCACCTGTCCCTGTTACCTGCATAGCCCTCTTTCACACCTGATGTCCCTGGTAATGTCAGTCTGTTGATTGATGCAGCTGTCCCTGTTACCCGCACAGCCCCCTCTCACACCTGATGTCCCTGGTAATGTCAGTCTATAGGTTGATGCACCTGTCCCTGTTACCTGCACAGCCCCCTCTCACACCTGATGTCCTGTAATGTCAGTCTATAGATGATGCACTTGTCCCTGTTACCTGCACAGCCCCCTCTCACACTTGATGTCCTGTAATGTCAGTCTATAGATGATGCACCTGTCCCTGTTACCTGCACAGCCCTCTCTCACACCTGATGTCCCTGATAATGTCAGTCTATAGATTGATGTACCTGTCCCTGTTACCAGCACAGGCCCCGCTCTCACACCTGATGTCTGTAATGTCAGTCTATAGACTGATGCACCTGTCTCTGTTACCTGCATAGCCCTCTTTCACACCTGATGTCCCTGGTAATGTCAGTGTGTTGATTGATGCACCTGTCTCTGTTACCTGCACAGCCCCCTCTCACACCTGATGTCCTGTAATGTCAGTCTATAGATTGATGCACCTGTCTCTGTTACCTGCATAGCCCTCTTTCACACATGATGTCCCTGGTAATGTCAGTCTGTTGATTGATGCACCTGTCTCTGTTACCTGCACAGCCCCCTCTCACACCTGATGTCCTGGTAATGTCAGTCTATAGATTGATGCACCTGTCCCTGTTACCTGCACAGCCCCCTCTCACACCTGATGTCCCTGGTAATGTCAGTCTATAGATTGATGCACCTGTCTCTCTTAGATGCACAGCCCCCTCTCACACCTGATGTCCGTGGTAATGTCAGTCTATAGATTGATGCACCTGTCCCTGTTACCTGCACGTCCCTCTCTCACAACTGATGTCCTGTAATGTCAGTCTAAAGATTGATGCACCTGGCAGTGTTACCTGCACAGCCCCCTCTCATACCTGAAGTCCTAGTAATGTCAATCTATAGATTGATGCACCTGTCCCTGTTACCTACACATCCCCCTCTCACACCTGATATCCCTGGTAATGTCAGTCTATAGATTGATGCACCAGTCCCTGTTACCTGCACAGCCCTCTCTCACTCCTGATGTCCCTGGTAATGTCAGTCTATAGATTGATGCACCTGTCCCTGTTACCTGCACATCCCCCTCTCACACCTGATGTCCTATAATCTCAGTCTATAGATTGATGCACCTGTCTCTCTTAGGTGCACAGCCCCGCTCTCACACCTGATGTCCTGTAATTTCAGTCTATAGTTTGCTGCACCTGTCCCTGTTACCTGCACAGCACTCTCTCACACCTGATGTCCTGTAATGTCAGTCTATAGATTGATGCACCTGTCTCTGTTACCTGCACAGCCCTCTCTCACACCTGATGTCCCTGGTAATGTCAGTCTATAGATTGATGCACCTGTCTCTCTTAGATGCACAGCCCCCTCTCACACCTGATGTCCGTGGTAATGTCAGTCTATAGATTGATGCACCTGTCCCTGTTACCTGCACGTCCCTCTCTCACACCTGATGCCCTGTAATGTCAGTCTATAGATTGATGCACCTGGCAGTGTTACCTGCACAGCCCCCTCTCATACCTGAAGTCCTAGTAATGTCAATCTATAGATTGATGCACCTGTCCCTGTTACCTGCACATCCCCCTCTCACACCTGATATCCCTGGTAATGTCAGTCTATAGATTGATGCACCAGTCCCTGTTACCTGCACAGCCCTCTCTCACTCCTGATGTCCCTGGTAATGTCAGTCTATAGATTGATGCACCTGTCCCTGTTACCTGCACATCCCCCTCTCACACCTGATGTCCTGTAACCTCAGTCTATAGATTGATGCACCTGTCTCTCTTAGGTGCACATCCCCCTCTCACACCTGATGCCCTGTAATCTCAGTCTATAGCTTGATGCACCTGTCCCTGTTACCTGCACATCCCTCTCTCACACCTGATGTCCTGTAATGTCAGTCTATACATTGATGCACCTGTCCCTGTTAACTGCACAGCCCCATCTCACACCTGATGGCCTGGTAATGTCAGTCTATAGCTCGATGCACCTGTCCGTGTTACCTGCACATCCCTCTCTCACACCTGATATCCCTGGTAATGTCAGTCTATAGATGATGCACCTGTCCCTGTTACCTGCACAGCCCCCTCTCACACCTGATGTCCTGTAATGCCAGTCTATAGATTGATAGATTGATGCACCTGTCCCTGTTACCTGCACAGCACCCTCTCACACCTGATGTCCTGTAATGTCAGTCCATAGATTGATGCACCTGTCCCTGTTACCCGCACAGCCCCCTCTCACACCTGATGTCCTGTAATGTCAGTCCATAGATTGATAGATTGATGCACCTGTCCCTGTTACCTGCACAGCCCCCTCTCTTACATCGGATTTCCTGTAGGTTCAGTGTATATGTTGATACACCTGTCCCTGAAGAATATTGTCTTCACTGCCACCAGTCTGGCTGCAGACCCCTGTGAGGGCCAGACACCCACAGGTGCCATCAAATAAGAGGGCCCCTTAGTTATCCTACAACAGGGGCACGAGGCAGTTCGGATTCTATGTGACCAATGAATGGCCTCCAACTCTGTGGCCCGCAGCCTCCTCTTGTGGAGGCTAAAGGACTGGATGGAACCTCAGGTTCTGATATGGACAAGATTAATTGATTACTTCATTCATTAATCTGCCGCTAAATTGAAATCTGAAGGCCATATGGTCCTCTATCCAGAGATGCAGGATAACCCCCCCCCCTCCGGGGTTGTCTCTACCCCCAGACTATTCACGGCCAGGACTCCTCGCTGTGGAGGGCCTCGCACTACAACTGAAATGCAAATCGATTTCCTCAAGTGCACAAAGTCCATAAAGACTTGGATTCTGTCTGGCGTTTGGATCATCCAGTCCATTTCAAGACACTCCTCTGTTGGCTGCTCAGAAGCCGACGTCAGCATGGCATGTTTACCCCTTGGTTTTAGGACTTCGGGCCATGTGTACGAACACATTGTCCCATAGACACAGAATGAGTAAAAAAAAACTATGATATATCTGGCCCTAACTTGTTCTTTTCAAGCTTTGTCCTCTTTTGGGACATAAGAGACAATGCTCACTTTTGCATCAAACTACAACAGAAAGCCTGTCTGTGGTCCCTCGTCTGGATGAGAGGGCATTCGATGCCTGGCCTGGTTTGCCCACACAGGAGGGGGAGTGCTTCAAAGTAGTGGAAATGCATAAAAGGAGCTATCCCGTGGCCAGTCTGTCTCTCTTCTAAAGACCAGGTAGAGTTTCACCAGATATAACCTTGGAAGGTGACTGGAGACGCAAGCTGCTGACACCTCACTGACCTTACAGCCGGACACATGGGGAGGCCTTCTCCAATCTGAGGCTGAAGACATATGGATTCAGCATTGGATGGTAACTGGACGTCAGTAGAAGCCAATCAATCATCACCTGTGAGAGTGTCCAGGCGCGGAGGCTTCTGCTGCTTGGGTGGAATCAGTCCAAAAGCCAGGTCTTGAGTTTCCTTCTGAACTCTGCATGCCCTACCCCCCACCACATCAGCCCCACTGGTCCTTTTTCTGGACCTTTCACAGAGCACTTTTCTCCCCAGAAATGGGTCAAACAACCTGGAAACAGGCCTGCTATCTCCAGGTTCTGATGAGTAGTTCCAATTACAATGACAAAACTGGTCATTGGTGGACACTGGGACAGAAATACGAACTGGAAATTCTCTTCCATATCCCGCACCAAAATCTGGAAAGCGCATAATGGAGGCCACAGTATTGTATCTGCTACATCCTCTTGTCATAACTATTTTGAAATTATTTCATTCTTTTTTGTGTGCTCTTTTGACCTTTGTACAAGATCTTTGGAGAAAGCGCCATATTAGAAAATAGATACACAAAGAGGGTATACAACCTTTAGCACACATTTTTTACAACGCACTACCATTACCACGCATCTTTTACAACGCATGCCATTACAACGCATAACGCTTTGGGGCGATCTGACATAGGGAATGGATAGTGAATAGGTTAATTTACTATCCAATAACCTTCCCTAGTGTCCACGGGGACTGGTGTTAGAATAGTAAATTAAACTATTCACTATCCAGCACCCAAAGCACTATGCGTTGTAAAGGTATCGCGTTGTAAAAAATGCGTGGTAAAAGTGTGCGTGCTAACATCATACATCCCACAAAAAGGGTTAGGGCCCCCTTGGAATTCACCTATATTATTTGAACGGAGAAGTGGTTTGCAGTCCTTCCCTTTGTACCTTGTGTGCTGTATACTATTGAATTTATATAGTGCTTATCACCCCTGATGAGGTGGTATAGTGCTTTACACCGACTAGAACGCCGCTCTGGGGCCCATGGTTAGTGGTTCATCCAGTGATTATTGGTTATTGTTGGTTATTGGGATTTATTTTATGTTCTTAAGGAAATCATCCCCAGTTTATATATGTATACAAGAGATGGTATGTATGTAAATGTATTGCGATTTATATAGCGCACGTATCACCCGAAGGCATCAAGGCGCTTGCTTAGGGAACCCGTCCTGGTATTCCCCTGTGAGATACCCCGGCAGGGTATCCGCAAGGTGAAAGCCAGGCATCCCGCCGCGAGGGGCCGTTGTGGAGATTATTTACAACAAGGGGTGGTGAGGGACAGAGTCTCTGAATTAAGCAGAAAGCTCTCACCCAGTCAAGAGATCAGGGCTAGATCCAACACCGTTTTTTAGCTCACTGCACCATCCCTGTTTCAGAACCTGACTGTATGCAAATTAGTCTGTTCCTGTCCCAGTGCATGATGGGAACAGGGCAAACCAAACTACAAAAGCCAATTCTTACACTGGGAAGGAAACAAGCTCCCGGGGACCGGTTTCTGGCGTTACAGCCGTCTTCAGCCCGGTTTGCTTGAATCCTGATGGTGCAATGAGCAAGGGTCTCACATCTGAGAATACCCTTCCACGCTTAGGGTGGACAAAAATATTTACAACAAGGGGTGGTGAGGGACAGAGTCTCTGAATTAAGCAGAAAGCTCTCACCCAGTCAAGAGATCAGGGCTAGATCCAACACCGTTTTTTAGCTCACTGCACCATCCCAGTTTCAGAACCTGACTGTATGCAAATTAGTCTGTTCCTGTCCCAGTGCATGATGGGAACAGGGCAAACCAAACTACAAAAGCCAATTCTTACACTGGGAAGGAAACAAGCTCCCGGGGACCGGTTTCTGGCATTACAGCCGTCTTCGGCCCGGTTTGCTTGAATCCTGATGGTGCAATGAGCAAGGGTCTCACATCTGAGAATACCCTTCCACGCTTAGGGTGGACAAAAATATTTACAACAAGGGGTGGTGAGGGACAGAGTCTCTGAATTAAGCAGAAAGCTCTCACCCAGTCAAGAGATCAGGGCTAGATCCAACACCGTTTTTTAGCTCACTGCACCATCCCAGTTTCAGAACCTGACTGTATGCAAATTAGTCTGTTCCTGTCCCAGTGCATGATGGGAACAGGGCAAACCAAACTACAAAAGCCAATTCTTACACTGGGAAGGAAACAAGCTCCCGGGGACCGGTTTCTGGCATTACAGCCGTCTTCGGCCCGGTTTGCTTGAATCCTGATGGTGCAATGAGCAAGGGTCTCACATCTGAGAATACCCTTCCACGCTTAGGGTGGACAAAAATATTTACAACAAGGGGTGGTGAGGGACAGAGTCTCTGAATTAAGCAGAAAGCTCTCACCCAGTCAAGAGATCAGGGCTAGATCCAACACCGTTTTTTAGCTCACTGCACCATCCCAGTTTCAGAACCTGACTGTATGCAAATTAGTCTGTTCCTGTCCCAGTGCATGATGGGAACAGGGCAAACCAAACTACAAAAGCCAATTCTTACACTGGGAAGGAAACAAGCTCCCGGGGACCGGTTTCTGGCATTACAGCCGTCTTCGGCCCGGTTTGCTTGAATCCTGATGGTGCAATGAGCAAGGGTCTCACATCTGAGAATACCCTTCCACGCTTAGGGTGGACAAAAATATTTACAACAAGGGGTGGTGAGGGACAGAGTCTCTGAATTAAGCAGAAAGCTCTCACCCAGTCAAGAGATCAGGGCTAGATCCAACACCGTTTTTTAGCTCACTGCACCATCCCAGTTTCAGAACCTGACTGTATGCAAATTAGTCTGTTCCTGTCCCAGTGCATGATGGGAACAGGGCAAACCAAACTACAAAAGCCAATTCTTACACTGGGAAGGAAACAAGCTCCCGGGGACCGGTTTCTGGCATTACAGCCGTCTTCGGCCCGGTTTGCTTGAATCCTGATGGTGCAATGAGCAAGGGTCTCACATCTGAGAATACCCTTCCACGCTTAGGGTGGACAAAAATATTTACAACAAGGGGTGGTGAGGGACAGAGTCTCTGAATTAAGCAGAAAGCTCTCACCCAGTCAAGAGATCAGGGCTAGATCCAACACCGTTTTTTAGCTCACTGCACCATCCCAGTTTCAGAACCTGACTGTATGCAAATTAGTCTGTTCCTGTCCCAGTGCATGATGGGAACAGGGCAAACCAAACTACAAAAGCCAATTCTTACACTGGGAAGGAAACAAGCTCCCGGGGTCCGGTTTCTGGCATTACAGCCGTCTTCGGCCCGGTTTGCTTGAATCCTGATGGTGCAATGAGCAAGGGTCTCACATCTGAGAATACCCTTCCACGCTTAGGGTGGACAAAAATATTTACAACAAGGGGTGGTGAGGGACAGAGTCTCTGAATTAAGCAGAAAGCTCTCACCCAGTCAAGAGATCAGGGCTAGATCCAACACCGTTTTTTAGCTCACTGCACCATCCCAGTTTCAGAACCTGACTGTATGCAAATTAGTCTGTTCCTGTCCCAGTGCATGATGGGAACAGGGCAAACCAAACTACAAAAGCCAATTCTTACACTGGGAAGGAAACAAGCTCCCGGGGACCGGTTTCTGGCATTACAGCCGTCTTCGGCCCGGTTTGCTTGAATCCTGATGGTGCAATGAGCAAGGGTCTCACATCTGAGAATACCCTTCCACGCTTAGGGTGGACAAAAATATTTACAACAAGGGGTGGTGAGGGACAGAGTCTCTGAATTAAGCAGAAAGCTCTCACCCAGTCAAGAGATCAGGGCTAGATCCAACACCGTTTTTTAGCTCACTGCACCATCCCAGTTTCAGAACCTGACTGTATGCAAATTAGTCTGTTCCTGTCCCAGTGCATGATGGGAACAGGGCAAACCAAACTACAAAAGCCAATTCTTACACTGGGAAGGAAACAAGCTCCCGGGGACCGGTTTCTGGCATTACAGCCGTCTTCGGCCCGGTTTGCTTGAATCCTGATGGTGCAATGAGCAAGGGTCTCACATCTGAGAATACCCTTCCACGCTTAGGGTGGACAAAAATATTTACAACAAGGGGTGGTGAGGGACAGAGTCTCTGAATTAAGCAGAAAGCTCTCACCCAGTCAAGAGATCAGGGCTAGATCCAACACCGTTTTTTAGCTCACTGCACCATCCCAGTTTCAGAACCTGACTGTATGCAAATTAGTCTGTTCCTGTCCCAGTGCATGATGGGAACAGGGCAAACCAAACTACAAAAGCCAATTCTTACACTGGGAAGGAAACAAGCTCCCGGGGACCGGTTTCTGGCATTACAGCCGTCTTCGGCCCGGTTTGCTTGAATCCTGATGGTGCAATGAGCAAGGGTCTCACATCTGAGAATACCCTTCCACGCTTAGGGTGGACAAAAATATTTACAACAAGGGGTGGTGAGGGACAGAGTCTCTGAATTAAGCAGAAAGCTCTCACCCAGTCAAGAGATCAGGGCTAGATCCAACACCGTTTTTTAGCTCACTGCACCATCCCAGTTTCAGAACCTGACTGTATGCAAATTAGTCTGTTCCTGTCCCAGTGCATGATGGGAACAGGGCAAACCAAACTACAAAAGCCAATTCTTACACTGGGAAGGAAACAAGCTCCCGGGGACCGGTTTCTGGCATTACAGCCGTCTTCGGCCCGGTTTGCTTGAATCCTGATGGTGCAATGAGCAAGGGTCTCACATCTGAGAATACCCTTCCACGCTTAGGGTGGACAAAAATATTTACAACAAGGGGTGGTGAGGGACAGAGTCTCTGAATTAAGCAGAAAGCTCTCACCCAGTCAAGAGATCAGGGCTAGATCCAACACCGTTTTTTAGCTCACTGCACCATCCCAGTTTCAGAACCTGACTGTATGCAAATTAGTCTGTTCCTGTCCCAGTGCATGATGGGAACAGGGCAAACCAAACTACAAAAGCCAATTCTTACACTGGGAAGGAAACAAGCTCCCGGGGACCGGTTTCTGGCATTACAGCCGTCTTCGGCCCGGTTTGCTTGAATCCTGATGGTGCAATGAGCAAGGGTCTCACATCTGAGAATACCCTTCCACGCTTAGGGTGGACAAAAATATTTACAACAAGGGGTGGTGAGGGACAGAGTCTCTGAATTAAGCAGAAAGCTCTCACCCAGTCAAGAGATCAGGGCTAGATCCAACACCGTTTTTTAGCTCACTGCACCATCCCAGTTTCAGAACCTGACTGTATGCAAATTAGTCTGTTCCTGTCCCAGTGCATGATGGGAACAGGGCAAACCAAACTACAAAAGCCAATTCTTACACTGGGAAGGAAACAAGCTCCCGGGGACCGGTTTCTGGCATTACAGCCGTCTTCGGCCCGGTTTGCTTGAATCCTGATGGTGCAATGAGCAAGGGTCTCACATCTGAGAATACCCTTCCACGCTTAGGGTGGACAAAAATATTTACAACAAGGGGTGGTGAGGGACAGAGTCTCTGAATTAAGCAGAAAGCTCTCACCCAGTCAAGAGATCAGGGCTAGATCCAACACCGTTTTTTAGCTCACTGCACCATCCCAGTTTCAGAACCTGACTGTATGCAAATTAGTCTGTTCCTGTCCCAGTGCATGATGGGAACAGGGCAAACCAAACTACAAAAGCCAATTCTTACACTGGGAAGGAAACAAGCTCCCGGGGACCGGTTTCTGGCATTACAGCCGTCTTCGGCCCGGTTTGCTTGAATCCTGATGGTGCAATGAGCAAGGGTCTCACATCAGAGAATACCCTTCCACGCTTAGGGTGGACAAAAATATTTACAACAAGGGGTGGTGAGGGACAGAGTCTCTGAATTAAGCAGAAAGCTCTCACCCAGTCAAGAGATCAGGGCTAGATCCAACACCGTTTTTTAGCTCACTGCACCATCCCAGTTTCAGAACCTGACTGTATGCAAATTAGTCTGTTCCTATCCCAGTGCATGATGGGAACAGGGCAAACCAAACTACAAAAGCCAATTCTTACACTGGGAAGGAAACAAGCTCCCGGGGACCGGTTTCTGGCATTACAGCCGTCTTCGGCCCGGTTTGCTTGAATCCTGATGGTGCAATGAGCAAGGGTCTCACATCTGAGAATACCCTTCCACGCTTAGGGTGGACAAAAATATTTACAACAAGGGGTGGTGAGGGACAGAGTCTCTGAATTAAGCAGAAAGCTCTCACCCAGTCAAGAGATCAGGGCTAGATCCAACACCGTTTTTTAGCTCACTGCACCATCCCAGTTTCAGAACCTGACTGTATGCAAATTAGTCTGTTCCTGTCCCAGTGCATGATGGGAACAGGGCAAACCAAACTACAAAAGCCAATTCTTACACTGGGAAGGAAACAAGCTCCCGGGGACCGGTTTCTGGCATTACAGCCGTCTTCGGCCCGGTTTGCTTGAATCCTGATGGTGCAATGAGCAAGGGTCTCACATCTGAGAATACCCTTCCACGCTTAGGGTGGACAAAAATATTTACAACAAGGGGTGGTGAGGGACAGAGTCTCTGAATTAAGCAGAAAGCTCTCACCCAGTCAAGAGATCAGGGCTAGATCCTACACCGTTTTTTAGCTCACTGCACCATCCCAGTTTCAGAACCTGACTGTATGCAAATTAGTCTGTTCCTGTCCCAGTGCATGATGGGAACAGGGCAAACCAAACTACAAAAGCCAATTCTTACACTGGGAGAAACCGGTCCCCGGTAGCTTGTCTCCTTTCTGGTGAAGAATTGGCTTGGTAGTTTAGTCTGCCCTGTTCCCATGATGCACTGGGCCAGGGACAGACTGATTTGCATATAGCCAGGTTCTGAGCTGGGATAGGGCAGTGAGATAAATAACGGTGATGGATCAAGCCCTGATCTTTGGACTGGGTAAGAGTGGTCTGTTTAACTCAGACACTCTGTTCATCACCACCCCCTTTTTGTAAATCGTTTTTGGCCACTATAGGTGTGGCAGGGTATACTCAGACATGAGTCCCTTTCTCACTGCTCCATCAGGATTCAAGCAAGCCGGGCCGAAGAAGGCTGAAATGCCAGAAACCGGTCCCCGGTAGCTTGTCTCCTTTCTGGTGAAGAATTGGCTTGGTAGTTTAGTCTGCCCTGTTCCCATGATGCACTGGGCCAGGGACAGACTGATTTGCATATAGCCAGGTTCTGAGCTGGGATAGGGCAGTGAGATAAATAACGGTGATGGATCAAGCCCTGATCTTTGGACTGGGTAAGAGTGGTCTGTTTAACTCAGACACTCTGTTCATCACCACCCCCTTTTTGTAAATCGTTTTTGGCCACTATAGGTGTGGCAGGGTATACTCAGACATGAGTCCCTTTCTCACTGCTCCATCAGGATTCAAGCAAGCCGGGCCGAAGAAGGCTGAAATGCCAGAAACCGGTCCCCGGTAGCTTGTCTCCTTTCTGGTGAAGAATTGGCTTGGTAGTTTAGTCTGCCCTGTTCCCATGATGCACTGGGCCAGGGACAGACTGATTTGCATATAGCCAGGTTCTGAGCTGGGATAGGGCAGTGAGATAAATAACGGTGATGGATCAAGCCCTGATCTTTGGACTGGGTAAGAGTGGTCTGTTTAACTCAGACACTCTGTTCATCACCACCCCCTTTTTGTAAATCGTTTTTGGCCACTATAGGTGTGGCAGGGTATACTCAGACATGAGTCCCTTTCTCACTGCTCCATCAGGATTCAAGCAAGCCGGGCCGAAGAAGGCTGAAATGCCAGAAACCGGTCCCCGGTAGCTTGTCTCCTTTCTGGTGAAGAATTGGCTTGGTAGTTTAGTCTGCCCTGTTCCCATGATGCACTGGGCCAGGGACAGACTGATTTGCATATAGCCAGGTTCTGAGCTGGGATAGGGCAGTGAGATAAATAACGGTGATGGATCAAGCCCTGATCTTTGGACTGGGTAAGAGTGGTCTGTTTAACTCAGACACTCTGTTCATCACCACCCCCTTTTTGTAAATCGTTTTTGGCCACTATAGGTGTGGCAGGGTATACTCAGACATGAGTCCCTTTCTCACTGCTCCATCAGGATTCAAGCAAGCCGGGCCGAAGAAGGCTGAAATGCCAGAAACCGGTCCCCGGTAGCTTGTCTCCTTTCTGGTGAAGAATTGGCTTGGTAGTTTAGTCTGCCCTGTTCCCATGATGCACTGGGCCAGGGACAGACTGATTTGCATATAGCCAGGTTCTGAGCTGGGATAGGGCAGTGAGATAAATAACGGTGATGGATCAAGCCCTGATCTTTGGACTGGGTAAGAGTGGTCTGTTTAACTCAGACACTCTGTTCATCACCACCCCCTTTTTGTAAATCGTTTTTGGCCACTATAGGTGTGGCAGGGTATACTCAGACATGAGTCCCTTTCTCACTGCTCCATCAGGATTCAAGCAAGCCGGGCCGAAGAAGGCTGAAATGCCAGAAACCGGTCCCCGGTAGCTTGTCTCCTTTCTGGTGAAGAATTGGCTTGGTAGTTTAGTCTGCCCTGTTCCCATGATGCACTGGGCCAGGGACAGACTGATTTGCATATAGCCAGGTTCTGAGCTGGGATAGGGCAGTGAGATAAATAACGGTGATGGATCAAGCCCTGATCTTTGGACTGGGTAAGAGTGGTCTGTTTAACTCAGACACTCTGTTCATCACCACCCCCTTTTTGTAAATCGTTTTTGGCCACTATAGGTGTGGCAGGGTATACTCAGACATGAGTCCCTTTCTCACTGCTCCATCAGGATTCAAGCAAGCCGGGCCGAAGAAGGCTGAAATGCCAGAAACCGGTCCCCGGTAGCTTGTCTCCTTTCTGGTGAAGAATTGGCTTGGTAGTTTAGTCTGCCCTGTTCCCATGATGCACTGGGCCAGGGACAGACTGATTTGCATATAGCCAGGTTCTGAGCTGGGATAGGGCAGTGAGATAAATAACGGTGATGGATCAAGCCCTGATCTTTGGACTGGGTAAGAGTGGTCTGTTTAACTCAGACACTCTGTTCATCACCACCCCCTTTTTGTAAATCGTTTTTGGCCACTATAGGTGTGGCAGGGTATACTCAGACATGAGTCCCTTTCTCACTGCTCCATCAGGATTCAAGCAAGCCGGGCCGAAGAAGGCTGAAATGCCAGAAACCGGTCCCCGGTAGCTTGTCTCCTTTCTGGTGAAGAATTGGCTTGGTAGTTTAGTCTGCCCTGTTCCCATGATGCACTGGGCCAGGGACAGACTGATTTGCATATAGCCAGGTTCTGAGCTGGGATAGGGCAGTGAGATAAATAACGGTGATGGATCAAGCCCTGATCTTTGGACTGGGTAAGAGTGGTCTGTTTAACTCAGACACTCTGTTCATCACCACCCCCTTTTTGTAAATCGTTGTGGAGATTAAGCAAGCTATTGTCCAGAGTCGCAGAGTGTGAACCCGTGAACCGAGTAGGCACCGGAGCGAGAATTGTCGAGTCCATGGACATTTTAGGTCTCAAGACCCCGCCAAGCCGGGAATTGAACCCTGGTCCTGGGCTGACCTCTGCTTCCAGGTCTGCCTCCTCTAACCAGTGAGCCACACTTCTCCACTTGTGGGTAGAAGCCTATATTAAAAAGCAGAATCGGCTTAACTCAACACCACAGTGATTACCACGGAGCCCTCTCCTACGCTGCCAACAAGTCGACCTTCCCTCATACCACCAGATAATTACTCCCAGCAAATAAAAGTCTTCCCTGGCCTGATGCTTTACAACTGCCCTCGATAGGAGGCCGTAGGATCTTTACTGAGGGCAGTATACTCTGGAATGGCTTACCAGAAGCTCTTCTATCTGAGCATGTATTGATGTGCTCAAGAGTACTAGAGCCCTGTTGACATACTGTGACCTCTCTCCATACCCTCTCACGTGCCTCACTAGTCCAGCAGGATTCAGTGTCAGTGACCATCTCTTTTCTAGAAAGTAGATGCCCGGGCAGATCTCAGAGTCCAAAGTGAATGTTTTACAACACTTCCATGCTTCACAGCTAGGTTTGCACCACATAAATACATACGCATTATAAACCTATGGCACTGGACTAATAAGGTTCCCCAAAAGGCCAAGTACTAAACTGTAAAGGGCTGACTGCATGACTATTCTAGTGCGCAGATTCTCCAAGGATCACTTCATTTCTGGGCGTTTATGTGTATTTGTAAATGCACATTCACCCCAGCAGGGGAATTATGGCACTGACAGAAAAAACGGATGTTTATTGTTACCGAACTAATTCCTGTCATCGTCCTTGGAAGGATGAAAGCGTGTGAACCGCACCCCTCCCCCAGGGATTGGAACCGTTTGACCTCGCTGTCGAACACAGATTCCTGCCTGAATGTATTATCACACTGAGCCCCCAGACCAAGCTTATATTTTGCTGGAACATGTGATTCTGCTGTGGAACTTCTAAAGTGTGTTCTTTTGCCTGGAAGCACGCCTTTAGAGCATGGTTGCCTACATGCACGCCCACACTACATCCAGCTGCCTGACCTCTGGTTGCTGCCACCTTTAAAACTGCAACATCTGTGACCAGAACCACTCGCATTTACAGCAAACTCATTAGCTGGTATGGGGATCCAATTTCTTCATCAGATTCCCATAATGCCCTGGGCAGTATCACAGGCACACTGAGGCGAAACTCCAAAGGCTTCGGAGAGTGCCGGCAAGCAAGATGGCTGGCCCCTCTGATACCCTGGTGCAAATGCTGCCTAAAGCTTAATGTGTGCCTATACTTAAGTTAAAGCGATTCAGAGACGTACACAATGGTCTTGCACAAGGGACGTAACACACGAGTCACAGGTTTTAAAGTAAAGGACTTAAAATGCAATTCTTCGGGAAATCACAAGAAACTAACAAAAATAAACGCCAACGAGCTCCACAATTAGCACATCTTAAAAAGTTACACACTTAAGGCAATACAAAAATAAACAAAGCCAGTCCCACAATCAGCATATATTAATCATTTACAGACATAAGAAAGTGCAAAAACCAGCTCCGGAGGCGCGGCGAGGCCGGCCCGGAGGCAGAAAGCGCAGAGCATCAAGAGGGGCAACCGGGACCCAGGCATGCTGACAGCGAACACGGGCGCTCCCATCACAATGCAGAACGAGCGACAGGAGCGGCGGCGGCGGGGGGTGGGGGGAGGTGTGGTGTGTGTGTGCGTGCGTGTAGGTGCGCTCGTGTGTGTGCGTGTGTCTTTCTGTGTGTGTCTGTGTGAAAGCAGGGGGAGGCTGGGGAGGCGGTCTTAGTGGCGCGAGCAACTGGAGGCTTCCAACGAGCGAAAGTGAAAACAGGAGATGGGCACAGCAAGCGTGTGTTCAAGCGCGTGACCAAATACTGCTGTGCGTACCCATCTCTTGTCTCCACTTTCGCTCGTTGGAAGCTGAGGCGACGACTATAGTTCTCGGCGAGAACGCGCTTCGCGCGCTTCTAGACGAGACCTGAAAAACGCACAAAGCCAGACCCATTTTTACCAGCATTCAGAGTGAACGTGGTGGCATTGCCGGAGAAATGAAGCTGCATTTTGTTTTAATATTTACGTTTGATTCATGAAGTGTTAGCTTAAGGATTTTTGGGACCCAAGGTGAAACATATTTTGGGTTGGTATATTTGAATGAATTTTTATTTTTTTTATTTTACAGAGTTTTATATAGCATGAACCTGACCTGAAGGTATCAGGTACCAGATCTCTTCACATAGCACCAGTTGCGTTACATGAGGACACATTCATTTTTTATTTTGCACGGGGAGATTAAGTGATTTGCCCAGAATCACAGGATGTTCAACTTCGTTGCTGAGACTCGAACCCAGTTCCCCTGGTTGGAAGTAAACCGCCCGAGTCATTAGGCCAACTCCTCTCCCCAAATATAGTAAAACGAAATCAGAGAAACCACATTGGAGGAAACCAAATCATACAAAAACTATTTTAAGGAAGGAACATTTTAAGGAAATACAAAAAAAATGAAAATTAAACAATCCATTTTAAAGAAAACATAATTTTATGAAAAGTTCAAAATTAGATTAACACTGGCTAGAGTTGAGGGGTAACGGGTTGTTTTGGGTTCTGGGATGAGTGGTGGTTAGGTGTTTTTAGTGTTCAAGGATGGGTGGAGTTTAAGGGAGGTGAGGACTTGTAGCGAACAGGAATGGGTGGAGTTTGGGGTTGTGAGCGGTTTTAGGGCTCATGAATGAGTGGTGTTTAGGGTTGTGTAAGAATTTTTAGGGTTCAGGGATGGATGAAGTGTGGGGGTGCTGAGGTTTTTTGTTTTAGGGTTCACAGATCAGCAGACTTTAGGGGTAATGAATAGATTAAGGAGTCAAGGATGGGTATAGTTTACGGTCAGAAACAGTTTTAGGGTTCAAGAATGGGTTGAGTTTAGGGGTAGTGAGGAATTTTAGAGTGCAGGGATGGTTAGATTTTAGGGGTCAGAGATGGGTGGAGTGTAGGTGGGTGAGGGATTTTTAGGGTTCAGGGATCTGCAGAATTTTGGTTAAAAATGGCTTTTTGGGTTGGGTATGGAGGGTTTAGGGGGTTGGGGATAGGTGTAGATTAAGTGTGGTGACAGGTTTTTGAAGGAGAGGGAAGAAGGGGGTTTGTTCAGGAGCTGTGAGGGGGCCTGGGATTGAGGGTGTTCTGGGATGGTGAGGCATTAGCAAATTATAAGCTTACAAATGAATTGTTTGACAATGTAAAAAAATACAAATTGGAAGTAATGTGCCTTGAAGTAAAGCATTTTAAATAAATACCTTTGACAGAAATGTTTCTGAAAGTAAGACCTGCAACCATTGCATTTACACCTTGAAAAATAAGCAAGCGAAAGCCAGTTACGGATATAAAAGACATTCTACGAATTGGTTTCTCTGAATTACTAAATGCTATTCTTCCTGCATATTCCCAATAAACAGTTTAGATGAAATTTTTTCTCTATAATGTTTTTCAGAGAAATCATGTTCTGGTGGGATTCTATGAAATCACATTCAACCATTTTGTGTCCTCCTTATTCGAAAAGAACTTTAAATCCTATTACCTGTTTTCTGAGAATTTAACCTTGCATGACACCAATCTTTCGCACATGGGATTCACACAAAAAACATTCAAGTATGTCTTCTGGGCGTCCCTAATATCCTTTACATTGGGCAAAGAGGGGCAGAGTCGAAGGTAGATATAGGCAGAAAGGTGAGAGGATGAGATATAGAAATATCCAGGGGTCACTTGGTAGGTGGGGACCCCAAGCTTCTTCCCACTTTACACGTGCCTTAAATCTTCTCTGAGTACATGGGTGGGAAAAGGATGCCAGCCAAGAGATGTGGTCATAACATTAGGGAAGATAATATGTTTCCATTGAACGCATTGGAATGAGCAGAATGGGGCAGCAGCGCCCTCTGATGGTCATTTGTGAAACAAATTCAACTGTTCATATACTCTTTTACTCAAGAAGGGGACTGAGGCCAAATTGAGACATCGCCTTGAAGAGAGAGGGTGTCCGAACCCCTTTATGCCCAGAGACATTTTGAGCAGTCATCTTTAGGAAGCCGGAGCCTCATTTATGAGGCTGTGCGTCACTTTTATGCCGCCGGTGCGTCACTTTTTGTGACGCACCAGTAGGGTAAAAAATGCGCCTCGTTGCGCCATATGTACAAAGTGACGCATCTAAGTAGATGCGTCACTTTGTAAACCCCTGCGCCACATTATACCTGCGCCAGGTATAATGTATCCAAGGGGGGCGTTTTGACGCAAGAAAGAGTCATGGAAGTGACGCAGTGAAATCTATGAGATTTCACTGTGCCACTTCTAGGACACAAAATGTGTCAATATCTTACGCCTGCCTCACAGCAGGCGTAAGACTGACGCAGGCCCTTTCACACGGGGCTTGCCCCATGTGAAAGGACACATTGCTGGAGTTGCGTCACTTTTCTGACACACTCCAGCAATGCGTCACTTTTTCGCCATACAGATACGTCAGAAATACTGACGTATCTGTAACTTCTTGCGCCATGATGCGTCATACTGTAAATATGACGCATCATTGGTGTCGCAAGGAGGGCGCAGTGAAAAGTGACGCATCGCTGTTTTCACGCAGCAATGTGTCACTTTTCATAAATAAGGTCCCCGGTTTCTAGAGATGACGGAGGGCTATAATCTAAAACTGAACTCTTCCGTTTCCCTAGATGTGTCGCTGTTGGACTTGGACTATCAGTGGAAACTAAAGGGCTTATTTATGAGAGCCGAGTGTCGCTTCTGCACCGCGTAAGGTGGGACATGCGTGACGCAGGCCTCTCATAAAGATTTATGAAGCCAAGCAAACCCCCCCGCCACGGCTTTGAGTGGCCTCATCAATCGTGAGTAAGGCAACGCAGCATAACTCGCCTCGTCGCCGTACCCTGCCCTGATGGCCGTTCCACGGGCTCTGCGCTGGTTCTTCACACTCAACACCCATTGAATTTGAGGCTGACCCCGATATACAAAGTGATGTTAACCTGGGGAAGCGTCAGATCCATGCACCTCCAGAGGGGAGGCCTAATGACAAGACATATGTTTCTATCTCCACGTCTCTTTCTTCTTTCTATCTGTGCTGCATTTTGCAGCACACTTAGAAACACTTAGAAAGAGGGAATGCCTCTTTTTTTTAAAGTGCCCCTTCCTACTCAAAAACAATCCTGCATGCAGAAGAGGCGCCCTGGCACCATGGTGCAAGAGTGCCCTCGTGGGCGCTAGGCTGCCAAAATGGCGCGGGCGCAAGGAGAAAGGGCAGGAATGCGCCACATTGCATAAATAAGGTGCATTGCTGCCCTTTTCTTTTGGTGTAGGACAGCTCAGCGAGGTGCCTTGCCCAAATCCCATCAATGAGCCCTAACTGTGTGGCCATCACTTCTAACTTATGAATCCAACATTTTTCACCTCCTTTAAAAAAGCACCTTTTTGTGTTGTTTTGATGTAAAAGATTTGACGCTGCACCATCAATGTGAGAAAAAGATACGGGCCTCGAATCACAAAGCTTTTACCACTTACATAACAGTTGTATGGACAGACTTGACAATATTTACAACAGATAGGCATCCATTAACCCCTTCGATGCTCATGACGGAACCGTTCCGTCATGACCACGCCCGTGTTCGGTAGGGCTCAGCACCGGCGGTAAATCTTACCCGCGCGGATGTGGTTAAAGGTGGCGATGTGGACGTAAATTTTGTTGCTCCTTCTGATAACGTTATCCCACGCCATCATAATATTACTTATGAATAAACCCCTTGTGGTGGGCTTTTCAAGGTGTTAACAGCCGTGAACATTTGTGAACGCCTCTAGAGAGTGTCAGAGATTCACTCCAGTCAATGGATGGGGAAGGGAACAGATCATGTCCAAACTCCGTGGCACTGTGAGAGGAATGAGTTTGTTCCTGGGGAACTATACATCACTCTTGGGTTGCAGTTGAAGTGTGTAAAAGTATGGGAACTGTGATCCTAAGTGCAAGAGTGCGGAGTCAGTGTGAATGGGGAGGTGGCTCGAGGTGTGGCTAAATATAATTGAATATTCTGGAGCTGTTTTGTTGGCCTTCACCTTCAGGAAAAAAAATATAAAACCTGGTCTTAACATGGCGAAATGAGGAGAAATGCTTTATTGCTCCTTGTTTTTGCTGTTTCTATGTGTGCTGCATTGTGCAGCACACATGGAAACAGCAAAACGCCATGAAAGGTTGTTTATGTGCAGGAAGGTGACCCTTTCTGCGCATAAACAATCACAAATGGTGATTTGAAACTTTTATGTATGCTGAATCGTCATTTGTGATTGTTTATGTGGAGGAAGGGACACTTTCCTGCACATAAAGAATCATTTCCTCAACGCAGGCTCCCTTACACTATGCTTCAAGGGTGCCTGCGTTGGCGTTAGGCAGCTTACTTTTGCACCAGCACCAGGGGAAATGCAGGGATGTGCCTTACTTTTGTAAATACGGTTCATCCCTGCATTCTCAGTGTGGCGTAGCCTGGCATTGGCATTTTATGCTTAATGCCACGCTCCACTATTCCTTCGAAAATAGGCCCCATCATGTCTTTTAAAATAAGGGAGTCTTTGATTAAATATATCACTGTGGAAGGAAAGTTGATTCACATGTAACTTAGGGGCATCTTTACAAGGAGTTTGCGCCGCATCATTTTTTTTTATCAGCGGCGACACTGACATTGCTCCATATTTACAAAGTGACGTATCTAGGCTGATGCGTGACTTTTCGCCAGCCTGCGTTGGTTTTTCCTTTATCGGAATCGGCTGCCTCACATTAGTTTTAATATATGCAAGGTAGGCGTTCGTACCTACAATCCCCTGTAACACTGACACAGTGGTATTTATGACTTTTATCCAAAGTGATGCATCTTTGGGAAAAGGCCAGCTAAGCTTGAGATGCGTCAAAATTCCTACGCCTTTAAAACCTAGACGTAGGAATGACGCATTGTCTGTTTCAGTGGAATTCGACCAGCTGAAATGACTTGTAGCAGTATATTCTGCAATCAAGTTACAGCCCCAAACAGGTAAGTACACACCTAAGGTAGTTAATACAGTAAATCACAAATTACACACCATTAATGACTTATGTCACACAAATGTAGGCATAGTGGTACACCTCAGTACACTATGCCCACTTGTCTGTGTGACATCCAGGACCAATGTAATAGAGTGCATTGTAAGTTTTTGACCTTTTTACAGTCTATTACATTGGTCCCCATACAGTAGGCTACTTTCGTCAGTCGATACTGATGCATCACCTCTGTTTGTCGACGCATTGTTTTAGTTGAGTCAGTTTTATGACCCACTACAGCAATGCACCACTTTTGATTGAGATGCCTTGCAGCTTTCTTCCCACGTATATGCCAACATTTCTTATGCATTTTTGGGACCTTGCACCATGGGGCCCCATATTGTAAATACGGTGTATCTATGGTGTCTTGAGGATTTTTGGGCAGGCGTGAGAACTTTTGACCCATCACTGACTTGGCGCAGAGATGCATCATTTCTTGTAAATATGCCCCTCAGTCCTCTATCTAAGCACAATTACTTACCGGTGATGTGCTTTGTTCTCTATTTAGCATCATTAAAACATTTTGGGGCATAATTGCAATGCCCCAGTGGCACTTTTATGTCACTGGAGAGCCACTTTTGTGACGCTCCGGAGGCGGAGTGTGACAGCCCATATTTACGTGGCTTTTCATGGCCTTGTAAATACGGAGTAAGGCAATGCCTTTCTTTGCATGGAAAGGGTGTTCCATGGATGTTGCTGTGGGTGTTCCCACACTGCCGCAGATGGAAAACAGCGTAAATCTGGGAAAGCACGGAAACAAATGCCTTCCCAAAGCAGGCGTAACAAAGAGAAATGTTTGAATGTCTCCTCGTTTTTTCCCCTTTCTATGTGTGCGCCTTATGCAGCACACATCGAACGATGTAAACTGCTCCTTTGATTGTTTTTGTGCAGAAAGGTGTCCCTTCAAGCACAAAAACAATCATGCCCACTACACAGCCACCCTTGCACCAAGGTGCAATGGTGCCTGCATTGGTGCTCGGCAGCAGTTTGTGCACTGGCAGAAAGGACAGGAATTTGACAGATCATGTAGGTACAGCGCATTGCTGCCCTTTTCTTTTGACGTAGGCAGCGCAGCTGGAAGGCTTGCGGCACTGCTCTGTGCCAAAATATTGTAAATAAACGCCAATGACTTTTAATACATTTGCTTAAAATTGTTTATGCTCATGTTTTACTGACACCTAACATTGTGATTACTCCAAGATTACAACTGATGGATGTACGTCGTTACAACGCATGCTTTTACAACGCATGCCTTTATGACGCAACTTTTACAACGCAAGTCGTTACAACGACTTGCGTTGGGGGGCGCTGGATAGTGAATAGTTTAATTTACTATTCCAACTCCAGTCCCCGTGGATAGTAGGGAAGGTGTTGGATAGTAAATTAAAGCTATTCCCTATCCGAGAGCACCCCCCAGCGCAAGTCGTTGTAATGACTTGCGTTGTAATGGTTGCGTCGTAAAGGTACTGCACTGTAAAAGTGGCATTGTAAACGCTGTTCCCCCAACTGATTAACCCTCTTGTAAGGAAGCTAATCATGAAGTGCTGATAGGGAGGTTTATGGGTGGGTTATTGTTGTTTACCTTTCAAAGACAAAACACCATTTAGTCTTCAAGGACCCAACAAGCCATATAGAGTAGAAGTGAATACATCAGTCCTGATTCCGAAAAGCAGTTTTGCACCCATATTGGCATCACAGGATGTGAGAAAATGTCATACATCTCTAAACTCAAGATATGGGGGTTCTCTATAGGTGATAATTGAGCACACCTCTGGAAGAGTTCAACAATAGTGGAATCACTCACTATTGGAAAAACAATCAATTTATTACTGAAACTTAAATTGCATTTATTTACCCAGCATTGGCATTACACCATCCCAGCTAGTTTAAAACAAATTCATTTCGTAATTTAACAAAATGGACAAAACAGAAGACATACATAGCATATCTGATACGGCATAAACAAGTCCTAAGCACAAAAAACTAAAAACACACATAGCCTTTGTTATTAGTTTTCTGGGTGTCTCCCAATTGATTATAGAAGAGTCCGCCTAAGGTAATTCCTTAAATATATTAATCAAACCCATGAGGGAAATATAATTGAGTCCTAAATGTTTGTGCTTGAAATTGTCCTAGACTTAAGCTCTTAAAATTGAGGATCTCCATACAAAGCAATGGTTGAGGCGTTTCGGCTCCTGCCTTTAGACCGCCTCAGGACTTTAGAACAAGGACGCAGGATACAAACAAATATACCTTACAAAGAAAATAGATATACACTCATGTCATTATTATAGAAATAGAACAATTCATATTCTTCTCAAAGCCACACCACTCTATGTCTTTACATGAGATAGTGGGCATGCCAAAATGCCACCCTTTATGTAGCTTCTCCAATCTATAATCACCAGTGGTCACTTATAGGTACTCATGCTCGAAAAACTATGGGTATGTGTGTATGCCCTTGCAGTCACTATTCGCACGAGTGCCATTCTGTGAGAAATGTAGGGGTTTGCATTGAGTGAAACTTGTTTTGGGACCCTTATTATTTTTCTGATGAATGCACCGTATGTTTGCACAAAAGCTTAATGATCTCACAGACCCTCTGAGGGAAACTATATGTAGCCTCAGTGCAAAAGGAATGCTATTTTACCAAACTGTAAGGGCAGTAGAATTCCTCTGTTGGGCATCATGCCATGACGGAGACAAACAAGCAGTGGCATAGCCAATAGGTCTTTCCATTGGGACCTGCTAGTTTTGCCAGTGTCTCCTTGGGCGATGCTCTTCAGCATTAACAAGATACTGTGTAGCATGGGCAAAAAAATAAAATATTTAGTGTACATGTGCTCAGCATGTATCTCATGCCATAACGTAAGCCCACTCTGCTTCCACTGAAAGGAACAAGATAGGGTGACGCTGACTTTTGAGCAATGGGAAATAATGACGCCAACACTGAGAAGGATTCACAGTAGAAAGGCAAGCTTCGGGTTCATCCCTAGAAACAAACTTTTCAAGCTGGAGCTCTGAAAACGATATGCTAAGCTTAATGTGATATGAGCGAAACAAAGGTTCCACTCATCTGGAAAGGGTCGCAGAATGAAAACAATGTGGGGGAAGGCACGTATGTTTATTACAAAACAAAACCAGATCTGACACTATCTACTGTCTTGTAACACAAATAACTATCTTTCACCTCACTGTATAAGTGTTGTGTTCCACAGAAATAACTCTCATACATCTTTCATTTTGGGGGTGAATAACTAAAGATAGATTCTAGCACAATTCAAAAAATCAAAGAAGGCAAGACATCACACTTAAACTACATGGTGAAAGTACTTTGAATTGAAACCAAATAATCATCTCATAAACACATAAACATCACATTACACATGTTGTGGCTTCCCAGATTGTTGTAGTGTTATCATGCACAAAACCCCGAAAGACTAAACCACTCCTAACTATAGAAAACCTTAAACCAGTAAATTCAATGTAAGGCAGGAAAGTGATGATTTTCAGGTCCCCCCAAATTTAAGGTGAGGTCCTGGAAGTTGACAGGGAAAGCAAGGCCACGCCGCGCTGAACAATTTGGTGGCGGTCCTGTCGCCCTAGGACCCCACAGGCTGAGATCTGGATTAAAAGGCAGTTTAAAGGTGTGGCCCCACAAAGCATTATTGGGCAAATTTGTGGAAAGCTATGAATTTTATAGTTGAGGCTCTGCTGCTGTGCCTGGGAGAGCCACGGGGATATTACCCTGTAGTTTTGTTGGGGCATATTAGCAAGGGCAGTATCGCCACTTTAGCGGCACTTTTTGCCGCAAAAGCAGCGATATTTTTACCGCCCTATCATCAAGCTGTTGCTAACATCTGTTAGCGACTGCTTCATGACGGAAGCGACCGTTTTGGGTGCCGCTTTGCATGTCAGCGATATTAATCGCTAATGACATGCAAAGTAGGCCTTCCCAACCAAAAGTCTACAAAAACGACCGCTAACAGACCTACCCCCTATTAGCAATGAGGCCCCGGACCAGGTTAGCGATGAAAATAGTCGCGCTAACCTCATTCCTCGCTGGTATTGTTGCGCCTGCTCAAAACACTACTTACCTATCTACACAATAAGAGGTGGATTGTGGGGCTGAAACCACCAGGGCATATCAGCAAGCATTCCCCTATCGCTGGCCTATTTGCGCTGGATTCCATGCGATGAACCGGCATTTCACCACTATCGCTGGATTAATTATCGCATTTGAGATACCCATTGCTAATAATGCGCTATCTCGGCGATAAAATCCAGCGATAGCTGGCGATAAAAAAATGTGTGGTAAGCGCGCTTTGCGATATTTACCGCAAAGCGTTGCTAATATGCCCCGTTGCTTTTTTGAGAACACAGCCATGGGTGTACCAAAACAGTCAACACTAGTTCTGTATTAGGAAGTAACACCATGACATGCTGTTTTACCTCACTGTTTAGGTATTCTATTCTGCTGAAAAAATTGTACTGCATCTTTAATTTTGGGGAGTGGATAACTAAAGATAGGTTTAAATACAATTAAACAAACGAAATCAAGACATCACAGTAAAGTGCAATGTGAAAGAGCATCGAGTTGTAGCCATATAATCAACTCCTAGAGAATATAATCACATGAACAATACATTTTACAGCCTTCCACAATGCTACCATGCACAAGGTCTCAAGAAAGCAAACAACTAACAGCTGCAAAACAAAAACTTCAACAATGGAGGACCTTGTAGAAATATTGGAAGGAAGGAAAGGTGATGATTTTCAGGTTCCCCCAACTTAGGGTGAGTACCTAGAAGGTGACAAGGGAAGCAAGGCCATGTTGTGCCGAACAATTTGGTGGTGGTCCCGTGGCCCTGGGACCACCACAGACGGAGATATGGACTATAAGGCCTTTTAAAGGTGAGACCACGCAAAGCATTATGGGGCAAGTTTGCAGAAAGCAGTCGGTTTTATACTATGGGCTCTCAAGCTGAGCCAGGGAGAGCCGTGGT
Source organism: Lissotriton vulgaris (assembly GCF_964263255.1). Lineage (NCBI taxonomy): Eukaryota > Metazoa > Chordata > Amphibia > Caudata > Salamandridae > Lissotriton > Lissotriton vulgaris. Next base: position 15,399,667 of record NC_141700.1, on the reverse strand, counting down.
AATATTTCCTTGTCGTTTTTGGGGGAATGCGGCCTTGCGTGTACTAAAACAGTCAACGCGAGTTCTGTAATAGGAAGTAACACCATGACATGGACACTCTTCGTAATCTGTGCCGATATTTAAAAATATTCTATGTGAGGAGATAAGAACAATAATTACAGCACTGTTGACTGACGAAACCTGGAGTGAGTGCTGCTGGGATGAGGGAGCACGGTAGCGGCTGGATGCCTTTAAGCTGCCACGAAAAAGACCAGCAGGAAAGGAATTAAAAAATAGTCCCGGACATGAACAGATAAGAAAGTTACCAGTAGTTGGGCAGGGCTCTGTGAGAGTAAACAAATCACAAAAAGGAGAGACAAAGAGGAAGGATTTTCCAGTAGCGCACATGTATTTTTGAATGACAATCGAAGTGAGGTAGAAAAAGGAAATGGGCGGTGTGTAAGCCCACAGAGTGGATACAGCATGTCTTGAAGAGACAGCGAATGCACTGCCTAGGCGCGACCTAAAAAGAGCACTGGCTAGGCTGGGTTATCTCAAATCTGTGCCTTCTTAAGGAAGGGGGTGTCAACAACGGTGTGTATTCTGCAGATCAAAGTCTCCCCCCAGCAACTGTTTTGAGTCTCAATCATAGTTCATATCTCATCTTGTGAAAGTCCCACCCACTCATGAAACACTAGGGATGTTTATTAGATGTTACCCTGGTGAGAGCAGATATCCGACTCCACCTTGCACCCTTCTCCTGCACAGCCTGGATTGTGTAAAAACGAGAGGTGTGCAAAACCGGTATAATTTGTTTTTATGTAATTATGCAAAAAAAAAAAAAATTTTTAAATGGCACATATTTATGTCAAATGCATAATCGACATTTTGGACTATAGTGTAGCATGAAATGCTTGCTCATGCCCAGTTAAATAACTTTGAGAATTTTGTTTAACAAGGATAATGGAAAATTACCAAAATTATGTGAGATAACACCAGCGTTACGTACATTTTGCTAAGGCCTAAATGCACCATGGGGACCCGCATGTCTCTTCTTGTGGGCAGCGGACAGTCTTTCAGAGCTGGCTTTTTATGTACTGTGCATGACCAGACCCTTCCCCCCCCTCCCCCCCCCCCCCCACCAGTGGCCCACTAATATATCTGCCTCTCTGTGTCTGAGTTGGACTCGCTACCATCTGGCCGGTGTCCAACTCTGCACAAGTATGCGACTGGTGGGCCATTTGTTGACAGACTGCCTCGTGGTGCACGGGTATCTGGGGGCTGAGGGCCTTGGAGGCACAGTGCCTCACAATCCGGTCACTGATGCTGGAGCAGGGTCCTCTGGTTACCAAATGACCACTGAAGCTCAGATCTCTCCTTGGGACAAGTGTGAGGGTATGAGAAGGGAGGAAGTCTGAAAAGTGTCCATAGTCAGATCTATCCATATCCCCCCTAAGCAGAAACATGTCCACCTGTCCCCCCTTCAGCTTGAGGGTAAGCATGGGCGGAAAATCCGTTACGCTCGCGGATTTTGCGGATTTTCGGGAAATCCGCAATCCGCGAGATTTGCGAATTTCCCGCAAAATCCGCAAATCCGCGAGCAGTGGATTTTGCTCGCGCTGCTCGCACTGTTCGCGTGAGTTCGCGCCCCGCAAATAAGTGCAAAATTGCAGAAATACGATCTTAGCAAAACTGAAAGTAACTACTTACCAGGTTCAAAAGTTCAGGCACATCATTAGTAGCCATTTCCTGTAGTGCTTCCTGAGGGGCCCCTCCAGAGTTCAGTTGCCAGTTGAAACTATTATGTGACCCTGCTCTGAACCTCAGAATAGTTACACATATGCCACAAAGGTCCTGAATTACAGCTAAGGGAGACAAGCAGGAGCCAGGCTGGAAGTTAAAATCCATTAATCAGCCCCTAATTCATTATTGTCAGTTGGGGCAGGGCAGGTGTTGTAACTAATTTTGCAACAATGAAAGCACTTAGCAAGTGCAAAAGATCACTAATCAGGGCGCACTAAGGAAGCAGGTGCCAGCTAAAAAAATATTCTGTGACACATTAATCAGCCCCAAATTAATTCAGGTCACTTGAGGCAGGGAAGGTGTGCTTTGCTTTGCCGAAAATAATGTACACTGAACAACCAGAGGGTGTGGTGATGAAACAGAGGGTGGCATGGGTGGGCCAGAGGGTGGCATGAGTAGTCAGAGAGTGGCAGTGGTGACAGAGAGTGGCAGTGATGAAGAAGAGTGTCCCAAACAGGCTGGACACGTAGAAACAACAAGTTCGCAAAACTTGCGACCCGACAGGTAAGTTCGCAAATTGCGAAATTGTAAAAACCCTCGCGAACTGGCAGAAACACGGGCGAACACAAAAAAAAAAAAATCCGCAAATTCGCGGGAATTCGCGGATTTTGCGGATTGCGAATCCGCAAATCCGCAAAATTCGCGGATTGCCAATCCGCAAAATCCGCTCATGCTTGCTTGAGGGGCCTTGGCATTCACAGATGGAGGTGACTTAGCTGGAGCTCTGAAAGTGATAAGAGATGTAAATCAGTATGCTCTTGATTGCCAACCCTAGCAATGTAAGGCACGCGGAGTGTGTATTGCGGCTTTCTTACTGGTCAGGAGACAGGGTGGTGCGATAAGGTGAACAAGGCAGGGATGCAGTATTGTTGGGACATGTTATGTTATGTTGACGGGTTTATTAAGCGCAACAGCTGCCCCAGCAAAGAGGCGTCCCGCACTAACCAGAAGAGAGGTGACAGAACATAAAAGGCCCGGGTACCTACGGAATGGGGAAGAGAAAGGTTTTTAGAGATTTCCTGAATTCAAGGTAGTTAGTGAACCCCCCGAATATGGGCTGGTAAAGAATTCCAGAGGATGGCTGCTCTGTTCCGAAAGAGATCACCAGCACGAACCCTCCTGACTCCAGGAACCACCACCAGATGTTGTCCCACAGAACGACCGCAGAAAACCCGTGGCCACTTGAGATATCTTCAGAGTCAATATGAGACGTCAACTATAAGAGGGGTCATGAACTCGGAGTGACGCACTCCCATTGAGAAAGAAGGTGCCCGTGCCCTGGTGGCGGTCACCCTCTCAGGGCTGTGTGTGCCAGGCCCCGGCGTCTGGCTGCTTCTGGCTGGCGCACTATGACGTCCTAGCATGGAGTAGGCTGGCCCGCGACGTTTGTAGGTGCCCGGCTCCGTGCTGTTGTAGTGTCCAGGTCCAGGGGTCTTCGCCAGGTCCTCAGAGTACCCCCCAGATCGGGTACGGCCTGCCACGCTGTAGCTGGGTGTCGAGGTCTTGCTCGGGACTTGGGAGCCCAGCAGTGAGGGAAGATGGTAGCTGTTGGGAGCTGGTACAGGATCCACAACACGGTATCTAGTCCGGGACCCCATGGTGTATGTAGGCGGGCGCTGGTGGGTCAGCACAGGAGCCTTTTCAGGACTGTATACTCCTGGCCCTGGCACCGTCTTCTTGAAAACTGCAAAAGAAGGATAGAGGTGATGTCAGAAGGAGGTGTATGTTGAAGGCATAAAGAAGATGACACCACTAGGTGGGGCCATTGAAATTATGCGGCAATAAATGACCAAATTATGTGGCAAGAAAATGCTAATTATGCGGGACAGTGCAGCAAATTTTGTCATAGTATGGCACGTAACACTCACTGGGCAAAGCTTCCACCTCATTATTAACAATTTAACACTCAAATACAGCAATAAGCAGCAAAAAGGTGACTAGTCGCCCTTTGGGAAGGTCGTTCCACTGCACTGCAACACGGGCTGCAGTTTTTTAGTAACATTTGATCTGTTTGAGCTGGAAAATATGTTTTTGATAAACTCTGCCGATTATGCAGCAGATGATGGATTATGTATCAAAGGTGTCAAATCCATAATTATACAGAAAATGTTGCAGCAGCAAAATCGCATAATTCCAGCGGCTCTGGTGTTACATATGACATAGTGACACTACCAGATGTTGCACGGAGTGTAGTGAGAAATGACCCCTCTTTGGCGCTCACAAACCTTCGTCCATGATGCCCACCTGGGACCTTCGTGCGAGACTGTATGGAGTAGGCTGGCCCTCCTCCCTGGCCGAAGCGAGTTAGCTGTGGGTCAACAAAGTAGCGTGGCCCTGGACTGGAGTCCTTGAAGTACACTTGGAGAGAAGAAGAGAAGGGTCAGTTGGTAAGGAGGAGAGACGCGTGATATCTCACGTGCAAGGTGAAGCTGTAGTCAACCCAAAGGAGCAGAAGTAACCAACAGGATGTGAGAAAATACCAACCACAAGGGGAAAAACCCACAGCAAGAGGAGCAACAGGAACCTTAAACACCAGCAGAGACAACAATCAGCCATCCACTGAGACATACCTCCACCATCACCACTTGTAGTGCACAAGGACATTCAAGCACCAGACAATCAACAGTATAAATTACTACTGAGATCAAGGAGCCGTACACTCCTGGCGATGGCCAGTTACCCACCAACATGGACATTAGAAATCTCGCCAGCCAATGAAAGGCATAACACAACACAGAGGGTGCATACCCATTGAACTGTTTGTTAAGAGGATGCAGGGAGGGGGAGTAGTTCTAATTGGGAAAGTTGGGAGTAGGAGGAAGAGGGTTCAGGAGTTTGCCAATAAATGACATATTGGTAAGATTATTTTGTTCTGATTCAAAATGGTGAAAAACTCATTTAAAAACTAAAAATCTAATCACTCTACCCTTTTATGGTCACTTGAATGTTGGCAAGAACTTTGCATAAGTAAAATAATATGTGAAGCTTTAACTTCCTGAAACCACACCTGCCGGGTCTAGCACTTTGGACGTTTTACGGAAATACAAATATATTGAAAATGAAAGGAAACATTTTAGTGAAAAGATAATTTTAAGAAACATCCAAAATCACACCCTTGTGTAAGAGTAGGAGGGGTACTTGGGTTTTTGGGGCTCAGGGATGGGTAATGTTTAGGGGATATGAGGGGGTTTTAAGATTTGTAGGATTCAGAGATAGGCGGAAATTAGGGCTGGTCAGGGGTTTTTAGGGTTCACGGATGAGTGAAGTGTAGGGCTGGTCAGAGGTGTTTAGGGTTCAGAGATGGGTGGAGTTAAGAGGTGGTGTTTTTTATGTTTTATGGATGGGTGGAGTTTAGGGCTGGTGAGTGTTTTTAAGTTTTAATGACGGGTATAGTTTTCTGGTGGTGAAGGGTGTTTAGTGTTCGGGAACGGGTGGAGTTTATGTCTGTTGTGTGGAGTTTTCAGGGTTATTGGATAGGTGGAGTTTATCAGCAAAAAGGCTTTTAGCTTTCAGGGGTGCAAGAGGTTAGGGGTGGTGAGGGATTTTAGGGGTCATGAATGAGTGGTTTCAGGGGTGCTGAGGGTTTTTTAAGGTTCTAGGTTGAGTGAAGTTCATAGGGGATATGGGATTTTAAGGGATGAGGAATGGGTGGGGTTTAGTCATAGAAAGGTGTTTTAGGGTTAAACAATGGGTAGAGTTTTGCCATAATTAAGTGTTTTAGGTTAAGAGAAGTGCAGAGTTTAGGAATAGAAAGGGCTTTTAGAGTTTCAGATATGAGAAGTATGTTGGGGCCAGAGATGGGTGGAGTTTAGGTATGGGGAGGGGTTTTAGGGTCATTGGATGGGTGGGGTTTAGCAGTCAAGGAGGGGTGGAGTTTATCCGTGCAGAGGCATTTTCAGGGGTCAGAGATGGATGGCAATTTTAGGTGGGGAGGGTTCAGAGAATTAAATGCCTCCAAAGTAATTGTTCAATAATGTAAATGATATAACTCTGAAATAATATCCCCTTACATAAAAATGTTTCTGAAAATAAGACCTGCCACCATTTAATTTACACCTTAAAAATAAGTATGCTGTTGCCGATTTTGATACAAAAGACAGTTTATGGATTGGTTTCTATGAAATGGTAAATGCCATTCATCCTGAATATGTCCATTAAATTATTTAGATAAATGAGTTCTCAGTAAAGGTATTTCATGAAATCGTTTTTCTATGAAATCACATACAACCACATTGTCAGAAGTGAAGTCTTGGTTCACATATTAACCAGCCGCCTAGGTTGGATGGGTGATTCATTAGGACTGGAGCCCAGTTTCAGTTGGCACCTGGTAGGTAAACAAAGATCGATGCCCTGGCGTCATGCCCTGAGCTGGTGACAAGAGACTAGGCCAGTGTGGGCGTAGCCTTAACCCTTATACCTCTCAATGGAAAAACAAATAACATGTTCCCTCAGCCATGGAGTGAATGAGCCTCGCATGTGGGGGACGAAGTGCCCTCCGCCGCCTCACTAGCATATGGGGACCGAGGGAGGTCCACCCACAGGACGCCTTCAGCAGTCCCATGTCAGGTGTTAGTGCTTCATGCAAGATTTTGCAATGCATGCTGGTACTTGAAGTTTTGTTTTTCCTATTATATAAATGCAGGCTTTGATGTGTCAGAATCAGGTGACTTAGTGGGAAGTGACAACCCGCGTGCAAAATACAGTGAAAGAGGCCCATTGGATGCCCCCACTAGCGGCGCAACAACTCAACCACATGTGCTACCCCCACTAAAACAAACCCTCAGTCTTAGCCACAGATGGGAGGGGAGACACCAAAATATTTCCTGTGCATTATTGTAAAAAGTAACATTGCCGGCGCCATCTTGTGTAATGAAGTCCCCTACGAGCGCGTAAGTGGCAACCATTTTTAGTCACTGCAGCCATTTCCCACATTTCTGGTCATCTGCACATCACCCCAGCTGCCCTCATCCGCCCCCGGGCTCTGACTGAACCCGAGCACACATACCGGGGTCGTAAAACCATGTCAGCATGACAATAACCTAGAACCACTTCCCACACCAAACCCACTTGTCCTTTCATCCTGTGCGCAATCAGGCACCCCTGATAACCTCCTCCACTGCACCTGGCTACTCAATCTGGCCCCAGGCGCTAACCGACCCCTGCAGACTTTGTTTATTGCTCATGTAACAACAGAACTTGCCTCACCAACAAAGGGGCCGGAATTTAATCAGTGACCCGACCCCTTGATCTGACCGATCCCACATGTTTTAGTTCCTGTCAGAATGTCCAGCTGCGAGATATCGATCATCTGTAAGATCAGGGTGGAGGAACATTTGCTACTGGACTTGTGTGAGAACTAGCTTAAGGCAGGGATTCCAAGGATGTTTCACTATGTAATAAAGTAACGCCAGGAATGTTTGACCATGCAATAAAGTGATGAGAGAAACATATAAAAGGCCAGGCCTCAGAAATGCAGTTAGAGCACCTCCTGACGATATCCCCGGTGTCTAATGCGATGTGCTCTCCTCTAGAGCAAATAAACGTGTTCTTCGCCTTCCAACTGCCAGCGCCTGCCTCGCTATTTTGATCGCTATTCTCAAGGTGAATTAGAGATGGTTTGCACCAAGCAGCATCGAAAGTCTTGGGAGTCTCGCTGCTGTTCATCAATTGGCGCCCCAACGTCGGGCCCATCAGCGACACGTGGGTCCAGTGAGAGAGGTCCTAACAACGGAGTGAACATCTAAACGATCGGGAAGTGCACCTGCCTGAAAGAGACCATCGTCTGGCGGCCGATCAACTGAACTTCACCGGTTCCGAACGGACCTCTCTCGAGTGACCTGCAGTCCTGACTGGGACCTTACAGGAACGCTGCATCTTTGGTGTGAGAGGACAAACGGGCGCTGGAAGGGGACGCCGAAGAAACTGTCCGTTACGGTCCGGGTAAGGTCGTGATATACAACAAAAGAAACTGATTGTTTGATTGTATTGAAATTGTTCGCCTGAATACTAGTATTCTGTTCTTTGAAGTTATTGGTAGTAATTGAGGTATTCCCTGCTTGCAAACAAGCGTAGAATAGGAATATTCCCTCTTTGCAGGCAGCGAAGGACAGGTATTGCGGACCTTTGTCCATGACCTATTGAGATATTCATATTGACCGCTTGTACGTCATGCCTGTCTTCTCAAAATTGTTTGATTGTTTTGGACCGGACCGTTTGTTAGAGGTCAGTCATCCAGCACCGCCGGAAGGCACCCCTAACAAGGACATGTATGTCAAATATGGAGTTGCCACCATTGCTTACAGCAAACTATGGCACAAATATACTAGAAAGGACCGGGTAAATCAGTGGCCACTGACGGGATCTTTCGATCTCGGTAAAATAGAAATCTTAGAAATAGCGCTCTTTAAAAAGAAAACCACGCAAGCCATGCTCGACAACTTCGGCCTCTGGCGAAAGAAAGCAATGCAACGAAAGAAAAGAGATGAAGCCAGGCAGGATAAGAAACACAAAAGTCTGCATACCAGAACTATAAAAAGTTAGAAGAGGATATCAAAGAAAGAGAGAACGATAAAAGAGAGCAAGAAGCGAAATTATCGGGCCAGTGCCCTGTTAGAACGCCTTCAACGCTGTACCCAGAGTTACCGGCTAAATAAAGAATAAACAATGACCTCTTATTGTGTCTCCTGATTATCCACATGCCACCTCCTTATGCCTCTAACCACCCCATAGTACAGCAACAAGAACAGCAAGATATCAGCGGAGACGCCACAATCGTTTCCGCTCCAATCGAGCCACTTGCACCAAGTGCCTCATCTACGAATGCATTACTGGTAGTAGGACCAGTAGAAAAGGGGTTACCCAGGATTCTGCGGTTAAGTACACACGAGCGGGCAAATATTGATAAGATAGTAAAAACCCTTGTATATAGGAGAGAAACAGAAGAGTACGTGACAGACATATGCAATTCTTATGACGCGAGCCACAAGCGATTCTTCATTGCGCGCTTCTGCTACTATGCGCTCACTGCCTATGAAGAGAAATACCAAGATGTAGGACCAGCGAGGCTAATGGCACTTTATAGAAAGTGGACATAGGAGATGAGAATGACAGCGAGATAGAAGAACTCTTCTTGTCCACGTTAGAAGTATTCCGCCATCTCGTAGAACAAGGGCGGATAGATACAGACAGAGCATCGAAGCCAGTGACTCCCCCAATGGAAAAACTGGATAACATGATGCCAATAAAAGAGGCTGCACCGTATTGGGTCCCCCCTAGAGGACAAGGGACTCATGACGACATAAATCATCTGGACGCTAAAGGAGGGTAGTGTACAATTGGGTGTATCAGCCATGGGACAGACAGGACATCCTGACATTCCGTAAATCTCTTCTAGATTTACGAAAGAATCCCACTGCCTTTTACACCGAACTAGGTACTGCTTTGGGGTCCACGATAATGACACTTGCCAACATTGACTTGTTCTTTGGGTTATGTTTGCCGGCCGATGTGTGGAAGCAGATCTGGAAGATAAACCACTCGGAATTGTTCGGTCATACCTGGGAACAACTCGACACATTAGACAAACAGCGAAATCCTGGCCAAAAACCAGTTAAAGCTATATTGGACCTCCCCGACAAAATAGTGCAGAAAGTAAAAACATTGATGCCAGAGAAAAAGATAGACTGGTTCATAGTGACAGCGTGCCGCCAGAAACCCCAAGAGGATGTCTCCGAGTATTTCTCGCGATTCGAAACAGTGTTCTCCGACTACAGTGGACAGGACATGTCCACTGCGACCGGACACTACTTGTTCATGCAGAATTATGTAAAAGGACTACTACCGGAGGTATCCCAAAAATTTGTAAAAGTAGTTGGGCAGCCTCTAAGCCAGCGGCTACTCTCCAAATGGCTCAGTACGATGAGCATCAGAAAAACGAAAATGGCAGGGCCACAGAAAAGAAAAAGAAATACTTAAAGGAAAGAGTAATGATAGCCCATCTCCAAGAGATGAATGTGGGACAGGAACCATATAAAGGAAGTTACCAACAGAATATCCCTAGATTACAGCCTCCTAGAAATGACTCAGTGACACCGTATGTAAGACGACAGGACTTGGGACAAGACCAATGTGGATTCTGCAAGGAATATAGGCACTGGAAGTCTCAGTGCCCAGCCTTATTATGAGCTAGTAGAGGCAGAGGGATGAGAGAAATGCCACATGAACAGGGAGGAAGAGGACGTGGAAGAGGGTATGCGAATGAAGCTAGAGAAGGAAGGCCAGGAAGAGTGAACACATTTGACCGCCCTAGACAGAACCAGTGCCAGCAGACAGATTACGACAATATGTATGACTTTGCATTGGATAGCCAGGGGAAAGGGAGGGATCCAGTCGAGCTCTATGTTGACCAGCAAGGCCCTTATGTCACCGCAAAGGTCCTGGGCACAGAGTCACCATTTTTAGTAGACACAGGAGCAACACGTAGTGCACTATCCAAACGACTGATTCCACGGGCACCCTTGTCTGGCTCACACATAACCTCTATAGGATTTGACGGTACGTTCTCCACCAACCCTTTGTCCAGACCAATCCCCTTCAAACTGGAAAACAATGTTATTGACACGACGTTCCTTCTCTCCTCCAACACCCCAGACGCCATTATGGGTCTCGACCTACTGAAACATTTCCGTGCGACTATCAGGTGTTCGCCAGATGGAGTACGAGCCATCTTATATGACAATCACCAGCTCTCGAGAGACAACCCCTCCCAACACATGTACCCCATCTCTGAAGCAGACACATCCCTACTAGATACTTTACCCTCGCATCTATGGGCTAAAGCTGATTCTGACGTAGGACGAATGATGATCGACCAAGTACGTGTGACTATACAGCCCGACGCAACCTTACCGAAAATACCCCAGTACAAGATATCGCCAGAGGGTCGAGAAAGCCTTGACCGAAATCATACAGTCACTCGTAGAAGCGGGAGTGGTGGTAGAGGTAGTGAGCAATGTTTGTTATAGTCCCATTCTACCAATCATAAAGAGACAGGGAGAGGGAGATGGAAAGGCCTACCGCTTTATCATCGACCTACGAGAAGTAAACAAAATAGTAGTACCACAGTATCTAGTAGTTTCTGACATCACCACCATCCTAACCCTGATTCCGTCAACTGCTACCACTTTCACTGTTATTGATCTCAAAAATGCTTTCTTCTCCATACCCATTCACCAAGACAGTCGCTATCTCTTCGCATTCACTCTAAGATCCCGCTCATATAGATTTTGTCGAGCACCCCAGGGGTACATAGAGAGCCCGAGCATCTATAACCAGGCGCTCAAGAGACAGTTAGATGCAGTTCAATTGCCGAACGGAGTGGTGTTGATACAGTATGTGGAGGATATCCTTCTAGCAGCAGACACCACTCCACTAGCTGTCAGAGCCACCATCCAAGTCCTACACTTCCTTGCGGACAATGGCCACAAAGTTTCTCGAAAGAAATTGCAGTTCTGCCAGCCACAAGTGACCTATTTAGGTCACCTCTTATCGAAAGAAGGAAGAAGACTCACACCCGACAGAATCCAGACAATCCTAGACACTCCCATTCCCAAGAATCAGAAGCAGGTCCGCTCTCTGATAGGCCTCACCTCATTCTGCCGACAATGGTTACCAAACTTTAGTCTCACTGTGAAACTTATTCTCTCCCTCCTAGCCAAAGACACCCCCTCACCTTTCCCCTGGACACATGAATGCCAGTCAGCAGTCAAAGAATTACGAGATGCCTTCTGTTCAGCTCCTGTTCTAGGTACCCCAGACTACTCCAAACCATTCTTTCTCTACACTCATGAAAGGGAGGGATGTGCATTGTCCGTCTTAACACAGTCGATTGGTCACAAACATCGCCCATGTGCATACTTCTCTGCCACCCTCGACCCAGTAGCTAGAGCATTGCCAACGTGCTTGAGCGCTGTGGCAGCTGCAGCAGTATCCATTCGCCAGAGCCAGGGAATAGTGCTCTCAACCCAATCACCATGTTGGTACCCCATGCAGTCGACACACTACTGAACCAGACCAAGACCCAACATCTGACTAGCGCACGACTGACAGGTTACGAGTTGACCCTGCTAGCACCTCACATCACCCTGAAGCGATGTACCACTCTCAATCCAGCCACATTTTTACCTATACCTGACAATGACCCAGGTGTGTCTCCACTGCACGATTGCGAGACCCTCACTGACGAACAGACAAAGAGTAGAGTAGATCTCCGAGACACTGCCTTCCTAGAACCAGACAGGGAACTATGGGTAGACGGCTTGTGCCTCAAACTTCCCGATGGCACCACCTCAGCAGCATATGCCGTAACCACAGCCCGAACCATCCTAGAAACAGCCTGCATTGCCCAGTGATCCGCCCAAGCAGAAGAACTCATTGCCCTTACACGAGCGTGTATTTTAGCGGCTGGCACGACAGTCAACATATACACTAATAGCCAGTATGCCTTTCGGGTGGTTCATCATTTTGGGCTCCTTTGGAGGGAAAGAGGGTTCCTGACATCACACGGCACACCCATCCTACACGGAGATCTAGTCTCAGCATTGACGGAAGCAGTCCTCCTCCCCAAGCAGCTAGCAGTGATTAAATGCCAAGCACATAAGAAAGTGACTGACCTCATTGGCCAGGGAAACGCACTAGCTGACATTACTACCCGAACCACAGCCCAGGACAGAACCACGACACGGATGTACGTGACCAGGTCACAAGCAGAACAATGGACTGATGCTAGAACGACTGTAAGGGACATACAAACGACAGGCACACAGGACGAACTGACTGAATGGACTCGGGTGGGACTAAAAGACGAGGAAGGCTGCTGGAGGACAAAAGACGGGGACAAATGGCTGCTACCAAATGCCTATCTGATCCCTATATTGACCATGGCACATTTACCCGCACACATAGGATCTGCCCCCATGACCGAACTGATCACCAGAGTATGGCATAACAGTAAGAAAGCGAGAATCAGCAAAACGACTAGTACAGCAATGCATAGTATGCCTGCAACACAACCGGCACCGTAGTGCCACGGGGAGGGTTTGGAGTCCCCGACCATCCCTTTGAAGTCCTCCAAATGGACTACATCCAGCTAGAAAGGTGCCGCGTTCTTAAATACGTACTGGTGATCGTGTGCGGTTTTAGTAAATGGGTGGAGGCTTACCCCACCAGCGACAACACCGCCTTAGCCACAGCGAATGTGTTACTAAAATAATTCTTCCCCCGATATGGCCTTTGTAGAATTTTATGCAGCGACAATGGCCCCCACTTCGTAGCTGAAGTTATACAAAACATATTGAAGGGGTTGGGGGTGAAGCAAAAGTTCCACGCCGTTTTCCACCCCCAATCAGTGGGCCTGGTCGAGAGACACAACGCTACACTAAAACTGAAGCTAGCAAAAATAGTCGCCACAACTGGGTTGAAATGGCCAGATGCTCTCCCACTGGCATTGCTATCAATGCTCTCCACCCCAACAAAACACTGACTGACCCCCTATGAAGTGTTCTTTGGCAGACCCATGAACATTTGGGCGGCACCAAAGCCAACTTCCATCCACGATGTCCCGGACATACTAATGTCTGATTACCTGTACAAGTTAACGAGTGAACTAACTCTTATTCACCAACAGGTGCTGCATGCCATTCCAGACGTGTCCAGGGGCCCAGGACATGATATCAAACCTGGGGACTTCGTGCTAACCCGTAATTTCCAGAAGTCGAAGAGTCTAGAACCCAGGTGGACGGGCCCCTGGCAAGTCCTGATTACCACGTGAACCGCCCTTTGTGTAGAAGGAAAGAAAAACTGGGTGCATGCGCACCACTGCAAAAGGATACCTCCAACACTGACGGCCCTCGGAGAAGTGAACAGCCAGGAAGAGCTCCTGAACAAAGACCGACCAGCCCTGAGTTGCTATCCACAAACAGAGACACTTGAATTGGCAGAGTATTCTGACCCCACGGTACCATCCAAGGAGGGGTACAACTTGAGATCAACGAAAGGAGAGTGCTCCAACAAAGCAGGCCACTAACTGAATCAAAAGTATCAGATCGGTAGCTAACACTACAAGGCTACCGGGAGATACGCTAGACGAAGGTATGTGGTCCTGCCAGTCGTCGAGTCTCTTGAAGGTGATGGAAGATCCCGGACGACCGAAGAACCACTGCGACGACTCCAAACTTGCCAAGCTGCACAGTGCAAAGACAATAACTCTCATGGCAGCACCTCTCACCTGCCTCTTGCTGATTATTGCCATCTGGTACCTTGAAGAAAATGCTCCCGCTTACTGGACAATGTCACCCACCGTGCAACCCACCACCGAGAGGGAACACTATCTGGTGTCACTGTCCCCACGCCTCCGAGAACGGCGCAGAGAGTTCTGGAACAATTCTTTCGTACAGTTATTGCACCAACACAATCCTGCCACAAATGCCACGAACTGTTGGATCTGTGGGTTGCTACCTCATGCCACTGAACATTCCATCCCGTTCATCCCTTCACCCTTCTCTGTTCATCGGTCCTGCCTTGCCTGGTTAATGCTCCTGCAAGAGAGCTACAAAGACAATGCCACCTCTGATGGAACCATCAAACAGTTTTACAATGAGTTCTGGTTGAACAAAACAGAGAGACACTCTGCTCCCTTCTGCCCTCTGACATCAAATGCAACCTTTCCTATGAACATTCCCGCCAAAGAAAGAATTGAAATGCAAGTGTACCACAACCCAGCAAGACCAACCTTTTCCTAGCTGAAGAAACAAACTGCTGCATCTCTGACAGTGGCCCTATCTGTGGTGAACGTCTCAGGCCTTGTCTGCATCAAAGGCCATGGGACTAAGATCATAGGTCACAGCTTTTGCCAAATAACAAGGACTCTCAACACTGCCGACCCCCCTTCACTTGTTGCATCACCCAACATGTACTTTATCTGTATTACCAAAGCCTACACCTGGCTCCCAAAGGGCTGGGAGGGCACTTGCTACATTGCCTTTGTTCTGCCACTAACCTACACAGCATCTGCCGCCCATCACAGAGAAAGGCGGTCCAAAGACACAGAACAAGCAGGCTCGCCGCATCCCAGTTCCTTGATGCAGCAAGAGGACTCGTCCCGCTATGGGGCCCAATGGCAAACAGCCGAGCCATCCGACACCTAGCAGTAGAAACAGCCTTGAACATCACAGCTGGCATCCTCACCAACAACACAGCCGAGCTTCAGGCGGTCCACTTGGTAGCTTTACAGAACCGTCTTGTTCTAGACGTGGTACTAGCAGACCGCGGAGGAGCATACTGCATTATCGGTGCCAGCTGCTGCACTTTTGTCACTGACAGCTCGCCTTCAGTCTACAAGGCAATTGAACATCTCCACATGCTGGCATAAGAGATCCACCAAGAACCAGAGACTTGGACACTGGGAAACTGGTTTTAGGGCATATTAAAAGAATGGGGTTGAAAGATATTGATGATCCTCTTAGTTCCGATTTTAATAATATGTAGCTGTTGTCTGGGGATACATTGCATTTCACCCCTGTGTTCTCTTTGTTTACATTCTCTGTGCTCTAAGACTTTGGACACTCGATGCGAAAACATGAAAGCAATGTATGACAGAGAGGTGCAGGACATTATGGACATTGACGTGAACTAACAAGCTGGCCCCTATATGTTCAAAGGGGCGACTGTGAAAAGTAAGACAGGAAGATCATTTACTCCTGCGATGCTTTGCTCAACTTGAGGGGCTCTAGTTGTGATGTTGGTAGACAGTGGGATGTCCTGGACAATCTTCGTAGGACATGCCCGGTTTGTAATTTCTGTTTTAGGAACCAGCTGCCCTATCCCTCTTCCCCTGTTTCCGACGAACCTAGGATACAGGCAGCACTTATTAACGCACGATCGATGGTCAAGCATGTGTCTGATACCTTGGAGCGGTTGTCAGATGCCAAATTGGATGTTCTTTTTATTACGGAGACGTGGCTCAACGAGTCTTGTGCCCCATTCCTAGGGGCTACAAAATTGCCAGGGCCAATCCGGGATCTGGGAGAGGGGGGGGGGGGGGGCTGGATGTGTTTAGGGATTCATGGTCCCTCACGAGTGAAGCTATAGGGGATTGGGCGGAGGGGGAAGCCCTGGATTTTGCCCTCACCATCACCACTCACTTCACACTGGGTGGGACTCTGGTTTATCGTCCGCCATGTCCTCCTGGAGCTTTTCTCAAGGCATTTGATGATATCATTCTCCCTGGTGCCCTCCCCTACCCTAAATTTCTCCTTTTAGGAGATTTTAATATCAAGTTCAAGTTTAAGTTCAAAGATTTGTATAGCGCACTACTCACCCGGAGGGTCTCAAGGCGCTTGGGTGGGGGGTACTTTACTTATCGAATATCCAAGTTTTTAGTTGCTTTCTGAAGGAGAGGTGGTTCTGTACAAGGCGGAGGTGGGTGGGGAGAGAATTCCAGGTTTTGGCCGCTAAGTAGGAGAAGGATCTTCCCCCCATGGTGGATCTATGGATGCGCGGAATTGCGGCGAGGGCTTGATTGGACGATCGTAGTTGGCGGGTGGGGGTGTAGAAGGACAGTCGCGTGTTGAGGCATTCGGGTCCTAGGTCGTAGAGGGCTTTGTGTGCGTGGGTGAGGAGACGAAACGTTATTCTCTTGTTGACGGGGAGCCAGTGGAGGTCTTTCAGGTGACTGGAAATGTGAGCTTGACGGGGGATGTCCAGTATGAGTCTAGCTGAGGCGTTTTGGATGCGTTGGAGTTTTTTCTGTAGTTTGGCTGTGGTTCCAGCATAAAGGGTGTTTCCGTAATCCAGTCAGCTTGTGATCAGTGCATGGGTGACCGTCTTTCTTGTTTCGGTGGGGATCCAGCAGAAGATTTTTTTGAGCATGCGTAGGATGTTGAAGCATGAAGATGAGACGGCGTTGACTTGTCTGGTCATCGAGAGGGAGGAGTCCAGGATGAAGCCCAGGTTACGTGCGTGGTCCGTAGGTTTGGGTGCGGTTCCCAGGGCCGGTGGCCACCATGAGTCGTCCCAGGTGGAGGGGGATGATCCTAAGATGAGGACTTCCGTTTTGTCCGAGTTCAGTTTTAAACGGCTGTTCTGCATCCACTCGGCTACTTCTTTCATTCCTTCGTGTAAGTTGGTTTTGGCGGTGTTTGGGTCATTGGTGAGGGAGAGGATCAGCTGGGTGTCGTCTGCGTAGGAGATGATGTTGAGGTTGTGTTGGCGTGCGATGGATGCGAGGGGACTCATGTATATGTTGAAGAGGGTGGAACTGAGTGATGATCCTTGTGCTTGTGGTACGCCGCAGATGACTTCGGTGACCTCTGATCTAAAAGGGGGGAGGCGGACTCTCTGGGTTCTTCCAGCGAGGAACGAGATGATACAGTCCAATGCTTTTCCTTGTATTCCGACTTTGCTGAGGCGTTGTATGAGGGTGCTATGACAGACTGTGTCGAAGGCTGCGGAGAGGTCAAGTAGGATGAGGGCAGCTGTTTCTCCGTTGTCCAGTAGAGTTCGAATGTCGTCTGTTCCTGCGATGAGGGCCGTTTCGGTGCTGTGTTTGGCTCGGAAGCCGGACTGTGAGGGGTCGAGGGATTTGTTGCATTCGAGGAAGGCGGCGAGCTGACTGTTGACGGCTTTCTCAATAACTTTGGCAGGGAATGGGAGGAGCGATATGGGGCGGTAGTTCTTAAGTTCAGTGGGGTCTGCTGTGGCTTTCTTCAGAAGGGCGCTGAGTTCGGCGTGCTTCCAGCTTTCCGGGAAGGTGGCGGAGTTGAGGGAGCAGTTAATGACGTCTCGGAGATGGGGTGCGATGATGGAGTCTGCTTTGTTGAAAATGCAGTGGGGACATGGGTCGGTTGGTGATCCTGAGTGGATGGAGTTCATCAGGCGGATGGTGTCTTCAGTGGTGATTGGGTTCCAGGCGCAAAGGTTGTTGGAGGGGGGTTTAAGTTCGGAGGTGGGTGGAGTGGACTGGTCTCCGGACTGGTTTTCAAAGCTGTTATGTATGTCGGCGATTTTGTTGTAGAAGAAAGAGGCTAGGGAGTCGCAGAGGTCTTGGGAGGGAGTGATGTCGTTGGTGCCGGTGGTGGGGTTGGTAAATTCTTTGACGATGTTGAATAGTTCCTTGCTATTGTGGGCGTTGTTGTCAAGTCGATCCTTGAATGCTGATTTCTTGATGGATCGAATCAGTTGGTGGTGTTTGCGGGTGGCGTTCTTGAAGGTGGTCAGGTTGTCAGTGGTTGGGTTTTTTCTCCAAGCTTTCTCGAGGGTGCGACATAACTTCTTGGATTTCTTAAGGTCATCGTTGAACCAGGGGGCTTTTTTGCTACCTTGCTTGATTTGATGGTTTTTCAAGGGTGCTAGTTCGTCGGCGCTGTGGGTGATCCATTGTGTGAGGTTGGTGGCTGCTTGGTTTGGGTCCGATGTTTTGGCAGGAGGGTTTTGGTGAAGCGATGTGAAGAGCTGGTCGGTAGTAATTTTGTTCCAGTTTCTTCGGGAATAGGTTGTGGGGGGTTGTGGGTCGTGGTCTTTTTGTAGTTGAAGTGAACGCAGCTGTGGTCCGTCCAGTGGAGAGCTGTGGTGTGATTGAAGGAGATGTGCTTGCTGGAGGTGAAGATTGGGTCGAGCGTGTGTCCGGCATAGTGGGTGGGGGTATTGACAAGTTGTTCGAGTCTGAAGGTTGGCCAGGTTGTCCAGAAGGGTGGTGGTGTTGCAGTCGTTTTTCTTTTCCAGGTGGTAGTTAAGGTCTCCTAGTAGAATGCAGTCCTCGGAGGGGAGGGCGTGTGGGCTGATGAAGTCAGTGATGTCTTCGCTGAATTGTGTGCGGGGTCCTGGTGGCCTGTAGATGAGGGTGCCTCTGAGTGTGGTCTTGGGTTCGGTGTGGATCTGGAAGTGAAGGTGTCCGGCGGTAGAGAGGTTGTCGTCGTAGCTGGTCGTGATGCGGATGGTGTTCTTATGGATGATGGCGATGCCTCCTCCTGTTTGGTTGGTGCGGTCCTTTCGGATGATCTTGTATCTGACCGGGATGACTATGGCGATGTCGGGTGCTGATGAAGCGTTCATCCAGGTTTCTGTAAGGAAGGCGACATCCGGCGATGTAGTGTCGAGTAGGTTCCAGAGTTCAATGGCGTGTCTGTGGACCGAGCCGGTGTTGAGCAGGATGCACTTTAGGTGGTTAGTGTCGGAGCTCTGATTGGAGTCTGTGGATTTGGTGTGGGTCCTGATGCAGTCGAACTTGCAGGAGTGGCAGGTGAAGGGTCCATGGGTGTGTCCTGGGGCGGCTTGGTATCAGTTTGGTGGGTGGCCGGGGTTAAGGGCTGAGAGGGTTGCGGCGTCTTATGTTATGCGGGCGGAGTGGATTTTGCGGGGGCCAGGGGGTCTGGCGCTGGGCGCGGTCCAGGCGCCGACAGCCGTAGACGGGCTTACCTTTGGCGCACCTTCGGCGCGCATGGGGCGCGTCCGCTGCGCATGAACGCTGCGCGCAAAAGTATCTGACATATGTGGATAGTGGGGGGGGCGGAGGGAGGGAGGAGCAGCTGGGAGGCGGGAGCGGGGTGTAGAGGACGGGCTCCGAGGCACAACAACAAACAAGATGGCAGCAAAAGCAAAACCGAAACAGGTTGGGGCACAAAGCGAACAATGCACAGAAGAGCGAAACAAATTAAGACTCGAAAAATGAGATATGTAAAAGTCAGGGTTAAAGTGCTATTCAATTTAAGCAGGCAGCAGTTCTGTAAAGCGCTAAGCAATGTGAGCGGCACAAAGCGAGCAATGCACAGATGAGCAAAACAAATTAAGACTGGAAAAACGAGCAATGTAAAAGTCAGGGTTAAAGTGCTATTCAATTTAAGCAGGCAGCAGTTCTGTAAAGCGCTAAGCAATTAAGCGCAGCCCAACGATACCACAGGAGACCAGGGAGCATGGGGAGCGACCGCTTCTGAAAGCGTTGCTCCAAAGGCGAGGGTTCTCTTGGATTCCCTGGGCCTCGCCCAGCTGACTCAATATGTGATGCTTCCTTCTCATGTGGGCGGCCATCTCATCGACCTGGTCTGCTCCAACTTCCCCATCCAAGTCGCTGATGCTGAGCCTGTAACGTGGTCCGACCATTTCCTGATTAGGTTCTCCTGGCCGTATGGGAGGACGTGTAGATACCCTGTCCCACTTCCCGCTCCACAATCCAGGAAGATTAAGCTCCCTGCCCTCACTATGGCCTTAAGCCAGTCTCGTCCGGCTCCCGCCTCAGATTTAGAAGGGGCGGTGGGCAATTTCGATCACTGGATCAGTCAGGGGGTCAGTGCCAGCTCCAAGGCTAATAGTAGTAGCATTCCGCGCTCTCTCCCTTTGCAACCCTGGTATTCCTCTAAGCTCAGGTACCTGAAACTGGGGTGCAAGAGGCTGGAGCTCTGTTGGCACAAGAATTATTGTATGTCAGCAAAGACGACCCTGCATTTGGCACAGAGGGAGTACTATTTGGCCATTAGGATGGCAAAAAACGACTACTTTGCCGGGAGATTTGCGCTGGCTCTGAACAATAGTAAGGAGATCTTTGCTATTGTCCGGAGCTTCCTATCTCCCTGTGCAGAACAAAGTTCGCTACCTGTATCCCAGGAATGGTGTGAGGAGCTATCCACCTTTTTTGTTGACAAGATTCTAAAGATTCAGGATAGTGTTGGCCCACCTTCCAGAACTATGGAGACCCCCTCCCTGGAGACCTCCCCTATTTTGTGCGCTGTCTCTGCCCGGCTCACCTCATGTCTGCCCACTACCGAGTCAGACATTTTAGCCATTCTTGGGACTCTTAAGTCTGGCTCTCCCGCAGACTCTTGTCTGGCTCGGGTACTATCTGGTGTAGCCGAGGGGGTTTGTCCAGCAGTAGTGGACATTGTTAATCTTTCCCTTCAGTCCGCCTCGGTACCGGTCCATTGGAAACAGGCTAAACTGTTACCCCTCCTGAAGAAACCCTCACTCGACCCTCTCCTTCCTGCCAACTACCGGCCTATCTTGCTCTTACCAGCTTTGGCAAAAGTCTGCGAGAAGGTGGCCTTTCGGCAGCTTGAGGCGTTCGTGGAAGCATCAGGTGCTCTCCACCCTGCTCAGTCGGGGTTTAGATCTGCCTACAGCACGGAGACTGCTTTGGTGGAAATGTCGGAGGCTATCAGAGAGTGTCTTTACGGGGGCGGCAGGGCGGCCCTGATTTTACTCGATCTCTCTGCCGCCTTCGACACGGTACCCCACCAGTTGCTCCTGGCCAGGCTATCTGCTATCAGGATTTCGGGCTTGGTCTGGGATCAGGTCAAATCCTTTCTGGACTCCCGGTCGCAGCAGGTCTGCATGGCTCCTTGTGCCTCCTCTGTCAGGAACCTGACAACGGGGGTTCCGCAGGACTCCACTTTGAGTCCTCTGTTATTTAATATATACTTAACCCCTTTGGTTTACCTGGCATAGGGGCTGGGAGCCAAAGTAATAGCGTATGCTGAAGACACTCAGCTGCTATTTACTTGGAGGGGCTCGGACCTGGACACAGACACCGCCGAGACGTGCCTAGCTGCAGTCTTTCACTGGCTGGCCCAGGCCTCTCACAAATGCAATGAGGATAAATCGGAGGTCCTCCTGTATGGCCAGTTTCCTTCGGACTTCAGAAACTGCCTATGGCCAACTTACTTCCCTAGCCCGCGTTCTGAGGGCGGACCTGCGAAAAATCTGAGGTATTGTTTAGCAAGGACCTACGATTTAGCGAGCATGGAAAAAATCTGACGGGAGTTTGCTTTGGTACCCTCAAAACACTCAGAAAAATGGTCCAGCTGCTCCCGAGAGTTGCCAAAGAGATGATTACCCGTGCCCTGATCTTGTTGAGGCTGGACTATGCCAATGCGTTGTTCATAGGCATGCCTGGTTATCTTCTGCGCAAACTCCAAATTATTCAGAATGCCACGGCTAGACTCCTTTTTAATACATCAAGGAGATCCAGCGCGCTGCAATACATACGGGAACTTCACTGGCTGCCTGTGGTTCAGCGAGTGCAGTTTAAAGCTATTACTCTGGCTCACCGGGACTTGCATGGACATGGTCCTACCTATCTCAGGAAGCGCTTTGCCTTCTATGTTCCGAATCGACATCTCTGATCTGCTTCTGTCAGCCGGATGATCATCCCGCGTTTCCGCAGAGTGCAGCTGGGAGGCCAGTCACTCTCTGTCAAAGCAGCTGAGGCATGGAATGTGCTACCTCCTAACCTCCAACTTATACAAGAGTTCTAACTCTTTAAAAAGCATCTAAAAACACATATTTTCAGTAAGACCATGTAATTTGACTTCTGTCTCTACCCCAGCTCTCTCCTGCGCCAGGACACTCAAGAGTAACAGTGCTCGCTACAAATTCACTATAACATAACATAACATAACATATGCTAGCAACAAGTATGCATTTTATCCACATGCTAGTAACAGGTATGCATGTTGTCCACATACTAGTAACAGGTAGGCATGTTGTCCACATGCTAGTAACAGGTATGCATGCTCCCCACATGCCAGTAACAAGTACTCGTGTTGTCCACATGCTAGTAACAGGTATGCATGATGTCCACATGCCAGTAACAGGTATGTATGTTCTCCACATCCCAGTAACAGGCATGGTCTGTGTGACTTGTTAACAGAAGCAACAGGACAACAAGACCAAGGTTTAGCACAACCAAAACACTAGTCCAAATGAGAGTAAAGATGGTGCAGCACACTTCCCGTGCCCGTTGTCCCTGGGAACAGATACAACAACCATATTTAAAGACAGAATGGAAGGCGCACTCAAAGGAATTACGCAGGAACTCGTAATCTTGAATTTTCTTTTCTTTATTTAGGTAATTATACCAAAAAGGACATACACAGCCAACGCGTTTCGTTACGTGTTGTAACTTTGTCAGGGCTAGGTCTGTGATGTTGATGTGGAATAGTAAATGACTAGTGAAGTACAAAGGGTAGACGTGGTTCGAGGCGGGTACCGTAGCAGGTAACAGAAAATCTAAATCATGCATTGGGTGACGCTGCTACAACGTGCCTGGTTCCAAAAGCAAGAAAAAAGTGGCCTGCCGCCGTTGATAAGAATCAATACTGATAGGTACAGGAATCTTGTATCTATGATATAACTAATGATCGTTTTTATCCTGGATGTAGCTCGAACCCGTGTTACCGTGCCGGGAGCCCGTCATTCTTCATTTGGGGAGACTATTGTGTCCAGTGGGTCGTTGTCCTGATTTGTGACGCGGCCCAAGAGTACACATCGCACCAGCTATTTAGGAGTATCAAAGGTGTTGCTGATCTGGTCTCCAAACATGAGTGCCGCTGGGCCCCACCTGCAAGCATCTGCTCAAATGAATATGGACAAAGTGTGAGGAATACAGTTATACATCAGCTGGTTTCAAGTGTGCATCCATGTTTTACAAACTGCAGGCAGTGAATGGTGCAAGCTTCCGTAGCACCCAAAACATGTAGAGAAGGAGCCAGTTTCACCCACACGAGGGATAAGCACCAGCAGCAGCACAGCAAGCTTCACTCACACACGAAACAAGCAGAACAGAGCTGAACTAATTGATGGAGCAGGCTCTGCAGCAGCAGTGACACCTTCATTCTCCCGCTGTGCCCCTCATTAAAGGTAAACCCCTGCCCACGCTACTTTAGACAGATACCGCAGTGCTCATGGCACGCACACCAAGGGCTCTGCACCAGTGGATGAACGCATGTGTGGACTCTGTGGCCTCTCTTGACTCACAGACAAACGCGGCCACATCCCACCTATGGCCTCTGGCCCTAAGAGCAGACCCCTCTCGAAGAGGATGGTTGCCGCCCATACCATAAGTATTAATAATACATTTTCTTACCCAGGTGTTATTTTCTCTAACTATGGTTCATGGTCGGCAAACATTGCGCACCGCTCCACTGAATCTTTAGCGGCAAACGGTACATTAAGCAGACTTCCCCAACCATCAGGGCGGCGCTGTGGCTCCATTGGTACAGGCATATTCATCACAATGATTGCCGATTGCTATGTGTGGGGCCAAGATGTTCAGCTATACAGACTGTAATGTAGAAAGCTTTTATATGTCCCTATTCTGGCATCACATTTTATTCACCATGCAAGTGGGCTTCTCAGCATAGCTCCATCTGTGTCAGTGGGACACGACACACATGATTCCTCCTGGTACACAGTTGTTAGACCGCCTCCGTGGTCCTTGCTTGTAACGCGACATCCAAGAGGACCATCACCATTGAGTCACTTATGAGAGGGTTCAGCCCCCTCTACGCTCTTGCCATTCTACATGGTTTGTCCGCACTTTGTGACTTACCTACTGATTTCCTAACTCCCCACAGCAGAAACCAGTTGTGCAGGCCAGTTTTCACATTTGTTCTTTTGCAACTCATGCTGATGATCGCTCTTTCCTCAGTGGTCTCGTATACCTAACTTTACACTATCCTATTTACCTCTTTCTTGTTTTAACGCCACCACCTTTCTTTATTAGGTTGGGTTGGCATATGTACCTTTGGCTAATAGCCCAGGGCACATGCAGCAGTTTTTTTACCTCTGTGGGTGAGTCTCCCATCCTTCAATCACGTGTCATGTGGATATAATGGTTTCACTACGTCCATTGTTTTGACTGTAGTTACTGTCTGTTGTGTTGTGGTATAACCATGTGACACAGGTCTTAGCCTGTTATCTTTAATAGCGCACTACGTTGTCTTTTTGTTTTTATCACAGGTTTCACTAAACTACAGGACCACTGGTCCAGTATAAAACACTGTTGTTATTTAGTATTTGACATCTATTGATAGGTCCCAACAACAACGGCCCCAACAACCCTAGGATGCCTGGCTTCACCTTGGGGGTGCCCAGGAGTGGGCACTTCACAGGGGAAGGCCAGGAAGGGTTCCTCAGCGGTATTCGTACAAGCGCCGAGATGTCTCATGGTGATTCGTGCGCTATACAAGTGCCATTACATTACATAGGTGCATTTGATTCACTTATTGCAGTAGCTAAATGTCGATCCTGATGAAGGCCACGATACTCTATAAGTCCAAAGGCTGAAACATGTGCATCATACTTTAATGCTGTTGTCCCTAATGTCGGCAGTTGCATTACTAGCAATTTGTTTTTAATCCTATCACAAGATATCTGAACAAAGTTTCCCATATAGCTGACCTTGTAGCCAGTTTTAACCACTTTTCACTCCAGCACTGCACTTCACTTTCACATAGGGTTTTAGAACAACCCTCCTCTCAAACATAAAACATCCCTGTGCTCTTCCCTTGCAGCGAGGGGGTTGTAGCCCTCGTCTAGACTAGGTTTCTCACTCGAAGAGGCACCCCTATGATGAAGCATGACACCTCTGGTGTGTGAGGGGAACCGTCCTTAAAAGGGATCCCCCTCCAGTACATGGTTGACAAAGTCCACTTGTATCTCAGACTCTTGCCTGTGGGTTCTTTTTGTGATAGTTACTAAGAGTGGGGAGGTTGCCCACGCAGGTCCTTAAATCTTCTCCTAGCCATCCTTGTGTGCATTCTTATCACATTTTATTTGCCACAAGGAACGCGGACTCTGCTATATTACGGATTTGATTATGTTAAGGCCTCTTTTACTGTGTCTATCTATCTGGCAAAATACTGAGGCAATTCTCTCTAGAGATATTATAAATGACCGTCTGTCTCTGGATAAAGGTCTGTCAGTTCCCTGGATCGCGTATGTGAAAGCTGAGTATTTGAAAGTTGGGCTACATTCGATTTTTTGGGATCCTCTACTCAGTACTAGCATGAATAGGAAAACTGTAGCCGGTGTATTCTTCGAACAGGCTGAATCCCAGAGGATAAGGAATCTGACAGGGTAACCAAATGTGATGAGTGATCTGAACAAGTCAGAAATATTCAATGTGCACGTGGCTGTTGGGAACTCTCCTTGCTCTTCCGCTTTAGATCAGATAGACAGAAGTACTAGCTATGTTTTCCTTCAGACTTTGTTCCTAATCTTGAAGTCAAAGTGTATCCCTGTGATGGCGTGTCCACCCAATCTATGCTTCATTTTCTGTTTTTTTTGTAAATGTTATGCCATGTATACTAGACTCTTTTTAAACCCTTTAAAAAAAGTATCGTTCACATATTGTCCAATGTAGACCTGCTTTTAGATTTTTATTGTTATCAACCAGTGAAGAGGCAGTTTTGCACATTGGGTCGTTTTTAAAACCGGCTGTCTGTGCATGGAGATCCATGTTGTTTTAGCAATATACTGTGCTGCTTATTGTACTGATATACACACATTTTATGTAATGTAGCCTAAAGTTTGTATGTACCGCGAGCTACTTTTATGGATGTTTTGTGCCTCCGAATAAAATTTGAATTGATTGATTGACACCTTCATTCAGACATTGGATGATACAGCAGTAGCAGCAGTGCACGCTTCAGTCACACATATTACAGGTGCAGCATAGCCAGAAGCCACAGCACAAGCTTCCATTCACCCAAAACACTCTCACACACACACCAAATGTGTACAGCAAAGGCATCAGTGCACCATTCACTCAAAACAAGACGCACACACAGCAGGAGTACTACAAGCTTCACTCACACAGGATAAATACATCATAGAGAACCGTATTGCAAGCTTCGTTTATACACACAATGGATATAGTAAAGAAAACACCAGTGCAAGCTTCCATTCACCCAAAACACTCTCACACACACCAAATGTGTACAGCAAAGGCATCAGTTCACCATTCACTCAAAACAAGACGCACACACATCAGGAGTGCTACAAGCTTAACTCACACCGGATAAATACAACATAGAGAACAGTATTGCAAGCTTCGTTTATACACACAATGGATATAGTAAAGAAAACACTAGCGCAAGCTTCCATTCACCCTAAACACTCTCACACACACCAAACGCGTACAGCAAAGGCATCAGTGCACCATTCACTCAAAACAAGACGCATAGACAGCAGGAGTACTACAAGCTTCACTCACACAGAATGAATAGAACATAGAGAACAGTATTGCAAGCTTCGTTTATACACACAATGGATATAGTAAAGAAAACACCAGCGCAAGCTTCCATTCACCCAAAACACTCTCACACACACCAAACGTGTACAGCAAAGGCATCAGTGCACTATTCACTCAAAACAAGATGCACACACAGCAGGAGTGCTACAAGCTTCACTCACACAAGATAAATACAACATAGAGAACAGTATTACAAGCTTCGTTTATACACACAATGGATACAGTAAAGAAAACACCAGCGCAAGCTTCCATTCACCCAAAACACTCTCACACACACCAAACGTGTACAGCAAAGGCATCAGTGCACCATTCACTCAAAACAAGACGCATACACAGCAGGAGTGCTACAAGCTTCACTCACACAGGATAAATACATCATAGAGAACAGTATTGCAAGCTTCGTTTATACACACAATGGATATAGTAAAGAAAACACCAGCGCAAGCTTCCATTCACCCAAAACACTCTCGCACACACACCAAACGTGTACAGCAAAGGCATCAGTGCACCATTCACTCAAAACAAGACGCATACACAGCAGGAGTGCTACAAGCTTCACTCACACGGGATGAAGAGAACATAGAGAACAGTATTGCAATCTTCGTTTATACACACAATGGATATAGTAAAGAAAAACCAGTGCAAGCTTCCATTCCCCCAAAACACTCTCACACACACACCAAACGTGTACAGCAAAGGCATCAGTTCACCATTCACTCAAAACAAGATGCATACACAGCAGGAGTGCTACAAGTTTCACTCACACAAGATAAATACAACATAGAGAACAGTATTGTAAGCTTCGTGTATATACACACAATGGATATAGTAAAGAAAACAGCAGCGCAAGTTTCCATTCAACGAAAACACTCTCGCACACACACCAAACGTGTACAGCAAAGGCATCAGTGCACCATTCACTCAAAACAAGACGCACACACAGCAGGAGTACTACAAGCTTCACTCACACAGGATAAATAGAACATAGAGAACAGTATTGCAAGCTTCGTTTATACACACAATGGATATAGTAAAGGAAACACCAGAGCAAGCTTCCATTCACCCAAAACACCATCACACACACACCAAACGTGTAGAGCAAAGGCATCAGTGCACCATTCACTCAAAACAAGACGCACACACAGCAGGAGTACTACAAGCTTCACTCACACAGGATAAATACAACATAGAGAACAGTATTGCAAGCTTCGTGTATATACACACAATGGATATAGTAAAGAAAACACCAGCGCAAGCTTCCATTCACCCAAAACACTCTCACACACACCAAACGTGTACAGCAACGGCATCAGTGCACCATTCACTCAAAACAAGATGCATACACAGCAGGAGTACTACAAGCTTTACTCACACATGATAAATAGAACATAGAGAACAGTATTGCAAGCTTCGTGTATATACACACAATGGATATAGTAAAGAAAACACCAGCGCAAGTTTCCATTCAACCAAAACACCCTTGCACACACACCAAACGTGTACAGCAAAGGCATCAGTGCACCATTCACTCTAAACAAGACGCACACAGAGCAGGAGTACTACAAACTTCACTCACACAGGATAAATAGAACATAGAGAACAGTATTGTAAGCTTCGTGTATATACACACAATGGATATAGTAAAGAAAACACCAGCGCAAGCTTCCATTCACCCAAAACACTCTCACACACGCACCAAGCGTGTACAGCAAAGCCATCAGTGCACCATTCACTCAAAACAAGACGCATACACAGCAGGAGTACTACAAGCTTCACTCACACAGGATAAATACATCATAGAGAACCGTATTGCAAGCTTCGTTTATACACACAATGGATATAGTAAAGAAAACACCAGCGCAAGCTTCCATTCACCCAAAACACTCTCACACACACCAAACGTGTACAGCAAAGGCATCAGTTCACCATTCACTCAAAACAAGATGCATACACAGCAGGAGTGCTACAAGTTTCACTCACACAAGATAAATACAACATGGAGAACAGTATTATAAGCTTCGTGTATATACACACAATGGATATAGTAAAGAAAACAGCAGCGCAAGCTTCCTTTCACCCAAAACAGTCTCACACACACCAAACGTGTACAGCAAAGGCATCAGTGCACCATTCACTCAAAACAAGACGCATACACAGCAGGAGTACTACAAGCTTCACTCACACAGGATAAATAGAACATAGAGAACAGTATTGCAAGCTTCGTGTATATACACAGAATGGATATAGTAAAGAAAACACCAGCGCAAGTTTCCATTCAACCAAAACACTCTCGCACACACACCAAACGTGTACAGCAAAGGCATCAGTGCACCATTCACTCAAAACAAGACGCACACACAGCAGGAGTACTACAAGCTTCACTCACACAGGATAAATACAACATAGAGAACAGTATTGTAAGCTTTGTGTATATACACACAATGGATATAGTAAAGTAGGCACCAGCGCAAGCTTCCATTAACCCAAAACACTCTCACACACACACCAAACGTGTACAGCAAAGGCATCAGTTCACCATTCACTCAAAACAAGACGCAAACACAGCAGGAGTACTACAAGCTTCACTCACACAGGATAAATACAACATAGAGAACAGTATTGCATGCTTCGTGTATACACACAATGGATATAGTAAAGAAAAAACCAGCGCAAGCTTCCATTCCCCCAAAACACTCTCACACACACCAAACGTGTACAGCGAAGGCATCAGTGCACCATTCACTCAAAACAAGACGCAAACACAGCAGGAGTACTACAAGCTTCACTCACACAGGATACATACAGCATAGAGAACAGTATTGCAAGCTTCGTGTACACACACAATGGATATAGTAAAGAAAACACCAGTGCAAGCTTCCATTCACCCAAAACACTCTTGCACACACACCAAACATGTACAGCAAAGGCATCAGTGCACCATTCACTCAAAACAAGACGCATACACAGCAGGAGTACTACAAGCTTCACTCACACAGGATAAATACAACATAAAGAACAGTATTGCAAGCTTTGTTTATACACACAATGGATATAGTAAAGAAAACACCAGCGCAAGCTTCCATTCCCCCAAAACACTCTCACACACACCAAACGTGTACAGCAAAGGCATCAGTTCACCATTCACTCAAAACAAGACGCATACACAGCAGGAGTACTACAAGCTTCACTCACACAGGATGAATGCAACATAGAGAACAGTTGTGAGAAGTTGGCCTGATATGTAGTGTTTCCAATTCTGGAACCACTGGGTATCAGTCCAAACAAACCCCAAAGATGTCAGGTTGTAAGTCAACCTTGTAGACAAGCTATCCTAGTGGTAGCATGGACTAAGCAGCCTTAAAGGCTTAACTTAAGAGGTCGTGTTAAGCGAGCTGTTTTACCACATACAATCCTGTAATCAAATGAAAGGACACCACACAAGTATATATTGTAAAAATATATGTATTTATTTCTAAATTACTCCCCAGTACTCTTTATGAGGAAAGGGGCACAAGCGTTAAATCAAAAGCACTGTTAAACATATAAAGTTGGCACAATTATGGCTGAGGGCGGGGGGCCACTCAGACCATATACTAAAAAAATGGTATAAGTAACACTTATCGAACAATGGTTAGGCCTAGGGCCTAGAGATTCGCTGGGAGCAGTCAGGACAAGCAATGAAGAAGTCGGGAGTAGCCCACAGGAGACGGGTGCAGCACGGAAAGTGCGGCGCGCACCAATGTAATGTCAATGGTGCGTAAAAGTTAGTTAAAGTGAATTAAATGATACTTCCGCTGAACCTAGGAACACAAAACTTTAGACACAGACCCTAGAGGTGTGTACCAGTGTAAAGACACCGGCGTTGCAAAGTTACCTCACCCACAGGCCGTGGGTGCACAGGGTCGAAGTGGCGTCGGGTTCTGTCACGCAGGTTCTTGGTGCTTGGAGCTGTTGCAGCTGCAGGCGCTGTGAAGCCGAAGTGTCCGGTGCGATCCAAGGGTGGATCGAAGTAGAAAAGTACCTGAAAGCAGAGGGGACAGAGTCTGGGTCACTCAGCAGTGACCAGGGTGGAACCAGGACGGAACCAGGCAATGTCGGGCGCAATCAGGCGGTTGTCGATAGGCTTCTCTCCGCTGTCACGTGGGCTCTGGGGCATCTGCGACGTCCAGGAGCAGGTCACGATCTGTCCCACGTAGGCTCTCGCCGTCAGCACCGTCGGCTTCAAGATTGCAGCAAACAGCACTTGGCAAAAGCAATCCACGCGGAACCGGGAGATTGCTTATCACTCGAACCAGGAGGGTCAGAGTGGGTGCTCCTTTTCACAGGAGCTGGTGCAGATCTGGAGCAACCAGAAAAGCGAGTCGTATTTCAAGTTTCGTCGGCACAGGGGCCACAAGCCAGCTGGCAAGTGACCGGGCCAACGCGTCGAGCGCACACAGGCAGAAGGGCCCCACGCAGCACTCGTCGAGTGTGGAGGGGTGAGCTTTGGTGCAAGTGGAGCTCGGGGCTGGGGCTTCTCAAACCCCGGTGTACAGCTTCGAGGGTCACTCGTGGGCTGCACGGTCAGCGTCTCGTGGCCTTTTCAAGATGGCGTGCCCCACGCTTCCGGTCGCCTCCACGGGTCTCAGCTCTGCAGGGACTGTGGATCGGGCAGGTAGAAGGCAGGCAAGCTTGATCTCGTCGATCTCTGTCGCTCGAGTTCCGGCGGGAACTGCAACAAAGCAAGGGTCGAGGGCTGGATGGTGCCTGTTTGCACAGGGTGGTCACTCCTTGACCACAAGGGAGATTCTTCAGTCTTCTCACGTCGTGTAGAAAGTCGAAGGGTCCAGATTTCGTTTCTTATGTTTCTTCAGGATGATCTGAAGTCCGTTGGGACTGCTCCCCCTCTTATTCGAATCTAGGGGGTTGGACATCCTGCTAGGTCCCCTCCTATGGGTGGGACCCAGGAAGGGGGTGGTTACACCCCTCTCCTTTGATCCTGGCCGCGCTGGGACAGGGGCTGGGAGGCCCCAGAACCGGTTTGGCCGGATCCTGCAAGGGGCAGCCTTGTGCTCCCCAGGCAGTGTCTGGTTTCTTTGAAACCTCCCTACTCCAATCCACTATCTCCTGTCTGGGGTGGTTTGACACCGCCCTGTGACAGGAAACTCTTTGTCCAGGCCTCCTCTGCCGGGTTTCGGTCAGCAGCAGGAGGCCAGACCCGTGTCTGTGGCAGGGGCATCCATTTTGTGGATCTGAGGCTCATTTAAAAATCAACCGCATTTTAGCAAAAGTAACATGTCGTCCCCTCTAGAGGGGTGGAATGCTACCCCCGTCGCCAGGACTGGCGAGGGGGTAGTATTCCAATTCGTATGACACCTTACACGACATGTTTTGATAAAGCCAAACCAAAGTTAACATATAACCGCGAGGATTATAATGCACTTAATAGTATATGGTTTGGCATTATCCCGGATCAGCTTAGGGAGTTGTTCCCGACAGCTGCAGACAGGCTCAGCTCATGCCAGAGCACCATCTCACATAAAACCACGCACTCTGCCTCCAGGATTGATGAGGCCTTCCATAGGAGTGGCTTACAGGCTATATATGTGTCCAGATATAGGTTTAGATATAGGTATACTATATCTAAGCAAGGGGTGATTACACCCACTTGCCCCAGCTGAGTGATCAGCCAGTTGTGTCAATTTAGATAGCCAGCCAGGGGTGGCAAAAGATATGCTGCAGCCCCTGGTAGGCCTTGGATGCACCTATGCCCTGGGCACCTATAGTGCTCTGTACAGGGGCTGATAAGGTGACCCAAGCCAATCTAGTTATGCACCTAGGGTACATGGAATCCATTTTACAGAGAGAGCAGATAGCCTGGGGCCCTGATTAGCAGGGAACCAGGCCAACTAAGTCGAAAACCAGCTAAACACAGGGCAAAAAATCTGGGGTAACCATAGTCAGGTAGCCACCTTCCTACATAACCCCCCCCCCAAACGAAAGGAGATAAGGCTATCCTTGGCCAGGTAAGCCTTTATTGCCTGAGTGGCCATATAAGGAAGTACCTGCACTAGCATGGGTGCCCCCTGTCTCATGGTCCACTAAGCAGTCCCTCACCCTAGGGGTATTAGAGGGTCTCCACCATAGGGAATCACTACCTTGGGTGTGTTTATGCAAAGTTAAAGGCTGGTTTGGATATGGAGTATTGAAGTGAGGCTCCACTATTTTTGGGCTCAACTTCCTCCAATTATCTTCCACCATGTGTGCCTTTCTTTCTTCAACTGAGTTGCACTGAGCTCTCAGGGTCAACCTCTGGCTACCTAAAGCTGGAGGCTGGGTCCCTCTGTTTGGCTTGCTGGAGGGACAGTTCAGGTTTGGGCCCTTTGGGTCCCAGGTTTGGCTGTGCCCAACAGAATCCATCTGTGGGAGGTCCCTAACTGTTTTTAAGGGGGCTCCCTCAGGAGTTTTTAAAGTTTTCACCTTACTAGGCCTACTAGTTTTGGTGCCCCTAATCTGTTGATGGGGGTGCTTTATTTGACAGGGGGCCCTCTGGGTCTCACTGTCCTTCTTGTCCTCTGCAGCCCTGGGCTGACTAAGGCAAGGTAGAGAGGGGCAGGTTACCTGCTCCAGACTGGATCCCACCTGAGAAGGGTCCACTGCCATCAGAGGCTCTGTCAGGCCAGGCCTAACAACCTCTGGGGCAGTACCTTCATCAGGGGTAAGATCAGGTCCCTGAGGAGGCTGATCCTGTCCTAATGTCTGGTGAGGGGGAGATTTCTCTTCCTCCTCCATGCTCTCAGTTTGGGTGGAGTGATCCATCATTTCAGGCTTCACAACACACATATCTGTTTGAGTTTGGGCTGTGGCCATCACAGCCCCACCAACCTTTTCAGGAGGAGACTCAGTTTGGGTTTCTGCTGTTATCATAACAGCTTTGCTACTCTGTCTTGGAAGAGCTTCTGGAAAAGATGGGGCAGAGAGTTGCTCAGCCCTACCAACCTTTTCAGGAAGGACATCTTGAATTGGGGCTATAGCCAGTACAGCCCCACTAACCTTTCCATTGGAATTTACCATTCTAGAATGGATTTCCTGTTCAACCTCAGCCCAGGCTGAGATTTCCAAATCATTACCCAGTAGACAGTCTACAGGCAAGTTTGGTGACACTGCCACTCTCTTTGGGCCAATGACACCTCCCCAGCTGAGACTTACTACTGCCATGGGATGATTTGTTTGGATACCATCAATGTTTGTTACCTGGTATGTGGCACCTGGTAAAAGTTGCTTAGAGGGGACTATACAGTCAGCCACCATGGTGATGCTAGCCCCTGTGTCTCTAAAAGCTTCAACTTTCAAACCATTGATGATGGGTTCTTGTCTATATTTGCTCAAGGTATTTGGGCAAACAGAGAAGTTGGCAAACCCCATGCCAGTCTCATAGACAAGATCATTTGGGGATGGAGACCTGGATAGGCCAGGGTCCCCTTGGGCTCCAAAAGTAAACCCACCCAGATTCCTGGGTGTGCTCCCACTTCCTGGGGGATTACTGCTGACAGTAACAGGAGGTGTTGGAGCTGGCTTTGGAGGTATGTTTTCTTTATTGCCATTCTTGGGACAACAGTTGTCTGTTTTGTAATGCCCAACCTGTTTACAGGCATGGCAATAAGGCTTTTTCTCTGTTGAAGAAGTGTCTTGGGACCCACCCCCCTTCTTGGAGTTTTGGGGCCCTGGGGAAGTGTTTTCTTTACTTTTATCCCCACCCTTATCTTGAGGCTTGGTAGACTCCTTCTTCTGGTTATTGTCCTGATTCTTAGGCCTAATCCTGGTTCTGACCCACTTATCTGCCCTCTTTCCCAATTCTTGGGGAGAGGTCAAATCTGAGTCCACCAGGTGCTGGTGTAAGAGCTGGTTCTGACAATTACTAAGGATCTGCTCCCTCATAATCAAATTATACAATCCTGTGAAGTCATGTACTTTGCTGCCATTCAGCCAACCCTCCAGAGCCTTAGTTGCACAATCAACAAAATCAGTCCAGTCCTGAGTCTGTGTCTTCTGGGTATCTCTGAACTTTAACCTGTACTGTTCAGTGGTTAAGCCAAACCCATCTATCAGAACACTCTTCAGGACTTTGTAATTGCTGGCATCCTCATGTCTGACAGTGAGGAGCCTATCTCTCCCTTTCTCTGAAAAGGAGTACCATAAGATTGCTGCCCACTGTTCCTCAGGAACCTGCTGTACCATGCAGGCTCTCTCCAGAGCAGTCATCCATTTGTGGATGTCATCCCCTTCCTGATAGGGGGGCACAATCTTTGTCAGGTTTCTACTATCATAGGACCTGGGTTTCTCTTTAGGAACTTTGCTGCCACCAGTGGCATCTAAGCCACACAATTTTCTTTCTCTTGCTAAAGCAAGTTTAGCTTGAGCCAAGGCTACCTCTTCCCTTTCTATTTGGAGTTGGACAGCCCTCATCCTGGCCCTATGCTCTTTTCTCTGGGAGGGAGTCATCCCTCTCTGAGATTCTCTTGAGGCACTAGAAAGATGAGAGTCCCTTGATTGAGATCTCACCCTCCTGTTACCTGGGAGAATTTGGTTATGAGATCTGGAGTGGTGCTGGCCCTCTCCATTCTCATGTAGGTCCAAGTTGGCCTGGTTAAGCCTGGCAACCTGTACCTGGTTTCCCCTCTGATCCTGATCTTCAGGCTCTTCTAAATCAGAGCCTTCCTCTTCCTCTTCCTCCTCCACTACATCATCATCTGGAAGATCCTCATTCTCAGGGGAGTTTATCCCTTCACCTGCACCTAAGGGAGCCTGACTCACCTTATCTAGATCATCCTTTTCTAGGAGAGCTATTAGGGAAGGAATGGTAGGGCCTCTGCCCTTTTTTAGCCCCCTGGCTGTGCACAAGGCACTCAGGTCTTTGTGGCTAAGGTTGTCATATCTGGATGTTGTCCCTATAGGATCAACTTCTACAGGAGCAGAGCCTGAGGCTCTATCTGCATCAGACATGACTGCTAGTGAGGTGTAAGTGGTGCACTTACCTACACTAAGTGGTTTCCTACTGTACCTTGCTAGTGAGTTGTAGTCAGGGTGTGCTAATCCCTTTAATCTACAACTACTAAGTTCAGTAGAACTTAATATGCTAAGCTTTTGATTTATATGTACCTAGAGGTACTTGATGTGATCTTTCAATTTGATAAAGATTGCAATGGTAAAACAAACAGCAAGCTCAAATCCGCACCGCTGCACACCAATGTGAGAAGTTGGCCTGATATGTAGTGTTTCCAATTCTGGAACCACTGGGTATCAGTCCAAACAAACCCCAAAGATGTCAGGTTGTAAGTCAACCTTGTAGACAAGCTATCCTAGTGGTAGCATGGACTAAGCAGCCTTAAAGGCTTAACTTAAGAGGTCGTGTTAAGCGAGCTGTTTTACCACATACAATCCTGTAATCAAATGAAAGGACACCACACAAGTATATATTGTAAAAATATATGTATTTATTTCTAAATTACTCCCCAGTACTCTTTATGAGGAAAGGGGCACAAGCGTTAAATCAAAAGCACTGTTAAACATATAAAGTTGGCACAATTATGGCTGAGGGCGGGGGGCCACTCAGACCATATACTAAAAAAATGGTATAAGTAACACTTATCGAACAATGGTTAGGCCTAGGGCCTAGAGATTCGCTGGGAGCAGTCAGGACAAGCAATGAAGAAGTCGGGAGTAGCCCACAGGAGACGGGTGCAGCACGGAAAGTGCGGCGCGCACCAATGTAATGTCAATGGTGCGTAAAAGTTAGTTAAAGTGAATTAAATGATACTTCCGCTGAACCTAGGAACACAAAACTTTAGACACAGACCCTAGAGGTGTGTACCAGTGTAAAGACACCGGCGTTGCAAAGTTACCTCACCCACAGGCCGTGGGTGCACAGGGTCGAAGTGGCGTCGGGTTCTGTCACGCAGGTTCTTGGTGCTTGGAGCTGTTGCAGCTGCAGGCGCTGTGAAGCCGAAGTGTCCGGTGCGATCCAAGGGTGGATCGAAGTAGAAAAGTACCTGAAAGCAGAGGGGACAGAGTCTGGGTCACTCAGCAGTGACCAGGGTGGAACCAGGACGGAACCAGGCAATGTCGGGCGCAATCAGGCGGTTGTCGATAGGTTTCTCTCCGCTGTCACGTGGGCTCTGGGGCATCTGCGACGTCCAGGAGCAGGTCACGATCTGTCCCACGTAGGCTCTCGCCGTCAGCACCGTCGGCTTCAAGATTGCAGCAAACAGCACTTGGCAAAAGCAATCCACGCGGAACCGGGAGATTGCTTATCACTCGAACCAGGAGGGTCAGAGTGGGTGCTCCTTTTCACAGGAGCTGGTGCAGATCTGGAGCAACCAGAAAAGCGAGTCGTATTTCAAGTTTCGTCGGCACAGGGGCCACAAGCCAGCTGGCAAGTGACCGGGCCAACGCGTCGAGCGCACACAGGCAGAAGGGCCCCACGCAGCACTCGTCGAGTGTGGAGGGGTGAGCTTTGGTGCAAGTGGAGCTCGGGGCTGGGGCTTCTCAAACCCCGGTGTACAGCTTCGAGGGTCACTCGTGGGCTGCACGGTCAGCGTCTCGTGGCCTTTTCAAGATGGCGTGCCCCACGCTTCCGGTCGCCTCCACGGGTCTCAGCTCTGCAGGGACTGTGGATCGGGCAGGTAGAAGGCAGGCAAGCTTGATCTCGTCGATCTCTGTCGCTCGAGTTCCGGCGGGAACTGCAACAAAGCAAGGGTCGAGGGCTGGATGGTGCCTGTTTGCACAGGGTGGTCACTCCTTGACCACAAGGGAGATTCTTCAGTCTTCTCACGTCGTGTAGAAAGTCGAAGGGTCCAGATTTCGTT
This sequence comes from Lissotriton vulgaris, assembly GCF_964263255.1. Lineage (NCBI taxonomy): Eukaryota > Metazoa > Chordata > Amphibia > Caudata > Salamandridae > Lissotriton > Lissotriton vulgaris. The sequence goes on along the minus strand of NC_141700.1, from coordinate 15,361,963 downwards.
TCTTATGTTTCTTCAGGATGATCTGAAGTCCGTTGGGACTGCTCCCCCTCTTATTCGAATCTAGGGGGTTGGACATCCTGCTAGGTCCCCTCCTATGGGTGGGACCCAGGAAGGGGGTGGTTACACCCCTCTCCTTTGATCCTGGCCGCGCTGGGACAGGGGCTGGGAGGCCCCAGAACCGGTTTGGCCGGATCCTGCAAGGGGCAGCCTTGTGCTCCCCAGGCAGTGTCTGGTTTCTTTGAAACCTCCCTACTCCAATCCACTATCTCCTGTCTGGGGTGGTTTGACACCGCCCTGTGACAGGAAACTCTTTGTCCAGGCCTCCTCTGCCGGGTTTCGGTCAGCAGCAGGAGGCCAGACCCGTGTCTGTGGCAGGGGCATCCATTTTGTGGATCTGAGGCTCATTTAAAAATCAACCGCATTTTAGCAAAAGTAACATGTCGTCCCCTCTAGAGGGGTGGAATGCTACCCCCGTCGCCAGGACTGGCGAGGGGGTAGTATTCCAATTCGTATGACACCTTACACGACATGTTTTGATAAAGCCAAACCAAAGTTAACATATAACCGCGAGGATTATAATGCACTTAATAGTATATGGTTTGGCATTATCCCGGATCAGCTTAGGGAGTTGTTCCCGACAGCTGCAGACAGGCTCAGCTCATGCCAGAGCACCATCTCACATAAAACCACGCACTCTGCCTCCAGGATTGATGAGGCCTTCCATAGGAGTGGCTTACAGGCTATATATGTGTCCAGATATAGGTTTAGATATAGGTATACTATATCTAAGCAAGGGGTGATTACACCCACTTGCCCCAGCTGAGTGATCAGCCAGTTGTGTCAATTTAGATAGCCAGCCAGGGGTGGCAAAAGATATGCTGCAGCCCCTGGTAGGCCTTGGATGCACCTATGCCCTGGGCACCTATAGTGCTCTGTACAGGGGCTGATAAGGTGACCCAATCCAATCTAGTTATGCACCTAGGGTACATGGAATCCATTTTACAGAGAGAGCAGATAGCCTGGGGCCCTGATTAGCAGGGAACCAGGCCAACTAAGTCGAAAACCAGCTAAACACAGGGCAAAAAATCTGGGGTAACCATAGTCAGGTAGCCACCTTCCTACAACAGTATTGCAATCTTTGTTTATACACACAATGGATATAGTAAAGAAAAACCAGTGCAAGCTTCCATTCCCCCAAAACACTCTCACACACACACCAAACGTGTACAGCAAAGGCATCAGTTCACCATTCACTCAAAACAAGATGCATACACAGCAGGAGTGCTACAAGTTTCACTCACACAAGATAAATACAACATAGAGAACAGTATTGTAAGCTTCGTGTATATACACACAATGGATATAGTAAAGAAAACAGCAGCGCAAGTTTCCATTCAACGAAAACACTCTCGCACACACACCAAACGTGTACAGCAAAGGCATCAGTGCACCATTCACTCAAAACAAGACGCACACACAGCAGGAGTACTACAAGCTTCACTCACACAGGATAAATAGAACATAGAGAACAGTATTGCAAGCTTCGTTTATACACACAATGGATATAGTAAATAAAACACCAGCGCAAGCTTCCATTCACCCAAAACACTCTCACACACACCAAACGTGTACAGCAAAGGCATCAGTGCACCATTCACTCAAAACAAGACGCATACACAGCAGGAGTACTACAAGCTTCACTCACACATGATAAATAGAACATAGAGAACAGTATTGCAAGCTTCGTGTATATACACACAATGGATATAGTAAAGAAAACACCAGCGCAAGTTTCCATTCAACCAAAACACCCTTGCACACACACCAAACGTGTACAGCAAAGGCATCAGTGCACCATTCACTCTAAACAAGACGCACACACAGCAGGAGTACTACAAGCTTCACTCACACAGGATAAATAGAACATAGAGAACAGTATTGTAAGCTTCATGTATATACACACAATGGATATAGTAAAGAAAACACCAGCGCAAGCTTCCATTCACCCAAAACACTCTCACACACACACCAAACGTGTACAGCAAAGCCATCATTGCACCATTCACTCAAAACAAGACGCATACACAGCAGGAGTACTACAAGCTTCACTCACACAGGATAAATACATCATAGAGAACCGTATTGCAAGCTTCGTTTATACACACAATGGATATAGTAAAGAAAACACCAGCGCAAGCTTCCATTCACCCAAAACACTCTCACACACACCAAACGTGTACAACAAAGGCATCAGTTCACCATTCACTCAAAACAAGATGCATACACAGCAGGAGTGCTACAAGTTTCACTCACACAAGATAAATACAACATGGAGAACAGTATTGTAAGCTTCGTGTATATACACACAATGGATATAGTAAAGAAAACAGCAGCGCAAGCTTCCTTTCACCCAAAACAGTCTCACACACACCAAAAGTGTACAGCAAAGGCATCAGTGCACCATTCACTCAAAACAAGACGCATACACAGCAGGAGTACTACAAGCTTCACTCACACAGGATAAATAGAACATAGAGAACAGTATTGCAAGCTTCGTGTATATACACAGAATGGATATAGTAAAGAAAACACCAGCGCAAGTTTCCATTCAACCAAAACACTCTCGCACACACACCAAACGTGTACAGCAAAGGCATCAGTGCACCATTCACTCAAAACAAGACGCACACACAGCAGGAGTACTACAAGCTTCACTCACACAGGATAAATACAACATAGAGAACAGTATTGTAAGCTTTGTGTATATACACACAATGGATATAGTAAAGTAGGCACCAGCGCAAGCTTCCATTAACCCAAAACACTCTCACACACACACCAAACGTGTACAGCAAAGGCATCAGTTCACCATTCACTCAAAACAAGACGCAAACACAGCAGGAGTACTACAAGCTTCACTCACACAGGATAAATACAACATAGAGAACAGTATTGCATGCTTCGTGTATACACACAATGGATATAGTAAAGAAAAAACCAGCGCAAGCTTCCATTCCCCCAAAACACTCTCACACACACCAAACGTGTACAGCAAAGGCATCAGTGCACCATTCACTCAAAACAAGACGCAAACACAGCAGGAGTACTACAAGCTTCACTCACACAGGATACATACAGCATAGAGAACAGTATTGCAAGCTTCGTGTACACACACAATGGATATAGTAAAGAAAACACCAGCGCAAGCTTCCATTCACCCAAAACACTCTTGCACACACACCAAACATGTACAGCAAAGGCATCAGTGCACCATTCACTCACAAGAAGACGCATACACAGCAGGAGTACTACAAGCTTCAATCACACAGGATAAATACAACATAAAGAACAGTATTGCAAGCTTCGTTTATACACACAATGGATTTAGTAAAGAAAAAACCAGCGCAAGCTTCCATTCCCCCAAAACACTCTCACACACACCAAACGTGTACAGCGAAGGCACCAGTGCACCATTCACTCAAAACAAGACGCAAACACAGCAGGAGTACTACAAGCTTCACTCACACAGGATACATACAGCATAGAGAACAGTATTGCAAGCTTCGTGTACACACACAATGGATATTGTAAAGAAAACACCAGCGCAAGCTTCCATTCACCCAAAACACTCTTGCACACACACCAAACATGTACAGCAAAGGCATCAGTGCACCATTCACTCAAAACAAGACGCATACACAGCAGGAGTACTACAAGCTTCACTCACACAGGATAAATACAACATAAAGAACAGTATTGCAAGCTTCGTTTATACACACAATGGATATAGTAAAGAAAACACCAGCGCAAGCTTCCATTCCCCCAAAACACTCTCACACACACCAAACGTGTACAGCAAAGGCATCCGTTCACCATTCACTCAAAACAAGACTCATACACAGCAGGAGTACTACAAGCTTCACTCACACAGGATAAATGCAACATAGAGAACAGTATTGCAATCTTCGTTTATACACACAATGGATATAGTAAAGAAAAACCAGTGCAAGCTTCCATTCCCCCAAAACACTCTCACACACACACCAAACGTGTACAGCAAAGGCATCAGTTCACCATTCACTCAAAACAAGATGCATACACAGCAGGAGTGCTACAAGTTTCACTCACACAAGATAAATACAACATAGAGAACAGTATTGTAAGCTTCGTGTATATACACACAATGGATATAGTAAAGAAAACAGCAGCGCAAGTTTCCATTCAACGAAAACACTCTCGCACACACACCAAACGTGTACAGCAAAGGCATCAGTGCACCATTCACTCAAAACAAGACGCACACACAGCAGGAGTACTACAAGCTTCACTCACACCGGATAAATAGAACATAGAGAACAGTATTGCAAGCTTCGTTTATACACACAATGGATATAGTAAAGGAAACACCAGCGCAAGCTTCCATTCACCCAAAACACTCTCACACACACACCAAACGTGTACAGCAAAGGCATCAGTGCACCATTCACTCAAAATAAGACGCACACACAGCAGGAGTACTACAAGCTTCACTCACACAGGATAAATACAACATAGAGAACAGTATTGCAAGCTTCGTGTATATACACACAATGGATATAGTAAAGAAAACACCAGCGCAAGCTTCCATTCACCCAAAACACTCTCACACACACCAAACGTGTACAGCAAAGGCATCAGTGCACCATTCACTCAAAACAAGACGCATACACAGCAGGAGTACTACAAGCTTTACTCACACATGATAAATAGAACATAGAGAACAGTATTGCAAGCTTCGTGTATATACACACAATGGATATAGTAAAGAAAACACCAGCGCAAGTTTCCATTCAACCAAAACACCCTTGCACACACACCAAACGTGTACAGCAAAGGCATCAGTGCACCATTCACTCTAAACAAGACGCACACACAGCAGGAGTACTACAAGCTTCACTCACACAGGATAAATAGAACATAGAGAACAGTATTGTAAGCTTCGTGTATATACACACAATGGATATAGTAAAGAAAACACCAGCGCAAGATTCCATTCACCCAAAACACTCTCACACACACACCAAATGTGTACAGCAAAGCCATCATTGCACCATTCACTCAAAACAAGACGCATACACAGCAGGAGTACTACAAGCTTCACTCACACAGGATAAATACATCATAGAGAACCGTATTGCAAGCTTTGTTTATACACACAATGGATATAGTAAAGAAAACACCAGCGCAAGCTTCCATTCACCCAAAACACTCTCACACACACCAAACGTGTACAGCAAAGGCATCAGTTCACCATTCACTCAAAACAAGATGCATACACAGCAGGAGTGCTACAAGTTTCACTCACACAAGATAAATACAACATGGAGAACAGTATTGTAAGCTTCGTGTATATACACACAATGGATATAGTAAAGAAAACAGCAGCGCAAGCTTCCTTTCACCCAAAACAGTCTCACACACACCAAACGTGTACAGCAAAGGCATCAGTGCACCATTCACTCAAAACAAGACGCATACACAGCAGGAGTACTACAAGCTTCACTCACACAGGATAAAAAGAACATAGAGAACAGTATTGCAAGCTTCGTGTATATACACAGAATGGATATAGTAAAGAAAACACCAGCGCAAGTTTCCATTCAACCAAAACACTCTCGCACACACACCAAACGTGTACAGCAAAGGCATCAGTGCACCATTCACTCAAAACAAGACGCACACACAGCAGGAGTACTACAAGCTTCACTCACACAGGATAAATACAACATAGAGAACAGTATTGTAAGCTTTGTGTATATACACACAATGGATATAGTAAAGTAGGCACCAGCGCAAGCTTCCATTAACCCAAAACACTCTCACACACACACCAAACGTGTACAGCAAAGGCATCAGTTCACCATTCACTCAAAACAAGACGCAAACACAGCAGGAGTACTACAAGCTTCACTCACACAGGATAAATACAGCATAGAGAACAGTATTGCATGCTTCGTGTATACACAAAATGGATATAGTAAAGAAAAAACCAGCGCAAGCTTCCATTCCGCCAAAACACTCTCACACACACCAAACGTGTACAGCAAAGGCATCAGTTCACCATTCACTCAAAACAAGACGCAAACACAGCAGGAGTACTACAAGCTTCACTCACACAGGATAAATACAACATAGAGAACAGTATTGCATGCTTCGTGTATACACACAATGGATATAGTAAAGAAAAAACCAGCGCAAGCTTCCATTCCCCCAAAACACTCTCACACACACCAAACGTGTACAGCAAAGGCATCAGTGCACCATTCACTCAAAACAAGACGCAAGCACAGCAGGAGTACTACAAGCTTCACTCACACAGGATAAATACAACATAAAGAACAGTATTGCAAGCTTCGTTTATACACACAATGGATATAGTAAAGAAAACACCAGCGCAAGCTTCCATTCCCCCAAAACACTCTCACACACACCAAACGTGTACAGCAAAGGCATCAGTTCACCATTCACTCAAAACAAGACGCATACACAGCAGGAGTACTACAAGCTTCACTCACACAGGATAAATGCAACATAGAGAACAGTATTGCAATCTTCGTTTATACACACAATGGATATAGTAAAGAAAACACCAGCGCAAGCTTCCATTCACCCAAAACACTCTCACACACACCAAACGTGTACAGCAAAGGCATCAGTTCACCATTCACTCAAAACAAGACGCATACACAGCAGGAGTACTACAAGCTTCACTCACACAGGATAAATAGAACATAGAGAACAGTATTGCAAGCTTCGTTTATACACACAATGGATATAGTAAAGAAAACACCAGCGCAAGCTTCCATTCCCCCAAAACACTCTCACACACACCAAAAGTGTACAGCAAAGGCATCAGTGCACCATTCACTCAAAACAAGACGCAAACACAGCAGGAGTACCTCAGGCTTCACTCACACAGGATAAATAGAACATATAGAACAGTATTGTAAGCTTTGTGTATATACACACAAAGGATATAGTAAAGAAAACAAATACCAGCGCAAGCTTCCATTCACCCAAAACACTCTCACACACACACCAAACGTGTACAGCAAAGGCATCAGTGCACCATTCACTCAAAACAAGACGCATACACAGCAGAAGTGCTACAAGCTTCACTCACACGGGATGAATAGAACATAGAGAACAGTATTGCAATCTTCTTTATACACACAATGGATATAGTAAAGAAAACACCAGTGCAAGCTTCCACTCCCCCAAAACACTCTCACACACACTAAACGTGTACAGCAAAGGCATCAGTGCACCATTCACTCAAAACAAGACGCATACACAGCAGGAGTGCTACATGCTTCACTCACACAGGATAAATACATCATAGAGAACAGTATTGTAAGCTTTGTTTATATGCACAATGGATATAGTAAAGAAAACACCAGTGCAAGCTTCCATTCCCCCAAAACACTCTCACACACACCAAACGTGTACAGCAAAGGCATCAGTGCACCATTCACTCAAAACAAGACGCAAACACAGCAGGAGTACTACAAGCTTCACTCACACAGGATAAATACAACATAGAGAACAGTATTGCATGCTTCGTGTATACACACAATGGATATAGTAAAGAAAAAACCAGCGCAAGCTTCCATTCCCCCAAAACACTCTCACACACACCAAACGTGTACAGCAAAGGCATCAGTGCACCATTCACTCAAAACAAGACGCAAGCACAGCAGGAGTACTACAAGCTTCACTCACACAGGATAAATACAACATAAAGAACAGTATTGCAAGCTTCGTTTATACACACAATGGATATAGTAAAGAAAACACCAGCGCAAGCTTCCATTCCCCCAAAACACTCTCACACACACCAAACGTGTACAGCAAAGGCATCAGTTCACCATTCACTCAAAACAAGACGCATACACAGCAGGAGTACTACAAGCTTCACTCACACAGGATAAATGCAACATAGAGAACAGTATTGCAATCTTCGTTTATACACACAATGGATATAGTAAAGAAAACACCAGCGCAAGCTTCCATTCACCCAAAACACTCTCACACACACCAAACGTGTACAGCAAAGGCATCAGTTCACCATTCACTCAAAACAAGACGCATACACAGCAGGAGTACTACAAGCTTCACTCACACAGGATAAATAGAACATAGAGAACAGTATTGCAAGCTTCGTTTATACACACAATGGATATAGTAAAGAAAACACCAGCGCAAGCTTCCATTCCCCCAAAACACTCTCACACACACCAAAAGTGTACAGCAAAGGCATCAGTGCACCATTCACTCAAAACAAGACGCAAACACAGCAGGAGTACCTCAGGCTTCACTCACACAGGATAAATAGAACATATAGAACAGTATTGTAAGCTTTGTGTATATACACACAAAGGATATAGTAAAGAAAACAAATACCAGCGCAAGCTTCCATTCACCCAAAACACTCTCACACACACACCAAACGTGTACAGCAAAGGCATCAGTGCACCATTCACTCAAAACAAGACGCATACACAGCAGGAGTGCTACAAGCTTCACTCACACGGGATGAATAGAACATAGAGAACAGTATTGCAATCTTCTTTATACACACAATGGATATAGTAAAGAAAACACCAGTGCAAGCTTCCACTCCCCCAAAACACTCTCACACACACTAAACGTGTACAGCAAAGGCATCAGTGCACCATTCACTCAAAACAAGACGCATACACAGCAGGAGTGCTACAAGCTTCACTCACACAGGATAAATACATCATAGAGAACAGTATTGTAAGCTTTGTTTATATGCACAATGGATATAGTAAAGAAAACACCAGTGCAAGCTTCCATTCCCCCAAAACACTCTCACACACACCAAACGTGTACAGCAAAGGCATCAGTGCACCATTCACTCAAAACAAGACGCATACACAGCAGGAGTGCTACAAGCTTCACTCACACAGGATAAATACAACATAGAGAACAGTATTGCAAGCTTCGTTTATACACACAATGGATATAGTAAAGAAAACACCAGCGCAAGCTTCCATTCACCCAAAACACTCTCACACACACCAAACGTGTATAGCAAAGGCATCAGTTCACCATTCACTCAAAACAAGATGCATACACAGCAGGAGTACTACAAGCTTCACTCACACAGGATAAATACAACATAGAGAACAGTATTGTAAGCTTTGTGTATATACATACAGTGGATATAGTAAAGAAAACAGCAGTGCAAGCTTCCATTCACCCAAAACACTCTCACACACACCAAACGTGTACAGCAAAGGTATCAGTGCACCATTCACTCAAAACAAGACGCACACACAGCAGGAGTACTATAAGCTTCACTCACACAGGATAAATAGAACATAGAGAACAGTATTGCAAGCTTCGTTTATACACACAATGGATATAGTAAAGAAAACACCAGCGCAAGCTTCCATTCACCCAAAACACTCTCACACACACCAAACGTGTACAGCAAAGGCATCAGTGCACCATTGTAATGTATGTATGTGTTCTTGTAAAGCGCGCTGCTGCCCTGAGGCGTCGTGGCGCTGTAGACCGCTGGGGAACCCGTCATGGCTATCCCTGTGAGATGGTCCCGACTGGGTATCTCCAAGGTGAAACCAAGCATCCCCGGCGAATGTGGGGGGCCGTTGTAGAGATGAGGCAAGCTAATGCCCAGAGTTGCCGAGTGTGATCCCAGGTTAGAGTAGGCACCGAGGTGAGAATTATCGAGTCCGCTGACCCTGGTCCACGACCCTGCCACGTCGGGAATTGAACCCTGGTCCCAGGCTGTTCTCTGCTTCCGGGTCTGCCGCCTCTAATCAGTGAGCCACACCACTCCACTCAAAACAAGACGCATACACAGCAAGAGTGCTACAAGCTTCACTCACACAGGATAAATACAACATAGAGAACAGTATTGGAAGCTTCGTTCATACACACAATGGATATAGTAAAGAAAACACCAGCGCAAGTTTCCATTCAACCAAAACACTCTCGCACACACACCAAACGTGTACAGCAAAGGCATCAGTGCACCACTCACTCAAAACAAGACGCACACACAGCAGGAGTACTACAAGCTTGACTCACACAGGATAAATACAACTTAGAGAACAGTATTGCAAGCTTCGTGTATATACACACAATGGATATAGTAAAGAAAACACCAGCGTAAGCTTCCATTCACCCGAATCACTCTCACACACACCAAACGCGTACAGCAAAGGCATCAGTGCACCATTCACTTAAAACAAGACGCATACACAGCAGGAGTACTACAAGCTTCACTCCCACAGGATAAATAGAACATAGAGAACAGTATTGTAAGCTTCGTGTATATACACACAATGGATATAGTAAAGAAAACACCAGCACAAGCTTCCATTCACCCAAAACACTCTCACACACACCAACCGTGTCCAGCAAAGGCATCAGTTCACCATTCACTCAAAACAAGATGCATACACAGCAGGAGTACTACAAGCTTCACTCAAACAGGATAAATAGAAAATAGAGAACTAAGCTTTGTGTATATACACACAATGGATATAGTAAAGAAAACACCAGCGCAAGCTTCTATTCAACCAAAACACTCTCACACACACACCAAACGTGTACAGCAAAGGCATCAGTGCACCATTCACTTAAAACAAGACGCATACACAGCAGGAGTACTACAAGCTTCACTCACACAGGATAAATAGAATATAGAGAACAGTATTGTAAGGTTCGTGTATATACACACAATGGATATAGTAAAGAAAACACCAGCGCAAGCTTCCATTCACCCAAAACACTCTCACACACACCAAACGTGTACAGCAAAGGCATCAGTGCACCATTCACTCAAAACAAGACGCACACACAGCAGGAGTACTACAAGGTTCACTCACACAGGATAAATACATCATAGAGAACCGTATTGCAAGCTTCGTTTATACACACAATGGATATAGTAAAGAAAACACCAGTGCAAGCTTCCATTCACCCAAAACACTCTCACACACACCAAATGTGTACAGCAAAGGCATCAGTTCACCATTCACTCAAAACAAGACGCACACACATCAGGAGTGCTACAAGCTTAACTCACACCGGATAAATACAACATAGAGAACAGTATTGCAAGCTTCGTTTATACACACAATGGATATAGTAAAGAAAACACTAGCGCAAGCTTCCATTCACCCAAAACACTCTCACACACACCAAACGCGTACAGCAAAGGCATCAGTGCACCATTCACTCAAAACAAGACGCATAGACAGCAGGAGTACTACAAGCTTCACTCACACAGAATAAATAGAACATAGAGAACAGTATTGCAAGCTTCGTTTATACACTCAATGGATATAGTAAAGAAAACACCAGCGCAAGCTTCCATTCACCCAAAACACTCTCACACACACCAAACGTGTACAGCAAAGGCACCAGTGCACCATTCACTCAAAACAAGACGCATACACAGCAGGAGTGCTACAAGCATCACTCATACAGGATAAATACAACATAGAGAACAGTATTGCAAGCTTTGTTTATAAACACAATGGATATAGTAAAGAAAACACCAGCGCAAGCTTCCATTCACCCAAAACACTCTCACACACACCAAACGTGTACAGCAAAGGCATCAGTGCACCATTCACTTAAAACAAGACGCATACACAGCAGGAGTACTACAAGCTTCACTCACACAGGATAAATAGAACATAGAGAACAGTATTGTAAGCTTCGTGTATATACACACAATGGATATAGTAAAGAAAACACCAGTGCAAGCTTCCATTCACCCAAAACACTCTCACACACACCAAACGTGTACAGCAAAGGCATCAGTGCACCATTCACTCAAAACAAGATGCATACACAGCAGGAGTACCACAAGCTTCACTCACACAGGATAAATAGAACATAGAGAACTAAGCTTTGTGTATATACACACAATGGATATAGTAAAGAAAAAAACAGCGCAAGCTTCCATTCACCCAAAACACTCTCACACACACACCAAACGTGTACAGCAAAGGCATCAGTGCACCATTCACTTAAAACAAGACGCATACACAGCAGGAGTACTACAAGCTTCACTCACACAGGATAAATAGAACATAGAGAACAGTATTGTAAGCTTCGTGTATATACACACAATGGATATAGTAAAGAAAACACCAGCGCAAGCTTCCATTCACCCAAAACACTCTCACACACACCAAACGTGTACAGCAAAGGCATCAGTGCACCATTCACTCAAAATAAGACGCACACACAGCAGGAGTACTACAAGCTTCACTCACACAGGATAAATACATAATAGAGAACCGTATTGCAAGCTTCCTTTATACACACAATGGATATAGTAAAGAAAACACCAGCGCAAGCTTCCATTCACCCAAAACACTCTCACACACACCAAACGTGTACAGCAAAGGCATCAGTTCACCATTCACTCAAAACAAGACGCACACACAGCAGGAGTGCCACAAGCTTCACTCACACAGGATAAATACAACATAGAGAACAGTATTGCAAGCTTTGTTTATACACACAATGGATATAGTAAAGAAAACACCAGCGCAAGCTTCCATTCACCCAAAACACTCTCACACACACCAAACGTGTACAGCAAAGGCATCAGTGCACCATTCACTCAAAACAAGACGCATACACAGCAGGAGTACTACAAGCTTCACTCACAGAGAATATATAGAACATAGAGAACAGTATTGCAAGCTTCGTTTATACACACAATGGATATAGTAAAGAAAACACCAGCGCAAGCTTCCATTCACCCAAACACTCTCACACACACCAAACGTGTACAGCAAAAGCATCAGTGCACCATTCACTCAAAACAAGACGCATACACAGCAGGAGTACTACAAGCTTCACTCACACAGAATATATAGAACATAGAGAACAGTATTGCAAGCTTCGTTTATACACACAATGGATATAGTAAAGAAAAGACCAGCGCAAGCTTCCATTCACCCAAAACACTCTCACACACACCAAACATGTACAGCAAAGGCATCAGTGCACCATTCACTCAAAACAAGACGCAAACACAGCAGGAGTACTACAAGCTTCACTCACACAGGATAAATACAACATAGAGAACAGTATTGTAAGCTTTGTGTATATACACACAATGGATATAGTAAAGTAGGCACCAGCGCAAGCTTCCATTAACCCAAAACACTCTCACACACACACCATACGTGTACAGCAAAGGCATCAGTTCACCATTCACTCAAAACAAGACGCAAACACAGCAGGAGTACTACAAGCTTCACTCACACAGGATAAATACAACATAGAGAACAGTATTGCATGCTTCGTGTATACACACAATGGATATAGTAAAGAAAAAACCAGCGCAAGCTTCCATTCCCCCAAAACACTCTCACACACACCAAACGTGTACAGCGAAGGCATCAGTGCACCATTCACTCAAAACAAGACGCAAACACAGCAGGAGTACTACAAGCTTCACTCACACAGGATACATACAGCATAGAGAACAGTATTGCAAGCTTCGTGTACACACACAATGGATATAGTAAAGAAAACACCAGCGCAAGCTTCCATTCACCCAAAACACTCTTGCACACACACCAAACATGTACAGCAAAGGCATCAGTGCACCATTCACTCAAAACAAGACGCATACACAGCAGGAGTACTACAAGCTTCACTCACACAGGATAAATACAACATAAAGAACAGTATTGCAAGCTTCGTTTATACACACAATGGATATAGTAAAGAAAACACCAGCGCAAGCTTCCATTCCCCCAAAACACTCTCACACACACCAAACGTGTACAGCAAAGGCATCAGTTCACCATTCACTCAAAACAAGACGCATACACAGCAGGAGTACTACAAGCTTCACTCACACAGGATAAATGCAACATAGAGAACAGTATTGCAATCTTCGTTTATACACACAATGGATATAGTAAAGAAAAACCAGTGCAAGCTTCCATTCCCCCAAAACACTCTCACACACACACCAAACGTGTACAGCAAAGGCATCAGTTCACCATTCACTCAAAACAAGATGCATACACAGCAGGAGTGCTACAAGTTTCACTCACACAAGATAAATACAACATAGAGAACAGTATTGTAAGCTTCGTGTATATACACACAATGGATATAGTAAAGAAAACAGCAGCGTAAGTTTCCATTCAACGAAAACACTCTCGCACACACACCAAACGTGTACAGCAAAGGCATCAGTGCACCATTCACTCAAAACAAGACGCACACACAGCAGGAGTACTACAAGCTTCACTCACACAGGATAAATAGAACATAGAGAACAGTATTGCAAGCTTTGTTTATACACACAATGGATATAGTAAAGGAAACACCAGCGCAAGCTTCCATTCACCCAAAACACTCTCACACACACACCAAACGTGTACAGCAAAGGCATCAGTGCACCATTCACTCAAAACAAGACGCACACACAGCAGGAGTACTACAAGCTTCACTCACACAGGATAAATACAACATAGAGAACAGTATTGCAAGCTTCGTGTATATACACACAATGGATATAGTAAATAAAACACCAGCGCAAGCTTCCATTCACCCAAAACACTCTCACACACACCAAACGTGTACAGCAAAGGCATCAGTGCACCATTCACTCAAAACAAGACGCACACACAGCAGGAGTACTACAAGGTTCACTCACACAGGATAAATACATCATAGAGAACCGTATTGCAAGCTTCGTTTATACACACAATGGATATAGTAAAGAAAACACCAGTGCAAGCTTCCATTCACCCAAAACACTCTCACACACACCAAATGTGTACAGCAAAGGCATCAGTTCACCATTCACTCAAAACAAGACGCACACACATCAGGAGTGCTACAAGCTTAACTCACACCGGATAAATACAACATAGAGAACAGTATTGCAAGCTTCGTTTATACACACAATGGATATAGTAAAGAAAACACCAGCGCAAGCTTCCATTCACCCAAAACACTCTCACACACACCAAACGTGTACAGCAAAGGCATCAGTGCACCATTCACTCAAAACAAGACGCATCCACAGCAGGAGTGCTACAAGCATCACTCATACAGGATAAATACAACATAGAGAACAGTATTGCAAGCTTTGTTTATACACACAATGGATATAGTAAAGAAAACACCAGCGCAAGCTTCCATTCACCCAAAACACTCTCACACACACCAAACGTGTACAGCAAAGGCATCAGTGCACCATTCACTTAAAACAAGACGCATACACAGCAGGAGTACTACAAGCTTCACTCACACAGGATAAATAGAACATAGAGAACAGTATTGTAAGCTTCGTGTATATACACACAATGGATATAGTAAAGAAAACACCAGTGCAAGCTTCCATTCACCCAAAACACTCTCACACACACCAAACGTGTACAGCAAAGGCATCAGTGCACCATTCACTCAAAACAAGATGCATACACAGCAGGAGTACCACAAGCTTCACTCACACAGGATAAATAGAACATAGAGAACTAAGCTTTGTGTATATACACACAATGGATATAGTAAAGAAAAAAACAGCGCAAGCTTCCATTCACCCAAAACACTCTCACACACACACCAAACGTGTACAGCAAAGGCATCAGTGCACCATTCACTTAAAACAAGACGCATACACAGCAGGAGTACTACAAGCTTCACTCACACAGGATAAATAGAACATAGAGAACAGTATTGTAAGCTTCGTGTATATACACACAATGGATATAGTAAAGAAAACACCAGCGCAAGCTTCCATTCACCCAAAACACTCTCACACACACCAAACGTGTACAGCAAAGGCATCAGTGCACCATTCACTCAAAATAAGACGCACACACAGCAGGAGTACTACAAGCTTCACTCACACAGGATAAATACATAATAGAGAACCGTATTGCAAGCTTCCTTTATACACACAATGGATATAGTAAAGAAAACACCAGCGCAAGCTTCCATTCACCCAAAACACTCTCACACACACCAAACGTGTACAGCAAAGGCATCAGTTCACCATTCACTCAAAATAAGACGCACACACAGCAGGAGTGCCACAAGCTTCACTCACACAGGATAAATACAACATAGAGAACAGTATTGCAAGCTTTGTTTATACACACAATGGATATAGTAAAGAAAACACCAGCGCAAGCTTCCATTCACCCAAAACACTCTCACACACACCAAACGTGTACAGCAAAGGCATCAGTGCACCATTCACTCAAAACAAGACGCATACACAGCAGGAGTACTACAAGCTTCACTCACAGAGAATATATAGAACATAGAGAACAGTATTGCAAGCTTCGTTTATACACACAATGGATATAGTAAAGAAAACACCAGCGCAAGCTTCCATTCACCCAAAACACTCTCACACACACCAAACGTGTACAGCAAAAGCATCAGTGCACCATTCACTCAAAACAAGACGCATACACAGCAGGAGTACTACAAGCTTCACTCACACAGAATATGTAGAACATAGAGAACAGTATTGCAAGCTTCGTTTATACACACAATGGATATAGTAAAGAAAACACCAGCGCAAGCTTCCATTCACCCAAAACACTCTCACACACACCAAACATGTACAGCAAAGGCATCAGTGCACCATTCACTCAAAACAAGACGCAAACACAGCAGGAGTACTACAAGCTTCACTCACACAGGATAAATACAACATAGAGAACAGTATTGTAAGCTTTGTGTATATACACACAATGGATATAGTAAAGTAGGCACCAGCGCAAGCTTCCATTAACCCAAAACACTCTCACACACACACCATACGTGTACAGCAAAGGCATCAGTTCACCATTCACTCAAAACAAGACGCAAACACAGCAGGAGTACTACAAGCTTCACTCACACAGGATAAATACAACATAGAGAACAGTATTGCATGCTTCGTGTATACACACAATGGATATAGTAAAGAAAAAACCAGCGCAAGCTTCCATTCCCCCAAAACACTCTCACACACACCAAACGTGTACAGCGAAGGCATCAGTGCACCATTCACTCAAAACAAGACGCAAACACAGCAGGAGTACTACAAGCTTCACTCACACAGGATACATACAGCATAGAGAACAGTATTGCAAGCTTCGTGTACACACACAATGGATATAGTAAAGAAAACACCAGCGCAAGCTTCCATTCACCCAAAACACTCTTGCACACACAACAAAACATGTACAGCAAAGGCATCAGTGCACCATTCACTCAAAACAAGACGCATACACAGCAGGAGTACTACAAGCTTCACTCACACAGGATAAATACAACATAAAGAACAGTATTGCAAGCTTCGTTTATACACACAATGATTATAGTAAAGAAAACACCAGCGCAAGCTTCCATTCCCCCAAAACACTCTCACACACACCAAACGTGTACAGCAAAGGCATCAGTCCACCATTCACTCAAAACAAGACGCATACACAGCAGGAGTACTACAAGCTTCACTCACACAGGATAAATGCAACATAGAGAACAGTATTGCAATCTTCGTTTATACACACAATGGATATAGTAAAGAAAAACCAGTGCAAGCTTCCATTCCCCCAAAACACTCTCACACACACACCAAACGTGTACAGCAAAGGCATCAGTTCACCATTCACTCAAAACAAGATGCATACACAGCAGGAGTGCTACAAGTTTCACTCACACAAGATAAATACAACATAGAGAACAGTATTGTAAGCTTCGTGTATATACACACAATGGATATAGTAAAGAAAACAGCAGCGCAAGTTTCCATTCAACGAAAACACTCTCGCACACACACCAAACGTGTACAGCAAAGGCATCAGTGCACCATTCACTCAAAACAAGACGCACACACAGCAGGAGTACTACAAGCTTCACTCACACAGGATAAATAGAACATAGAGAACAGTATTGCAAGCTTCGTTTATACACACAATGGATATAGTAAAGGAAACACCAGCGCAAGCTTCCATTCACCCAAAACACTCTCACACACACACCAAACGTGTACAGCAAAGGCATCAGTGCACCATTCACTCAAAACAAGACGCACACACAGCAGGAGTACTACAAGCTTCACTCACACAGGATAAATACAACATAGAGAACAGTATTGCAAGCTTCGTGTATATACACACAATGGATATAGTAAATAAAACACCAGCGCAAGCTTCCATTCACCCAAAACACTCTCACACACACCAAACGTGTACAGCAAAGGCATCAGTGCACCATTCACTCAAAACAAGACGCATACACAGCAGGAGTACTACAAGCTTTACTCACACATGATAAATAGAACATAGAGAACAGTATTGCAAGCTTCGTGTATATACACACAATGGATATAGTAAAGAAAACACCAGCGCAAGTTTCCATTCAACCAAAACACCCTTGCACACACACCAAACGTGTACAGCAAAGGCATCAGTGCACCATTCACTCTAAACAAGACGCACACACAGCAGGAGTACTACAAGCTTCACTCACACAGGATAAATAGAACATAGAGAACAGTATTGTAAGCTTCGTGTATATACACACAATGGATATAGTAAAGAAAACACCAGCGCAAGCTTCCATTCACCCAAAACACTCTCACACACACACCAAACGTGTACAGCAAAGCCATCATTGCACCATTCACTCAAAACAAGACGCATACACAGCAGTAGTACTACAAGCTTCACTCACACAGGATAAATACATCATAGAGAACCGTATTGCAAGCTTCGTTTATACACACAATGGATATAGTAAAGAAAACACCAGCGCAAGCTTCCATTCACCCAAAACACTCTCACACACACCAAACGTGTACAGCAAAGGCATCAGTTCACCATTCACTCAAAACAAGATGCATACACAGCAGGAGTGCTACAAGTTTCACTCACACAAGATAAATACAACATGGAGAACAGTATTGTAAGCTTCGTGTATATACACACAATGGATATAGTAAAGAAAACAGCAGCGCAAGCTTCCTTTCACCCAAAACAGTCTCACACACACCAAAAGTGTACAGCAAAGGCATCAGTGCACCATTCACTCAAAACAAGACGCATACACAGCAGGAGTACTACAAGCTTCACTCACACAGGATAAATAGAACATAGAGAACAGTATTGCAAGCTTCGTGTATATACACAGAATGGATATAGTAAAGAAAACACCAGCGCAAGTTTCCATTCAACCAAAACACTCTCGCACACACACCAAACGTGTACAGCAAAGGCATCAGTGCACCATTCACTCAAAACAAGACGCACACACAGCAGGAGTACTACAAGCTTCACTCACACAGGATAAATACAACATAGAGAACAGTATTGTAAGCTTTGTGTATATACACACAATGGATATAGTAAAGTAGGCACCAGCGCAAGCTTCCATTAACCCAAAACACTCTCACACACACACCAAACGTGTACAGCAAAGGCATCAGTTCACCATTCACTCAAAACAAGACGCAAACACAGCAGGAGTACTACAAGCTTCACTCACACAGGATAAATACAACATAGAGAACAGTATTGCATGCTTCGTGTATACACACAATGGATATAGTAAAGAAAAAACCAGCGCAAGCTTCCATTCCCCCAAAACACTCTCACACACACCAAACGTGCACAGCAAAGGCATCAGTGCACCATTCACTCAAAACAAGACGCAAACACAGCAGGAGTACTACAAGCTTCACTCACACAGGATACATACAGCATAGAGAACAGTATTGCAAGCTTCGTGTACACACACAATGGATATAGTAAAGAAAACACCAGCGCAAGCTTCCATTCACCCAAAACACTCTTACACACACACTAAACATGTACAGCAAAGGCATCAGTGCACCATTCACTCACAACAAGACGCATACACAGCAGGAGTACTACAAGCTTCAATCACACAGGATAAATACAACATAAAGAACAGTATTGCAAGCTTCGTTTATACACACAATGGATATAGTAAAGAAAAAACCAGCGCAAGCTTCCATTCCCCCAAAACACTCTCACACACACCAAACGTGTACAGCGAAGGCATCAGTGCACCATTCACTCAAAACAAGACGCAAACACAGCAGGAGTACTACAAGCTTCACTCACACAGGATACATACAGCATAGAGAACAGTATTGCAAGCTTCGTGTACACACACAATGGATATAGTAAAGAAAACACCAGCGCAAGCTTCCATTCCCCCAAAACACTCTCACACACACCAAACGTGTACAGCAAAGGCATCAGTTCACCATTCACTCAAAACAAGACGCATACACAGCAGGAGTACTACAAGCTTCACTCACACAGGATAAATGCAACATAGAGAACAGTATTGCAATCTTCGTTTATACACACAATGGATATAGTAAAGAAAAACCAGTGCAAGCTTCCATTCCCCCAAAACACTCTCACACACACACCAAACGTGTACAGCAAAGGCATCAGTTCACCATTCACTCAAAACAAGATGCATACACAGCAGGAGTGCTACAAGTTTCACTCACACAAGATAAATACAACATAGAGAAAAGTATTGTAAGCTTCGTGTATATACACACAATGGATATAGTAAAGAAAACAGCAGCGAGAGTTTCCATTCAACGAAAACACTCTCGCACACACACCAAACGTGTACAGCAAAGGCATCAGTGCACCATTCACTCAAAATAAGACGCACACACAGCAGGAGTACTACAAGCTTCACTCACACAGGATAAATAGAACATAGAGAACAGTATTGCAAGCTTCGTTTATACACACAATGGATATAGTAAAGGAAACACCAGCGCAAGCTTCCATTCACCCAAAAAACTCTCACACACACACCAAACGTGTACAGCAAAGGCATCAGTGCACCATTCACTCAAAACAAGACGCACACACAGCAGGAGTACTACAAGCTTCACTCACACAGGATAAATACAACATAGAGAACAGTATTGCAAGCTTCGTGTATATACACACAATGGATATAGTAAAGAAAACACCAGCGCAGGCTTCCATTCACCCAAAACACTCTCACACACACCAAACGTGTACAGCAAAGGCATCAGTGCACCATTCACTCAAAACAAGACGCATACACAGCAGGAGTACTACAAGCTTTACTCACACATGATAAATAGAACATAGAGAACAGTATTGCAAGCTTCGTGTATATACACACAATGGATATAGTAAAGAAAACACCAGCGCAAGTTTCCATTCAACCAAAACACCCTTGCACACACACCAAACGTGTACAGCAAAGGCATCAGTGCACCATTCACTCTAAACAAGACGCACACACAGCAGGAGTACTACAAGCTTCACTCACACAGGATAAATAGAACATAGAGAACAGTATTGTAAGCTTCGTGTATATACACACAATGGATATAGTAAAGAAAACACCAGCGCAAGATTCCATTCACCCAAAACACTCTCACACACACACCAAACGTGTACAGCAAAGCCATCATTGCACCATTCACTCAAAACAAGACGCATACACAGCAGGAGTACTACAAGCTTCACTCACACAGGATAAATACATCATAGAGAACCGTATTGCAAGCTTCGTTTATACACACAATGGATATAGTAAAGAAAACACCAGCGCAAGCTTCCATTCACCCAAAACACTCCACACACACCAAACGTGTACAGCAAAGGCATCAGTTCACCATTCACTCAAAACAAGATGCATACACAGCAGGAGTGCTACAAGTTTCACTCACACAAGATAAATACAACATGGAGAACAGTATTGTAAGCTTCGTGTATATACACACAATGGATATAGTAAAGAAAACAGCAGCGCAAGCTTCCTTTCACCCAAAACAGTCTCACACACACCAAACGTGTACAGCAAAGGCATCAGTGCACCATTCACTCAAAACAAGACGCATACACAGCAGGAGTACTACAAGCTTCACTCACACAGGATAAATAGAACATAGAGAACAGTATTGCAAGCTTCGTGTATATACACAGAATGGATATAGTAAAGAAAACACCAGCGCAAGTTTCCATTCAACCAAAACACTCTCGCACACACACCAAACGTGTACAGCAAAGGCATCAGTGCACCATTCACTCAAAACAAGACGCACACACAGCAGGAGTACTACAAGCTTCACTCACACAGGGTAAATACAACATAGAGAACAGTATTGTAAGCTTTGTGTATATACACACAATGGATATAGTAAAGTAGGCACCAGCGCAAGCTTCCATTAACCCAAAACACTCTCACACACACACCAAACGTGTACAGCAAAGGCATCAGTTCACCATTCACTCAAAACAAGACGCAAACACAGCAGGAGTACTACAAGCTTCACTCACACAGGATAAATACAACATAGAGAACAGTATTGCATGCTTCGTGTATACACAAAATGGATATAGTAAAGAAAAAACCAGCGCAAGCTTCCATTCCCCCAAAACACTCTCACACACACCAAACGTGTACAGCAAAGGCATCAGTGCACCATTCACTCAAAACAAGACGCAAACACAGCAGGAGTACTACAAGCTTCAATCACACAGGATACATACAGCATAGAGAACAGTATTGCAAGCTTCGTGTACACACACAATGGATATAGTAAAGAAAACACCAGCGCAAGCTTCCATTCACCCAAAACACTCTTGCACACACACCAAACATGTACAGCAAAGGCATCAGTGCACCATTCACTCAAAACAAGACGCATACACAGCAGGAGTACTACAAGCTTCACTCACACAGGATAAATACAACATAAAGAACAGTATTGCAAGCTTCGTTTATACACACAATGGATATAGTAAAGAAAACACCAGCGCAAGCTTCCATTCCCCCAAAACACTCTCACACACACCAAACGTGTACAGCAAAGGCATCAGTTCACCATTCACTCAAAACAAGACGCATACACAGCAGGAGTACTACAAGCTTCACTCACACAGGATAAATGCAACATAGAGAATAGTATTGCAATCTTCGTTTATACACACAATGGATATAGTAAAGAAAACACCAGCGCAAGCTTCCATTCACCCAAAACACTCTCACACACACCAAACGTGTACCGCAAAGGCATCAGTTCACCATTCACTCAAAACAAGACGCATACACAGCAGGAGTACTACAAGCTTCACTCACACAGGATAAATAGAACATAGAAAACAGTATTGCAAGCTTCGTTTATACACACAATGGATATAGTAAAGAAAACACCAGCGCAAGCTTCCATTCCCCCAAAACACTCTCACACACACCAAAAGTGTACAGCAAAGGCATCAGTGCACCATTCACTCAAAACAAGACGCAAACACAGCAGGAGTACCTCAGGCTTCACTCACACAGGATAAATAGAACATATAGAACAGTATTGCAAGCTTCGTGTATATACACACAAAGGATATAGTAAAGAAAACAAACACCAGCGCAAGCTTCCATTCACCCAAAACACTCTCACACACACACCAAACGTGTACAGTAAAGGCATCAGTGCACCATTCACTCAAAACAAGACGCATACACAGCAGGAGTGCTACAAGCTTCACTCACACGGGATGAATAGAACATAGAGAACAGTATTGCAATCTTCGTTTATACACACAATGGATATAGTAAAGAAAACACCAGTGCAAGCTTCCACTCCCCCAAAACACTCTCACACACACTAAACGTGTACAGCAAAGGCATCAGTGCACCATTCACTCAAAACAAGACGCATACACAGCAGGAGTGCTACAAGCTTCACTCACACAGGATAAATACATCATAGAGAACAGTATTGTAAGCTTTGTTTATATGCACAATGGATATAGTAAAGAAAACACCAGTGCAAGCTTCCATTCCCCCAAAACACTCTCACACACACCAAACGTTTACAGCAAAGGCATCAGTGCACCATTCACTCAAAACAAGACGCATACACAGCAGGAGTGCTACAAGCTTCACTCACACAGGATAAATACAACATAGAGAACAGTATTGCAAGCTTCGTTTATACACACAATGGATATAGTAAAGAAAACACCAGCGCAAGCTTCCATTCACCCAAAACACTCTCACACACACCAAACGTGTACAGCAAAGGCATCAGTTCACCATTCACTCAAAACAAGATGCATACACAGCAGGAGTACTACAAGCTTCACTCACACAGGATAAATACAACATAGAGAACAGTATTGCAAGCTTCGTGTATATACACACAATGGATATAGTAAATAAAACACCAGCGCAAGCTTCCATTCACCCAAAACACTCTCACACACACCAAACGTGTACAGCAAAGGCATCAGTGCACCATTCACTCAAAACAAGACGCACACACAGCAGGAGTACTACAAGGTTCACTCACACAGGATAAATACATCATAGAGAACCGTATTGCAAGCTTCGTTTATACACACAATGGATACAGTAAAGAAAACACCAGTGCAAACTTCCATTCACCCAAAACACTCTCACACACACCAAATGTGTACAGCAAAGGCATCAGTTCACCATTCACTCAAAACAAGACGCACACACATCAGGAGTGCTACAAGCTTAACTCACACCGGATAAATACAACATAGAGAACAGTATTGCAAGCTTCGTTTATACACACAATGGATATAGTAAAGAAAACACTAGCCCAAGCTTCCATTCACCCAAAACACTCTCACACACACCAAACGCGTACAGCAAAGGCATCAGTGCACCATTCACTCAAAACAAGACGCATAGACAGCAGGAGTACTACAAGCTTCACTCACACAGAATAAATAGAACATAGAGAACAGTATTGCAAGCTTCGTTTATACACACAATGGATATAGTAAAGAAAACACCAGCGCAAGCTTCCATTCACCCAAAACACTCTCACACACACCAAACGTGTACAGCAAAGGCATCAGTGCACCATTCACTCAAAACAAGACGCATCCACAGCAGGAGTGCTACAAGCATCACTCATACAGGATAAATACAACATAGAGAACAGTATTGCAAGCTTTGTTTATACACACAATGGATATAGTAAAGAAAACACCAGCGCAAGCTTCCATTCACCCAAAACACTCTCACACACACCAAACGTGTACAGCAAAGGCATCAGTGCACCATTCACTTAAAACAAGACGCATACACAGCAGGAGTACTACAAGCTTCACTCACACAGGATAAATAGAACATAGACAACAGTATTGTAAGCTTCGTGTATATACACACAATGGATATAGTAAAGAAAACACCAGTGCAAGCTTCCATTCACCCAAAACACTCTCACACACACCAAACGTGTACAGCAAAGGCATCAGTGCACCATTCACTCAAAACAAGATGCATACACAGCAGGAGTACCACAAGCTTCACTCACACAGGATAAATAGAACATAGAGAACTAAGCTTTGTGTATATACACACAATGGATATAGTAAAGAAAAAAACAGCGCAAGCTTCCATTCACCCAAAACACTCTCACACACACACCAAACGTGTACAGCAAAGGCATCAGTGCACCATTCACTTAAAACAAGACGCATACACAGCAGGAGTACTACAAGCTTCACTCACACAGGATAAATAGAACATAGAGAACAGTATTGTAAGCTTCGTGTATATACACACAATGGATATAGTAAAGAAAACACCAGCGCAAGCTTCCATTCACCCAAAACACTCTCACACACACCAAACGTGTACAGCAAAGGCATCAGTGCACCATTCACTCAAAATAAGACGCACACACAGCAGGAGTACTACAAGCTTCACTCACACAGGATAAATACATAATAGAGAACCGTATTGCAAGCTTCCTTTATACACACAATGGATATAGTAAAGAAAACACCAGCGCAAGCTTCCATTCACCCAAAACACTCTCACACACACCAAACGTGTACAGCAAAGGCATCAGTTCACCATTCACTCAAAACAAGACGCACACACAGCAGGAGTGCCACAAGCTTCACTCACACAGGATAAATACAACATAGAGAACAGTATTGCAAGCTTTGTTTATACACACAATGGATATAGTAAAGAAAACACCAGTGCAAGCTTCCATTCACCCAAAACACTCTCACACACACCAAACGTGTACAGCAAAGGCATCAGTGCACCATTCACTCAAAACAAGACGCATACACAGCAGGAGTACTACAAGCTTCACTCACAGAGAATATATAGAACATAGAGAACAGTATTGCAAGCTTCGTTTATACACACAATGGATATAGTAAAGAAAACACCAGCGCAAGCTTCCATTCACCCAAAACACTCTCACACACACCAAACGTGTACAGCAAAAGCATCAGTGCACCATTCACTCAAAACAAGACGCATACACAGCAGGAGTACTACAAGCTTCACTCACACAGAATATATAGAACATAGAGAACGGTATTGCAAGCTTCGTTTATACACACAATGGATATAGTAAAGAAAACACCAGCGCAAGCTTCCATTCACCCAAAACACTCTCACACACACCAAACATGTACAGCAAAGGCATCAGTGCACCATTCACTCAAAACAAGACGCAAACACAGCAGGAGTACTACAAGCTTCACTCACACAGGATAAATACAACATAGAGAACAGTATTGTAAGCTTTGTGTATATACACACAATGGATATAGTACAGTAGGCACCAGCGCAAGCTTCCATTAACCCAAAACACTCTCACACACACACCATACGTGTACAGCAAAGGCATCAGTTCACCATTCACTCAAAACAAGACACAAACACAGCAGGAGTACTACAAGCTTCACTCACACAGGATAAATACAACATAGAGAACAGTATTGCATGCTTCGTGTATACACACAATGGATATAGTAAAGAAAAAACCAGCGCAAGCTTCCATTCCCCCAAAACACTCTCACACACACCAAACGTGTACAGCGAAGGCATCAGTGCACCATTCACTCAAAACAAGACGCAAACACAGCAGGAGTACTACAAGCTTCACTCACACAGGATACATACAGCATAGAGAACAGTATTGCAAGCTTCGTGTACACACACAATGGATATAGTAAAGAAAACACCAGTGCAAGCTTCCATTCACCCAAAACACTCTTGCACACACACCAAACATGTACAGCAAAGGCATCAGTGCACCATTCACTCAAAACAAGACGCATACACAGCAGGAGTACTACAAGCTTCACTCACACAGGATAAATACAACATAAAGAACAGTATTGCAAGCTTCGTTTAAACACACAATGATTATAGTAAAGAAAACACCAGCGCAAGCTTCCATTCCCCCAAAACACTCTCACACACACCAAACGTGTACAGCAAAGGCATCAGTTCACCATTCACTCAAAACAAGACGCATACACAGCAGGAGTACTACAAGCTTCACTCACACAGGATAAATGCAACATAGAGAACAGTATTGCAATCTTCGTTTATACACACAATGGATATAGTAAAGAAAAACCAGTGCAAGCTTCCATTCCCCCAAAACACTCTCACACACACACCAAACGTGTACAGCAAAGGCATCAGTTCACCATTCACTCAAAACAAGATGCATACACAGCAGGAGTGCTACAAGTTTCACTCACACAAGATAAATACAACATAGAGAACAGTATTGTAAGCTTCGTGTATATACACACAATGGATATAGTAAAGAAAACAGCAGCGCAAGTTTCCATTCAACGAAAACACTCTCGCACACACACCAAACGTGTACAGCAAAGGCATCAGTGCACCATTCACTCAAAACAAGACGCACACACAGCAGGAGTACTACAAGCTTCACTCACACAGGATAAATAGAACATAGAGAACAGTATTGCAAGCTTCGTTTATACACACAATGGATATAGTAAAGGAAACACCAGCGCAAGCTTCCATTCACCCAAAACACTCTCACACACACACCAAACGTGTACAGCAAAGGCATCAGTGCACCATTCACTCTAAACAAGACGCACACACAGCAGGAGTACTACAAGCTTCACTCACACAGGATAAATACAACATAGAGAACAGTATTGCAAGCTTCGTGTATATACACACAATGGATATAGTAAATAAAACACTAGCGCAAGCTTCCATTCACCCAAAACACTCTCACACACACCAAACGTGTACAGCAAAGGCATCAGTGCACCATTCACTCAAAACAAGACGCATACACAGCAGGAGTACTACAAGCTTTACTCACACATGATAAATAGAACATAGAGAACAGTATTGCAAGCTTCGTGTATATACACACAATGGATATAGTAAAGAAAACACCAGCGCAAGTTTCCATTCAACCAAAACACCCTTGCACACACACCAAACGTGTACAGCAAAGGCATCAGTGCACCATTCACTCTAAACAAGACGCACACACAGCAGGAGTACTACAAGCTTCACTCACACAGGATAAATAGAACATAGAGAACAGTATTGTAAGCTTCGTGTATATACACACAATGGATATAGTAAAGAAAACACCAGCGCAAGCTTCCATTCACCCAAAACACTCTCACACACACACCAAACGTGTACAGCAAAGCCATCATTGCACCATTCACTCAAAACAAGACGCATACACAGCAGTAGTACTACAAGCTTCACTCACACAGGATAAATACATCATAGAGAACCGTATTGCAAGCTTCGTTTATACACACAATGGATATAGTAAAGAAAACACCAGCGCAAGCTTCCATTCACCCAAAACACTCTCACACACACCAAACGTGTACAGCAAAGGCATCAGTTCACCATTCACTCAAAACAAGATGCATACACAGCAGGAGTGCTACAAGTTTCACTCACACAAGATAAATACAACATGGAGAACAGTATTGTAAGCTTCGTGTATATACACACAATGGATATAGTAAAGAAAACAGCAGCGCAAGCTTCCTTTCACCCAAAACAGTCTCACACACACCAAAAGTGTACAGCAAAGGCATCAGTGCACCATTCACTCAAAACAAGACGCATACACAGCAGGAGTACTACAAGCTTCACTCACACAGGATAAATAGAACATAGAGAACAGTATTGCAAGCTTCGTGTATATACACAGAATGGATATAGTAAAGAAAACACCAGCGCAAGTTTCCATTCAACCAAAACACTCTCGCACACACACCAAACGTGTACAGCAAAGGCATCAGTGCACCATTCACTCAAAACAAGACGCACACACAGCAGGAGTACTACAAGCTTCACTCACACAGGATAAATACAACATAGAGAACAGTATTGTAAGCTTTGTGTATATACACACAATGGATATAGTAAAGTAGGCACCAGCGCAAGCTTCCATTAACCCAAAACACTCTCACACACACACCAAACGTGTACAGCAAAGGCATCAGTTCACCATTCACTCAAAACAAGACGCAAACACAGCAGGAGTACTACAAGCTTCACTCACACAGGATAAATACAACATAGAGAACAGTATTGCATGCTTCGTGTATACACACAAAGGATATAGTAAAGAAAAAACCAGCGCAAGCTTCCATTCCCCCAAAACACTCTCACACACACCAAACGTGTACAGCAAAGGCATCAGTGCACCATTCACTCAAAACAGCACCATTCACTCAAAACAAGACGCAAACACAGCAGGAGTACTACAAGCTTCACTCACACAGGATACATACAGCATAGAGAACAGTATTGCAAGCTTCGTGTACACACACAATGGATATAGTAAAGAAAACACCAGCGCAAGCTTCCATTCACCCAAAACACTCTTGCACACACACCAAACATGTACAGCAAAGGCATCAGTGCACCATTCACTCACAACAAGACGCATACACAGCAGGAGTACTACAAGCTTCAATCACACAGGATAAATACAACATAAAGAACAGTATTGCAAGCTTCGTTTATACACACAATGGATATAGTAAAGAAAAAACCAGCGCAAGCTTCCATTCCCCCAAAACACTCTCACACACACCAAACGTGTACAGCGAAGGCATCAGTGCACCATTCACTCAAAACAAGACGCAAACACAGCAGGAGTACTACAAGCTTCACTCACACAGGATACATACAGCATAGAGAACAGTATTGCAAGCTTCGTGTACACACACAATGGATATAGTAAAGAAAACACCAGCGCAAGCTTCCATTCACCCAAAACACTCTTGCACACACACCAAACATGTACAGCAAAGGCATCAGTGCACCATTCACTCAAAACAAGACGCATACACAGCAGGAGTACTACAAGCTTCACTCACACAGGATAAATACAACATAAAGAACAGTATTGCAAGCTTCGTTTATACACACAATGGATATAGTAAAGAAAACACCAGCGCAAGCTTCCATTCCCCCAAAACACTCTCACACACACCAAACGTGTACAGCAAAGGCATCAGTTCACCATTCACTCAAAACAAGACGCATACACAGCAGGAGTACTACAAGCTTCACTCACACAGGATAAATGCAACATAGAGAACAGTATTGCAATCTTCGTTTATACACACAATGGATATAGTAAAGAAAAACCAGTGCAAGCTTCCATTCCCCCAAAACACTCTCACACACACACCAAACGTGTACAGCAAAGGCATCAGTTCACCATTCACTCAAAACAAGATGCATACACAGCAGGAGTGCTACAAGTTTCACTCACACAAGATAAATACAACATAGAGAAAAGTATTGTAAGCTTCGTGTATATACACACAATGGATATAGTAAAGAAAACAGCAGCGAGAGTTTCCATTCAACGAAAACACTCTCGCACACACACCAAACGTGTACAGCAAAGGCATCAGTGCACCATTCACTCAAAACAAGACGCACACACAGCAGGAGTACTAAAAGCTTCACTCACACAGGATAAATAGAACATAGAGAACAGTATTGCAAGCTTCGTTTATACACACAATGGATATAGTAAAGGAAACACCAGCGCAAGCTTCCATTCACCCAAAAAACTCTCACACACACACCAAACGTGTACAGCAAAGGCATCAGTGCACCATTCACTCAAAACAAGACGCACACACAGCAGGAGTACTACAAGCTTCACTCACACAGGATAAATACAACATAGAGAACAGTATTGCAAGCTTCGTGTATATACACACAATGGATATAGTAAAGAAAACACCAGCGCAAGCTTCCATTCACCCAAAACACTCTCACACACACCAAACGTGTACAGCAAAGGCATCAGTGCACCATTCACTCAAAACAAGACGCATACACAGCAGGAGTACTACAAGCTTTACTCACACATGATAAATAGAACATAGAGAACAGTATTGCAAGCTTCGTGTATATACACACAATGGATATAGTAAAGAAAACACCAGCGCAAGTTTCCATTCAACCAAAACACCCTTGCACACACACCAAACGTGTACAGCAAAGGCATCAGTGCACCATTCACTCTAAACAAGACGCACACACAGCAGGAGTACTACAAGCTTCACTCACACAGGATAAATAGAACATAGAGAACAGTATTGTAAGCTTCGTGTATATACACACAATGGATATAGTAAAGAAAACACCAGCGCAAGATTCCATTCACCCAAAACACTCTCACACACACACCAAACGTGTACAGCAAAGCCATCATTGCACCATTCACTCAAAACAAGACGCATACACAGCAGGAGTACTACAAGCTTCACTCACACAGGATAAATACATCATAGAGAACCGTATTGCAAGCTTCGTTTATAAACACAATGGATATAGTAAAGAAAACACCAGCGCAAGCTTCCATTCACCCAAAACACTCTCACACACACCAAACGTGTACAGCAAAGGCATCAGTTCACCATTCACTCAAAACAAGATGCATACACAGCAGGAGTGCTACAAGTTTCACTCACACAAGATAAATACAACATGGAGAACAGTATTGTAAGCTTCGTGTATATACACACAATGGATATAGTAAAGAAAACAGCAGCGCAAGCTTCCTTTCACCCAAAACAGTCTCACACACACCAAACGTGTACAGCAAAGGCATCAGTGCACCATTCACTCAAAACAAGACGCATACACAGCAGGAGTACTACAAGCTTCACTCACACAGGATAAATAGAACATAGAGAACAGTATTGCAAGCTTCGTGTATATACACAGAATGGATATAGTAAAGAAAACACCAGCGCTAGTTTCCATTCAACCAAAACACTCTCGCACACACACCAAACGTGTACAGCAAAGGCATCAGTGCACCATTCACTCAAAACAAGACGCACACACAGCAGGAGTACTACAAGCTTCACTCACACAGGGTAAATACAACATAGAGAATAGTATTGTAAGCTTTGTGTATATACACACAATGGATATAGTAAAGTAGGCACCAGCGCAAGCTTCCATTAACCCAAAACACTCTCACACACACACCAAACGTGTACAGCAAACTCATCAGTTCACCATTCACTCAAAACAAGACGCAAACACAGCAGGAGTACTACAAGCTTCACTCACACAGGATAAATACAACATACATAGAGAACAGTATTGCATGCTTCGTGTATACACAAAATGGATATAGTAAAGAAAAAACCAGCGCAAGCTTCCATTCCCCCAAAACACTCTCACACACACCAAACGTGTACAGCAAAGGCATCAGTGCACCATTCACTCAAAACAAGACGCAAACACAGCAGGAGTACTACAAGCTTCACTCACACAGGATACATACAGCAGAGAGAACAGTATTGCAAGCTTTGTGTACACACACAATGGATATAGTAAAGAAAACACCAGCGCAAGCTTCCATTCACCCAAAACACTCTTGCACACACACCAAAC
This sequence comes from Lissotriton vulgaris, assembly GCF_964263255.1. NCBI lineage: Eukaryota > Metazoa > Chordata > Amphibia > Caudata > Salamandridae > Lissotriton > Lissotriton vulgaris. The sequence goes on along the minus strand of NC_141700.1, from coordinate 15,329,140 downwards.
ATGTACAGCAAAGGCATCAGTGCACCATTCACTCAAAACAAGACGCATACACAGCAGGAGTACTACAAGCTTCACTCACACAGGATAAATACAACATAAAGAACAGTATTGCAAGCTTCGTTTATACACACAATGGATATAGTAAAGAAAACACCAGCGCAAGCTTCCATTCCCCCAAAACACTCTCACACACACCAAACGTGTACAGCAAAGGCATCAGTTCACCATTCACTCAAAACAAGACGCATACACAGCAGGAGTACTAAAAGCTTCACTCACACAGGATAAATAGAACATAGAGAACAGTATTGCAAGCTTCGTTTATACACACAATGGATATAGTAAAGAAAACACCAGCGCAAGCTTCCATTCACCCAAAACACTCTCACACACACACCAAACGTGTACAGCAAAGGCATCAGTGCACCATTCACTCAAAACAAGACGCACACACAGCAGGAGTACTACAAGCTTCACTCACACAGGATAAATACAACATAGAGAACAGTATTGCAAGCTTCGTGTAGATACACACAATGGATATAGTAAAGAAAACACCAGCGCAAGCTTCCATTCACCCAAAACACTCTCACACACACCAAACGTGTACAGCAAAGGCATCAGTGCACCATTCACTCAAAACAAGACGCATACACAGCAGGAGTACTACAAGCTTTACTCACACATGATGAATAGAACATAGAGAACAGTATTGCAAGCTTCGTGTATATACACACAATGGATATAGTAAAGAAAACACCAGCGCAAGTTTCCATTCAACCAAAACACCCTTGCACACACACCAAACGTGTACAGCAAAGGCATCAGTGCACCATTCACTCTAAACAAGACGCACACACAGCAGGAGTACTACAAGCTTCACTCACACAGGATAAATAGAACATAGAGAACAGTATTGTAAGCTTCGTGTATATACACACAATGGATATAGTAAAGAAAACACCAGCGCAAGATTCCATTCACCCAAAACACTCTCACACACACACCAAACGTGTACAGCAAAGCCATCATTGCACCATTCACTCAAAACAAGACGCATACACAGCAGGAGTACTACAAGCTTCACTCACACAGGATAAATACATCATAGAGAACCGTATTGCAAGCTTCGTTTATAAACACAATGGATATAGTAAAGAAAACACCAGCGCAAGCTTCCATTCACCCAAAACACTCTCACACACACCAAACGTGTACAGCAAAGGCATCAGTTCACCATTCACTCAAAACAAGATGCATACACAGCAGGAGTGCTACAAGTTTCACTCACACAAGATAAATACAACATGGAGAACAGTATTGTAAGCTTCGTGTATATACACACAATGGATATAGTAAAGAAAACAGCAGCGCAAGCTTCCTTTCACCCAAAACAGTCTCACACACACCAAACGTGTACAGCAAAGGCATCAGTGCACCATTCACTCAAAACAAGACGCATACACAGCAGGAGTACTACAAGCTTCACTCACACAGGATAAATAGAACATAGAGAACAGTATTGCAAGCTTCGTGTATATACACAGAATGGATATAGTAAAGAAAACACCAGCGCAAGTTTCCATTCAACCAAAACACTCTCGCACACACACCAAACGTGTACAGCAAAGGCATCAGTGCACCATTCACTCAAAACAAGACGCACACACAGCAGGAGTACTACAAGCTTCACTCACACAGGGTAAATACAACATAGAGAACAGTATTGTAAGCTTTGTGTATATACACACAATGGATATAGTAAAGTAGGCACCAGCGCAAGCTTCCATTAACCCAAAACACTCTCACACACACACCAAACGTGTACAGCAAAGGCATCAGTTCACCATTCACTCAAAACAAGACGCAAACACAGCAGGAGTACTACAAGCTTCACTCACACAGGATAAATACAACATACATAGAGAACAGTATTGCATGCTTCGTGTATACACAAAATGGATATAGTAAAGAAAAAACCAGCGCAAGCTTCCATTCCCCCAAAACACTCTCACACACACCAAACGTGTACAGCAAAGGCATCAGTGCACCATTCACTCAAAACAAGACGCAAACACAGCAGGAGTACTACAAGCTTCACTCACACAGGATACATACAGCAGAGAGAACAGTATTGCAAGCTTTGTGTACACACACAATGGATATAGTAAAGAAAACACCAGCGCAAGCTTCCATTCACCCAAAACACTCTTGCACACACACCAAACATGTACAGCAAAGGCATCAGTGCACCATTCACTCAAAACAAGACGCATACACAGCAGGAGTACTACAAGCTTCACTCACACAGGATAAATACAACATAAAGAACAGTATTGCAAGCTTCGTTTATACACACAATGGATATAGTAAAGAAAACACCAGCGCAAGCTTCCATTCCCCCAAAACACTCTCACACACACCAAACGTGTACAGCAAAGGCATCAGTTCACCATTCACTCAAAACAAGACGCATACACAGCAGGAGTACTACAAGCTTCACTCACACAGGATAAATGCAACATAGAGAACAGTATTGCAATCTTCGTTTATACACACAATAGATATAGTAAAGAAAACACCAGCGCAAGCTTCCATTCACCTAAAACACTCTCACACACACCAAACGTGTACAGCAAAGGCATCAGTTCACCATTCACTCAAAACAAGACGCATACACAGCAGGAGTACTACAAGCTTCACTCACACAGGATAAATAGAACATAGAGAACAGTATTGCAAGCTTCGTTTATACACACAATGGATATAGTAAAGAAAACACCAGCGCAAGCTTCCATTCCCCCAAAACACTCTCACACACACCAAAAGTGTACAGCAAAGGCATCAGTGCACCATTCACTCAAAACAAGACGCAAACACAGCAGGAGTACCTCAGGCTTCACTCACACAGGATAAATAGAACATATAGAACAGTATTGCAAGCTTCGTGTATATACACACAAAGGATATAGTAAAGAAAACAAACACCAGCGCAAGCTTCCATTAACCCAAAACACTCTCACACACACACCAAACGTGTACAGCAAAGGCATCAGTTCACCATTCACTCAAAACAAGACGCAAACACAGCAGGAGTACTACAAGCTTCACTCACACAGGATAAATACAACATAGAGAACAGTATTGCATGCTTCGTGTATACACACAAAGGATATAGTAAAGAAAAAACCAGCGCAAGCTTCCATTCCCCCAAAACACTCTCACACACACCAAACGTGTACAGCAAAGGCATCAGTGCACCATTCACTCAAAACAGCACCATTCACTCAAAACAAGACGCAAACACAGCAGGAGTACTACAAGCTTCACTCACACAGGATACATACAGCATAGAGAACAGTATTGCAAGCTTCGTGTACACACACAATGGATATAGTAAAGAAAACACCAGCGCAAGCTTCCATTCACCCAAAACACTCTTGCACACACACCAAACATGTACAGCAAAGGCATCAGTGCACCATTCACTCACAACAAGACGCATACACAGCAGGAGTACTACAAGCTTCAATCACACAGGATAAATACAACATAAAGAACAGTATTGCAAGCTTCGTTTATACACACAATGGATATAGTAAAGAAAAAACCAGCGCAAGCTTCCATTCCCCCAAAACACTCTCACACACACCAAACGTGTACAGCGAAGGCATCAGTGCACCATTCACTCAAAACAAGACGCAAACACAGCAGGAGTACTACAAGCTTCACTCACACAGGATACATACAGCATAGAGAACAGTATTGCAAGCTTCGTGTACACACACAATGGATATAGTAAAGAAAACACCAGCGCAAGCTTCCATTCACCCAAAACACTCTTGCACACACACCAAACATGTACAGCAAAGGCATCAGTGCACCATTCACTCAAAACAAGACGCATACACAGCAGGAGTACTACAAGCTTCACTCACACAGGATAAATACAACATAAAGAACAGTATTGCAAGCTTCGTTTATACACACAATGGATATAGTAAAGAAAACACCAGCGCAAGCTTCCATTCCCCCAAAACACTCTCACACACACCAAACGTGTACAGCAAAGGCATCAGTTCACCATTCACTCAAAACAAGACGCATACACAGCAGGAGTACTACAAGCTTCACTCACACAGGATAAATGCAACATAGAGAACAGTATTGCAATCTTCGTTTATACACACAATGGATATAGTAAAGAAAAACCAGTGCAAGCTTCCATTCCCCCAAAACACTCTCACACACACACCAAACGTGTACAGCAAAGGCATCAGTTCACCATTCACTCAAAACAAGATGCATACACAGCAGGAGTGCTACAAGTTTCACTCACACAAGATAAATACAACATAGAGAAAAGTATTGTAAGCTTCGTGTATATACACACAATGGATATAGTAAAGAAAACAGCAGCGAGAGTTTCCATTCAACGAAAACACTCTCGCACACACACCAAACGTGTACAGCAAAGGCATCAGTGCACCATTCACTCAAAACAAGACGCACACACAGCAGGAGTACTAAAAGCTTCACTCACACAGGATAAATAGAACATAGAGAACAGTATTGCAAGCTTCGTTTATACACACAATGGATATAGTAAAGGAAACACCAGCGCAAGCTTCCATTCACCCAAAAAACTCTCACACACACACCAAACGTGTACAGCAAAGGCATCAGTGCACCATTCACTCAAAACAAGACGCACACACAGCAGGAGTACTACAAGCTTCACTCACACAGGATAAATACAACATAGAGAACAGTATTGCAAGCTTCGTGTATATACACACAATGGATATAGTAAAGAAAACACCAGCGCAAGCTTCCATTCACCCAAAACACTCTCACACACACCAAACGTGTACAGCAAAGGCATCAGTGCACCATTCACTCAAAACAAGACGCATACACAGCAGGAGTACTACAAGCTTTACTCACACATGATAAATAGAACATAGAGAACAGTATTGCAAGCTTCGTGTATATACACACAATGGATATAGTAAAGAAAACACCAGCGCAAGTTTCCATTCAACCAAAACACCCTTGCACACACACCAAACGTGTACAGCAAAGGCATCAGTGCACCATTCACTCTAAACAAGACGCACACACAGCAGGAGTACTACAAGCTTCACTCACACAGGATAAATAGAACATAGAGAACAGTATTGTAAGCTTCGTGTATATACACACAATGGATATAGTAAAGAAAACACCAGCGCAAGATTCCATTCACCCAAAACACTCTCACACACACACCAAACGTGTACAGCAAAGCCATCATTGCACCATTCACTCAAAACAAGACGCATACACAGCAGGAGTACTACAAGCTTCACTCACACAGGATAAATACATCATAGAGAACCGTATTGCAAGCTTCGTTTATAAACACAATGGATATAGTAAAGAAAACACCAGCGCAAGCTTCCATTCACCCAAAACACTCTCACACACACCAAACGTGTACAGCAAAGGCATCAGTTCACCATTCACTCAAAACAAGATGCATACACAGCAGGAGTGCTACAAGTTTCACTCACACAAGATAAATACAACATGGAGAACAGTATTGTAAGCTTCGTGTATATACACACAATGGATATAGTAAAGAAAACAGCAGCGCAAGCTTCCTTTCACCCAAAACAGTCTCACACACACCAAACGTGTACAGCAAAGGCATCAGTGCACCATTCACTCAAAACAAGACGCATACACAGCAGGAGTACTACAAGCTTCACTCACACAGGATAAATAGAACATAGAGAACAGTATTGCAAGCTTCGTGTATATACACAGAATGGATATAGTAAAGAAAACACCAGCGCTAGTTTCCATTCAACCAAAACACTCTCGCACACACACCAAACGTGTACAGCAAAGGCATCAGTGCACCATTCACTCAAAACAAGACGCACACACAGCAGGAGTACTACAAGCTTCACTCACACAGGGTAAATACAACATAGAGAATAGTATTGTAAGCTTTGTGTATATACACACAATGGATATAGTAAAGTAGGCACCAGCGCAAGCTTCCATTAACCCAAAACACTCTCACACACACACCAAACGTGTACAGCAAACTCATCAGTTCACCATTCACTCAAAACAAGACGCAAACACAGCAGGAGTACTACAAGCTTCACTCACACAGGATAAATACAACATACATAGAGAACAGTATTGCATGCTTCGTGTATACACAAAATGGATATAGTAAAGAAAAAACCAGCGCAAGCTTCCATTCCCCCAAAACACTCTCACACACACCAAACGTGTACAGCAAAGGCATCAGTGCACCATTCACTCAAAACAAGACGCAAACACAGCAGGAGTACTACAAGCTTCACTCACACAGGATACATACAGCAGAGAGAACAGTATTGCAAGCTTTGTGTACACACACAATGGATATAGTAAAGAAAACACCAGCGCAAGCTTCCATTCACCCAAAACACTCTTGCACACACACCAAACATGTACAGCAAAGGCATCAGTGCACCATTCACTCAAAACAAGACGCATACACAGCAGGAGTACTACAAGCTTCACTCACACAGGATAAATACAACATAAAGAACAGTATTGCAAGCTTCGTTTATACACACAATGGATATAGTAAAGAAAACACCAGCGCAAGCTTCCATTCCCCCAAAACACTCTCACACACACCAAACGTGTACAGCAAAGGCATCAGTTCACCATTCACTCAAAACAAGACGCATACACAGCAGGAGTACTAAAAGCTTCACTCACACAGGATAAATAGAACATAGAGAACAGTATTGCAAGCTTCGTTTATACACACAATGGATATAGTAAAGAAAACACCAGCGCAAGCTTCCATTCACCCAAAACACTCTCACACACACACCAAACGTGTACAGCAAAGGCATCAGTGCACCATTCACTCAAAACAAGACGCACACACAGCAGGAGTACTACAAGCTTCACTCACACAGGATAAATACAACATAGAGAACAGTATTGCAAGCTTCGTGTAGATACACACAATGGATATAGTAAAGAAAACACCAGCGCAAGCTTCCATTCACCCAAAACACTCTCACACACACCAAACGTGTACAGCAAAGGCATCAGTGCACCATTCACTCAAAACAAGACGCATACACAGCAGGAGTACTACAAGCTTTACTCACACATGATGAATAGAACATAGAGAACAGTATTGCAAGCTTCGTGTATATACACACAATGGATATAGTAAAGAAAACACCAGCGCAAGTTTCCATTCAACCAAAACACCCTTGCACACACACCAAACGTGTACAGCAAAGGCATCAGTGCACCATTCACTCTAAACAAGACGCACACACAGCAGGAGTACTACAAGCTTCACTCACACAGGATAAATAGAACATAGAGAACAGTATTGTAAGCTTCGTGTATATACACACAATGGATATAGTAAAGAAAACACCAGCGCAAGATTCCATTCACCCAAAACACTCTCACACACACACCAAACGTGTACAGCAAAGCCATCATTGCACCATTCACTCAAAACAAGACGCATACACAGCAGGAGTACTACAAGCTTCACTCACACAGGATAAATACATCATAGAGAACCGTATTGCAAGCTTCGTTTATAAACACAATGGATATAGTAAAGAAAACACCAGCGCAAGCTTCCATTCACCCAAAACACTCTCACACACACCAAACGTGTACAGCAAAGGCATCAGTTCACCATTCACTCAAAACAAGATGCATACACAGCAGGAGTGCTACAAGTTTCACTCACACAAGATAAATACAACATGGAGAACAGTATTGTAAGCTTCGTGTATATACACACAATGGATATAGTAAAGAAAACAGCAGCGCAAGCTTCCTTTCACCCAAAACAGTCTCACACACACCAAACGTGTACAGCAAAGGCATCAGTGCACCATTCACTCAAAACAAGACGCATACACAGCAGGAGTACTACAAGCTTCACTCACACAGGATAAATAGAACATAGAGAACAGTATTGCAAGCTTCGTGTATATACACAGAATGGATATAGTAAAGAAAACACCAGCGCAAGTTTCCATTCAACCAAAACACTCTCGCACACACACCAAACGTGTACAGCAAAGGCATCAGTGCACCATTCACTCAAAACAAGACGCACACACAGCAGGAGTACTACAAGCTTCACTCACACAGGGTAAATACAACATAGAGAACAGTATTGTAAGCTTTGTGTATATACACACAATGGATATAGTAAAGTAGGCACCAGCGCAAGCTTCCATTAACCCAAAACACTCTCACACACACACCAAACGTGTACAGCAAAGGCATCAGTTCACCATTCACTCAAAACAAGACGCAAACACAGCAGGAGTACTACAAGCTTCACTCACACAGGATAAATACAACATACATAGAGAACAGTATTGCATGCTTCGTGTATACACAAAATGGATATAGTAAAGAAAAAACCAGCGCAAGCTTCCATTCCCCCAAAACACTCTCACACACACCAAACGTGTACAGCAAAGGCATCAGTGCACCATTCACTCAAAACAAGACGCAAACACAGCAGGAGTACTACAAGCTTCACTCACACAGGATACATACAGCAGAGAGAACAGTATTGCAAGCTTTGTGTACACACACAATGGATATAGTAAAGAAAACACCAGCGCAAGCTTCCATTCACCCAAAACACTCTTGCACACACACCAAACATGTACAGCAAAGGCATCAGTGCACCATTCACTCAAAACAAGACGCATACACAGCAGGAGTACTACAAGCTTCACTCACACAGGATAAATACAACATAAAGAACAGTATTGCAAGCTTCGTTTATACACACAATGGATATAGTAAAGAAAACACCAGCGCAAGCTTCCATTCCCCCAAAACACTCTCACACACACCAAACGTGTACAGCAAAGGCATCAGTTCACCATTCACTCAAAACAAGACGCATACACAGCAGGAGTACTACAAGCTTCACTCACACAGGATAAATGCAACATAGAGAACAGTATTGCAATCTTCGTTTATACACACAATAGATATAGTAAAGAAAACACCAGCGCAAGCTTCCATTCACCTAAAACACTCTCACACACACCAAACGTGTACAGCAAAGGCATCAGTTCACCATTCACTCAAAACAAGACGCATACACAGCAGGAGTACTACAAGCTTCACTCACACAGGATAAATAGAACATAGAGAACAGTATTGCAAGCTTCGTTTATACACACAATGGATATAGTAAAGAAAACACCAGCGCAAGCTTCCATTCCCCCAAAACACTCTCACACACACCAAAAGTGTACAGCAAAGGCATCAGTGCACCATTCACTCAAAACAAGACGCAAACACAGCAGGAGTACCTCAGGCTTCACTCACACAGGATAAATAGAACATATAGAACAGTATTGCAAGCTTCGTGTATATACACACAAAGGATATAGTAAAGAAAACAAACACCAGCGCAAGCTTCCATTCACCCAAAACACTCTCACACACACACCAAACGTGTACAGTAAAGGCATCAGTGCACCATTCACTCAAAACAAGACGCATACACAGCAGGAGTGCTACAAGCTTCACTCACACGGGATGAATAGAACATAGAGAACAGTATTGCAATCTTCGTTTATACACACAATGGATATAGTAAAGAAAACACCAGTGCAAGCTTCCACTCCCCCAAAACACTCTCATTTCATTTCATTTTGGAATTTTGTAAAGCGCTTGGTAACGCACACCGGCGTCACACGGGATGAATAGAACATAGAGAACAGTATTGCAATCTTCGTTTATACACACAATGGATATAGTAAAGAAAACACCAGCGCAAGCTTCCATTCACCCAAAACACTCTCACACACACCAAACGTGTACAGCAAAGGCATCAGTTCACCATTCACTCAAAACAAGATGCATACACAGCAGGAGTACTACAAGCTTCACTCACACAGGATAAATACAACATAGAGAACAGTATTGTAAGCTTTGTGTATATACATACAGTGGATATAGTATAGAAAACAGCAGTGCAAGCTTCCATTCACCCAAAACACTCTCACACACACCAAACATGTACAGCAAAGGTATCAGTGCACCATTCACTCAAAACAAGACGCACACACAGCAGGAGTACTATAAGCTTCACTCACACAGGATAAATAGAACATAGAGAACAGTATTGCAAGCTTCGTTTATACACACAATGGATATAGTAAAGAAAACACCAGCGCAAGCTTCCATTCACCCAAAACACTCTCACACACACCAAACGTGTACAGCAAAGGCATCAGTGCACCATTGTAATGTATGTATGTGTTCTTGTAAAGCGCGCTGCTGCCCTGAGGCGTCGTGGCGCTGTAGACCGCTGGGGAACCCGTCCTGGCTATCCCTGTGAGATGGTCCCGACTGGGTATCTCCAAGGTGAAACCAAGCATCCCCGGCGAATGTGGGGGGCCGTTGTAGAGATGAGGCAAGCTAATGCCCAGAGTTGCCGAGTGTGATCCCAGGTTAGAGTAGGCACCGAGGTGAGAATTATCGAGTCCGCTGACCCAGGTCCATGACCCTGCCACGTCGGGAATTGAACCCTGGTCCCAGGCTGTTCTCTGCTTCCGGGTCTGCCGCCTCTAATCAGTGAGCCACACCACTCCACTCAAAACAAGACGCATACACAGCAAGAGTGCTACAAGCTTCACTCACACAGGATAAATACAACATAGAGAACAGTATTGGAAGCTTCGTTCATACACACAATGGATATAGTAAAGAAAACACCAGCGCAAGTTTCCATTCAACCAAAACACTCTCGCACACACACCAAACGTGTACAGCAAAGGCATCAGTGCACCATTCACTCAAAACAAGACGCACACACAGCAGGAGTACTACAAGCTTCACTCACACAGGATAAATACAACTTAGAGAACAGTATTGCAAGCTTCGTGTATATACACACAATGGATATAGTAAAGAAAACACCAGCGTAAGCTTCCATTCACCCAAATCACTCTCACACACACCAAACGCGTACAGCAAAGGCATCAGTGCACCATTCACTTAAAACAAGACGCATACACAGCAGGAGTACTACAAGCTTCACTCCCACAGGATAAATAGAACATCGAGAACAGTATTGTAAGCTTCGTGTATATACACACAATGGATATAGTAAAGAAAACACCAGCGCAAGCTTCCATTCACCCAAAACACTCTCACACACACCAACCGTGTCCAGCAAAGGCATCAGTTCACCATTCACTCAAAACAAGATGCATACACAGCAGGAGTACTACAAGCTTCACTCAAACAGGATAAATAGAAAATAGAGAACTAAGCTTTGTGTATATACACACAATGGATATAGTAAAGAAAACACCAGCGCAAGCTTCTATTCAACCAAAACACTCTCACACACACACCAAACGTGTACAGCAAAGGCATCAGTGCACCATTCACTTAAAACAAGACGCATACACAGCAGGAGTACTACAAGCTTCACTCACACAGGATAAATAGAACATAGAGAACAGTATTGTAAGGTTCGTGTATATACACACAATGGATATAGTAAAGAAAACACCAGCGCAAGCTTCCATTCACCCAAAACACTCTCACACACACCAAATGTGTACAGCAAAGGCATCAGTTCACCATTCACTCAAAACAAGACGCACACACATCAGGAGTGCTACAAGCTTAACTCACACCGGATAAATACAACATAGAGAACAGTATTGCAAGCTTCGTTTATACACACAATGGATATAGTAAAGAAAACACTAGCGCAAGCTTCCATTCACCCAAAACACTCTCACACACACCAAACGCGTACAGCAAAGGCATCAGTGCACCATTCACTCAAAACAAGACGCATAGACAGCAGGAGTACTACAAGCTTCACTCACACAGAATAAATAGAACATAGAGAACAGTATTGCAAGCTTCGTTTATACACACAATGGATATAGTAAAGAAAACACCAGCGCAAGCTTCCATTCACCCAAAACACTCTCACACACACCAAACGTGTACAGCAAAGGCATCAGTGCACCATTCACTCTAAACAAGACGCACACACAGCAGGAGTGCTACAAGCATCACTCATACAGGATAAATACAACATAGAGAACAGTATTGCAAGCTTTGTTTATACACACAATGGATATAGTAAAGAAAACACCAGCGCAAGCTTCCATTCACCCAAAACACTCTCACACACACCAAACGTGTACAGCAAAGGCATCAGTGCACCATTCACTTAAAACAAGACGCATACACAGCAGGAGTACTACAAGCTTCACTCACACAGGATAAATAGAACATAGAGAACAGTATTGTAAGCTTCGTGTATATACATACAGTGGATATAGTAAAGAAAACAGCAGTGCAAGCTTCCATTCACCCAAAACACTCTCACACACACCAAACGTGTACAGCAAAGGCATCAGTTCACCATTCACTCAAAACAAGACGCACACACATCAGGAGTGCTACAAGCTTAACTCACACCGGATAAATACAACATAGAGAACAGTATTGCAAGCTTCGTTTATACACACAATGGATATAGTAAAGAAAACACTAGCGCAAGCTTCCATTCACCCAAAACACTCTCACACACACCAAACGCGTACAGCAAAGGCATCAGTGCACCATTCACTCAAAACAAGACGCATAGACAGCAGGAGTACTACAAGCTTCACTCACACAGAATAAATAGAACATAGAGAACAGTATTGCAAGCTTCGTTTATACACACAATGGATATAGTAAAGAAAACACCAGCGCAAGCTTCCATTCACCCAAAACACTCTCACACACACCAAACGTGTACAGCAAAGGCATCAGTGCACCATTCACTCAAAACAAGACGCATCCACAGCAGGAGTGCTACAAGCATCACTCATACAGGATAAATACAACATAGAGAACAGTATTGCAAGCTTTGTTTATACACACAATGGATATAGTAAAGAAAACACCAGCGCAAGCTTCCATTCACCCAAAACACTCTCACACACACCAAACGTGTACAGCAAAGGCATCAGTGCACCATTCACTTAAAACAAGACGCATACACAGCAGGAGTACTACAAGCTTCACTCACACAGGATAAATAGAACATAGAGAACAGTATTGTAAGCTTCGTGTATATACATACAGTGGATATAGTAAAGAAAACAGCAGTGCAAGCTTCCATTCACCCAAAACACTCTCACACACACCAAACGTGTACAGCAAAGGTATCAGTGCACCATTCACTCAAAACAAGACGCACACACAGCAGGAGTACTATAAGCTTCACTCACACAGGATAAATAGAACATAGAGAACAGTATTGCAAGCTTCGTTTATACACACAATGGATATAGTAAAGAAAACACCAGCGCAAGCTTCCATTCACCCAAAACACTCTCACACACACCAAACGTGTACAGCAAAGGCATCAGTGCACCATTGTAATGTATGTATGTGTTCTTGTAAAGCGCGCTGCTCCCTGAGGCGTCGTGGCGCTGTAGACCGCTGGGGAACCCGTCCTGGCTATCCCTGTGAGATGGTCCCGACTGGGTATCTCCAAGGTGAAACCAAGCATCCCCGGCGAATGTGGGGGGCCGTTGTAGAGATGAGACAAGCTAATGCCCAGAGTTGCCGAGTGTGATCCCAGGTTAGAGTAGGCACCGAGGTGAGAATTATCGAGTCCGCTGACCCTGGTCCACGACCCTGCCACGTCGGGAATTGAACCCTGGTCCCAGGCTGTTCTCTGCTTCCGGGTCTGCCGCCTCTAATCAGTGAGCCACACCACTCCACTCAAAACAAGACGCATACACAGCAAGAGTGCTACAAGCTTCACTCACACAGGATAAATACAACATAGAGAACAGTATTGGAAGCTTCGTTCATACACACAATGGATATAGTAAAGAAAACACCAGCGCAAGTTTCCATTCAACCAAAACACTCTCGCACACACACCAAACGTGTACAGCAAAGGCATCAGTGCACCATTCACTCAAAACAAGACGCACACACAGCAGGAGTACTACAAGCTTCACTCACACAGGATAAATACAACTTAGAGAACAGTATTGCAAGCTTCGTGTATATACACACAATGGATATAGTAAAGAAAACACCAGAGTAAGCTTCCATTCACCCAAATCACTCTCACACACACCAAACGCGTACAGCAAAGGCATCAGTGCACCATTCACTTAAAACAAGACGCATACACAGCAGGAGTACTACAAGCTTCACTCCCACAGGATAAATAGAACATCGAGAACAGTATTGTAAGCTTCGTGTATATACACACAATGGATATAGTAAAGAAAACACCAGCGCAAGCTTCCATTCACCCAAAACACTCTCACACACACCAACCGTGTCCAGCAAAGGCATCAGTTCACCATTCACTCAAAACAAGATGCATACACAGCAGGAGTACTACAAGCTTCACTCAAACAGGATAAATAGAAAATAGAGAACTAAGCTTTGTGTATATACACACAATGGATATAGTAAAGAAAACACCAGCGCAAGCTTCTTTTCAACCAAAACACTCTCACACACACACCAAATGTGTACAGCAAAGGCATCAGTGCACCATTCACTTAAAACAAGACGCATACACAGCAGGAGTACTACAAGCTTCACTCACACAGGATAAATAGAACATAGAGAACAGTATTGTAAGGTTCGTGTATATACACACAATGGATATAGTAAAGAAAACACCAGCGCAAGCTTCCATTCACCCAAAACACTCTCACATACACCAAACGTGTACAGCAAAGGCATCAGTGCACCATTCACTCAAAACAAGACGCACACACAGCAGGAGTACTACAAGGTTCACTCACACAAGATAAATACATCATAGAGAACCGTATTGCAAGCTTCGTTTATACACACAATGGATATAGTAAAGAAAACACCAGTGCAAGCTTCCATTCACCCAAAACACTCTCACACACACCAAATGTGTACAGCAAAGGCATCAGTTCACCATTCACTCAAAACAAGACGCACACACATCAGGAGTGCTACAAGCTTAACTCACACCGGATAAATAGAACATAGAGAACAGTATTGCAAGCTTCGTTTATACACACAATGGATATAGTAAAGAAAACACCAGCGCAAGCTTCCATTCACCCAAAACACTCTCACACACACCAAACGTGTACAGCAAAGGCATCAGTGCACCATTGTAATGTATGTATGTGTTCTTGTAAAGCGCGCTGCTCCCTGAGGCGTCGTGGCGCTGTAGACCGCTGGGGAACCCGTCCTGGCTATCCCTGTGAGATGGTCCCGACTGGGTATCTCCAAGGTGAAACCAAGCATCCCCGGCGAATGTGGGGGGCCGTTGTAGAGATGAGACAAGCTAATGCCCAGAGTTGCCGAGTGTGATCCCAGGTTAGAGTAGGCACCGAGGTGAGAATTATCGAGTCCGCTGACCCTGGTCCACGACCCTGCCACGTCGGGAATTGAACCCTGGTCCCAGGCTGTTCTCTGCTTCCGGGTCTGCCGCCTCTAATCAGTGAGCCACACCACTCCACTCAAAACAAGACGCATACACAGCAAGAGTGCTACAAGCTTCACTCACACAGGATAAATACAACATAGAGAACAGTATTGGAAGCTTCGTTCATACACACAATGGATATAGTAAAGAAAACACCAGCGCAAGTTTCCATTCAACCAAAACACTCTCGCACACACACCAAACGTGTACAGCAAAGGCATCAGTGCACCATTCACTCAAAACAAGACGCACACACAGCAGGAGTACTACAAGCTTCACTCACACAGGATAAATACAACTTAGAGAACAGTATTGCAAGCTTCGTGTATATACACACAATGGATATAGTAAAGAAAACACCAGAGTAAGCTTCCATTCACCCAAATCACTCTCACACACACCAAACGCGTACAGCAAAGGCATCAGTGCACCATTCACTTAAAACAAGACGCATACACAGCAGGAGTACTACAAGCTTCACTCCCACAGGATAAATAGAACATCGAGAACAGTATTGTAAGCTTCGTGTATATACACACAATGGATATAGTAAAGAAAACACCAGCGCAAGCTTCCATTCACCCAAAACACTCTCACACACACCAACCGTGTCCAGCAAAGGCATCAGTTCACCATTCACTCAAAACAAGATGCATACACAGCAGGAGTACTACAAGCTTCACTCAAACAGGATAAATAGAAAATAGAGAACTAAGCTTTGTGTATATACACACAATGGATATAGTAAAGAAAACACCAGCGCAAGCTTCTTTTCAACCAAAACACTCTCACACACACACCAAATGTGTACAGCAAAGGCATCAGTGCACCATTCACTTAAAACAAGACGCATACACAGCAGGAGTACTACAAGCTTCACTCACACAGGATAAATAGAACATAGAGAACAGTATTGTAAGGTTCGTGTATATACACACAATGGATATAGTAAAGAAAACACCAGCGCAAGCTTCCATTCACCCAAAACACTCTCACATACACCAAACGTGTACAGCAAAGGCATCAGTGCACCATTCACTCAAAACAAGATGCACACACAGCAGGAGTACTACAAGGTTCACTCACACAAGATAAATACATCATAGAGAACCGTATTGCAAGCTTCGTTTATACACACAATGGATATAGTAAAGAAAACACCAGTGCAAGC
Organism: Lissotriton vulgaris; assembly: GCF_964263255.1. NCBI lineage: Eukaryota > Metazoa > Chordata > Amphibia > Caudata > Salamandridae > Lissotriton > Lissotriton vulgaris. Next base: position 15,312,425 of record NC_141700.1, on the reverse strand, counting down.
TTCCATTCACCCAAAACACTCTCACACACACCAAATGTGTACAGCAAAGGCATCAGTTCACCATTCACTCAAAACAAGACGCACACACATCAGGAGTGCTACAAGCTTAACTCACACCGGATAAATACAACATAGAGAACAGTATTGCAAGCTTCGTTTATACACACAATGGATATAGTAAAGAAAACACTAGCGCAAGCTTCCATTCACCCAAAACACTCTCACACACACCAAACGCGTACAGCAAAGGCATCAGTGCACCATTCACTCAAAACAAGACGCATAGACAGCAGGAGTACTACAAGCTTCACTCACACAGAATAAATAGAACATAGAGAACAGTATTGCAAGCTTCGTTTATACACACAATGGATATAGTAAAGAAAACACCAGCGCAAGCTTCCATTCACCCAAAACACTCTCACACACACCAAACGTGTACAGCAAAGGCATCAGTGCACCATTCACTCAAAACAAGACGCATCCACAGCAGGAGTGCTACAAGCATCACTCATACAGGATAAATACAACATAGAGAACAGTATTGCAAGCTTTGTTTATACACACAATGGATATAGTAAAGAAAACACCAGCGCAAGCTTCCATTCACCCAAAACACTCTCACACACACCAAACGTGTACAGCAAAGGCATCAGTGCACCATTCACTTAAAACAAGACGCATACACAGCAGGAGTACTACAAGCTTCACTCACACAGGATAAATAGAACATAGAGAACAGTATTGTAAGCTTCGTGTATATACACACAATGGATATAGTAAAGAAAACACCAGTGCAAGCTTCCATTCACCCAAAACACTCTCACACACACCAAACGTGTACAGCAAAGGCATCAGTGCACCATTAACTCAAAACAAGACGCACACACAGCAGGAGTACTACAAGCTTCACTCACACAGGATAAATACATAATAGAGAACCGTATTGCAAGCTTCCTTTATACACACAATGGATATAGTAAAGAAAACACCAGCGCAAGCTTCCATTCACCCAAAACACTCTCACACACACCAAACGTGTACAGCAAAGGCATCAGTTCACCATTCACTCAAAACAAGACGCACACACAGCAGGAGTGCCACAAGCTTCACTCACACAGGATAAATACAACATAGAGAACAGTATTGCAAGCTTTGTTTATACACACAATGGATATAGTAAAGAAAACACCAGCGCAAGCTTCCATTCACCCAAAACACTCTCACACACACCAAACGTGTACAGCAAAGGCATCAGTGCACCATTCACTCAAAACAAGACGCATACACAGCAGGAGTACTACAAGCTTCACTCACACAGGATAAATAGAACATAGAGAACAGTATTGCAAGCTTCGTTTATACACACAATGGATATAGTAAAGAAAACACCAGCGCAAGCTTCCATTCCCCCAAAACACTCTCACACACACCAAAAGTGTACAGCAAAGGCATCAGTGCACCATTCACTCAAAACAAGACGCAAACACAGCAGGAGTACCTCAGGCTTCACTCACACAGGATAAATAGAACATATAGAACAGTATTGCAAGCTTCGTGTATATACACACAAAGGATATAGTAAAGAAAACAAACACCAGCGCAAGCTTCCATTCACCCAAAACACTCTCACACACACACCAAACGTGTACAGTAAAGGCATCAGTGCACCATTCACTCAAAACAAGACGCATACACAGCAGGAGTGCTACAAGCTTCACTCACACGGGATGAATAGAACATAGAGAACAGTATTGCAATCTTCGTTTATACACACAATGGATATAGTAAAGAAAACACCAGTGCAAGCTTCCACTCCCCCAAAACACTCTCATTTCATTTCATTTTGGAATTTTGTAAAGCGCTTGGTAACGCACACCGGCGTCACACGGGATGAATAGAACATAGAGAACAGTATTGCAATCTTCGTTTATACACACAATGGATATAGTAAAGAAAACACCAGCGCAAGCTTCCATTCACCCAAAACACTCTCACACACACCAAACGTGTACAGCAAAGGCATCAGTTCACCATTCACTCAAAACAAGATGCATACACAGCAGGAGTACTACAAGCTTCACTCACACAGGATAAATACAACATAGAGAACAGTATTGTAAGCTTTGTGTATATACATACAGTGGATATAGTATAGAAAACAGCAGTGCAAGCTTCCATTCACCCAAAACACTCTCACACACACCAAACATGTACAGCAAAGGTATCAGTGCACCATTCACTCAAAACAAGACGCACACACAGCAGGAGTACTATAAGCTTCACTCACACAGGATAAATAGAACATAGAGAACAGTATTGCAAGCTTCGTTTATACACACAATGGATATAGTAAAGAAAACACCAGCGCAAGCTTCCATTCACCCAAAACACTCTCACACACACCAAACGTGTACAGCAAAGGCATCAGTGCACCATTGTAATGTATGTATGTGTTCTTGTAAAGCGCGCTGCTGCCCTGAGGCGTCGTGGCGCTGTAGACCGCTGGGGAACCCGTCCTGGCTATCCCTGTGAGATGGTCCCGACTGGGTATCTCCAAGGTGAAACCAAGCATCCCCGGCGAATGTGGGGGGCCGTTGTAGAGATGAGGCAAGCTAATGCCCAGAGTTGCCGAGTGTGATCCCAGGTTAGAGTAGGCACCGAGGTGAGAATTATCGAGTCCGCTGACCCAGGTCCATGACCCTGCCACGTCGGGAATTGAACCCTGGTCCCAGGCTGTTCTCTGCTTCCGGGTCTGCCGCCTCTAATCAGTGAGCCACACCACTCCACTCAAAACAAGACGCATACACAGCAAGAGTGCTACAAGCTTCACTCACACAGGATAAATACAACATAGAGAACAGTATTGGAAGCTTTGTTCATACACACAATGGATATAGTAAAGAAAACACCAGCGCAAGTTTCCATTCAACCAAAACACTCTCGCACACACACCAAACGTGTACAGCAAAGGCATCAGTGCACCATTCACTCAAAACAAGACGCACACACAGCAGGAGTACTACAAGCTTCACTCACACAGGATAAATACAACTTAGAGAACAGTATTGCAAGCTTCGTGTATATACACACAATGGATATAGTAAAGAAAACACCAGCGTAAGCTTCCATTCACCCAAATCACTCTCACACACACCAAACGCGTACAGCAAAGGCATCAGTGCACCATTCACTTAAAACAAGACGCATACACAGCAGGAGTACTACAAGCTTCACTCCCACAGGATAAATAGAACATCGAGAACAGTATTGTAAGCTTCGTGTATATACACACAATGGATATAGTAAAGAAAACACCAGCGCAAGCTTCCATTCACCCAAAACACTCTCACACACACCAACCGTGTCCAGCAAAGGCATCAGTTCACCATTCACTCAAAACAAGATGCATACACAGCAGGAGTACTACAAGCTTCACTCAAACAGGATAAATAGAAAATAGAGAACTAAGCTTTGTGTATATACACACAATGGATATAGTAAAGAAAACACCAGCGCAAGCTTCTATTCAACCAAAACACTCTCACACACACACCAAACGTGTACAGCAAAGGCATCAGTGCACCATTCACTTAAAACAAGACGCATACACAGCAGGAGTACTACAAGCTTCACTCACACAGGATAAATAGAACATAGAGAACAGTATTGTAAGGTTCGTGTATATACACACAATGGATATAGTAAAGAAAACACCAGCGCAAGCTTCCATTCACCCAAAACACTCTCACACACACCAAATGTGTACAGCAAAGGCATCAGTTCACCATTCACTCAAAACAAGACGCACACACATCAGGAGTGCTACAAGCTTAACTCACACCGGATAAATACAACATAGAGGACAGTATTGCAAGCTTCGTTTATACACACAATGGATATAGTAAAGAAAACACTAGCGCAAGCTTCCATTCACCCAAAACACTCTCACACACACCAAACGCGTACAGCAAAGGCATCAGTGCACCATTCACTCAAAACAAGACGCATAGACAGCAGGAGTACTACAAGCTTCACTCACACAGAATAAATAGAACATAGAGAACAGTATTGCAAGCTTCGTTTATACACACAATGGATATAGTAAAGAAAACACCAGCGCAAGCTTCCATTCACCCAAAACACTCTCACACACACCAAACGTGTACAGCAAAGGCATCAGTGCACCATTCACTCAAAACAAGACGCATCCACAGCAGGAGTGCTACAAGCATCACTCATACAGGATAAATACAACATAGAGAACAGTATTGCAAGCTTTGTTTATACACACAATGGATATAGTAAAGAAAACACCAGCGCAAGCTTCCATTCACCCAAAACACTCTCACACACACCAAACGTGTACAGCAAAGGCATCAGTGCACCATTCACTTAAAACAAGACGCATACACAGCAGGAGTACTACAAGCTTCACTCACACAGGATAAATAGAACATAGAGAACAGTATTGTAAGCTTCGTGTATATACATACAGTGGATATAGTAAAGAAAACAGCAGTGCAAGCTTCCATTCACCCAAAACACTCTCACACACACCAAACGTGTACAGCAAAGGTATCAGTGCACCATTCACTCAAAACAAGACGCACACACAGCAGGAGTACTATAAGCTTCACTCACACAGGATAAATAGAACATAGAGAACAGTATTGCAAGCTTCGTTTATACACACAATGGATATAGTAAAGAAAACACCAGCGCAAGCTTCCATTCACCCAAAACACTCTCACACACACCAAACGTGTACAGCAAAGGCATCAGTGCACCATTGTAATGTATGTATGTGTTCTTGTAAAGCGCGCTGCTCCCTGAGGCGTCGTGGCGCTGTAGACCGCTGGGGAACCCGTCCTGGCTATCCCTGTGAGATGGTCCCGACTGGGTATCTCCAAGGTGAAACCAAGCATCCCCGGCGAATGTGGGGGGCCGTTGTAGAGATGAGACAAGCTAATGCCCAGAGTTGCCGAGTGTGATCCCAGGTTAGAGTAGGCACCGAGGTGAGAATTATCGAGTCCGCTGACCCTGGTCCACGACCCTGCCACGTCGGGAATTGAACCCTGGTCCCAGGCTGTTCTCTGCTTCCGGGTCTGCCGCCTCTAATCAGTGAGCCACACCACTCCACTCAAAACAAGACGCATACACAGCAAGAGTGCTACAAGCTTCACTCACACAGGATAAATACAACATAGAGAACAGTATTGGAAGCTTCGTTCATACACACAATGGATATAGTAAAGAAAACACCAGCGCAAGTTTCCATTCAACCAAAACACTCTCGCACACACACCAAACGTGTACAGCAAAGGCATCAGTGCACCATTCACTCAAAACAAGACGCACACACAGCAGGAGTACTACAAGCTTCACTCACACAGGATAAATACAACTTAGAGAACAGTATTGTAAGCTTCGTGTATATACAAACAATGGATATAGTAAAGAAAACACCAGCGCAAGCTTCCATTCACCCAAAACACTCTCACACACACCAACCGTGTCCAGCAAAGGCATCAGTTCACCATTCACTCAAAACAAGATGCATACACAGCAGGAATACTACAAGCTTCACTCAAACAGGATAAATAGAAAATAGAGAACTAAGCTTTGTGTATATACACACAATGGATATAGTAAAGAAAACACCAGCGCAAGCTTCTTTTCAACCAAAACACTCTCACACACACACCAAATGTGTACAGCAAAGGCATCAGTGCACCATTCACTTAAAACAAGACGCATACACAGCAGGAGTACTACAAGCTTCACTCACACAGGATAAATAGAACATAGAGAACAGTATTGTAAGGTTCGTGTATATACACACAATGGATATAGTAAAGAAAACACCAGCGCAAGCTTCCATTCACCCAAAACACTCTCACATACACCAAACGTGTACAGCAAAGGCATCAGTGCACCATTCACTCAAAACAAGACGCACACACAGCAGGAGTACTACAAGGTTCACTCACACAAGATAAATACATCATAGAGAACCGTATTGCAAGCTTCGTTTATACACACAATGGATATAGTAAAGAAAACACCAGTGCAAGCTTCCATTCACCCAAAACACTCTCACACACACCAAATGTGTACAGCAAAGGCATCAGTTCACCATTCACTCAAAACAAGACGCACACACATCAGGAGTGCTACAAGCTTAACTCACACCGGATAAATACAACATAGAGAACAGTATTGCAAGCTTCGTTTATACACACAATGGATATAGTAAAGAAAACACTAGCGCAAGCTTCCATTCACCCAAAACACTCTCACACACACCAAACGCGTACAGCAAAGGCATCAGTGCACCATTCACTCAAAACAAGACGCATAGACAGCAGGAGTACTACAAGCTTCACTCACACAGAATAAATAGAACATAGAGAACAGTATTGCAAGCTTCGTTTATACACACAATGGATATAGTAAAGAAAACACCAGCGCAAGCTTCCATTCACCCAAAACACTCTCACACACACCAAACGTGTACAGCAAAGGCATCAGTGCACCATTCACTCAAAACAAGACGCATCCACAGCAGGAGTGCTACAAGCATCACTCATACAGGATAAATACAACATAGAGAACAGTATTGCAAGCTTTGTTTATACACACAATGGATATAGTAAAGAAAACACCAGCGCAAGCTTCCATTCACCCAAAACACTCTCACACACACCAAACGTGTACAGCAAAGGCATCAGTGCACCATTCACTTAAAACAAGACGCATACACAGCAGGAGTACTACAAGCTTCACTCACACAGGATAAATAGAACATAGAGAACAGTATTGAAGCTTCGTGTATATACACACAATGGATATAGTAAAGAAAACACCAGTGCAAGCTTCCATTCACCCAAAACACTCTCACACACACCAAACGTGTACAGCAAAGGCATCAGTGCACCATTCACTCAAAACAAGACGCACACACAGCAGGAGTACTACAAGCTTCACTCACACAGGATAAATACATAATAGAGAACCGTATTGCAAGCTTCCTTTATACACACAATGGATATAGTAAAGAAAACACCAGCGCAAGCTTCCATTCACCCAAAACACTCTCACACACACCAAACGTGTACAGCAAAGGCATCAGTTCACCATTCACTCAAAACAAGACGCACACACAGCAGGAGTGCCACAAGCTTCACTCACACAGGATAAATACAACATAGAGAACAGTATTGCAAGCTTTGTTTATACACACAATGGATATAGTAAAGAAAACACCAGCGCAAGCTTCCATTCACCCAAAACACTCTCACACACACCAAACGTGTACAGCAAAGGCATCAGTGCACCATTCACTCAAAACAAGACGCATACACAGCAGGAGTACTACAAGCTTCACTCACAGAGAATATATAGAACATAGAGAACAGTATTGCAAGCTTCGTTTATACACACAATGGATATAGTAAAGAAAACACCAGCGCAAGCTTCCATTCACCCAAAACACTCTCACACACACCAAACGTGTACAGCAAAAGCATCAGTGTACCATTCACTCAAAACAAGACGCATACACAGCAGGAGTACTACAAGCTTCACTCACACAGAATATATAGAACATAGAGAACAGTATTGCAAGCTTCGTTTATACACACAATGGATATAGTAAAGAAAACACCAGCGCAAGCTTCCATTCACCCAAAACACTCTCACTCACAACCAAACATGTACAGCAAAGGCATCAGTGCACCATTCACTCAAAACAAGACGCATACACAGCAGGAGTGCTACAAGCTTCACTCACACAGAATAAATAGAACATAGAGAACAGTATTGAAAGCTTTGTTTATACACACAATGGATATAGTAAAGAAAACACCAGCGCAAGCTTCTGTTCACCCAAAACACTCTCACACACACCAAACGTGTACAGCCAAGGCATCAGTGCACCATTCACTCAAAACAAGACGCACACACAGCAGGAGTACTACAAGCTTCACTCACACAGAATATATAGAACATAGAGAACAGTATTGCAAGCTTCGTTTATACACACAATGGATATAGTAAAGAAAACACCAGCGCAAGCTTCCATTCACCCAAAACACTCTCACACACACCAAACATGTACAGCAAAGGCATCAGTGCACCATTCACTCAAAACAAGACGCATACACAGCAGGAGTGCTACAAGCTTCACTCACACAGAATAAATAGAACATAGAGAACAGTATTGCAAGCTTTGTATATACACACAATGGATATAGTAAAGAAAACACCAGCGCAAGCTTCTATTCACCCAAAACACTCTCAAACACACCAAACGTGTACAGCCAAGGCATCAGTGCACCATTCACTCAAAACAAGACGCATACACAGCAGGAGTGCTACAAGCTTCACTCACACAGAATAAATAGAACATAGAGAACAGTATTGCAAGCTTCGTTTATACACACAATGGATATAGTAAAGAAAACACCAGCGCAAGCTTCCATTCACCCAAAACACTCTCACACACACCAAACGTGTACAGCAAAGGCATCAGTGCACCATTCACTCAAAACAAGACGCATACACAGCAGGAGTGCTACAAGCATCACTCATACAGGATAAATAGAACATAGAGAACAGTATTGCAAGCTTTGTTTATACACACAATGTATATAGTAAAGAAAACACCAGCGCAAGCTACCAATCACCCAAAACACTCTCGCACACACACCAAACGTGTACAGCAAAGGCATCAGTGCACCATTCACTCAAAACAAGATGCAAACACAGCAGGAGTATGACAAGCTTCACTCACACAGGATAAATACAACATAGAGAACAGTATTGTAAGCTTTGTGTATATACACACAATGGATATAGTAAAGAAAACACCAGCGCAAGCTTCCATTCCCCCAAAACACTCTCACACACACCAAACGTGTACAGCAAAGGCATCAGTGCACCATTCACTCAAAACAAGATGCATACACAGCAGGAGTACTACAAGCTTCATTCCCACAGGATAAATAGAACATAGAGAACAGTCTTTCAAGCTTCGTGTATACACACAATGGATATAGTAAAGAAAACACCAGCGCAAGCTTCCATTCACCCAAAACACTCTCACACACACACCAAACGTGTACAGCAAAGGCATCAGTGCACCATTCACTCAAAACAAGACGCATACACAGCAGGAGTACTACAAGCTTCACTCACACAGGATAAATAGAACATAGAGAACAGTCTTGCAAGCTTCCTGTATACACACAATGGATATAGTAAAGAAAACACCAGCGCAAGCTTCCATTCACCCAAAACACTCTCACACGCACCAAACGTGTACAGCAAAGGCATCAGTGCACCATTCACTCAAAACAAGATGCATACACAGCAGGAGTACTACAAGCTTCACTCACACAGGATAAATAGAACATAGAGAACAGTCTTTCAAGCTTCGTGTATACACACAATGGATATAGTAAAGAAAACACCAGCGCAAGCTTCCATTCACCAAAAACACTCTCACACACACCAAACGTGTACAGCAAAGGCATCAGTGCACCATTCACTCAAAACAAGATGCATACACAGCAGGAGTGCTACAAGCTTTACTCACACAGGATAAATAGAACATAGAGAACAGTATTGTAAGCTTCGTGTATATACACACAATGGATATAGTAAAGAAAACACCAGCGCAAGCTTCCATTCACCCAAAACACTCTCACACACACCAAACGTGTACAGCAAAAGCATCAGTGCACCATTCACTCAAAACAAGACGCATACACAGCAGGAGTACTACAAGCTTCACTCACACAGGATAAATAGAACATAGAGAACAGTATTGCAAGCTTCGTTTATACACACAATGGATATAGTAAAGAAAACACCAGCGCAAGCTTCCAATCACCCAAAACACTCTCACACACACGAAACGTGTACAGCAAAGGCATCAGTGCACCATTGTAATGTATGTATGTGTTCTTGTAAAGCGCGCTGCTGCCCTGAGGCGTCGTGGCGCTGTAGACCGCTGGGGAACCCGTCCTGGCTATCCCTGTGAGATGGTCCCGACTGGGTATCTCCAAGGTGAAACCAAGCATCCCCGGCGAATGTGGGGGGCCGTTGTAGAGATGAGGCAAGCTAATGCCCAGAGTTGCCGAGTGTGATCCCAGGTTAGAGTAGGCACCGAGGTGAGAATTATCGAGTCCGCTGACCCAGGTCCACGACCCTGCCACGTCGGGAATTGAACCCTGGTCCCAGGCTGTTCTCTGCTTCCGGGTCTGCAGCCTCTAATCAGTGAGCCACACCACTCCACTCAAAACAAGACGCATACACAGCAAGAGTGCTACAAGCTTCACTCACACAGGATAAATACAACATAGAGAACAGTATTGGAAGCTTCGTTCATACACACAATGGATATAGTAAAGAAAACACCAGCGCAAGTTTCCATTCAACCAAAACACTCTCGCACACACACCAAACGTGTACAGCAAAGGCATCAGTGCACCATTCACTCAAAACAAGACGCACACACAGCAGGAGTACTACAAGCTTCACTCACACAGGATAAATACAACTTAGAGAACAGTATTGTAAGCTTCGTGTATATACACACAATGGATATAGTAAAGAAAACACCAGCGCAAGCTTCCATTCACCCAAAACACTCTCACACACACCAACCGTGTCCAGCAAAGGCATCAGTTCACCATTCACTCAAAACAAGATGCATACACAGCAGGAGTCCTACAAGCTTCACTCAAACAGGATAAATAGAAAATAGAGAACTAAGCTTTGTGTATATACACACAATGGATATAGTAAAGAAAACACCAGCGCAAGCTTCTATTCAACCAAAACACTCTCACACACACACCAAACGTGTACAGCAAAGGCATCAGTGCACCATTCACTTAAAACAAGACGCATACACAGCAGGAGTACTACAAGCTTCACTCACACAGGATAAATAGAACATAGAGAACAGTATTGTAAGGTTCGTGTATATACACACAATGGATATAGTAAAGAAAACACCAGCGCAAGCTTCCATTCACCCAAAACACTCTCACACACACCAAATGTGTACAGCAAAGGCATCAGTTCACCATTCACTCAAAACAAGACGCACACACATCAGGAGTGCTACAAGCTTAACTCACACCGGATAAATACAACATAGAGAACAGTATTGCAAGCTTCGTTTATACACACAATGGATATAGTAAAGAAAACACTAGCGCAAGCTTCCATTCACCCAAAACACTCTCACACACACCAAACGCGTACAGCAAAGGCATCAGTGCACCATTCACTCAAAACAAGACGCATAGACAGCAGGAGTACTACAAGCTTCACTCACACAGAATAAATAGAACATAGAGAACAGTATTGCAAGCTTCGTTTATACACACAATGGATATAGTAAAGAAAACACCAGCGCAAGCTTCCATTCACCCAAAACACTCTCACACACACCAAACGTGTACAGCAAAGGCATCAGTGCACCATTCACTCAAAACAAGACGCATCCACAGCAGGAGTACTACAAGCTTCACTCACAGAGAATATATAGAACATAGAGAACAGTATTGCAAGCTTCGTTTATACACACAATGGATATAGTAAAGAAAACACCAGCGCAAGCTTCCATTCACCCAAAACACTCTCACACACACCAAACGTGTACAGCAAAAGCATCAGTGTACCATTCACTCAAAACAAGACGCATACACAGCAGGAGTACTACAAGCTTCACTCACACAGAATATATAGAACATAGAGAACAGTATTGCAAGCTTCGTTTATACACACAATGGATATAGTAAAGAAAACACCAGCGCAAGCTTCCATTCACCCAAAACACTCTCACACACACCAAACATGTACAGCAAAGGCATCAGTGCACCATTCACTCAAAACAAGACGCATACACAGCAGGAGTGCTACAAGCTTCACTCACACAGAATAAATAGAACATAGAGAACAGTATTGAAAGCTTTGTTTATACACACAATGGATATAGTAAAGAAAACACCAGCGCAAGCTTCTGTTCACCCAAAACACTCTCACACACACCAAACGTGTACAGCCAAGGCATCAGTGCACCATTCACTCAAAACAAGACGCACACACAGCAGGAGTACTACAAGCTTCACTCACACAGAATATATAGAACATAGAGAACAGTATTGCAAGCTTCGTTTATACACACAATGGATATAGTAAAGAAAACACCAGCGCAAGCTTCCATTCACCCAAAACACTCTCACACACACCAAACATGTACAGCAAAGGCATCAGTGCACCATTCACTCAAAACAAGACGCATACACAGCAGGAGTGCTACAAGCTTCACTCACACAGAATAAATAGAACATAGAGAACAGTATTGCAAGCTTTGTATATACACACAATGGATATAGTAAAGAAAACACCAGCGCAAGCTTCTATTCACCCAAAACACTCTCAAACACACCAAACGTGTACAGCCAAGGCATCAGTGCACCATTCACTCAAAACAAGACGCATACACAGCAGGAGTGCTACAAGCTTCACTCACACAGAATAAATAGAACATAGAGAACAGTATTGCAAGCTTCGTTTATACACACAATGGATATAGTAAAGAAAACACCAGCGCAAGCTTCCATTCACCCAAAACACTCTCACACACACCAAACGTGTACAGCAAAGGCATCAGTGCACCATTCACTCAAAACAAGACGCATACACAGCAGGAGTGCTACAAGCATCACTCATACAGGATAAATAGAACATAGAGAACAGTATTGCAAGCTTTGTTTATACACACAATGTATATAGTAAAGAAAACACCAGCGCAAGCTACCAATCACCCAAAACACTCTCGCACACACACCAAACGTGTACAGCAAAGGCATCAGTGCACCATTCACTCAAAACAAGATGCAAACACAGCAGGAGTATGACAAGCTTCACTCACACAGGATAAATACAACATAGAGAACAGTATTGTAAGCTTCGTGTATATACACACAATGGATATAGTAAAGAAAACACCAGCGCAAGCTTCCATTCCCCCAAAACACTCTCACACACACCAAACGTGTACAGCAAAGGCATCAGTGCACCATTCACTCAAAACAAGATGCATACACAGCAGGAGTACTACAAGCTTCATTCCCACAGGATAAATAGAACATAGAGAACAGTCTTTCAAGCTTCGTGTATACACACAATGGATATAGTAAAGAAAACACCAGCGCAAGCTTCCATTCACCCAAAACACTCTCACACACACACCAAACGTGTACAGCAAAGGCATCAGTGCACCATTCACTCAAAACAAGACGCATACACAGCAGGAGTACTACAAGCTTCACTCACACAGGATAAATAGAACATAGAGAACAGTCTTGCAAGCTTCCTGTATACACACAATGGATATAGTAAAGAAAACACCAGCGCAAGCTTCCATTCACCCAAAACACTCTCACACGCACCAAACGTGTACAGCAAAGGCATCAGTGCACCATTCACTCAAAACAAGATGCATACACAGCAGGAGTACTACAAGCTTCACTCACACAAGATAAATAGAACATAGAGAACAGTCTTTCAAGCTTTGTGTATACACACAATGGATATAGTAAAGAAAACACCAGCGCAAGCTTCCATTCACCAAAAACACTCTCACACACACCAAACGTGTACAGCAAAGGCATCAGTGCACCATTCACTCAAAACAAGATGCATACACAGCAGGAGTGCTACAAGCTTTACTCACACAGGATAAATAGAACATAGAGAACAGTATTGTAAGCTTCGTGTATATACACACAATGGATATAGTAAAGAAAACACCAGCGCAAGCTTCCATTCACCCAAAACACTCTCACACACACCAAACGTGTACAGCAAAAGCATCAGTGCACCATTCACTCAAAACAAGACGCATACACAGCAGGAGTACTACAAGCTTCACTCACACAGAATAAAAAGAACATAGAGAACAGTATTGCAAGCTTCGTTTATACACACAATGGATATAGTAAAGAAAACACCAGCGCAAGTTTCCATTCACCCAAAACACTCTCACACACACCAAGCGTGTACAGCAAAGGCATCAGTGCACCATTCACTCAAAACAAGACGCATACACAGCAGGAGTGCTACAAGCTTCACTCACACAGAATAAATAGAACATAGAGAACAGTATTGCAAGCTTTGTTTATACACACAATGGATATAGTAAAGAAAACACCAGCGCAAGCTTCCATTCACCCAAAACACTCTCACACACACCAAACGTGTACAGCAAAGGCATCAGTGCACCATTCACTCAAAACAAGACGCAAACACAGCAGGAGTACTACAAGCTTTACTCACACAGGATAAATAGAACATAGAGAACAGTCTTTCAAGCTTCGTGTATACACACAATGGATATAGTAAAGAAAACACCAGCGCAAGCTTCCATTCACCCAAAACACTCTCACACACACACCAAACGTGTACAGCAAAGGCATCAGTGCACCATTCACTCAAAATAAGACGCATACACAGCAGGAGTACTACAAGCTTCACTCACACCGGATAAATAGAACATAGAGAACAGTCTTGCAAGCTTCGTGTATACACACAATGGATATAGTAAAGAAAACACCAGCGCAAGCTTCCATTCACCCAAAACACTCTCACACGCACCAAACGTGTACAGCAAAGGCATCAGTGCACCATTCACTCAAAACAAGATGCATACACAGCAGGAGTACTACAAGCTTCACTCACACAGGATAAATAGAACATAGAGAACAGTCTTTCAAGCTTCGTGTATACACACAATGGATATAGTAAAGAAAACACCAGCGCAAGCTTCCATTCACCAAAAACACTCTCACACACACCAAATGTGTACAGCAAAGGCATCAGTGCACCATTCACTCAAAACAAGATGCATACACAGCAGGAGTGCTACAAGCTTTACTCACACAGGATAAATAGAACATAGAGAACAGTATTGTAAGCTTTGTGTATATACACACAATGGATATAGTAAAGAAAACACCAGCGCAAGCTTCCATTCACCCAAAACACTCTCACACACACCAAACGTGTACAGCAAAAGCATCAGTGCACCATTCACTCAAAACAAGACGCATACACAGCAGGAGTACTACAAGCTTCACTCACACAGGATAAATAGAACATAGAGAACAGTATTGCAAGCTTCGTTTATACACACAATGGATATAGTAAAGAAAACACCAGCGCAAGCTTCCAATCACCCAAAACACTCTCACACACACGAAACGTGTACAGCAAAGGCATCAGTGCACCATTGTAATGTATGTATGTGTTCTTGTAAAGCGCGCTGCTGCCCTGAGGCGTCGTGGCGCTGTAGACCGCTGGGGAACCCGTCCTGGCTATCCCTGTGAGATGGTCCCGACTGGGTATCTCCAAGGTGAAACCAAGCATCCCCGGCGAATGTGGGGGGCCGTTGTAGAGATGAGGCAAGCTAATGCCCAGAGTTGCCGAGTGTGATCCCAGGTTAGAGTAGGCACCGAGGTGAGAATTATCGAGTCCGCTGACCCAGGTCCACGACCCTGCCACGTCGGGAATTGAACCCTGGTCCCAGGCTGTTCTCTGCTTCCGGGTCTGCCGCCTCTAATCAGTGAGCCACACCACTCCACTCAAAACAAGACGCATACACAGCAAGAGTGCTACAAGCTTCACTCACACAGGATAAATACAACATAGAGAACAGTATTGGAAGCTTCGTTCATACACACAATGGATATAGTAAAGAAAACACCAGCGCAAGTTTCCATTCAACCAAAACACTCTCGCACACACACCAAACGTGTACAGCAAAGGCATCAGTGCACCATTCACTCAAAACAAGACGCACACACAGCAGGAGTACTACAAGCTTCACTCACACAGGATAAATACAACTTAGAGAACAGTATTGTAAGCTTCGTGTATATACACACAATGGATATAGTAAAGAAAACACCAGCGCAAGCTTCCATTCACCCAAAACACTCTCACACACACCAACCGTGTCCAGCAAAGGCATCAGTTCACCATTCACTCAAAACAAGATGCATACACAGCAGGAGTACTACAAGCTTCACTCAAACAGGATAAATAGAAAATAGAGAACTAAGCTTTGTGTATATACACACAATGGATATAGTAAAGAAAACACCAGCGCAAGCTTCTATTCAACCAAAACACTCTCACACACACACCAAACGTGTACAGCAAAGGCATCAGTGCACCATTCACTTAAAACAAGACGCATACACAGCAGGAGTACTACAAGCTTCACTCACACAGGATAAATAGAACATAGAGAACAGTATTGTAAGGTTCGTGTATATACACACAATGGATATAGTAAAGAAAACACCAGCGCAAGCTTCCATTCACCCAAAACACTCTCACACACACCAAATGTGTACAGCAAAGGCATCAGTTCACCATTCACTCAAAACAAGACGCACACACATCAGGAGTGCTACAAGCTTAACTCACACCGGATAAATACAACATAGAGAACAGTATTGCAAGCTTCGTTTATACACACAATGGATATAGTAAAGAAAACACTAGCGCAAGCTTCCATTCACCCAAAACACTCTCACACACACCAAACGCGTACAGCAAAGGCATCAGTGCACCATTCACTCAAAACAAGACGCATAGACAGCAGGAGTACTACAAGCTTCACTCACACAGAATAAATAGAACATAGAGAACAGTATTGCAAGCTTCGTTTATACACACAATGGATATAGTAAAGAAAACACCAGCGCAAGCTTCCATTCACCCAAAACACTCTCACACACACCAAACGTGTACAGCAAAGGCATCAGTGCACCATTCACTCAAAACAAGACGCATCCACAGCAGGAGTACTACAAGCTTCACTCACAGAGAATATATAGAACATAGAGAACAGTATTGCAAGCTTCGTTTATACACACAATGGATATAGTAAAGAAAACACCAGCGCAAGCTTCCATTCACCCAAAACACTCTCACACACACCAAACGTGTACAGCAAAAGCATCAGTGTACCATTCACTCAAAACAAGACGCATACACAGCAGGAGTACTACAAGCTTCACTCACACAGAATATATAGAACATAGAGAACAGTATTGCAAGCTTCGTTTATACACACAATGGATATAGTAAAGAAAACACCAGCGCAAGCTTCCATTCACCCAAAACACTCTCACACACACCAAACATGTACAGCAAAGGCATCAGTGCACCATTCACTCAAAACAAGACGCATACACAGCAGGAGTGCTACAAGCTTCACTCACACAGAATAAATAGAACATAGAGAACAGTATTGAAAGCTTTGTTTATACACACAATGGATATAGTAAAGAAAACACCAGCGCAAGCTTCTGTTCACCCAAAACACTCTCACACACACCAAACGTGTACAGCCAAGGCATCAGTGCACCATTCACTCAAAACAAGACGCACACACAGCAGGAGTACTACAAGCTTCACTCACACAGAATATATAGAACATAGAGAACAGTATTGCAAGCTTCGTTTATACACACAATGGATATAGTAAAGAAAACACCAGCGCAAGCTTCCATTCACCCAAAACACTCTCACACACACCAAACATGTACAGCAAAGGCATCAGTGCACCATTCACTCAAAACAAGACGCATACACAGCAGGAGTGCTACAAGCTTCACTCACACAGAATAAATAGAACATAGAGAACAGTATTGCAAGCTTTGTATATACACACAATGGATATAGTAAAGAAAACACCAGCGCAAGCTTCTATTCACCCAAAACACTCTCAAACACACCAAACGTGTACAGCCAAGGCATCAGTGCACCATTCACTCAAAACAAGACGCATACACAGCAGGAGTGCTACAAGCTTCACTCACACAGAATAAATAGAACATAGAGAACAGTATTGCAAGCTTCGTTTATACACACAATGGATATAGTAAAGAAAACACCAGCGCAAGCTTCCATTCACCCAAAACACTCTCACACACACCAAACGTGTACAGCAAAGGCATCAGTGCACCATTCACTCAAAACAAGACGCATACACAGCAGGAGTGCTACAAGCATCACTCATACAGGATAAATAGAACATAGAGAACAGTATTGCAAGCTTTGTTTATACACACAATGTATATAGTAAAGAAAACACCAGCGCAAGCTACCAATCACCCAAAACACTCTCGCACACACACCAAACGTGTACAGCAAAGGCATCAGTGCACCATTCACTCAAAACAAGATGCAAACACAGCAGGAGTATGACAAGCTTCACTCACACAGGATAAATACAACATAGAGAACAGTATTGTAAGCTTCGTGTATATACACACAATGGATATAGTAAAGAAAACACCAGCGCAAGCTTCCATTCCCCCAAAACACTCTCACACACACCAAACGTGTACAGCAAAGGCATCAGTGCACCATTCACTCAAAACAAGATGCATACACAGCAGGAGTACTACAAGCTTCATTCCCACAGGATAAATAGAACATAGAGAACAGTCTTTCAAGCTTCGTGTATACACACAATGGATATAGTAAAGAAAACACCAGCGCAAGCTTCCATTCACCCAAAACACTCTCACACACACACCAAACGTGTACAGCAAAGGCATCAGTGCACCATTCACTCAAAACAAGACGCATACACAGCAGGAGTACTACAAGCTTCACTCACACAGGATAAATAGAACATAGAGAACAGTCTTGCAAGCTTCCTGTATACACACAATGGATATAGTAAAGAAAACACCAGCGCAAGCTTCCATTCACCCAAAACACTCTCACACGCACCAAACGTGTACAGCAAAGGCATCAGTGCACCATTCACTCAAAACAAGATGCATACACAGCAGGAGTACTACAAGCTTCACTCACACAAGATAAATAGAACATAGAGAACAGTCTTTCAAGCTTTGTGTATACACACAATGGATATAGTAAAGAAAACACCAGCGCAAGCTTCCATTCACCAAAAACACTCTCACACACACCAAACGTGTACAGCAAAGGCATCAGTGCACCATTCACTCAAAACAAGATGCATACACAGCAGGAGTGCTACAAGCTTTACTCACACAGGATAAATAGAACATAGAGAACAGTATTGTAAGCTTCGTGTATATACACACAATGGATATAGTAAAGAAAACACCAGCGCAAGCTTCCATTCACCCAAAACACTCTCACACACACCAAACGTGTACAGCAAAAGCATCAGTGCACCATTCACTCAAAACAAGACGCATACACAGCAGGAGTACTACAAGCTTCACTCACACAGAATAAAAAGAACATAGAGAACAGTATTGCAAGCTTCGTTTATACACACAATGGATATAGTAAAGAAAACACCAGCGCAAGTTTCCATTCACCCAAAACACTCTCACACACACCAAGCGTGTACAGCAAAGGCATCAGTGCACCATTCACTCAAAACAAGACGCATACACAGCAGGAGTGCTACAAGCTTCACTCACACAGAATAAATAGAACATAGAGAACAGTATTGCAAGCTTTGTTTATACACACAATGGATATAGTAAAGAAAACACCAGCGCAAGCTTCCATTCACCCAAAACACTCTCACACACACCAAACGTGTACAGCAAAGGCATCAGTGCACCATTCACTCAAAACAAGACGCAAACACAGCAGGAGTACTACAAGCTTTACTCACACAGGATAAATAGAACATAGAGAACAGTCTTTCAAGCTTCGTGTATACACACAATGGATATAGTAAAGAAAACACCAGCGCAAGCTTCCATTCACCCAAAACACTCTCACACACACACCAAACGTGTACAGCAAAGGCATCAGTGCACCATTCACTCAAAATAAGACGCATACACAGCAGGAGTACTACAAGCTTCACTCACACCGGATAAATAGAACATAGAGAACAGTCTTGCAAGCTTCGTGTATACACACAATGGATATAGTAAAGAAAACACCAGCGCAAGCTTCCATTCACCCAAAACACTCTCACACGCACCAAACGTGTACAGCAAAGGCATCAGTGCACCATTCACTCAAAACAAGATGCATACACAGCAGGAGTACTACAAGCTTCACTCACACAGGATAAATACAACATAGAGAACAGTATTGCAAGCTTCGTGTATACACAGAATGGATATAGTAAAGAAAACACCAGCGCAAGCTTCCATTTCCCCAACATAGAGAACAGTATTGCAAGCTTCGTTTATACACACAATCGATATAGTAAACACCAAACACCAGTGCAAGAATCCCCGAGAGCAGCTGTACAAGCTTCACTCACATAGAGTAGGCACAGCTCAGTCAACAGTGCACACATCAATCACACTGAGTATGAGTACAGCACAAACAGAAAATGTAATCTAGAGACAGCAGACAGTGCAAGTTTATTGTGCACTTTCTAGAAAAACATACCAAAGGTTGCAATAGTGCACGTTTTCGTCACACAATGAATAAAAGATACACATAAAACAGCAATGCAAGCTGCAGTCACATACAGAACAGGAACAGCAGATGTACATAGATGCAGAACTTCTAGCAGCAGTGTAAGCTTCCCTCTCACAGTTGACAGGTACAGCATATTCTGTGGCAGTTCAAGATTAATTCACTTACAGAACTGGTAGAACAGAGGCAGGAACAGAGCAATGCTTGTTTGTGGACTCTCATATTACAGTACGAAGGAAAACATGTTATGGGTTTTGTGTCAAATGATGGTGAGAGAAGCCCTCTGGACTGCATGTGCCTAGATGTGTTCTTATTAGTAAGATTGTAGAATAACGCCTTGAAGTGTATCATATGAGTCCTTGTACTTCATGAAACCAGGTTTTCTTTCCATGGTTTTCGTACATCAGTTGCTCACCCCCACAGAATCTTTTTTCACTACAGTGCACTGGTGCATAAAGGGGTCGCTTGTGACTAGCGCTGGTGACAAATACTACCCTCGTAAGTCTATCCTCTAGAGATTAAAGGTGATCAGAACAGGCCCAGTTACTGAAAACAGAGCTAAGCCAGTATCTTAGCAGCTGGACAGGACAGTGAGGTCAGTGTCTAATCACAAGGAACATCTCGGGTGTCTTTTAATCCCATCGCAGACACCTCACACATCTCTAATGGAGGCTGTAAGCAGCACCTGCCCCTCCCAGGCACACCGGATCCCTCATCCCTCCGGGGGATGTTTGTTGGGTCACTGGTTTCCATAGAGGCGTCATTCAGGCCGAAGGAGTCCCTGGTCCGCAGTGCCGCCCTGGAGCCACTCTTGCTCTGTTGAGACCCAACCGCCATGGTTGTCTTTATATGTAGTTGAATCTCTAACTGTGTATGTCCATGTTCCAAATAACACAGAACGTTACCACATTGTAGCACATGTGAGTAGGGCCCTCAGAAGCAATGCCAGGTGATAGACATTGCACCTTACAATTGAGTCCAGAAGCTTCTGCTTCCATATCCCCGAAGTTTAGCTCCAGATGTATATCCCTTGAGGATATCGACATAGCCTAGACATACCTGTATGCACTTACCATCTCGGTATTTGCTCACAATGCTTTGATAGCACAGCACTTCTGCAGTTGATATTTCAATATGCTTTGGTCGCCCTAAGTAGGCATGGTATGCCCAGAAGTGGGTCCCTTGCTCACTTTGCCACTGGATTCAAGCTAGCCTGGCTGATGATGGGTGTTACACAGAAACCGGCCCAAGGGTGCTTGTTTCCGGTTTGGCTTGGCAGTTTGAGCTGGACTGTTCTCATGAGGCACAGGGTCAAGACTGATTTGCATATAGCTGGGTCTGAACTGAGGTGGAGAAGTGAGCTAAAGAATGATTATGGATTCAACCCAAATCTGTGACTGGGGTTGAGCATCTGAAAAGTTTCAGCTCCGTCCATCATCTCCTTGTGTTTGCTATATTACAATATACCACCAAGGCCATACCATTCATGTGGCCCTTCTTCACATGGGTGGGGCTTAAAACTTTGACTTTGCCTAAAACTGTTTGGTAAATCATATTCATCCTGATAGAAATGTGGCTTTCTTACGGCAACCTCTGGACACACTTACTGACATCACTAAGACGGCCATGGAAGGAGTACGCAGGGCTAGTGTAGCGCGTGTAGTCATGGTTGATAAAGCCCACTGTAGGGGGCAGCTTGTATCGCCCGGGCCCAGGACCTGCATAAAATAAACACAAAGTCAGAAAAAAAGAAAGGAATTGAATACAGAAAGTGGCAATGAGGCACTAGAAAGATATGCAATAACCACATTTTGTCATTTTCCAATGAAAGATTAGGAGATACAAGCAAAGTTGTCCTGGGCTTCTGGTATTACATCACTTTATGTTATGAACTAATGTATGTGGGAGGATCACTCAAAAATATGTTTAGTGTCTCAATCACTTCATCCAACATGGTTTCAGTAGTTAGAGATATATCAATAACGTATAGATATAATCTATGTCCAGACTGTTAACTCCTCCAGGAAGGCCAATTCATTTATAGTCTTTTTACTCTCCATTCTTCTTCACAGCATATTTTACACACATTGTCAGGCCAGCCAACACGTTTCGTCCTTTACAGAGGACTTCCTCAGGGCTGCAAAAAGGCAAATAAAATAAATATATGTACAAAGAAAACTATGGAAAAAAACTCTATATACAATCACCCAGCCCGCGTTTCATGTTAATCAGTAGTAGATATTCTTAAATATCTACAGTCCTGTGAATTCAGAGGTGATGTATGCAGAGGTGCAGTTTCCAGATATGATGTATGTACGGAGGAGTACGATGCTCCGGTCCTCTGACAAAAATTTGTTAACAGTACCGAGGTTTAGGGAGGCCAAATGGGGAGGGAGAGCTTCTGCCGCGGATGAGCTTTCGAGCCAGGTCTCCCACTCACTTTTCGGTAAAGCCTTAAAGAGCTGCCTTTTTTCTCAGACGTCGGTATGAGCATGTCTTTCTGTCTGCACCCTCAGGTTCCGCATACAGTGTCTTGACACCCTTGGGCTAAGTCCGTGCTCTACAAATCCAATATTCATTCATTCATTCATGCCCATGAGCTGCGAGTGATCGAAATCCAGAAGAGGACTTAACATTGTGGGTGAAGTAACCTGGCCTGTGTGTGCTTGATTCCAGCGGGGAGACATCCCCACAACAGTTTTTTTTTTTATAAATGGCCAGGACTTGGGGGAGAATGGTAGAAAAACTTGGGGGGCAACGGTAGAAAAGTAAAACTGTAGTTTTAAATTTGAAATCTGAACCCAGAGCCTCCATGCAGTAGATCGGGTGTACACCAGAGCTTGAATATTGACTTGGGACCTCTTGGAAGACCCTACATATAACTCCACCCCTGACCATGAGTTTCTGCAAAGTGTTTTGGGGGTTTTTTTGAATCCCAAAGCCAGTCAGTTTTCAGGTGTTTCCTGGTTGGAGCACTTTTGACTGAAGTTGTTCCTGATGACTGAGACTTCACAATGTGGCTAAACGGCTTGTGGAAACAAATTTGGTCGAGCCTTCTGGCTGGTCAATATTTTTAACTTTAATAGAAACTTCTAAGCCTGGTGGTAAATGAATTATTGTGAGCCCCCTGCCCCTCTGCCAGCTCCACCAACACCACCATCCTTAGATCACCTGAATATTCTCAGATGCCAAGGGCACAGGAGGCTGGTTCCCTGACAAACGCTTAGGCCTCCTACTTCCATTTTATTCATTATATTTCCTATTTCTCATTCTTTTCTTAAGCTTATTCGTATAATATTTTACCATTAGTATTCGTTTTTAAACATTGTGCTCCCATGGATATTTTATGTGGTATTTTCATCACACTTTTTCTTGGTGTTGATTTTGACTCATATCCACATTCAGGTTTTCCAGTGATCTGTTATGTAATGTGGTTACTATTGTTTTCATTGGGTGCAATTTTCTTTTTGATTTTGCATTTTTGCTATTCACTTTCATTGATGACATGGTTTAACATGTGTGTTTTTTCTCTTCACACAACACTTATTTAGCATGTATTATTTGTTATCAACAGTGAGAGAAGGAGAATGTGCAGGGGTGGGGGTGTCAGTCTATTGACTGACATTACCAAGCACACCCGGTTTGAGAGGGGCTGCGCAGGTAACAGTGACAGTTGCATCAATCTATAGACTGACATTACCAGGGACATCAGGAGTGAGAGAGGGGGCTGTGCATGTAACAGGGACAGGTGCATCAACCTATAGACTGACATTACCAGGGACATCAGGTGTGTGAGAGGGGGATGTGCAGGTAACAGGCACATGTGCATCAATCTATAGACTGTCATTACTAGGGACATCAAGTGTGAGAGAGGGGGCTGTGCAGGTAACAGGGACAGGTGCATCAATCTATAGACTGGCATTACCGGGACATCAGGTGTGAGAGAGGGGGCTGTGCAGGTAACAGAGACAGTTGCATCAATCTATAGACTGACATTACCAGGGACATCAAGTGTGAGAGAGGGGGCTGTGCAGGTAAAAGGGACAGGTGCATCAATCTATAGACTGACATTACAGAACATCAGGTGTGAGAGGGGGCTGTGCAGGTAACAGGGACAGGTGCATCAACCTATAGACTGACATTACCAGGGACATCAGGTGTGTGAGAGGGGGATGTGCAGGTAACAGGCACATGTGCATCAATCTATAGACTGTCATTACTAGGAACATCAAGTGTGAGAGAGGGGGCTGTGCAGGTAACAGGGACAGGTGCATCAATCTATAGACTGGCATTACCGGGACATCAGGTGTGAGAGAGGGGGCTGTGCAGGTAACAGAGACAGTTGCATCAATCTATAGACTGACATTACCAGGGACATCAAGTGTGAGAGAGGGGGCTGTGCAGGTAAAAGGGACAGGTGCATCAATCTATAGACTGACATTACCAGGACATCAGGTGTGAGAGAGGGGCTGCGCAGGTAACAGAGACAGTTGCATCAATCTATAGACTGACATTACCAGGGACATCAAGTGTGAGAGAGGGGTCTGTGCAGGTAAAAGGGACAGGTGCATCAATCTATAGACTGACATTACAGAACATCAGGTGTGAGAGGGGGCTGTGCAGGTAACAGGGACAGGTGCATCAATCTATAGACTGACATTACCAGGGACATCAGGTGTGAGAGGGGGCTGTGCAGGTAACAGTGACAGGTGCCTCAATCTATAGATTGACATTACCAGGGACATCAGGTGTGAGAGGGGGCTGTGCAGGTTATTCCGACCCCACTCACCTGATAACACAGGTACTACAGGAGCGAAGATGATCCGAGTCACCCCACAGTGCCTAAACCCCTCAAGTGACAATAAATTATAATCACCCGTGTGGGCAACACACCCGGAAGAACCCGTTAACGTCGAATATTCAAGGTGATACAGGCATTCATCTGGCCATTCTCTAGACTTCAGGCATACCACATCTCCATACCAGGAACATACTGCAGCAAGAAGAAAACAAAAGAGATAGCAGGTTTAGAAGTAAGGTATAGACCCACTGGAGTAAACAATGATATCATCCTGTATACCCCTTCCCCTCTGATCCTTCACATACCCAAAACAAAATGTGTCATTGCTCCAAAGGCAATCTCGAGGTGTCTTGAGGAGTGAAACAAAAATAGGAATGGGGAAGGGAGTGCACAAAGGATAGTTCCAAAAACACCAGGTTCTTCCAGATTGCGGAGAAAAAAGGAACACCTCCAAAACACAAGGGACCAAAAAACCTGCTAGCAAAATCCCTTCTCAGTGCACTGAGATAACAAAATCAATAACTGAAAAATATGGACAATATATCTCACCTGGAGTCCACAGAAATCCACTGTTTTTTTAAGGCCCTCCAAGATGATTCCAGGAATATCCAAGTAAAAATTGTAGAGGAAATGAAGTCCCACGAAAAATCTGCTCCAGCCGGATGACAGAACAAATCCTTTACAGCAAAGAGAATCCAATGATGGGCCAGAAAAACAGGAGTCCAAGTAGAAAATCACCATGGAGCAGGGAACATAAGATCAAAGCAACAGGCACCAAGATAACAAAGGCATAAGTACTTCCAGGGCTGAAAAACCGGAAGAGAACCCAAGCAAGGAAAGGAGGGAACAGAGGCCTTAAATAGTGACCAAGGCCCTTCCCACCCACCTATCGCTAGACAAAACACAAGGGGAGATACCTGCCCGCCTACCCAGTGTCAGAATGGAATTCACGCCAGAAGAGATGCTGCCTCCTAATCCCGCCGGCAAGTTTCTCCCCAATCATTCCACCCGCATGTGTACCGCTGACTTAAACCCGCCCGCAGCGTCACCGCCCACAGGGTTCCACCCGCAATGTCTGTCTGCAATGTCCCCTGTCGCAACCCTACCCACAATGCTTCCTGCCGTACCCGCCAGCAGTGTTTCCCGCCCGCAGTGTTTTCCCACCCGCACCCGCCCGCAGTGTTTTCCCGCCCGCACCCGCGCCCGTAAGGAAAAAGGGGAAGGAAAGGAAAGAGATCGCAAGCACTCAGACCGCAATAGTACCCCCCCTCAAAAGACCCCCCACAGGCCAGGGCTTAGAAGGATGACGACGATGGAACAAACGGACCAACCGGGGAGCATGAACAAAACCAGCAGGTTCCCAAGAACCGTCCTCAGGGGGATAGCCCTCCCAATCCACCAGATAATACAAGCGTCCCCGACGCCTCCTAAAATCCAATATGGCACGAACCACAAGTTCCTCTTCCCCATCAATCAACAACGAAGGAGGAGGAGGCAAAGGCACAGTAGTAGGGACATAGGGCTTAAGAAGGGAGGAGTGAAATACAGGATGCACATGATAGTCATCAGGCAACTCCAACTCGATAGCAACGGGGTTACAATGCGAAAAATCTGAAAGGGGCCCAAATAGCAAGGCTGCAACTTTCGCGGCCCGGCCAAATGTACAATCTTAGAGGGCAACCAAACCTGATCCCCAGGCCTGTATTAAGGCGCAGGAACCCGATGCCGATCAGCATTCACCTTCATCTTAGCTTTAGCGTCTACCAGCTGTTCGTGGGCAGACCGCCACACTGCCTTGAGCTCCAGACTCAACACATCCACTGCCGGAACCCTGCCAGAAGGCTGAATAGGTACAGCCCTAGGATAAAAACCCATGGAACAAAAGAAAGGAGAAACACCCAATGCGGAATGAAAACTGTTATTGTATGCAAACTCGGCAATGGATAACGCTTTAACCCAACTCCCAGTCAGGGAAGTGAGAATACAACGCAAATACAGTTCCATGGTTTGGTTGGTACGCTCCGTTTGCCCATCGCTCTGGGGATGATAGGCCGAGGACAAACGGAGCACCATGTCCAATGAAGAACATAACTCCTTCTAAAAATGAGACACAAATTGGGCCCCCCTGTCTGATACAATAGCAGTAGCTATACCGTGCAAACGTAATACCTGAGAAATAAAGATCGTAGCCAACTCCTGAGCTGTTAGAACCTTGGGCAACGACACAAAATGGGCAGTTTTAGTAAATAAATCCACAACCACCAAGATGGTAGTACAACCTGCATCCAATTGCAAATCGGTAACAAAATCCATGCTAATGGTATGCCATGGTGAAGGAGGAACGGGTAGAGGATGCAGCAACCCTACAGGAGGAGTATGTGAGGCCTTGTTTATGGCACATACCGGACAAGAGGTAACAAACACATGGATATTATGGGAAAGTGAAGCCCACCAGAACCAGCGAAGGCACATCTCCAGCGTCTTAGTCACTCCAGGATGACCCATAAGTGAAGATGAATGACACCACTCTAAAACCTTATTCCGTAACTCCGGGGGAATAAACAACTGAGTACCATGAAACAATAACCCGTCTCTTAATTGCAAAGAAGTATCCATCAACCAAGGTGACAGATCAATCGCTGATAACGACCTGA
The DNA here is from genome assembly GCF_964263255.1 of Lissotriton vulgaris. Taxonomy (NCBI): domain Eukaryota; kingdom Metazoa; phylum Chordata; class Amphibia; order Caudata; family Salamandridae; genus Lissotriton; species Lissotriton vulgaris. Next base: position 15,284,480 of record NC_141700.1, on the reverse strand, counting down.
GCTTGTCTTCAAACTCCTGAAAAGAAGTACAACCCACAATCTTCTCAGCTGTTATCATGGGGCCCTAACCAAGGGAAACATTCCTACATAATGGCGACACATGAATACGAGACAAGGCATCAGATTTCGTTTGTTGAGCAGCTGATCTATATGTGATGTTAAAATCGAATTTGTTAAAGAAATTAACCCATCTCATCTGACGGGGTGTAAAGGCACGAGCAGAATGAAAAAACTCCAGATTTTTATGGTCACTATAAATCGTAGTAGTGTGTCTTGCACCCCACAAATGCTGTCGCCATTCTTGAAAGGCTAGCTAAATAGCCAGTAATTCCCTTTCTGCCACCGTATAATTCTGCTCAGCCGGTAGCAATTTCTTTGAGAAAACAGCAAGAGGATGCATGTGACCAGTCTCGGGATCAAGTTCTGATAATACCACCCCCCCCCCCCCCCCACTGCATACAATGAGGCATCTGCCTCCACAAAAAAGGGCAGTGCCGGATCAGGGTGATGCAAAATAGGGGCTTTAACAAATTGCTCCCCCAAGGACTGAAAAGCCTTCTGCGCCGCCGGTGTCCATTGAAACACCACTCCCTTCCTCAGCAATTAAGTTATTGGTGTTACTGTCTCTGAAAAATGGGAGATAAAGCGGCGTTAAAAATTGGCGAATCCCAACAACACTTGAACATCCCTAACACATGTAGGAGTAGGCCAGGTAGTAATGGCCTCCATCTTTTTAGGATCCATCTGTATGCCTTCAGCGGCAATAATAAAACCCAGAAATTCCACACGTGATGTCTGAAAGATACATTTATCGAGTTTCACAAACAGATTATCACGCAAACGCTGTAGGACCTGAGACACATGTTTTTCATGATCCCAACATGCTGTGAGAAAACCAAAATGTCATCAATATAAACGATGACACAAATATCCAACAAATCCCTCAACACCTCATTGATAAAAAACTGGAACGCTGCGGGGGCGTTACACAGCCTGAAGGGCATAACACAATACTCGAAAAGACCGAACTTCGTTCTGAAGGCGTCCCCTTCACGGACACGAATGAGATGGTAAGCCCCCCGCAAGTCCAGTTTTGTAAAGATGGTAGCATGTCTTAGTTGGTCCAACAACACCAAAATCAAGGGGAGAGGGTATTTGTTTTTAATAGTCACCTTATTAAGAGCCCTATAATCAATGCAAGCACGTAACTCGCCTTCCTTCTTTGGTACGAAGAAGATAGGAGAAGAAACGGGGGATGAGGAATGCAGAATAAACCCTGCAGCTAACATCTTGTCCAAATATAGCCGGAGATGTTGTGTTTCCGGTTCGGACAAGGCATAAATCCTGCTACAGGGCAAATCCCCCCCCCCCCCCGGAACCAAGTCGATGCGACAGTCAAAAGAACAGAGAGGTGGTAAAACACTAGATTTAACTGTATCAAAGACATCCGCAAATGACATAAACTGTGATGGAATACCAGCACCTGCCATGGTACATCCAGTAGCACATACCAAAGGGGATACCCAATCAGAAGCCTCCTGATAGCAATGTGGCAGGCAATATCCTGAGTCTAGGGAACCGTACATCTCACCCAATCAATCTTGGGATTATGGGTTTGCAACCAGGGCACCCCCAAGATCATACCAAAGGCTGGGGCATCAATAAGATCAAAACTTAAAGACTCTGAGTGACCATTATCACAGATCAGAATTAATGGCTCAGTATGTTTCACTATCAATCCGGAGGACAATTCAGTGCCATCAATTGCCCTCTCTGGTTCTGGGTGGGTTTTACATACACAAGGGATGTCAAATGTCTTTTTATGAAAGTTGGACAGCACCCTTCAAAAGTTACACATTTGTTACAAAAACAGTTATTAAAAAACATACAAATGAACAGAATTATTAGTTTTCCCAAATATTCAGAAAGACACACAAAAGTAGTGACTTGGATTTTCTTTCTTTTATTCAATTTTTGTTCTTTATTTTCTTTTTTTGATAGTTGCGGATAGCCGACGCGTTTCGTCCGTTGCCGGACTTCTTCAGGGCTTAAAACAAATTCTCTGGAATCAAGTTTCACATCCGTCTTAATAAGATTTTCATGAGGTTTCTTTCATTGCTTGAAAATTAGTAAGTAAGGTCACAGATTCCGGTACACAGTCACTGTCAGCAAGGAAGAAAAAGTTGGCCCACAAAGTAGTCAAGGGGCTGGAACATGCAGGAACGTCAGGTTGTGGTCTTCTGGTTCGAACCAGAAGACCACAACCTGACGTTCCTGCATGTTCCAGCCCCTTGACTACTTTGTGGGCCAACTTTTTCTTCCTTGCTGACAGTGACTGTGTACCGGAATCTGTGACCTTACTTACTAATTTTCAAGCAATGAAAGAAACCTCATGAAAATCTTATTAAGACGGATGTGAAACTTGATTCCAGAGAATTTGTTTTAAGCCCTGAAGAAGTCCGGCAACGGACGAAACGCGTCGGCTATCCGCAACTATCAAAAAAAGAAAATAAAGAACAAAAATTGAAAAAAAGAAAGAAAATCCAAGTCACTACTTTTGTGTGTCTTTCTGAATATTTGGGAAAACTAATAATTCTGTTCATTTGTATGTTTTTTAATAACTGTTTTTGCAACAAATGCGTAACTTTTGAAGGGTGCTGTCCAACTTTCATAATTAGCTTTCCTGGGTGATAGGTTGCCTATCTCCCTTAAGGCCCGTGTGGGAATCACGTGTCTGGGCATAGCACCTTCTGCTTTAACACAGTAGATGGTATTTCAACAGTGGTGCAGTTTTTTCCTTAATTCCCAGTTCTGATGTCAAATGTCTCGGCGAACTGTATATCCATATAATTCCCCATGGCACCGGAATCCAGAAGAACAGGAAAGGTGTTTCTCTTGTTACCAGATATTACCAAGGTAACTGTGATAGTAAAATGAGGCGGTACTCGAGATACCAACCCTGCCACATCATAAGGATTACAATCATGTGCATTTTCTGTACAGGAATCATCTCTCCCTGTTCAACAAAGGCTACGGACGTCCGTACCGGCACTGAAGAGGGCTTAACTGTACACTAATGTGCAAAATGCCCGTTCCCACCACAATATAAACATAGGTTAAGTCTTCGTCGCCTCTCTCCTGCTTGGACAGGGAGGTGACCTCGTACACTTCCTATCTGCATAGGCTCAGGATGATTCTTTTCTCCTGCCTCAGTTTTAACCTCTCTACGACCAGCATAATACCTAGACATAGGCAAGCGATACCTTGCCCCCTTCCTCTCTGACAACCGGTGATCCACTTTGACCACCAGGTCAATAAACTCAGTACAGTCTTTAGGGGGATCAACAATCTGTGATATCAAATCTTTAAACTCCTCACATAGATCCTGATAAAAAAGGGAAGTTTTTTTTTTCATTGGGCCAATGTTTCTCAGACGCCAAACGATTGAAAGTGGCTATATACACTAATAGGTCCTGTTTACCCTGCTGTAATTTAAGTAGCTCAGCATCGCTAGCTTGCATAAAAGTATGCTTTGCAAACAAACGTCGCATCTGCTCCTTAAAAGATTTAAAATCATATAGAATAGGATCATCATAATCCACCAAGGGAACAGACCATAATGCAGCTGTACCAGCCAAATAAGATATCACAAATCCAACCTTCGCTGCATCATCGGGAAAAGCCGTTGGTCTGCACATAAAGTGCAAATGGCATTGGTTCATAAATATGCCATATTTATTGCTATCTCCTGAAAAACGCTCAGGGACTGCCAAAGGCACTGATACAGGTGTGTTAACCGTAACTGCAACTGGTACACTACCTGAGCTACCAGAGGTACGATCATAAAGGAAGGTGGCGGGTTGAACTGGTGTTCTCCCAACCCCCACCCGTTCCTTGGCCTTGTAGGCATTTAATTCACCTTGCAAGCCATGATTTTCCTGTAACCTCCTCCTGTAATGAAGCGAGAGCCTGGGCCAATTCCTGTAACAAAGGACCCCCCACGCACCAGTTAATGGATCCACCTCCATCTTCGCTCGGGTAGTAAAAAATGTGTGGGCCTGGGTTTCTGCTCCGAGCCCACTCACCTGATAACACAGGTACTACAGGAACGAAGATGGTCCGAGTCACCCCCTACAGTGCCTAAACCCCTCAAGTGACAGTAAATTATAATCACCCAAGTGGGCAACACACCCGGGGAAGAACCGGTTAACGCCTATTATTCAAGGTGATACAGGCATTCATCTGGCCATCCTCTAGACTGCAGGCATACCACAACTCCAAAGAAGGAACATACTGCAGCAAGAAGAAAACAAAAGAGATAGCAGGTTTAGAAGTAAGGGATAGACCCACTGGAATAAACAATGATATCACCCTGTATACCCCTTCCCCTCTGATCCTTCACATACCCAAAACGCAATGTGTCATTGCTCCAAAGGCAATCTCGAGGTGTCTTGAGGAGTGAAACAAAAATAGGAATGGGGAAGGGAGTGCACAAAGGTCAGTTCCAAAAACACCAGGGGGCATATTATCAAGGAAGCTTGATACATTATCGCCACTTTTATCGGCAGGAAACTGCCGATAAAGCGACTATAATGGGCTTAATAATATGCTCTATGGAATTCCAATCGAAACCCATGTTAGATGTCTTCACATCTAACATGGGCTTCGATTACAAATTCGAATACAAAGCATTCCATTACAACGCATTCAATTACAACACATACCATTACAACACATACCATTAAAACGCATATTACTTTTTAAATGACTATTCCCACTCTAGTGAGTGCAACAGCCGGGTAAGTGTTGGATAGTGTAGGGCTAAAAATTACTATTCCCCATTACTTACCTAATAATGCTTTGTAACAGTAGTGACAAGCGTTGTAGTGACATTCGATGTAATGGCTGCGTTGTAATGGCATGCGATGTAAAGGATGTTGCGATGTAATGACTGCGTTGTAAAGGTAGTACGCTGTAATGACTGCGTTGCAAAGGTTGTTTCCCCTGTTAATTCATGTACTTTCTGCTAGTGGCTCCTAACTGATTCTTCACTGAAATACTTGAAGTTTTACCTGCTGCTTTGGTTAGTCGCATGTCTATGACAACTAGTGGTGGTTGAGCTAACAAATGATCAGAGAGAGCTGAGTTACCGCCGAATCAAGGATCTGGTCTTCTCTCAAAGCCAGGGAATGATGCAAGCCATCACAGTGCTTGGCATGTCATGTGTGCAACAAACGCCATGTAAAGATATGGTAGCCTCTTCAAAACTCTAACAAGTCTATCTGTTTAGCATGCGAAGGGTTTCACCGTGGTACATCAGATTATATCCCAGCATTGACAAGCATTTATTACACGTTATACATTGTAAACAATGCATTTGGAAATATTGACTGACAACAATGACGTTAGTGAAGAGACAAGGCAGGTGCCAAGTAGCTCTCTATGTGGACTAGATTATTATTATTATTATTATTATTAAAAGGCTCTTCTATAGCGCATGGCCACTCGGGAGCATCCCAGCGCTTATGTCCCTACATGTAGCAACTTATCATCTATTTAATCAAACACAAGCAAGATATTTACCTAGGATCACACAATTTGGTCAAATGGGGAATCCAGGACTGATCCCAAGGTTTCTGGTCTCGCGCTGTGCAATTCAGCCACCAGATGAGTGTCTTTTTTCTCTCTTCATTTATTTACATCAAAGGTCAATGCTTTGTTTTTAATTCTTGGCATGAGGTTAGAGCATGAAAGCTCGGCTCATCGTCAGCTCGAGGGTCCTCGTGCACTTCCAGCTGAGCCAGAGCCAGGCATATGGCGCAAGCCTGGCTTGAGCTTTCAGTAGCTCCCCCACCTGTAATGGAAACCTACACGTGTGCTAAATTTATGGAAAATGACTGGGACAGATGGTGAAAAAAGAGACTGTCTAATCTAGGACACTAGGTCCTCTTAATCTAGAGCTCAGGAGTGGCCAACAGAGGTCCCACAGATAAGGTCCGTGTCAGATTTTTAGGATAACCTCACATGATACATTTACTTTCAATTAACCTAAATGAAAGTTACTTTAAAAGCCTGAGGTAATCCTAAAAACGAGGCATGCACCAGATCCTCCTGGATCGGTGTTCAGGGGCAGCAGCACTGGGGCCAGAGGCCTGAGGGGACCACTGAACAGTGAGTTGTGCTGTGGTGTCTAGGGGCCCATGGCATTCCTTGCACTAGAGCCCCTGGCCCACCGGCTCTGCCACTGTCTCTGTTGGACCCTTCTATTGACAGACACATCGGGTGCTGCGGGTGTGCAGAGGGCTGTGCAGATAACACGGACACGAGTGGAGAATTGAGGCTGAAAATGTGCGTTTTCAGTTGCTCTGTAAATATCCAATATCCCTTGAGTGAAAGCAAAGAGCTTAGGTTTAAAGAGCTGTCACTCACTCGCGTGGCCCAGTGATGCACTGTAATGTCAACAATAAATGTAATATCAAGATCTTGCATTACATACAGCGGTTCACACCACACTTCTGTCATACACATGCTTCAGCAAGAACATGCTAAATGAATATAAGTGGACAATATTTTAGTCCTTTGTAAAGAGTAGAACAGTTATTTTTCCGGGAATGCTGGCAGATGTTTGGTTTTTCTTTGTGTCCAGGAGCTGAGATAGTAAACTGTTGAAAAACATGTTCTTCGGTCTACTACATGGAAAAGTGTAGATAAATGGAACACGTATGGGCGATGGTGAATGACCTCAAATGCCACAACCCATTGTCATGACCCTCAAGTCTTACACTATGAACCGTACATACCTGTCACGCGGGCTTCAATCATTGGAGCTTTCCTCTCACCAGCTTCACTCATGGTGGAGGACTGCATGCCCGCCTCTGGACGGTGGACGGTAGGGGAGGACTGCATGCCCGCCTCTGGACGGTGGACGGTAGTGGAGGACTGCATTCCTTCCTCAGGACGGTGGACGGTAGCAGCAGAAGTCAGATGTTCTTCACACAACCCCTTGAGATGCAGCCGACGTGGGAAGTCCTAACTCCTACGAACAGAGGGAGTCTGCGTGAACAGACCTTCGCCTCTTCTCCAGATCATCTGATGTAGAGTGTACGTCACCTCGAGCTGCTTCCACCATCAGAAGGTCAGCCTTCGGCTGACTGTCAACGACGTGAGAGGCTCTTACCTCTGGTGTCGGGCGGTCTGTGATGTGTAGAGGTGCTCACCTGAAGCCTCGAGCCTCTTAGGACAAGAAGGTCGTCTGTGATGTGGAGAGGTGCTCACCTCAAGCCTCGAGCCGCTGAGGTCAAGAAGGTCCTCGTCTGTGATGTGGAGAGGTGCTCACCTCAAGCCTCGAGCCGCTGAGGTCAAGAAGGTCCTCGTCTGTGATGTGGAGAGGTGCTCACCTCAAGCCTCGAGCCGCTGAGGTCAAGAAGGTCCTCGTCTGTGATGTGGAGAGGTGCTCACCTGAAGCCCCGAGCCTCTAAGGGCAAGAAGGTCGTCTGTGCTGTGGAAAGGTCCTCACCTGAAGCCTCGAGCCACTGAGGTCAAGAAGCTCCTCGTCTCCACTGCACTGTCTGTAGACCTTCACCTCCAGTCACTGGGTGTCAAAGAGGGGAGGAGGCCACCTCACCCTCGGGCCTGCTTGGACATGGACAGGCGGTCTCCTCGGCTCTCAAGCTACTTCTGAAGACATGAGGTGCTCAGCAGCAGTCGCGGTCTGCTGACAATATCAGCAGGACCTCAGCTCCCTCCTCCGACAACCCTCAGGGTGGATACCCACTTGCTGGTGTGTCTCTGGATGGCTCAGTTGGGCTGGTGGACCTCAAACAGATCTTGCATTTGCCCGGCAGTGACAATAATACCTCTGCCCGCTGACACCCGAAGCCTTGAATGAAGCACCCGAAGAAATGTCCCCAGCGATGTCGGTGAAAGAGGATACAGGGATGCGGGTAACTTAAGACGATGACCTACGATGCACCCCTGTCCAACAAAGCATACCTGGCACACATGGCAACCGCGAGGGACACACTGGCGCGTAGCCCTGCTCGCGTGCCCCCATGGGAGGGACAGTGGGGGCAGGAGGGGGTGAGTGACCCCACAGAGGGGTATGTCCATGCATGCCCGCACTGACAGCTCTGCCTCGGTCATTAGTCGCAGTGAGTGAGGGTGGGGGGGCACTAGAGCTCCTGCCATATTGAGGATATCAGGACTTCTCTGGTTGCTTCCCGCAGTGCATGCCGGGGACCGAGCCGGCAGCCATCTGTCGCCAGCAGGTGCAGGCCAGGGCAGGGAGGGTCAGATCAGCCGGTGCCTGGCTGCACGCTGCATCCGGTGGAAATCAGACCGGGGGATTGTGAAAGTTAACCTCACGGGCCTGTGCTCTCTGCTTCACATGTTTGTGCATTTTATCCACTAAGTCAGAGTTTGCAACACTGACATCCTCCTGTGTTCTTGTCTTAGCAGATAGTTGGTGCAGCGATAGATACACCCACACCACGTTTGAAAGTGCCACTTTTTTATGTAGGAGGACAACCATTCTAGTAAGATCATACCGCTTGTGTCTTGTGAGCATTCATTCACAAATGTACCCACAGCTCAGGGGATGATAGAGAAGAGACAGTGCTGTCCTCCAGTGCACAGACCGTCCACCCCTTCCTCTTCCTGTGCTGCCTCCTGGCTGACACTGTGGATTCTGACACACTTGGGAAGGATGAAACTCGGGCCCGCCCTTTCTCCTGCTTTGATCCCGCCTGGGTTTTAATCATAACAGATAGACTTGGCTAGAGGAGCCACTCACCAACGGGTATAAATAAACAACATGTGGGGATTTCAAAACATTATTGTAGTAGCTGTGAAAGCTGAAAGTTCTGCCCTACTTACTAGGACTGTCAAGTGACCCTTGACTGGAGCTGGGGCTGGACAGGTGAACACAAACCGAGGAAGCCCTCTGTTCTCAGGGTCCATGAACTCTTGCCAAACCTCTCCATTCTGGAAGAGCAGATACAAGAATTAACTATGGTGATTTGTAACACTGAAGGCTGAGAATAATGCACGTATATGATGCCAAGGGAATGCCATCTTTCACTCTTATTTATCTAAGCATGAATGCCAAAAAATACTTCTTCAAAAAATGCACCAGGTACATTTCATGTCCCTTTTGCGAACACCCCATTTTGGCAGCACCAACCCAAGCATCTTTCATTGAAAAGAATGTCACTTGCGGTTCTGCTCTTTCAGAAGTGCCTTTGAGGTGAGACGTCATCAGAGTCTGACAAGCTCAGAATGGAGCAGGATCCAATGAGAGCAGAGCTCCCTGCAGCAGGGTTGTGTGTCTTCATTCATGGTTCACTGAGTGGCAGGAAGAAGTGCATGAGCATCATACATACGCTGCCTCATGTATTACTGTTATTGGTATCATCAATATTAGGATTAGGATTTAGCACATGTGCACTGAAGCGCCATCTGGGCATTAGGACCTGTACATGACAAGGAAGAGAGACAGAAAAGAGAGACGGAAGAAAGACACAGAAGAGAGGCAGCGAAGAGAACAGTGAAAAGAGACACGGAAGAGAACGATACAGTGAAGAGAGACCGAGATGAGAGGGGAAACATCCTTTATAACGCAACTTTTACCACGCAGTGCCTTTACGACGCAACTTTTACAACGAAAACCATTCCAACGCATTGCGCTGGGGGGCGCTCTAGGATAGGGAATAAGTTTAATTTACTATCCAACACCTTCCCTAGTGTCCACGGGGACTGGAGTTGGAATAATAAATTAAACTATTCACTATCCAGCACCCCAAAGCGATATGCGTTGTAAAGGTTTTCGTTGTAAAAACCGCGCTGTAAAGGCATGCGTGGTAAAAGCATGCGTTGTAATGTCATACATCCAGATGAGAGACGGGATAGACAGGGAAGAGAACTATACAGTGACGAGAGACAGAGAAGAGAGACGGAATAGACAGGGAAGAGAACTATACAGTGAAGAGAGACAGAGAAGAGAAACTCGATAGACAGAGAAGAGAACTATACAGTGAAGAGAGACAGAGAAGAGAGACGGGGTAGACAGGGAAGAGAACTTTACAGTGAAGAGAGACAGAGAAGAGAAACGGGATAGACAGGGAAGAGAACTATATAGTGAAGAGAGACAGAGAAGAGAGACGGGATAGACAGGGAAGAGAACTATACAGCGAAGAGAGGCAGAGAAGAGAGACGGGATACACAGGGAAGAGAACTATACAGTGAAGAGAGACAGAGAAGAGAGACGGGATAGACAGGGAAGATAACTATACAGTGAAGAGAGACAGAGAAGAGAGACAGGATAGACAGGGAAGAGAACTATAAAGTGAAGAGAAACAGAGAAGAGAGACGGGATAGACAGGGAAGAGAACTATACATTGAAGAGATACAGGGAAGAGACATATAAAGTGAAGAGTGACAGTGAGGAGAGAAGGGGGAGGGACAGGGAAGAGAACTATACAGTAAAGAGAGACAGAGGAGGGAGACAGAGAATAGAACTATACAATGAAGAGAGACAGTAAAGAGACATATACAGTGAAGAAAGACAGAGATGAGAGATAGAATAGACAGGGAAGAGAACTATATAGTGAAGAGAGACGGAATAGACAGGGAAGGAAACTATACACTGAAGAGATACAGGGAAGAGACCTATACAGTTAGGAGAGACAGGGGAGACAACTACACCGTGAAGAGAGACAGAGGAGGGAGACAGAGAAGTGACCTATACACTGAAGAGATACAGGGAAGAGACCTATACAGTGATGAGAGACAGGGGAGGGAGACAGGGAAGAGAACTATACAGGGAAGCAATACAAAAAGAGGGGGTAACAGTTAGAGAAGAGCGCACAGCAAATATAGGTGAATTACAATATCACAAGTCTTAATTTATTGCTCCAGGAGAGAAAGGGGTCGGTTACCACAACCCCAGAATTCAACCACCATCTGGTGATTTAAACTATGACAAAATGTTCTTCCGAGTACTTATAGTATAGTAAGAACAATAGTCCTCCAGTTCAGTTTTCAGTTGTATGTGTCCAAGTTTTATTTTCTCTGTAACGCCGGGATTTGTTACGGACTGGGAGTGAGACATAGAGAACACGAACACGTGGTTAAGACGATTTTGAATGGTGATACGAATTGTGGTTCATATGAATATTGAGACTTATGCTGTTGCGTTACAGAGATCATATCAAGATGAGATTATATTATTCTCATACTTTCTATTTTGCCCTGAAGAAGTCTAAAGTCAATTACTGACTAGACAAAACACGTGTTGGCTGCACTGTCCTATGTGAATGGGCCACTCACTGCTTGCTCATCCACGGACTCGGACATTCTTTGCTGCTGGGGCATTTCTACGGAGTTGCTGAAGCGCGGCCTCTGCTCCACGGGCGTGCCGCTGAACTTATCACCACCGCTGCGGGACTGCGAGGCTAGGACTCACACACCTGCAGCCTCTTCCCGCAGCGGCTACGCCCTCCCGCCTACCACCAGCATAAACTTTCGCGGGCGCCACTCACTGCTTGCTCATCCACGGGACTCGGACATTCTTTGCTGCTGGGGCATTTCTACTGAATTGCTGAAGCGCGGCCCCCGCTCCACGGGTGTGCCGCTGAACTTATCACCACCGCTGCGGGACTGCGAGGCTAGGACTCACACACCTGCAGCCTCTTCCCGCAGCAGCTACGCCCTCCCGCCTACCACCAGCATAAACTTTCCCGGCACCCGCTTTGCGGGCGCCACTCACTGCTTGCTCATCCACGGGACTCGGACATTCTTTGCTGCTGGGGCATTTCTACGGAGTTGCTGAAGCGCGGCCCCCGCTCCACGGGCGTGCCACTGAACTTATCACCACCGCTGCGGGACTGCGAGGCTAGGACTCACACACCTGCAGCCTCTTCCCGCAGCAGCTATGCCCTTCCGCCTACGGACTATATATCTAGACCACTCACTCCGCGACGCGGGACGTGCGCGGGACGGAGCACGGGGCGATGCCCGGGCCAAGGGCGGGCCGTTTGAGGCCGTTAGAGAACGGGAGAGACCGGGACCGGGCCACCCCCCCTGGTCTATATTCGAGGATGTCCACAAGGGAAACAAGGAGTAAAACCGCGTTGTCAACAACGGGAGCGGTTAAAGGTACTTTGGACAATTACTTTGTAAAAGCGGGGTCTTTACTGATTGATGAGATTACTATATTAGAGAGGCGCATATCGCAGGAAATAGACTGGGTGAGGAGATCTTCTATGGGCCCCCTGGCACAGGCTAAGACCCCAGATACAAGACATGAGCATACTAACACTCAGTACACTAATGGGGGAAGCTGCGATATTGATAATACACCGAATCTAGATCTGACCAACTCTACTTCGGAAACTAGCACAAAGGACCCAAGTGATCTTGGCGACCTGAGTTTATTAAATCTCCCACCGGCCCAAGCCCACGCTGCCCACCCAATCATGCCAACTCCACTGGAATGCTCTTCTGTTGCGGGCAACACCGCCCGTGGAGATGGCAAGGTATCACAGGGCGCGAGAGAAGGAGCAATCCCTAAACAGAAAAAACAGAAAAAAGGGGCCCAAAGGAATGGGGAAAGGAAGACAAAGACTCAGAAATCCAACTCTACCCAGGAGGCTGACGGTCCTGCGTTGAGTATAATGGGGTCTTCAACTACTGATAGACAAGAGGACTTACCCATTGAGATATTACATGTAGATAATACAGAACACATAAACCTGGACCCCTCTGAGATGCAAGAGGAAGACATCACCCTGGCTGACATAGGAACTCTGTTGAGGACCCTATTGAGTCCATTGGAAGCTCGTCTAATTAAGATAGAAGCGAGGCTAGTGAATATCGAAAAATCTACAGTGCAACTAGCCGATAGCCTGAAAGTTAATACCAAGGCTGATGGGAATGGCGAAAAAGGGGGGAACGAGGCTAAGAATAAAAAGGGCCCCTTGGTTATCGCCAAAGCAACCAATAGTGTAGCGCCCCCGGCCCGACAGGCAAATTCAATTTTCACCAAAAATACTTCCATCCAGGACAGAGCTAACATATCTATTCCCAAGGAGCCCCCAGTACGACCTCCACACACATCCCGGACACAATCAAAGCCCACGCAGTCAAAGGATAATTCCTCTGTTGACAATCAACCCCGGGAAGTAGTAGCATTAACTGACGAGGTACCAGCTAAAGCTAATAAGGCAAGGGTAGTTAACTTGCCCCCGGAGGTAAGCCCCTACACAGTAATCTTAGCAGGGGTCCCAGAGCTAAAAGCAACATTTAAAGAATCTACCACCTCTTTAAATAACAAGGTGGTAAGTTGGCTATCCATCTATAGCATTCATACAATAAGGGAGCGTGTGAGGGAAATGTTTATTGACCTAGCATTGTTATAGTCCCTACGAATACTGAAAAAACCAAGTATAACAACGGGTCAGAAGAAACATAATGTAGCTATCTAAGTAACTGTGTGTGTATTGACAGAACACAATCCCTGAATCCAAGGTATTCCTGGTGAAAAAATGTGTTCCCATCAGATACCCGTCCTGTACCGCCCTACATCATTTGGGATCCTTCACCCGAAGGAAGTGGAATCAAATCCACTGTGGATTAGGTAGATTGTGTCCTAATCGTATATGAAGGAATTGGTGATGTATAAATGAAGACTATGTGATGGTATCAGGGGGCAAAAATAATTAGCAGTGCAAAAAGTGCTCTCTGTAGCGTGTGATAAAGTGAAGTTAATATTGGGTTGTGGGAGTGGAAAGAAGAATTTTATTAGGGTCCTACCCACACCCAAGGTTAAAAACAGTGCAAAGTAGTGTTAACAAATAACTACTTAGGTCTTATCTAGGTCGACATGTTTCTGCAGTTTTTTTTGGCTCACAAGATACTCATCTGCTTCATCAGGACCTTTATGATCAAGTGCTACTGCTGATAAAAGTGAAAAGAGTGTACAAAAATCATATCACCTGAGATCGCCGGTTGAAATGATCCATTTGGTCACCAAAGGACAAACAAACATACAGACAAATAAAATACACACAGTTAATGACGATAGTTACAAATACACAGAGAATCTCTTGTGATGTTAATTTTTCTGCCAAATAATATTGGTCAGTGGTTGTTAAGCAATCAACTAAATGGCCAGGTAGGGAAATCCTGGAGTGGAAAAGGTTGTAAACACTCACCCACAGTCTGGGGAATGAACTCTCCACCTCACCCGGCTACAGCTCAGGTACAAATGGAGCACCGCTCTATTGAATGTGAAAAGAAAAAATTATGAAAGAGGAAGAGTTCGCTGGAGCTCCATCAGAAACACACATACTTTTCCCAGCCTGTTAGTTCTGCCGCTGTTTTGAATTCCAGCCCGGTGCAGGGGAAAGTAGATGGTATTTGCAATGTAGCCTTTAAGTATTCCAAGTGCAACTAGATTTCGTGCTTAATTTAGGTGTTTGTGCTCCATCGCTTAGTTGTAGGAAACCAAGTACCCATATGTGTCTATCGGGTATACGGGCTAAGTGGAGGATCGAACAAATTTAACATTCAACAAAAGGTTCTCCCTCTCAAATCTTAAATCCTTTTGTAAACGGAAGCGTCAACGTAGCCCATTTCGTTGCGTTAGTCCTATGGCCCCCACCCGCTTACCTGTCCGTCGGTACTCCTCGCCTTCCTCTAGGCTGACAGTGGGAGGTACCGAACGTGCAGGAAGCGGAACATTTAAACCAATTCTGATTGGCCGGCGAGGACCCACGTGGCGCGCCTTGTCGCGTGCGCCTGAGAACTACAAGAAAACTGGGAAATGTAGTTTGTTTACTTTTAGTCCCTCGCCCATGATTACCAGAGGCCGTTTTCATTGGCAATATATGGCGTTGATGGTTTTAATCATAAAACGCCCAATCTAATAGTAGATTTTTAGAGAAAAGAGTGCCTATTATGAGGAACAACACCATTACTTTACGAGCCAGGAGGTAGCACGTGACGTGCCTTGTCAAGTGTGCCCCAAAACTACACCGTAGATGGGTAGTGTAGTTTGTTTACCTATAACCTCTCGCCCAATGTTGTATATAACCGTATCAGCGCATTGGTTTACTATAACATGTAATGCCCAATTTTGTAATAATGAAAACATGTTAGATGAACTTATAGTAGGTATTTCTGAAAACAGCAATGTATGTTGAAACTCGGCACACAGAGTATCATTGTTGCTTGATCTACTATGCTCGCCAATGGGTTGTATTAAGGTGTTTAAGAGGACCAGTGGACCTATACTCTGATTCAAGACCCAATTGCTAGCTTATATGTGTTCTATTCACATTGTCATACATTCTCCATTGCCATGATTATTTTGAATGGATGTCAATGATCACAGTTGGAGGATGGAGAAATAGAAACAAATTGGTATCTCTGCAACGTTCTAGCTCATAGATGCAAGACTTGCTTCCCCGTATTCAATGGACAGTAACCTATAGCGACATCCATGGGATGTCCTCATTCAGACCTGTTACATCGGTTTGAAGTTTGTGCACCCATCTTTGTTCTCTTCGATGTAAGAAAGTGCTGATATCTGTTATGTGCTTAGGGATTATTGGTTGTTCCAGCACCGTTCATTGTAAGTCCGTGGGAGCATGTTGAGCCTCTAAGAAATGTTTGGTCATTCGTGTTGTCTGTTTGTTGCAGCGTATTGAGCTCTTATGCTCTGAGATCCTGGTCTTTACTTTTCTCGTGGTCATCCCCACATATTTTTTCTCGCAGGGACAGCTAATTAAGTATATGAGGTTGGAACTATTACAGTTCGTAAACCTACGCTGTTCCCACGGATGTTCTGTCCCAATGTCAAGTGTAGTAGATTTACGAGTCTGGGGGCATGCTGCACACTGTCCACAAGGATGGTGTCCAATTACAGCAGGCATATCCCACAGAGTGCCTCTTGCTTTAGGGATTTCAATCTTAGGTCTTGTATGGACCAATTTGTCCTTGAGATTTTGTCCCCTTTTGAAGGCAAATAGGGGAACGGGCAGTTTGTCTTTACCCGTATTAAGAATGCCCCAGTGTTTCTTGACGATGCTAGTGATTTGGTTTGATAGTGTACCAAATGTCGTCACACAGGTCATTCGTTCTGTCTTTTGTTTGGGAGGCATTATTTCCAGTAGGCTAGCTCTATTGTTGTTTTGTGCTCTTTTTTTTTTGGGGATCGGTTTACCAGTTGTTTCGGGTAATCTTTATCCAGGAGGTCTCTTGTTAAATTTTTAGCATGTGTTTCAAACGATTCTTTATCTGTGCAGTTTCTTTGTATGCGCAGAAATTGCCCATAGGGCAAATTATCCCGAAGGGACTTTGGGTGGCAGCTATGGTAATTCAACAAAGAGTTTCGGGCCATAGGTTTCTGATAGAGCTCCGACTTGAGTCCATCCACTGTGCCAATGATCATAAGATCTAAGAAAGCCAATCTACATGTATCGAATTCCATGGTGAATTTAAGATAACGATTTTTTTGGTTCAGCCACTCATGGAATTCTTTGAGTTGGGTTTCATTCCCACGCCACACCACAAGGATGTCATCGATGTAGCGTTTCCACGCTCGCAGACACGATAGATGGGGGTTGGTGTCTGCGAGCACGTGCTGTTGTTCAAATTGGTGCACGTACAGATTAGCGAGACTAGGGGCAAAAACGCTGCCCATACTAGTCCCGCTAATCTGCAAATAAAGGGAATCCTCAAAGGCAAAGAAGTTCTCCGTCATGGCCAGTGTTGCCAAGGTCATAATGAGTCTAACTGGGGTTATGGAGTTTAACTCCCGTGATAGTAACAAATCTTCTATCACCTGTAGAGTCTCCGTCTGGGGTATAGACGTATATAGACTCTCGACATCAAACGACACCAATAAATCTGTATTGATGTCGTATTCAATGTCGGGTAACAGTCTTAAGACATCTTTGGTGTCTTTTAAGTAAGAGGGCATCTCTCGCACCATAGGTTGTAGGAACACATCAACGAAGGTCGACAAAGGTTCCAATAGCGAACCTATCCCAGATATTATGGGTCGGCCCGGTGGTGGACGTTGGACCTTATGTATTTTTGGCAATTGGTAAAAATACGGGGTGACCGGATTGGATACTTGTAGGTATTGGCCCTCTTTCGGAGTGAGCCAGCCCTCTGCTAGAGCTTCCTCAACGATATGAGCTATGACATTGGTTAGTCTAGCTGTCGGGTCTTCCTTGAGTTTTCTGTACGACAGACCGTCGTTAAGCTGGCGTAAGCACTCGTTCCGATATGTTTCCACATCAAGGATGACCACCCCTCCCCCCTTGTCTGCTGGTTTTATCACAATGAGGGGATTTTCAGTTAGATCTTTGATAGCATTTTTTTCATCTCTGGTCAGATTGGAGAACATCCTCTGCCTACTAGTGAAGTACCTACCTTAATGTCATGATTGACTGCTTCTTCAAAGGTTAATACCTTGGGGGGTTGGCCTAACACGGTAGGATTAAAAGTCGAGGGTTTCTTCAAACCAGTGTTACTTGAGGCAACATCTTGTGAATATTCAATGGCTTTATTAGCAAACAGAAAATGCAGCCTGATCTTGCGGTAAAGTTTACTTAGTTCAATTTGGGCCTGAAATGGATCAGTGCGATTTGTTGAAACAAACCCAAGGCCTTTATTTAACACTTGCTCTTGGGTCTCTGTAAGTTGTTGGGAGCTCAGATTTATGACTAGACTGGTCCCGCTGTGGTTGTTGGTTGCTCCTGCGGGATCTTCTTCCCACTCCTCAGATCCATGGTCTGGGGTGGTATGTTCCAGCGGACCTGTCCTTGTCTGGGAGTTCTTTGGCGACCCCGGCTTCTCCTGCCCCCCCTAAAAAAGACTGTTGGTTGTAGTCTCCATAGAATGGGGGCGGACCGTATGGGTTCATCATAGGCGGAAAAGGGGGTTGTCCCCACGGTGAAGGTTGCCACCAGGGTGGAAATTGTGGTTGAGGAAAAGCTGGATTGAATCCTCTCCACCCTCTCCTGTTCCCACCTCTACCTCTTTGTTTGAAGGATGACTGACTGGTGTTTGATCCATCGGAGTCACTGGAGACTCCATCGGAGCTGGAGCTCCCATAGTTGGACCCACCTTTGTATCCGGTCTTTTGGTTGGTGGGACAGAAGGTGTCGCTGGTGTATGGGTACACCTTCTCCATTGAGAATTTTGCAAGGTCTTTCTTAAACTTCTCCAGTTTAGTGAAAAGTATCGAATCTCTGAACTCCTTACTAGACTTATTACCATCATCTTGATGCTTGGTAAATATTTTGCTTGATGAGATCGTTGTCTTAATCTGGCCTTCTAGGACCTGAATCTCTATCATTATCTTGTCTGCTGTCTTTTTTGCTGTTTTTATGATCAAGCATAACCAATCACGCGTGCATTTCCACGCTATTAACGACCAATCATGAAGGAAGGTCTTGTCGTCCAGAAAGAGACGGGGGACGTTCCCTACTATGAGGCCGTTAGGTGCACAGTTGTTCCTCAAGTAATCAGCCATGATGATACCATGTACGCACACTCTTGCATGGTTCTTTTTCAAAATTAGTACCTTTGCCCAGCCATCTTCAGAGCCAGTCGAAGTGGCGGGTGTTGGAGTGAACATATCAAGCATGCTAGGATTATATGCAAGTAAAGTCTGGATTTCATCCTCATCAAAGGCTAAGCCTAAATTTGTGGCCATGATGCTACCTGTGTGTTTCGAACTGTGTTCCACAAGCTCCTCTACTCAAACAAAATTAGATTCCAACCACATAAGTGAGTCAGAAAATTAATAACGCCCGCAGTCAGCTGACTACACTAGAACATTCATACAATAAGGGAGCGTGTGAGGGAAATGTTTATTGACCTAGCATTGTTATAGTCCCTACGAATACTGAAAAAACCAAGTATAACAACGGGTCAGAAGAAACATAATGTAGCTATCTAAGTAACTGTGTGTGTATTGACAGAACACAAACCCTGAATCCAAGGTATTCCTGGTAAAAAAAATGTGTTCCCATCAGATACCCGTCCTGTACCGCCCTACATCATTTGGGATCCTTCACCCGAAGGAAGTGGAATCAAATCCACTGTGGATTAGGTAGATTGTGTCCAAATCGTATATGAAGGAATTGGTGATGTATAAATGAAGACTATGTGATGGTATCAGGGGGCAAAAATAATTAGCAGTGCAAAAAGTGCTCTCTGTAGCGTGTGATAAAGTGAAGTTAATATTGGGTTGTGGGAGTGGAAAGAAGAATTTTATTAGGGTCCTACCCACACCCAAGGTTAAAAAACAGTGCAAAGTAGTGTTAACAATTAACTACTTAGGTCTTATCTAGGTCGACATGTTTCTGCAGGTTTTTTTGGCTCACAAGATACTCATCTGCTTCATCAGGACCTTTATGATCAAGTGCTACTGCTGATAAAAGTGAAAAGAGTGTACAAAAATCATATCACCTGAGATCGCCGGTTGAAATGATCCATTTGGTCACCAAAGGACAAACAAACATACAGACAAATAAAATACACACAGTTAATGATGATAGTTACAAATACACAGAGAATCTCTCGTGATGTTAATTTGTCTGCCAAATAATATTGGTCAGTGGTTGTTAAGCAATCAACTAAATGGCCAGGTAGGGAAATCCTGGAGTGGAAAAGGTTGTAAACACTCACCCACAGTCTGGGGAATGAACTCTCCACCTCACCCGGCTACAGCTTAGGTACAAATGGAGCACCGCTCTATTGAATGTGAAAAGAAAAAATAATGAAAGAGGAAGAGTTCGCTGGAACTCCATCAGAAACACACATACTTTTCCCAGCCTGTTAGTTCTGCCGCTGTTTTGAATTCCAGCCCGGTGCAGGGGAAAGTAGATGGTATTTGCAATGTAGCCTTTAAGTATTCCAAGTGCAACTAGATTTCGTGCTTAATTTAGGTGTTTGTGCTCCATCGCTTAGTTGTAGGAAACCAAGTACCCATATGTGTCTATCGGGTATACGGGCTAAGTGGAGGATCGAACAAATTTAACATTCAACAAAAGGTTCTCCCTCTCAAATCTAAAATCCTTTTGTAAACGGAAGCGTCAACGTAGCCCATTTCGTTGCGTTAGTCCTATGGCCCCCACCCGCTTACCTGTCCGTCGGTACTCCTCGCCTTCCTCTAGGCTTCCTCTTTCATTATTTTTTCTTTTCACATTCAATAGAGCTGTGCTCCATTTGTACCTGAGCTGTAGCCGGGTGAGGTGGAGAGTTCATTCCCCAGACTGTGGGTGAGTGTTTACAACCTTTTCCACTCCAGGATTTCCCTACCTGGCCATTTAGTTGATTGCTTAACAACCACTGACCAATATTATTTGGCAGAAAAATTAACATCACGAGAGATTCTCTGTGTATTTGTAACTATCGTCATTAACTGTGTGTATTTTATTTGTGTGTATGTTTGTTTGTCCTTTGGTGACCAAATGGATCATTTCAACCGGCGATCTCAGGTGATATGATTTGTGTACACTCTTTTCACTTTTATCAGCCGTAGCACTTGATCATAAAGGTCCTGATGAAGCAGATGAGTATCTTGTGAGCCAAAAAAAACTGCAGAAACATGTCGACCTAGATAAGACCTAAGTAGTTATTTGTTAACACTACTTTGCACTGTTTTTTAACCTTGGGTGTGGGTAGGACCCTAATAAAATTCTTCTTTCCACTCCCACAACCCAATATTAACTTCACTTTATCACACGCTACAGAGAGCACTTTTTGCACTGCTAATTATTTTTGCCCCCTGATACCATCACATAGTCTTCATTTATACATCACCAATTCCTTCATATACGATTAGGACACAATCAGTGGATTTGATTCCACTTCCTTCGGGTGAAGGATCCCAAATGATGTAGGGCGGTACAGGACGGGTATCTGATGGGAACACATTTTTTCACCAGGAATACCTTGGATTCAGGGATTGTGTTCTGTTAATACACACACAGTTACTTAGATAGCTACATTATGTTTCTTCTGACCCGTTGTTATACTTGGTTTTTTCAGTATCCATCTATAGACCACTCCCACAAGGTGTTATGAGCGAGGTTTTGATGGTAAGAAGGGTCCCATGGGTGGGTAACACTAGGAAATCCATTAAGGGAGACTGTGTTCTGGGTAGTTTCAGAGATCCGAGGACCGTTTCCCACATCTCTGGCTGGTCTCCGGATGAACAAGAGAGTAACATCCAGCCCTTACCCCTCTCTTTCTTCTACCCGCCACTGACACATGTATGGGAGGAACAGAGATGGGATGGCTCACAGGAGAAGGTGGGTGGGTGGGAACCAAGAGCTAGAGGAGATTTTAACCATCCAAGAACCAACTACCGATCATATGCCACATCGAATTATGGGGAGGACGGATGGGACACTTGTTATGGGAGGGGGGGTGACTGGAGAGGTAGAGAGAGAGGGGATTGTCGCCGCCCTAGAGCCCACCACCCCACACTCTTCCCCTTATCAAATAGGTATTCTTGCTTAGATATGGTGGATTGACATTATAGCGGTGGTGATAGTAACCAGTATTCTTACTCAGGGGAGGACTTGGAATTAGACATCATATCCCCTAGTCCCACCACTGTTTCGATGACAGAGTCTGGCCACTCCGAAGCTATAGTGCATAGCTCGGAAGACAACCCGGCAAATTCTGACCAGCCTCTGCCCATTGAAATATCACCAGGAGAAGCAAAGGGAGACTTGGGCAAAAAAATAATGCTACAGGGAAGCCGGATTGACATTGATCCCCCAATCATTACTGCTTTTATCCCAGGTACCCCGCGCCTGAAATTAATATCATGGAATGTGGCTGGCCTGGGTAACAAGGTTGAACTACAGGAATGGATTGCTTTTATCAATTCAAAAGATATATGCCTATTGCAAGAAACCTGGGCAAGGGACGAGTACTCTTGCCAGGGCTTCGTGGTATTTTCCATCCCCGCAAAATGGGGGGGAAAGGGTCGCCCTTCAGGAGGCCTTGTAACTTTGGTGGCTACCCATCTGGGTTGTCAAGCCACACGTCTTCCCCTCCATTCAGAAGACATACTAGCAGTATTACTAGAATGGCCAAACTCCCTTAGATTGGCTGTAATAAATGTATATTCGAGGTCCGTAAACATAGGACGAGAATCACCCACCATCGAGGAGCTGTCAAACTTTCTGAATGAAATTCCTAAGGGGACTGCATACGTGGTAGGAGGGGATCTAAATTCTCACTTTGAGCCCCTAGCAGGCCTCTTGGACGGGTCCTCCCTTGAAGAGGACGCAAGGTGGTCAGTACCTCCAACGATGGCTCCGTCCGCTAGAGCATGGACACCCCTTGCCTTACAGATTACCGCTCTGACTCTTAAATATGGTCTTAGAGTGTGCAATGGGCGTACCAAATCTGATATCCCAAGTAATTATACCTTTAATAGACCAGGCAGGGAGTCTAGATTGGATTATGTTTTAGTACAACTGTCTTCGTGGCAGCATATTATTGATTTTAAAGTAATAGATAGAACGGACAGCGACCATAATGCCCTTGAGCTGGTCTATGCCCTCCCTGGCAAGGAGGGTTCGGACCAATCCACGAGAGCGACTAATGCAGGGCTCTCGCTTGAAAACAATAGAAAAAGAATAAGGTGGGAAAAATTAATGTCTGGCAGAGAGAATATTCCCAAACTTTACTCTAGACTTATTCCTATATTGGAAAAAGTGGGTGTTTTAAGCAAGGACCTCAGCATTCCAGAAAATCGCAAATCACTAGGCTTGGCACATGAGGAACTTATTAAGTCTCTGGCTGCAGACCTTTTTTCCATGGGAAATACCAAAGGTGGTAGACCCCATCGCAACTCCTGGTATAACGCCATGTGCCGTAAGGCGAAGGGGGATCTGTTGATCAGTATTAAGAAGGGCAAAGGAAGGCAGGAGATACAGGCGAAGAGGAGGGAGTACAAGAAACTGATCACGCAGGCCAAGATGGATTGGGACCAAGACAAATGGGAAAACCTGTCAAATGCGCTGGCGATTAGGGACTACCGCAAGTTTTGGAGAATTGTCAATACAGGATCTGAGTATCTAGTATCGGCAATAGAACCAAATATTGCACCTGGGATATGGAAAGAACACTTCCAGTCCCTCTACACAGAGGAAACTGGAATTACATGCTATACTTCCCCTGAAACCATTACTCACCCCGAAAGATTCCCCTTTACTGAAGAGGAAGTACGAGTGGCTATCGCACGTTTATCGTCAGGTAAGGCTCCAGGGTTGGATGGTCTCCCTGGCGACCTTTTCAAACAAGAGCCTGACGTCTGGGCCCCATACTTGCTGACAATATTTAATGCCATCTTAAAAGGCATGGAGGTTCCTAGTACTTGGCTGGAGGCAGAGGTAGTCCCGATATTTAACAAGGGCTCGCCTCTGCTCCCAGCCAACTACAGGCCCATCAGCCTAATAGACGTCTCCCAAAAACTTTTTGGTAGGCTCATTCTGGATCGTCTTCAGAGTTGGCTTGAGGAGACTACTATTCTGAGCCCTTACCAGGCGGGATTCAGGAGGGGGGTGTCCACAATCGATCAGATATTCCGCCTGAATCTTATTTACTGGAGATTTGCGCTAATCGAGGGCGGCAGCTTGTACACCGTTTTTGTGGACTTGCGAGCCGCCTTCGATTTGGTGCCAAGATCCAGGTTATGGAATGTCTTGGCAGACCTAGGTGTCCCATTGGATATTCTTGCTATTCTGATGAAGTTGCATCGGAATAACTTTGCCCGTGTCAGATGTGGTAAAAATGGTAATCTAACTGAAAGATTCCCCGTTGACAGAGGGGTGAGACAGGGCTGTGTGCTTGCACTGACCCTGTTCTGCCTCTTTGTGAACGGGGTAATCGCCCATCTGACCGGGATTAATGATATTGACGCCCCCAAACTGAACGGCTGCAGGGTGCCCGCAATTATGTTCGCGGATGACACCCTGCTGTTGTCGAAATCCCCCATGCGAATACAACGCGTACTGGATGGGTTTCTGGAATTTTGTTCAGGGAGGGGTCTTGAGATTAATGTTACTAAAACAAAATATATGATCTTAAACCCACCCCATCATCACGTCCCAATCCCTCCCTGGGTTCAGCGTGGCTGGAGAGGGTATCTACATTTGAGTACCTGGGAGTAACCCTTAATGAGCACATGACCTGGGGTACACAACAGGTCAGAGCAAACATGAAATTGGTCCAGATAACGGGTGGATTTTCTAGGATGGCGAATACATCACCTTATCGCCCACTTGGCCCTGTTATCCAGATCTACAAATCTCAGGCAAGGGGGGCAGTTATCTATGGGGCCGAGCTGTGGGGCCACACCTCTGCTAAAAACTTAATAAACACAGAAAATAAATTCATCAGGCAGCTGGTAGCTCTCCCACCAAGCACCCTGTTAATCCCATTGAGAAAGGATTTGGGTATTAGGCCAATTGTAGACAAACTGGGTTTAAAACCACTAACTTTTTGGGTGCGTTTATGCAGCAGCAAGATCTTACCAACTACAGAACGGAGCTCCAGGAGTTTTTAACGCTACCGAAAGTCTCTAACATCCCATGGCTTGGATACATAAAAAGTTCTCGTGAGAGCCTGAACTTATTAGAACTTTGGACTGACCCGGCTAACGCAAGTGTCAGGTTCTCTCGCAAAGTGCTGTCAAAGGCGTATTATGACCAAAAGCTGGCCAACACTCTGAGAACAGTGCGTGAGGGATCTTTAACGAATTCATTTATCCAAAGCAAAGACCTGTAACGAATGGAATGTGTTCTGGATGGCATAACTCCTGTGCTGACCAGAAAGTTATTTTTGCAATGGAGATATGGCACACTCCCTCTTAGATCATTCACTAGCTCATGGACTTCCTCCCCGACCACTGAGCACTGCCCGGCATGTGCCCAACCCAAAGAAAATGATCTACATGTGGTCTTTTTTTGCAAAGCCTACAGAAGAATTAGGAGATATTGGCTAATTCCCCTTCTAAAAAATCTGGGATTCAGACAGTTTTTGCCGGCGTACAGAATCTTAAAAACTGAAGTGTCTCCCCCAATTGTGTTCGCAGTGGCAAAGTACCTTACAGCCATGTGGTTTATTCGCAACCGTCTCTTGAAAGCAGAACTTGATTTTCATACAACCTAGTTATATCATGAATCCATGTATCTTAATGTGATGACGAATTGACTAATGTGTAACTGTGTATTTTATATGAATGCTCTTTTATGATTTCACTGTTTGTATATCTTTGATGATCGCTAGATCGAAATAAAGATTGGAAATGGAATGGAATGGGATTTGAAACTATTGGAGAAAATAAAACTTGGGCACAGACAACTGAAAACTGAACTGGAGGAGTGTTGTTCTTACTATACTATAAGTGCTCTGAAGAACTTTTTGTCATATACAGTGAAGAAAGACAGAGGAGGGAGACAGAGAAGAGAACTATACAGTGAAGAGAGACAGGGAAGAGAACTATACAGTGAAGAGAGAAAGGGAAGAGAACGATACAGTGAAGAGAGAAAGGGAAGAGAACTATACAGTGAAGAGAGAAAAGGAAGAGAACTATACAGTGAAGGAGAAAGGGAAGACAACTATGCAGTGAAGAGAGACAGTAAAGAGACATATACATTGAAGAGAGACAGGGAAATTAGCTGTATGGTAAAGATAGACAGGGAAGAGAACTATAGAGTGAAGAGAGACAGTGAAGAGAGAAGGGGGAGGGACAGAGAAGAGAACTATACAGTGAAGAGACACTGCGAAGGGAGGCAGGGAAGAGCAGACAGTTGTTTTGTCACCATTCCAATCTCAATTTTATCTTGTCTCTAGAGGTGTCCCTAAGGGATCTTCTTTGAGTTTTGTTGTCTTTAATTGGTAAATTATTCATGTAATAGAGCTAAAGAGCTTTTGTTTTAATACAGTGCACATGACACAAATTATTTTACATGTTCAGCATCCTTCAGAGGGTTCCATTTCTCAAACCCAATTTCAGTTTTTTTTTATTGTGCAACAATTATTTAAGGTCCTGTACTTAATCCCCATCAACGTCTGAAAACCATCTTGCGGACCTGAATGTCTTTAGGTGTAGACCATGTCAATGTCCCTTTTCTAGGCCTACCAAAGAATGTGATTCTCATGATGCTGATGATGCAAAATCTAGCACCCCAACTTGGATTTGTCCGTCTTGCAAAGTTCCCATTTATAAGTGCCTGAATGAACATTTTCAAAAACAATAATTGATAGACGTAATGCTGAACAATGTCAAAAATACGCCTATTTAGAGAAATCTGAGCCTAAATCCATTGTTTTCATGCTCCCCATGCTATTCCAGTTTGGACCCAGCCATATGCAAATGAGTCTTGACCCTGCTCCCCAAGGGAACAGTCCAATTCGAACTGCCATGCCTTGTCCTCTTTAGCTCAGAAACAAGCATCCTGGGACTGGTTTTGGGGTATCACCCCTCATCGTCCAGGCTAGCCTAACTCCAGTGGCATGACGAGCACTACGGGACCCACGTCTGGGCATACGCTTAAGACCAATTGATGGGCGGAATGCTAAACAATGTCAAACATTCACCCCTAATACAGAGATCTGAGACTAAATCCATAGCTTTTTTGTTCATCATGCCACTCCAGTTTAGACACAGCCATAAGCAAATCAGCCTTGATCCTGCTCCCAATGGGAACAGCCCAGCCTGAAGTGCCAGGCCAAGTCCTCTCTGGATTGGAAGGAAACAAGCAACCAGGGACCAGTTTCAGGGTATTACCTCCCCCCCTTCCAATCAGCCAGACTCGCTTGACTCCGGGGCATGTAGAACACAGGACCCACATCTGGGCATACCTGTCTTACTTAGAGCAACTAATGCAAAAAAAACAACTGATGGACAGAATGCTGAACAATACAATTTCAAACATTCAACCACAGTACAGAGATCTGGGCCTAAATCCATTTTTAAGTTTACCATGCCATTCCAGATTGGACCTAGGCATATGGATATCAGTTTTGACCCTGATCCTCATTGGAACAGTCCAGCCCAGGTCCTTCTTGGACCAAAAAACAATCATCCTGGGACAGGTTTGGGGGTATCATCCCTCATCAGCCAGGTTAGCTTGATTCAAGTGACATGGCTAGCACCACAGTCATGTCGGGGCATACCCTGTCAAACTTAGAGTGACAAATACAAAAAGAACAATTGATGGACAGAACACTGAATAATGTCTAAGATTCACCCCCAGTACAGACACCTTGCCATTTCAGTTTGGACCCAGCCATATACAAATCAATCTTAAACCTGCTCCCCATGGGAACAGTCCAGCCCATACTGCCAGGCCAGGTCCTCCCTGGACCGGAACAAGCATCCTAGGACCAGTTTTGGGGTTTCACCCCTCATCAGCCAACAACAGTAATCTAAACTTACTAAATGCCAGCTGGACTTGGAGTAGATTTGTCACATACTACAAAAGTTATAAGCAAATTCAAGCACACCTTAACCGCATTAGCATATTTTAAAATAGCGCTTAAAAGAGTGAATTTGAGTGATTTTGCAATTTTGAACTACCTGACTTACACTGACACCATTAGTTCAATTTGTTCACAGGTCGTTTTTTCCACATTGCTTGCCCTTGCCTTTCCTCAGCTCAGTAATGCTCATCATGCTCCCCAAGTCAACATATGCATGTGTTCTACCATAAAATCATACAGTCTTGCAAATTGAAGATGGCAAGGAAAAGGTTAAATACTTTTACCAACCAAATATATTTCTCTAAACAGACTCCATTTACAGCATTGTACTGCCAAAATAGCAAAAAAAATGTTGCGTTTTTGCAATATTACAGACAATTACTGAATAGAGTTAGCCGAAACGGAGGGCAGATCCTACACTTAGTAAAGTTCTAGTTTAAAGGATCGTTTTCTGTGATTACATTTAATAGTGTTTGTTGCAGCAGACAGCAAAAAAACCTATGGGAGAAAAAATGCAAACGCTTCTTTTTTAATGGTCCCTTTAACACAACCAGGCGTGCACACTACTGTGAGTAGAGCCTGTAAGAAGGAGGAGTAAGGAGTCTACACCACAGCAGGTGCATGATAACCTGTTCTACCGAGGGCGGGGCTTCCCAAAGGTCGAGGGAAGAGCCTGGGCGGGGGCGTGGCCTGCCTCGCATTGTTTGTGACTTCTGTTGTAACCGTTTCCGGGTACAGAGTCCTATCACTGTAAATGGCAGTGGACTGGACCAGTGATTAGCAGGATCGTAGCTTGGCCGTCCAATGGAGAGCTGGGGGCGGGCCTAGTTCTGACAGCTGGTAGCAAGCTCTAGCATGGAAGCCTCTGGGACTCAATCGCACACATGGGTCATCAGAGAGGGTATGCTCCCTGCTGATCGGGGGTCATACACGTGCAGGTGGGGGCAGAGATGGAGTAGAAGGGGGTCAGTTTTCAGGCTTCCCTCACACAGGTGCCCGTCACTGCCACCTCCAAGATGGCGGAGCCGCGGCCCTCTAAACCTGCCGGGACCTGAGCCAATGGGACGCGGAGGGCTGGTCTGAGTGATAGTGGAGGTGGCCAATGGGAGGTGACTGAGTGTCTGCTGAGCCAATGGAGCAGGCGTGTGGGCGGGGCTCCGGTTGTAGTCCGAGAGGAGACGTCCTGGCAGCAGCAGGCTGGTTTCGGCGTTCTGGGCAGACCCCCCACCCCCGGCCCGGCATGACCCCCGCCCGGCCCGCAGCATGACCGGCGAGAAGAAGAAGAGGCCGAGCCGCAGCACGCTGCTGGGGAGGAGGGTCATCATCAAGGAGGGCGGACCGGTGAGAGAGAGCGCTCCTCATGTCATCCTCGGGGGAGGGGGGCAGTGAGGGGCTCGGGTTAGAGGAAGGGGGCACCGAGAGCAGGGGGTCATCAGAGGAGGGCCCTGAGTGAGACCGAAGAGATGAGGAGTACTGGTGGGGAGCTGAGTCGTCACAGGGGGGTATGAGGGGCAGATGGGGTGCCAGAGGCAAGTGGGGTGCCAGGGGCAGATGAGGCACCAGGGGCAGATGTTCTCCAGGGTCAGATGGAGCACCAGGGGCAGGTGGGGCACCAGGGGCAGATGGGGAACCGGGTTCAGGTGTTCACCAGGGGCAGATGGGGCACCAGGTTCAGGTGTTCACCAGGGGCAGATGGGTTTACCATGGGCAGGTAGTCACCAGGGTCAGATGGGGTGCGAGGGGCAGATGGGGAACCAGGGTAAGGTGTTCAGATGGGGCACCAGGGGCAGGTGTTGACCAGGGTCAGGCGGGCTGCCAGTGGCAGATGGGGGACCAGGGGCAGGTGGGGCGCCAAGGGCAGGTGTTTACCAGGGTCAGGTGGGGGCAGATGGCGCAGGTGGGGCCTAAGCGGAGAAAGGCTTTGATGGTGCATCAGTGAGATGAGGAGCTCAAGGGCAGTGCGTTGGGTGCCGGGGGTATGAAAGAAGGCATCTTGTGGAGAGCAGTTTCTCAAAGGGGCATCTGTTGGGGTAGTTTGTGGGATGGATATGGCTCTTCACAGAGGAGCCAGGGCAGTCATGGATCATAGGATAAAAGGCGGAGCGGATCCATTGAGGGTCAGGGTATTGGCTTCAGGGCAAGTGGGGCAGCGATGGAGGGAAGGGGGCATTACAGAGGAGGTGTGACTAGAGGCTGGTTCATGTCAATAGGGAGCATGGGTCAGGAGTGGAAAAGCTTCAGAGGGGGGCCGCCTGAAGAGCAGACGTTGGATTCCCAAGTGGTCCCATGTGAAGCCCTCAGAAAGGCTGGACTTCTGCCTTGAGCCTAGGTTTACCCTGTTGGTGACTGAAAGTGACATATGTGACATGGGCCACTTGACACCGCTTCTGATTGGATCATTAGGTAAGAGTGGTAGTGTGGGGCAAGGGTGATTCCTCAACAAGAAGGGGGCCACTGGCACGCAGAGTGCTGGCCTTCTGTGTGTTACTGAAGGCAGCCTTCAAGGAGAGGGGGAGGAACACAGGGAGGCATGCTCAGGGTTGGTAAAATGAGGAGCTGGCATGAAAAGGCTTCTTCTAAGGAGAAGCATAGCAGAGAATTGGCAAGAGAGAAACGGGCTGAAGTATCCGCGTTAGCACGAAGGTGGCAAAGGGGTAGGATGGCCTTCCTCTCAACTTGCTATCCCTGGGGAAGTTACTCTAAAGAGGGAGGGGCAGTGAAGCAAAAGTAAAGAGGAGGGTCACCAGGAAGGGACAGTGAGGAGATCAGGACAGTTAGTCCTGTTATACTGGTAGGGTCACCATAGTGGGATTAAAGGGATTTGGGTTGGTGAAAGTGTGTTTGGGAAGGAGGGGTGGCATGGTGTATGTGGGAACTGCAGGGAGAGTTATGTTGGAATAGGCTGGTAAGTTGCACCAGGAGTATCTAATTACAGTGTGATGCCAGATGGTATTGTCAAGAGGTGATGGGGAGGGGAAACCCTCTGTGGCATTTTGGGGTCGGTTGCGAGGCGGGTAGAGGGTCAGTGGGAGTCAACAGCAAGGTACATGCGGCCCTAGACTACGGGAGACTAGATGAACCGCCAAAAGGGCAGGGTGGATTTCCTAGCATAAGGATAATGTTATTAAACTGCGCTAGTAAATATTTTCTCCCTTAAAAGGTTGATATCCTTTTCATCCCATGCTAAACAAGCATTTGCAATGCAATAGGTCTCGCATTAGTAAAGTTTGAGCTATTGGTATTGTAAATAACACATTTTTTATTTATGTGTTGGTTTTGAAAATAGTGAAATTAATAGCTTTGTCATTTACAATGCCAATAGTTATAATTTTCGCAAATGTGACGCCTATAGCATTTGTAATGCAATATGTGTTGTATTTACGTGACTTAGATGTATTGATATTACAAATAACAATGGCTTTTACTTTTTAAAATAATTATTAATTAATAAAAGTTATTGTAATTTTTAATGGCAATAGCTTAAACTTTTGTAAATAATTTTTGTGAAGATTATGTTCAGTGTATTTTATTGTGACGAAAATCCAAGAACAGAAGTGAAATATTAACATCTTTTTGTGACATTTGTAATAAAGCTTGAAACATTGAGAGAACATATTTGAACCACTTGTTGAATGGTTGCACAGATTGATGCTGTGGTAGCGCATAGTGATGTTGTGGTGCCCCTGAGTGATGCTGTGGTGGTGCTGAGTGATGCTGTGATAGATAGAGTGAGTGTGATAGATAGAGTGAGTGCAAAAGATATAGGGAGTGAGAGCAATAGATAGATAGATAGTTAGGGCGATAGATAGAGTCAGGGCGAGAGATAGATAGAGAGAGTCAGGGCAATAGATGGAGAGATAGACAGACAGACAGGCAGACAGATAGACCGAGTGCGGGCGATAGACAGACAGACAGATGGTTGTGTGTGTGGTGTGTGTTTATGGTTGTGTATGTGTGTGTGGTGTGTGTTTATCGTTGTGGTTGTGTGTTTGTGGATGTGGTTGTGTGTGTGGTTGTGCGTTGTGTTTGTGTGTGGGGTTGTGTGTGTTGTGTTTGAGGTTGCATGTGGTTGTGTGTTGTGTTTGGGGTTGTGTGTGGGGTTGTGTGTTGTGTGGGGGGTTGTGTGCGTGGTTGTATGTGTGGTTGTGTGTGGGGGGGTTGTTTGTGTGGGGGGGTTGTTTGTGTGGAGGGTTGTTTGTGTGGAGGGTTGTGTGTGTGGAGGGTTGTGTGTGTGTGATGTGTGTGTGTGGTATGTGTGTCTGTGTGGGGGGGTGTTTGTGTAGGGGTGTGTGGGGGGGTGGGGTTGTCTGTGTGGGGTATGTATGTGTGGGATGTGTGTGTGTGCGGGGTTGTGCGTGTGGAGGTTTTTGTGGGGGGTTGTGTGTGTGGGGGGATTGTCTGTGTGTGGGGGGTTGTGTGTGTGGGGTTGTGGAGGGGTTGTGTGTGTGGGGGGGCTTGTGTGTGTGGTATGTGTGTGTGGGTGTGCGGGGGTGGGATTGTGTGTGTGGGGGGTTGTGTGTGTGCGGGGTTGTGTGTGTGTGGAGGTTTGTGTGGGGGGTTGTGTGTGTGGGGGCAGTGTCTGTGTGTGTGGGGGCAGTGTCTGTGTGTGTGGGGGGGGGTGTCTGTGTGTGTGGTTGTGTCTGTGTGGGGTTGTGTTTGTGTGTGGAGTTTGTGTGTGGGGATGTGTGTGTGGGAGGGGTTTTGTGTTGGGGGGGTTGTGTGTGTGGGGGGTTGTGTGTGTTGGGTTGTGTGTGGGGGGTTGTGTGGGTGTGTGTGGGGGGATTTGTGTGTGGGGGTGGTGTGTGTGTGGTTTTGTGGGGGGTGTGTGTGGGGGGGGGAGTGTGTGGGGGAGGTGTTTGTGTGTGGGGGGAGTGAGCTTGGCTAGCACAGGGCATAAGATGCAAACAGTCGGAACCTGTCCTAATACATTTCCTAGAGCGACAAGACTGGTGACGGGACAGTCGTCGTCACGCACGCATGTAAAGAAGTAACCCCCATCCTGCCTCTGTGCGAGTCAAGTATTTTCATGGAATGACTCCCTCTTAATATGCCATCAGTTATTCAGTAAAAAACAAATGTTTATATGCATGTGTTTATGGTATTTGCATAGCGGGAACCTCGCCAAAAGGCAGCATAGCAATTAGCAGAATAGCTTGTGAAACTATTGCGGTATCAGCATAAGACTTTTGAAGGAATTACAAAGAAACGGGAGGGGTAGGGATCCCCGCGGCAGTCTGCTCTGGTGATTGGCTGGACCTTGACACAGTGCAATCCAACCCGGCGATAAGCACCTGCAGAGAGCAATTTTGCGTGCAGCCCACCAGCAAGAAAAAAAAAAGAGGTCTCCAGCATTGGCGCTATTGGAGGAGGAATTCTATCAGCATTACCGGGCGATAGCAGCAAAGGCATCCATCGCACCTGTAAAGATAACTTTTTTTGAGAGAAAATACCAAATAGTATTTTGGATTCCAGATTTAATTACGCTCAACTTGTATGTTGCCATGAGCAGAAATATTTCTTTCGTGGTTCGGAACTGTGTTAGTTAGCCACACGAGCAGGAAAGATCCGGAAATGCGCGTAGGCTGACAGAAACAGATACCAGCACGAAGCAATGGGCACGGAGTGCATTATGGACGTGCAGGCCCGATGTGGAAGTAAATAGGATGTCCTTCATTATATACCTGCAATAACAATATCGCCGGAGCCCTCGTGGGACCAGATCACAGGGCTCAAAGTGATCATTTAAATGGAGCGTTTCCCAAAGCCATGGAAAAGATAAACAGAGTGTTCGCTCCATTTTAGAGTAATCACTAGGTGGCGTGCCCCCCCCCCCCCCCTTGGTAATGAAGACAGCAACGAATTGCGGTCTGGATTTCGTGCAGTCTGTGAGGTGACTTTGTGGTGTAAGAGGCTATTGTATTAGTGCTCAAACTGTACCTCTGAGTTTTTTAAATACACCAAGTTCCTTCCGTCTAAGACTTCAGCAGTGCCCAGACTCCGGAATTCGAAGAGGCTGCTGGTGAAATCTTGCAGCAGACAGCAGAACGCCAACCAGAAGTTCGGCAGCGTGAAGCCAGTCGTGGGGCAGGACATCCGCCTTCTACGTGAAGCCCGCCTCCACGGAGTGCCAGAGAGCAGCATTGGTGACGCGGGCGGTGCTCCCATGCCTGAGGGAGAGCCCCGCGGTGGCTGCTGAAGTCAGGAGTGGCGGCGATGCGGTGAGTGGGGTTTAGTTGTAAGGGGGAGGGCGGGGGTGTGTGTGTGCAGACGGGGGTAGGGGGCTGCGGCGGGTGTATGCGTGCGTGTCTGTGTGTGTGCGTGTCTGTATGTGGGTGTGTGTGTGTGCGTGCAGGGGGGTGGGGGGGCGGCAGCGTGTGTATGTGTGCGTGCGCCTGTGTGTGTGTGTGTGCAGGGGGTGGGGGCTGGCTGTGTGTGTATGTGCTGCGCCGTGTTTGCATGCAGTGCGTCTGCGCAAGCGCATCTGAGAGGCGCGCTCCTGCGGTGAAAACCGGAAATGGAAAAGCGCGCGGCACACTCGTGTCTTCATTCCCAGATAAGGGCAACAATAGGTCTCGAGCAGACTCTGTCTGCTCGACCTAAAAATGGTGTAAAGATGTATGGGACACACCCGAGTTGATCTGTAAAAGGGCAAGAAAAAGCAGTTTGTGGAATATGTTTTTAAGCAGTTAATGGGCACTTGTCACGATAACCCCTGAGGAAGGGAGGTCCCGAAATGCATTGGGTGTTTGTGAATAAAACGTGACTTGTGGAAACATTTTTCTCCAGTGTTTATGTTAAAAATGAAAACTGAGAAGCGAATGAGTAAAATAAATTGAAGAAAACAAAGGATAAAATAGAAGAATAGTATGGAGAAAACATGGTTAAAAAGTTGAATATGAATTTCATTTATTGGATTCATTTGTAAGATGGCTGTGCAGCTTGAATGGAGTCACGATTGGCTCCTCCCTGTTTGGTCTAAAATTGCAGCGCAATTGGGCGGAGCAAGCGGGCACGCCGATAAAAGAACAAACTGGTGAAAAGCATACATGGAGTAAATGGAAAATGAGTAATACAGGAGTGCATCTCACCACCATTGTCTTTGATAAAAAATGGTGTAAGTCATGTTAACAAATGTTTTGTAACTTTTCCAGTGGGATTGTTTATGTAGTGCACCTTCTTGACACTTAGCCTCTTTCTTTTAACTCCCGATTTTGACAAATCTGGGTCCTCAAACACAGAGACAGGAAGTAATTTGCACACTATCACGTAGTGTGGCACAGTGAGGGAGCTAAAGTTACATTAACCTAGAATTTCCAGAATCCTGCTTTTCTAGAGTGCATTAAAGCAATAGTGAGTCGGCCATGAATGCTGGCGAAGTCAAACACACTCTTGTATTATTAATGTCACAGCTTTCGTTTTAAAGACGTTTTGTTCAGGTTAGAGGCGTAGGCTCCGTTTACGAGTTGCATGCTACTGGTCG
The DNA here is from genome assembly GCF_964263255.1 of Lissotriton vulgaris. NCBI lineage: Eukaryota > Metazoa > Chordata > Amphibia > Caudata > Salamandridae > Lissotriton > Lissotriton vulgaris. The sequence goes on along the minus strand of NC_141700.1, from coordinate 15,249,472 downwards.
GATTTACCATTACTTTTCAGTAAAATCAGCCAATTATCATGCAATTATGGGTGTAATCCCATGGAAGGGGGAAATTACTTTGCATGGCTGACTTTTCCGGCAGTCAAACCACATGGAATTTGCCATTCCATGGAAGTTTTCCTCATAAAGGTACCCGCCAGTGGTGGCTGGTGACATTTGAAAGTGGTGAGGCGTAAACTTTCTTTCACTGGACACTAGGCTATTTTGACGCAGTATAAGTGAGGCCAGCAACAACGGCAGCACAACACCATGGTGGAGACATACACAAATTACAACCACATCATCTGTGACATGAGGCTGATGCTGCTGTGCACCACCTAGGGAAAGAATCTCGAGTTAGGCACAGGCCACGGAATAAATATACAGCATTTCCTAAATAGGAAAAGGATGACGGCCTTCTTTCACTCCAAATGCAGTGCAAGCCCTCCCATCACACAACCTATGTACTTAGCAACATGGTCCATGCTGTTAACTATGTGGACTTAAGCGCTATGTGAATGGAATTACTGAACGCTCTGACACAACAAGTGCATGATGACTGCTGCTCGGATTTTCACACCAGCCTCGGTGCCCGGAAGTATGCTTTGATTACTTGCCACTGCTGGTCTGAAAGGAACCTGGTGTAATTGCAGTGGAGCGCCCTATAAGTGTGTTTTCCCGTGTCTGCTCGCAGCGGCCTTTCAGGAGCTTTGTGTTATCTGCACAGTCTATTAGCAGGACAGTATTTACAATCAGTCACGGCTAGCAGGGGAGGGGAGCAGGGAATTACAATAAAAAACAAAACTTACCTCATAGCGTCAGCCGGTCCTCGCCTTCTCTGCTCTCCCCTGGCTTGGCGCCTTCACGCCGCACTGGCAGCTTTTCTCAGCCAATCCTGGTGCGGGGGGCACAGGTTTCTCTTCGCCCCAGCACGCCCATTAGGAGGCCTAAGGGCACCTAATGGGCATGCGCAAAAAGGTAAAAACACAAGTGCGCATGAGTGGGCACGTTGCGAAAATTCGCCCTCCGTCCCCACTCATGCGCACTTGTGTTACTGCATGCTGGTGACAATCCTGTCAGTCAGCATGACGTCAGACCGCCCGGGCTGGCGTCATGTTGACTGACAGGATTGTCAGTTCTCCCTCGGCACGCCTCGTCTTCTTTGAACTTTTAAAAAACAAAACTGATTCAGTTTACTGAAGCACGCCGAGGGAGCTGCGGGCGCGAGCGGGGGGGTGCTACGCCCGTACGCCCCAATGGGCGCACCGCGCCTGGTACCCGCTGCTCGGAGCAAGTAGTAAATATATGTCAGAGTGTGAGGGAAGCCAACATCTTTTTAGGTCTCGCCTAGCGTATTGAGTAACGAATCGCTATGTGAGAGATATAGAGAGCTGCTCCAGGAAAGCTTACCAAGGGGCTTTTGAATGCGGATTATGGACAGTGCATGTGCTCGGCGCGCTCGCCATTTGCTCCCCTGCCCCTCCCCATCAGACTTGAAAGGAAGCCACTCGCACACCACCATTCCACCATTTGCCTGTGCCTCGCATCAGTTCACAGGCTCTCACCCCATTAAACTTCAAAGGAATGCACCCCCACCCCCGCCACAGCAATGCCGAGAGCTTGTTCCAGTATGAGGCTCAAAACCTTTGTGTCAGCGGCATGGCTCATCCCAGCTGTCACTCTCCCGAGGGTTTCCCATGAGCACCACTCCCCCAGCAGACATACCACTCCCGTGGCCCAGCTTTGAAGCTGCGCGGGCTCAGCCGACAGGAAATTAAGAATCGTCTTTAACCTCTTGGCTGCTAATGACAAGGGTAACTCGTCATGGACTTTCCATTGATTTCAATAGAAATTAAAGAAGAATTCAAATAATGGCTTAGCAGCCAAGAGGTTAAACAAAAACTACACTCCCCTGGTAGCAGGGACAATTTCCTCTTCGTCTCCTCCCTCCCCATTCTTCATGCTTTTATCCCGTCCACCTCACAACATTCCCACTTTTAATTTTCAGTGCACCAAGTCACTCTGCCATCATTCGCTCATTCCCATCCCTTCTTTTTTTATTTTTTTTTTATTTCCTTCCGTTATTTTGTTGGGCGTAATATTTTTTTGTTGTTGCAACTTTTATATAGCTCGAATTCGACCCAAACGTTTTGGAGCGCTTTACATAAGCACCAATTACATTACACAAGGACACATTCGATTTCGGTGAGTACGAGGACATTAAGTGATTTGTTAAGACTCAAAGGATGTTGAGCCGATGCCGAGACTCTAACCTTTTTTCAATCTATTCATTTTTTGTTCAATCCCATTGAGTTTTCCTTTTACCGTTATTTTCGTTCCTTTTAATTTTTCACGTTGTCTCTCAATTCACAACTTTTCGCATGTTTCTTATGCTTTTTCTTGGTGCCTTTCTTCCAATATTTGTCTTTCTTTTTCGTCCTCTTCACCATGTCAGTCATTCCCTCTTCTCATCCCTATATTTTTCTTTTACTTTCAGGGTTTGCCTCTTACTTTATTTCTTTCTATTCAGTTGTTTCCGTTATATCTTTCACTTTCTCTCTTTCTTGCTTTTTTGTAGTCCTTTATCTTTTTTATTTCTCTCTTCTCTCTCAGTGAACTTCTATAGTAATGCGTTGTTTATATGATGCAGGATTCACAAGTACTAACAAAGGTTCACAGATTCACAGTCACTGCACCAGTTTTGCATGTGAGAATTTCACTCTGGGGTTATATTCAAGGATGGCACACATTCAGCTGCCTCTTCTGCTGTATTTTATCCCAGTGGGATGCAGCTCTTGTATTCTTCTTCAAGCTTAAAGAAATTCTGCCTTCTGTGTTACTGATCCGTGTCTCTTTATAGGTAGGGCATGTCTGTCAATGGTGTAGTCTCTTAACACTTGCGGCCTATCGAGAAATGCACACTCCTTCAGGCCTGCACGCCTCGCGCTTCTGCACGCCTCACACTGCTGCACGCCTCACACTGCTGCCACTGCTGCACGCCTCACACTGCTGCCACTGCTGCATGCCTCACACTGCTGCCACTGCTGCATGCCTCACACTGCTGCCACTGCTGCATGCCTCACACTGCTGCCACTGCTGCATGCCTCACACTGCTGCACGCCTCACACTGCTGCACGCCTCACACTGCTGCACGCCTCACACTGCTGCACGCCTCACACTGCTGCACAACTCACATTGCTGCACGCCTCCCACTGCTGCACGCCTCCCACTGCTGCACGCCTCCCACTGCTGCACGCCTCCCACTGCTGCGCGCCACACACTGCTGCGCGCCACACACTGCTGCACGCCACACACTGCTGCACGCTGCTGCACGCCACACACTGCTGCACGCCACACACTGCTGCAGGCCTCACACTGCTGCAGGCCTCACACTGCTGCACGCCTCACACTGCTGCACGCCTCACACTGCTGCACGCCTCACACTGCTGCACGCCTCACACTGCTGCACGCCATACAACACCACCACATCACTCAGGAACACCACCACATCACTCAGGGACACCACCACATCACTCAGGGACACCACCACATCACTCAGGGACACCACCACATCACTCAGGGACACCACGCCTCACACTGCTGCACGTCTCACACTGCTACACGCCGCACACTGCTGAACGCCATACAACAGCACCACATCACTCAGGAACACCACCACATCACTCGGGGACACCACCAGATCACTCGGGGACACCACCAGATCACTCGGGGACACCACCAGATCACTCGGGGACACCACCAGATCACTCGGGGACACCACCAGATCACTCGGGGACACCACCACATCACTCAGCCCAACCACCACATCACTCAGCACCACAACAGCATCACTCAGCACCACAACAGCACTGTCCTTGCTTGCTACCAACAAGCATTGCAATAGCCAATAGGACTCGCAATAGGAAAGTGTAAGCTATTGGCTTTTTTCTTCTAGTAGTGGGAGCATTGCATGCTTTTCCCTGTTATAAAAAGCAGCACAGACTTGGCGGCTGCTGCTGCTGCAGCCAAAAACTAAAATGATTTTTCGGGCTGGAAAAGCAGGTCGAGTTCTTCCACATCCGGTAAATCCAGGTGCAGAAAAAACTATCCACTACCAGTCGGGTGGAGCAAATTGAAAGCATAAAAACTAGAGTTACTTTTGTTTCGCCTGCTTTGTAATCAGGCCCGTAGTGTTTTGGCATGTAGTATGTTTCTCGTTCCTTTCAATTATGACAACTACAGGAACTAAGGAGCAGAAGATGTAGTAGTTTGGGCCATGATCACACAGTGTGGTGTAGTGCGTAATCCCTGATAGAAAGAAGGTTTTCTAACCACTGGGCTACACTTTCTTCCTGAGAAGTGTAGAATGGCTCTGCAGTGAGTCCCTCATTGAATATCGTAGATACAACCGCTGTCATTTTCATTACCAGGGTGGGGCCAGACCCCGTCTTCGTTCGCCATCTAATTTCACATTAGAAGGTTGAATGTTTCACACTCAGTGTCTGTGCTTTGCTAAATGCCTCCTCTGAAATTGGCTGCATCACTTAAAAGATCCTAGACAATCTATCTGACATAGAATCTCCAAAACACCCTGAAGGACTTTGGAGGGGTTGGGTTTCACTAGGATGGACAACCCTTGATACCTACAATCTTCTATGGCCTGATAGTCCAAGTTCTCTTCCAAAGGCTTCTCTGCAGCTGACCCTCTCCTTTGGAAAATGGCAACCTGTGAGATGCATTGATTTTTAAATTCCAGTTGTATACATCTGGTTGTTGTGTTCTTGTGTGCCAAGTTTTAGCATCAACCAGGGAATGCACATTGGTAGTTGCAGTCTGATCTTTTTTATTTGTTTACCGGTATTGCAGGATTTTCTGTGTGGTATTGTGGTTTAGAACAACATTACCCCAGGTGTTGCTTTCGAGTGTCCAAGGAGATTTTGCGAATTTCAGTCTTCTCCTTATTTTGTATCCTGCAGACTGTTTTCCTGTCTCAGTTTGACGGCCGTAGTGCTTGCTACCTTGGCTCGTGTTTCCTATTATAAGGGTCTGTATTCTTTTACTTGGCTGTAGTAGTGGCTGGTCCTGATTTCCTTGTTCCAGATTGTCAGCTTGGAGACACATTTGATGCCTATTGTTTTCACATACGTTTTGTACGACATCGTATCTCCTTGAATGTTGGAGTTTTAGAAGACTTGACTTTTGACCCTTTTTTGGAAGATTTTCATTTGCCACTATAAAGTCCAATCATACAAAGACAAAATTAGTCCAAAACGTCCAGCTTTTAAGTATCTTTTTTATTTTTCTTCTACTAATCCATATTCATAAAAACAGCCTTTAGTCAGAGCGTTTCGTTCGTTAAATGGATTTCTTCAGGGCTTTTTTTTCCAATATATCACCATGCAGGTGTAAAGCGATGACAATCGTGCAATTTGCTCCAGTTTATTATAGTTTCAATTTCTTTGTCGCAGAAAAAGAAAAATGATTTACCGATTAGGATATGTAACGCCTGTTACAGTCATGAGACACAAATCTTAGTGTCAACACAGGGTACAGCTGACTCATTACATATGGATGAAAGTGTTCTTTTGATTAATTATGGGACAACAACATTGACATTTTAATAAACTGGAGCAAATTGCAAGATTGTTATCGCTTTCCGCTCATTTGCTTACATAGTCTTTTTATGGAGAATTTTGTAATGGTTTTAGTAAATCGTAGTAGAAAAAGATAGCGAGTCACCCTTACTCAACTACAAGGGAACAGGGTTAGAAAACAAGTAAAAACAAATGATTCCCTTGATTGTATCAACTTTCCCTCAACAATATAGTCCTAGCACCTTACTCGCTAAGATCTGTTCCTATAGGCATGTAGAATTCATCAAACACACTAATCATTCATTCAGCTGTTAAGAGTCTTTACTAGAAGTGAAAACACAAAACGCACTTACAATCTAAAAAGGTAAATGCGTAGCCAAGGGAAAATACACTTGAAATATTATTTTTATAAAAAACAGAGAAAACGACAGACTTGATCAACCACAGATGATTCTGATTTTTATCAGTTCGTCATACAGTTATTTTTGAGATAAAGACTAGATTTCATACGACTAAATGCAATACATACATCAAATAAGCATTCTGTATTCAACAAATAAGCATTTTGTGTTCAGCCATGTGCAGAACAAAACATAATTAAAATTTCACCAATAAAATTCATTAAGAAAGTGTTGAGGCGTTTCGGTGGATCCTGCTGTGCGCACCACCTTCCTCAGGACAAAATTAAAAACAATCTTATTATCAGCCTCCAAACGCTCCACTTCTTGAAATTCGGTTTGGTAGCGTAAACAGCTCACAACAGCTATTGCAATGAAAAGCTCTAAACAGGGAAGATGTCTCCTCTACTAGTTATACTGTCTTAGACTCACAGTATGTGTTAAAAAGAGGTGATGATACCTTCTCGAGTGTTAATAGTAGTCTGTGATACCTAGGCCACTCTATCTTCAATGTAGGCACTTCTCATCTGCTTTCTGTGCTCTACCTCGATAGCTCCTGTTGCTCTGTGTCGGGAGTTATTCTATTAGGGGTTGATACAACCAAGGGAATCATTTGTTTTTACTTGTTTGGTAAATCGTACAAATAAAGATATACTGACTTAACTTTAAAATCTGGTTGCAAAACGTTGAAAATGTACCAATACTCCAAAGGAGATGGTAATCCATTTGCAAAGGTTCTTTATGGAAACCCTTGAAATGTGTTAATGTAAACAAAAAAAAGTTTGTTGAAGAGTAGGTAGTGGGCCAGGCGACCCCTGCCAACTCATGAACAAACATAATTTTTTTACTAAAATGTATTGCGATTCCTTTAAGGAAAAAATAGTTTACTTTATTGAATATCGATCCCAGGCGCTATGATCTGCTTCCCTTTGAAGGCTACCATCCCTGGGATTATGGTCAATTTGCATGTTTGCAGCCTGCCTAATGCATGTTAATTGGGTAAAGCAGATTGTGACTCAATCCAATTCTGCTTTTTACCAGCGGGCGTCATAGTGCACAGGCTGAATCATACAAATATTTACCGATCCTAAAAATAGTGGTTGCAAATTGTGATCAAGATTTTTGCGACCAGTCAAGTGGGCCTCTTGTCGTGTCAGATCAGCACACAAAACCGCCCTCTGCAGAAGCTCTCACAATGACCTGCCTACTTAATATTCATTCGGTAGATCACAATGTGCAGCCCCCTGTTATTGTTTGCAGTCGCAGGGATGGTGTCCCGCATGGGACAGCAGACCACCACAGAACAGACCCCTCCCCTTTGCGGATCTGTTGCTACCCCCTTTGAGTAGTCTGTAACTTTATTCAATGGTTTGCAGCCGGAATGACGGTCACAAGCCATCCAAACATATCCTATCGAACCGCAGTTTTATAAAAGTCTTCTGACTCGCAAAATGGGTTTGTATATTTCAAAAAGAGTCGCAAACCTTGTGATTTTGCGAATGGCAGCATTTACAACTGTGTTCTTTTAGTACATCTGCCCCCTGGTTTTTAAACTTTGTAATACTTTTATAGGGTGGAAAGGCTCGATCTGAGGTCGCATCTCTCCAACATTACAGGCGTCCTTCCCCTGAAGATAAAACAACCCTTTTGGCCTTGCCAGCAGTCAATATTGACACAAGGCAGATGACTTCAGTGCTTATATTCAAATTGGCAATTTCCCAGGCGAGAAAACGGTCTTGTGATGCCTGCCACAGATGGCAAACAAGCGTTATGGTTTTAATTTGAAAATGCAGACATCTGCACTGCTCCCTGCAACCTCCTTTTCAGCTGTGCAGCCTCAAGTGAAATCAGCACAGCTCTCTGCCACCTCCTTAGCTGTGCAGCATCCAGTGGAGTCAGCACTGCTTCAAGAAGCCTCCTTCTTACGTGTGCAGCATCCAGTGGAGTCAGCACTGCTTCAAGAAGCCTCCTTCTTACCTGTGCAGACTCCAGTGGAATCAGCACTGCTTCAAGGAGCCTCCTTCTTACCTGTGCAGACTCCAGTGGAATCAGCACTGCTTCCAGCAGCCTCCTTCTTACCTGTCCAGCGCCCAGTGGAGTCAGCACTGCTTCAAGAAGCCTCCTTCTTACCTGTGCAGACTCCAGTGGAATCAGCACTGCTTCAAGGAGCCTCCTTACCTGTGCAGCGTCCAGTGGAGTCAGCACTGCTTCAAGAAGCCTCCTTCTTACCTGTGCAGACTCCAGTGGAATCAGCACTGCTTCAAGGAGCCTCCTTCTTACCTGTGCAGCGTCCAGTGGAGTCAGCACTGCTTCAAGGAGCCTCCTTCTTACCTGTGCAGACTCCAGTGGAATCAGCACTGCTTCCAGCAGCCTCCTTCTTACCTGTGCAGCGTCCAGTGGAGTCAGCACTGCTTCAAGAAGCCTCCTTCTTACCTGTGCAGACTCCAGTGGAATCAGCACTGCTTCAAGGAGCCTCCTTCTTACCTGTGCAGACTCCAGTGAAATCAGCACTGCTTCCAGCAGCCCCCTTCTTACCTGTGCAGCGTCCAGTGGAGTCAGCACTGCTTCAAGAAGCCTCCTTCTTACCTGTGCAGACTCCAGTGGGATCAGCACAGCTCCCTGCAGCCTCCTTCTTACCTGTGCAGCATCCAGTGGAGTCAGCACTGCTTGAAGAAGCCTCCTCCTTCCCTGTGCAGCATCCAGTGGAGTCAGCACTGCTTCAAGCAGCCTCCTTGTTACCTGGGCAGACTCCAGTGGAGTCAGCACTGCTTCAAGAAGCCTCCTTCTTACCTGTGCAGCATCCAGTGGAGTCAGCACTGCTTCAAGCAGCCTCCTTGTTACCTGTGCAGACTCCAGTGGAGTCAGCACTGCTTCAAGAAGCCTCCTTCTTACCTGTGCAGCATCCAGTGGAGTCAGCACTGCTTCAAGCAGCCTCCTCCTTACCTGTGTAGACTCCAGTGGAGTCAGCACTGCTTCAAGAAGCTTCCTCCTTACCTATGCAGCATCCAGTGGAATCAGCACTGCTTCAAGCAGCCTCCTCCTTATCTGTGTAGACTCCAGTGGAGTCAGCACTGCTTCAAGAAGCCTCCTTCTTACCTGTGCAGCATCCAGTGGAGTCAGCACTGCTTCAAGCAGCCTCCTCCTTACCTGTGTAGACTCCAGTGGAGTCAGCACTGCTTCAAGAAGCCTCCTTCTTACCTGTGCAGCATCCAGTGGAGTCAGCACTGCTTCAAGCAGCCTCCTCCTTACCTGTGTAGACTCCAGTGGAGTCAGCACTGCTTCAAGAAGCCTCCTCCTTACCTATGCAGCATCCAGTGGAATCAGCACTGCTTCAAGCAGCCTCCTCCTTACCTGTGCAGACTCCAGTGGGATCAGCACTGCTTCAGGAAGCCTCCTTCTTACCTGTGCAGACTCCAGTGGAGTCAGCACTGCTTCAAGCAGCCTCCTTGTTACCTGTGCAGACTCCAGTGGAATCAGCACTGCTTCAAGCAGCCTCCTCCTTATCTGTGTAGACTCCAGTGGAGTCAGCACTGCTTCAAGAAGCCTCCTTCTTACCTGTGCAGACTCCAGTGGGATCAGCACAGCTCTCTGCAGCCTCCTTCTTACCTGTGCAGACTCCAGTGGAATCAGCACTGCTTCAAGGAGCCTCCTTCTTACCTGTGCAGACTCCAGTGGAATCAGCACTGCTTCCAGCAGCCTCCTCCTTACCTGTGCAGCGTCCAGTGGAGTCAGCACTGCTTCAAGAAGCCTCCTTCTTACCTGTGCAGACTCCAGTGGGATCAGCACAGCTCTCTGCAGCCTCCTTCTTACCTGTGCAGCATCCAGTGGAGTCAGCACTGCTTCAAGCAGCCTCCTCCTTACCTGTGCAGCCTCCAGTGGAGTCAGCACTGCTTCAAGCAGCCTCCTTCTTACCTGTGCAGCCTCCAGTGGAGTCAGCACTGCTTCAAGCAGCCTCCTTCTTACCTGTGCAGACTCCAGTGGGATCAGCAGAGCTCTCTGCAGCCTCCTTCTTACCTGTGCAGCATCCGGTGGAGTCCGCACTGCTTCAAGCAGCCTCCTTCTTACTTGTGCAGCATCCAGTGGAGTCAGCACTGCTTCAAGCAGCCTCCTCCTTACCTGTGCAGCATCCAGTGGAGTCAACACTGCTTCAAGAAGCCTCCTTCATACCTCTGCAGCATCCGGTGGAGTCAGCACTGCTTCGAGAAGCCTCCTCCTTACCTGTGCAGACTCCAGTGGGATCAGCACAGCTCTCTGCAGCCTCCTTCTTACCTGTGCAGCATCCAGTGGAGTCAGCACTGCTTCAAGCAGCCTCCTTCTTACCTGTGCAGACTCCAGTGGAATCAGCACTGCTTCAAGAAGCCTCCTTCTTACCTGTGCAGCATCCAGTGGAGTCAGCACTGCTTCAAGCAGCCTCCTCCTTACCTGTGTAGACTCCAGTGGAGTCAGCACTGCTTCAAGAAGCTTCCTCCTTACCTATGCAGCATCCAGTGGAATCAGCACTGCTTCAAGCAGCCTCCTCCTTATCTGTGTAGACTCCAGTGGAGTCAGCACTGCTTCAAGAAGCCTCCTTCTTACCTGTGCAGCATCCAGTGGAGTCAGCACTGCTTCAAGCAGCCTCCTCCTTACCTGTGTAGACTCCAGTGGAGTCAGCACTGCTTCAAGAAGCCTCCTTCTTACCTGTGCAGCATCCAGTGGAGTCAGCACTGCTTCAAGCAGCCTCCTCCTTACCTGTGTAGACTCCAGTGGAGTCAGCACTGCTTCAAGAAGCCTCCTCCTTACCTATGCAGCATCCAGTGGAATCAGCACTGCTTCAAGCAGCCTCCTCCTTACCTGTGCAGACTCCAGTGGGATCAGCACTGCTTCAGGAAGCCTCCTTCTTACCTGTGCAGACTCCAGTGGAGTCAGCACTGCTTCAAGCAGCCTCCTTGTTACCTGTGCAGACTCCAGTGGAATCAGCACTGCTTCAAGCAGCCTCCTCCTTATCTGTGTAGACTCCAGTGGAGTCAGCACTGCTTCAAGAAGCCTCCTTCTTACCTGTGCAGACTCCAGTGGGATCAGCACAGCTCTCTGCAGCCTCCTTCTTACCTGTGCAGACTCCAGTGGAATCAGCACTGCTTCAAGGAGCCTCCTTCTTACCTGTGCAGACTCCAGTGGAATCAGCACTGCTTCCAGCAGCCTCCTCCTTACCTGTGCAGCGTCCAGTGGAGTCAGCACTGCTTCAAGAAGCCTCCTTCTTACCTGTGCAGACTCCAGTGGGATCAGCACAGCTCTCTGCAGCCTCCTTCTTACCTGTGCAGCATCCAGTGGAGTCAGCACTGCTTCAAGCAGCCTCCTCCTTACCTGTGCAGCCTCCAGTGGAGTCAGCACTGCTTCAAGCAGCCTCCTTCTTACCTGTGCAGCCTCCAGTGGAGTCAGCACTGCTTCAAGCAGCCTCCTTCTTACCTGTGCAGACTCCAGTGGGATCAGCACAGCTCTCTGCAGCCTCCTTCTTACCTGTGCAGCATCCGGTGGAGTCCGCACTGCTTCAAGCAGCCTCCTTCTTACTTGTGCAGCATCCAGTGGAGTCAGCACTGCTTCAAGCAGCCTCCTCCTTACCTGTGCAGCATCCAGTGGAGTCAACACTGCTTCAAGAAGCCTCCTTCATACCTCTGCAGCATCCGGTGGAGTCAGCACTGCTTCAAGAAGCCTCCTCCTTACCTGTGCAGACTCCAGTGGGATCAGCACAGCTCTCTGCAGCCTCCTTCTTACCTGTGCAGCATCCAGTGGAGTCAGCACTGCTTCAAGCAGCCTCCTTCTTACCTGTGCAGACTCCAGTGGAATCAGCACTGCTTCAAGAAGCCTCCTCCTTACCTGTGCAGACTCCAGTGGGATCAGCACAGCTCTCTGCAGCCTCCTTCTTACCTGTGCAGCATCCAGTGGAGTCAGCACTGCTTCCAGCAGCCTCCTTCTTACCTGTGCAGACTCCAGTGGGTTCAGCACAGCTCTCTGCAGCCTCCTTCTTACCTGTGCAGCATCCAGTGGAGTCAGCACTGCTTCCAGCAGCCTCCTTCTTACCTGTGCAGACTCCAGTGGGATCAGCACAGCTCTCTGCAGCCTCCTTCTTACCTGTGCAGCATCCAGTGGAGTCAGCACTGCTTCAAGCAGCCTCCTTCTTACTTGTGCAGCATCCAGTGGAGTCAGCACTGCTTCAAGCAGCCTCCTCCTTACCTGTGCAGCATCCAGTGGAGTCAACACTGCTTCAAGAAGCCTCCTTCATACCTCTGCAGCATCCGGTGGAGTCAGCACTGCTTCAAGAAGCCTCCTCCTTACCTGTGCAGACTCCAGTGGGATCAGCACAGCTCTCTGCAGCCTCCTTCTTACCTGTGCAGCATCCAGTGGAGTCAGCACTGCTTCAAGCAGCCTCCTTCTTACCTGTGCAGACTCCAGTGGAATCAGCACTGCTTCAAGAAGCCTCCTCCTTACCTGTGCAGACTCCAGTGGGATCAGCACAGCTCTCTGCAGCCTCCTTCTTACCTGTGCAGCATCCAGTGGAGTCAGCACTGCTTCCAGCAGCCTCCTTCTTACCTGTGCAGACTCCAGTGGGTTCAGCACAGCTCTCTGCAGCCTCCTTCTTACCTGTGCAGCATCCAGTGGAGTCAGCACTGCTTCCAGCAGCCTCCTTCTTACCTGTGCAGACTCCAGTGGGATCAGCACAGCTCTCTGCAGCCTCCTTCTTACCTGTGCAGCATCCAGTGGAGTCAGCACTGCTTCAAGAAGCCTCCTTCTTACCTGTGCAGACTCCAGTGGAGTCAGCACTGCTTCAAGCAGCCTCCTTGTTACCTGTGCAGACTCCAGTGGAATCAGCACTGCTTCCTGGAGCCTCCTTGTTACCCGTGCAGACTCCAGTGGAATCAGCACTGCTTCCTGGAGCCTCCTTGTTACCTGTGCAGACTCCAGTGGAATCAGCACTGCTTCCTGGAGCCTCCTTGTTACCTGTGCAGACTCCAGTGGAATCAGCACTGCTTCCTGGAGCCTCCTTCTTACCTGTGTAGCCTCCAGTTGAATCAGCACTGCTTCCCGGAGCCTCCTTGTTACCTGTGCAGCCTCTTGGTGAATCAGTACTGCTTCATGTAGCCTCCCTCTTCCTGGTGCAGCCTCCGGTGGAGTCAGCACTGCTTCCAGCAGCCTCCTTCTTACCTGTGTAGCCTCCAGTGGAGTCAGCACTGCTTCCAGCAGCCTCCTTCTTACCTGTGCAGCATCCAGTGGAGTCTGCACTGCTTCAAGAAGCCTCCTTCTTACCTGTGCAGCCTCTTGGTGAATCAGTACTGCTTCATGTAGCCTCCCTCTTCCTGGTGCAGCCTCCAGTGGAGTCAGCGCTGCTTCCAGCAACCTCCTTCTTACCTGTGTAGCCTCCAGTGGAGTCAGCACTGCTTCCAGCAGCCTCCTTCTTACCTGTGCAGCCTCTTGGTGAATCAGTACTGCTTCATGTAGCCCCCCTCTTCCTGGTGCAGCCTCCAGTGGAGTCAGCACTAGTTCCAGCAGCCTCCTTCTTACCTGTGCAGACTCCAGTGGGTTCAGCACAGCTCTCTGCAGCCTCCTTCTTACCTGTGCAGCATCCAGTGGAGTCAGCACTGCTTCCAGCAGCCTCCTTCTTACCTGTGCAGACTCCAGTGGGATCAGCACAGCTCTCTGCAGCCTCCTTCTTACCTGTGCAGCATCCAGTGGAGTCAGCACTGCTTCAAGAAGCCTCCTTCTTACCTGTGCAGACTCCAGTGGAGTCAGCACTGCTTCAAGCAGCCTCCTTGTTACCTGTGCAGACTCCAGTGGAATCAGCACTGCTTCCTGGAGCCTCCTTGTTACCCGTGCAGACTCCAGTGGAATCAGCACTGCTTCCTGGAGCCTCCTTGTTACCTGTGCAGACTCCAGTGGAATCAGCACTGCTTCCTGGAGCCTCCTTGTTACCTGTGCAGACTCCAGTGGAATCAGCACTGCTTCCTGGAGCCTCCTTCTTACCTGTGTAGCCTCCAGTTGAATCAGCACTGCTTCCCGGAGCCTCCTTGTTACCTGTGCAGCCTCTTGGTGAATCAGTACTGCTTCATGTAGCCTCCCTCTTCCTGGTGCAGCCTCCGGTGGAGTCAGCACTGCTTCCAGCAGCCTCCTTCTTACCTGTGTAGCCTCCAGTGGAGTCAGCACTGCTTCCAGCAGCCTCCTTCTTACCTGTGCAGCATCCAGTGGAGTCTGCACTGCTTCAAGAAGCCTCCTTCTTACCTGTGCAGCCTCTTGGTGAATCAGTACTGCTTCATGTAGCCTCCCTCTTCCTGGTGCAGCCTCCAGTGGAGTCAGCGCTGCTTCCAGCAACCTCCTTCTTACCTGTGTAGCCTCCAGTGGAGTCAGCACTGCTTCCAGCAGCCTCCTTCTTACCTGTGCAGCCTCTTGGTGAATCAGTACTGCTTCATGTAGCCCCCCTCTTCCTGGTGCAGCCTCCAGTGGAGTCAGCACTAGTTCCAGCAGCCTCCTTCTTACCTGTGCAGCCTCTTGATGAATCAGTACTGCTTCATGTAGCCTCCCTCTTCCTGGTGCAGCCTCCAGTGGAGTCAGCGCTGCTTCCAGCAGCCTCCTTCTTACCTGTGCAGCATCCAGTGGAGTCAGCACTGCTTCAAGCAGCCTACTTACCTGTGCAGCATCCGGTGGAGTCAGCACTGCTTCAAGCAGCCTCCTCCTTACCTGTGCAGCATCCGGTGGAGTCGGCACTGCTTCAAGAAGCCTCCTTCTTACCTGTGCAGCATCCGGTGGAGTCAGCACTGCTTCCAGAAGACCCCTTCTTACCTGTGAAGACTCCAGTGGAATCAGCACTGCTTCAAGAAGCCTCCTTCTTACCTGTGCAGACTCCAGTGGAATCCGCACTGCTTCCTGGAGCCTCCTTGTTACTTGTGCAGACTCCAGTGGAATCAGCACTGCTTCCTGGAGCCTCCTTGTTACCTGTGCAGCCTCTTGGTGAATCAGTACTGCTTCATGTAGCCTCCCTCTTCCTGGTGAAGCCTCCAGTGAAGTCAGCGCTGCTTTCCGCATCCTCCTTCGTACCTGTGTAGCCTCCAGTGGAGTCAGCACTGCTTCCCGCAGCCTCCTTCTTACCTGTGCAGCCTCTTGGTGAATCAGTAATGCTTCATGCAGCCTCCCTCTTCCTGGTGCAGCCTCCAGTGGAGTCAGCGCTGCTTCCAGCAGCCTCCTTCTTACCTGTGTAGCCTCCAGTGGAGTCAGCACTGCTTCCAGCAGCCTCCTTCTTACCTGTGCAGCATCCAGTGGAGTCAGCACTGCTTCAAGCAGCCTCCTTACCTGTGCAGCATCCGGTGGAGTCAGCACTGCTTCAAGCAGCCTCCTTCTTACCTGTGTAGCCTCCAATGGAGTCAGCACTGCTTCCAGCAGCCTCCTTCTTACCTGTGCAGCCTCTTTATTGAATCAGTACTGCTTCATGTAGCCTCCCTCTTCCTGGTGCCGCCTCTGGTGCAGTCAGCGCTGCTTCCAGCAGCCTCCTTCTTACCTCTGTAGCCTCCAGTGGAGCCGGCACACTTTACCTGCCACCTAGGAACCCGGACCAAGAAAACCCTCAGGAGCACGCAGCTATGGCTCCCGGCCCCATTCTGGAAATATACGCCACTGAGCATTCCCATTCCCATCACTGGATGGGTCATTCCTCGTTCACACTGTCCCATCGCCTTTGACGCCCTAAGCAGTCCAGTTTCCCCCAATATACCTCATATTTATTTTTCCTGGTGTTGCTGTACGCCATCTGTCCCTTCAGCTTCACATCTATCACTATCCACGGGGAATTTGTCAACACTTATTACAGGCAATTGTACACATGCATGCTTATTTTAAATGTCCTGATGATGATCCATGTATTGTTTATATGGATCGAAACGGCGTCGACACGCTATACACCTTATGCACTGCTCTAAATTGCCATTTAATGTGTAAAGGTGTTCCCTTGCGATTTGTTTGTTACATTCAAAATGTTGTGTTTAACAAACCTACAGCCTTACCCGAGCCTTTTGTGTTTTCCATTGTTTGTCCCTCCTGGTCTAGTAGGATGCAGGCTTGTGTCCCACTTACAAAAATTGTTTATCTGTATTGCTCCTATTTGATTCAAAAATAATAAATATCAGACCTCTGTCCGGCTGGACAAGTTCTATTATTATATTACTGGCAGCGTCAATAGTCATTCTCCCGTTGCTATTGTTGTTTCTCTAAGGACTGCTGTTCTCAAAAATAGCTTAATTCCCAAGGTCCCTGGTAGACCTTACTTGGGTTCCCTTGTCTCTTTACAATATGTCCAGTGGAGTCGGCACTTGTTCCTGCAGCCTCCCGTTTACCTGTGCAGCCTCTAGTGGGGTCAGCACTGCTTCCAGCAGCCTCCTTGTTATCTGCACAGCCTCTAGTGGAATCGTGACTGCTTCCAGCAGCTTTCTTACCTGTGCAGCCTCCAGTGGAGTCAGCACTGATTCCCGTGCAGCCTCCAGTGGAGTCAGCACTGCTTCAAGCAGCCTCCTTCTTACCTGCGCAGCCTCCAGTGGAGCCAGCACTGCTTCCAGCAGCCCCCCTCTTTCCAGTGCAGCCTTCAGTGCGGTCAGCACTGCTCCCATCAGCCCCCTTCTTACCTGTGCAGAATCCAGTGAAGTCAGCACTGCTTCTGCAGCCTCCTTGTCCCCTGTGCATCCTCCAGTGGAGTCATGACTGCTTGCACAGCCTCCTTGTCCCCTGTGCATCCTCCAGTGTAGTCAGCACTGCTTACCTTGCCCTATCTGTTACCTGTGCTGGACTTCTATTCCAGCAGGCCCCAAGTACAATTATCTGCTCATATCGATAACACGTGAACACATTAACGGCAAATCATAGACCTCGAAACATAGACGACCAAAATCTCAATCTTATTATCTCGGCAGCTCCCCACACCTCCTTTGACCTCCACTTAATCTCCCTATCCAGCCCTTCCCCCGAGCACGCTAGATGTGCAGAGAAGTGTGCCTGGCTGGACTTAGCAATTACCCCTGCTTGATTTTCGTGTTTGGGAATATTTCGTACGGTCAAGCATTTGTCAGTCTGAGCCTTGGAGGCTGTTGTGTTATAAGACTGCTTTGAAGTCTGTTTTTCGTGGACATGGTTTCCCATGCATAGTGTTCATTAGGCCAATCCCAGTATTCTCCAAGAGTCCTCCCAGCCCTTCGGTCATGAGCTCGGGCAGACTCGCTGCTTGTGTTCAGGATTTGTTCCATCGTCCTCACCAGACTGGCGGCCACTTCTCCGTTCCTCTGTACTTTTGAGCGACTGCTCCAGCGAGGCTCTGCCCGCCCGCCCGCCCGCAAGCATAGTGCCGATATCGGCACACTCCCCAGACCTCTCACAGTAATAAATGTAATAAATAGACACAACACAATTTTGGTAGAGAAAATTGCTGCAGGTTTATTTGCATTACAATATGCCAACATGGTGGGTTAACTTACGGGCGATCGCAGGGCAGGCCGCCTTTGGCCGCCTGCGCCTGCCCACCTGATGAGCCATAATACCCTGTAGCCCTAACCAACCGGTATTGTGATTTTGGGGGAGGAGATAGCCCCTCCCTCCGGCGGACCGCCAGTCCACCCCTTACTCACGCCCCTCCCCGCTACGGGGGGGGGGGGGCGGGGAGTTGCAGGCAACCCCCGATTGCTCAGGTCCACAACCACCCGTGGGACTAATGGGGCGTCGTCGCTCCTCCAGGATCTCACGCGAGGACCTCCCTGGGGATAATTGGCTTTAGCACCCTTACTGTGCTCCTGTAGAGGGTACCCTTCTGTACCTTACAGCCTTTGGATCGCTCTGTAACTCCGCCACAGCACTGGCTGTGGCCACCGTCACCCCAGGGCCCCCAACCACTATAGACCTAGTTACCTACACCCTGCTGATTCCAAGGTCTCCCCCAGATCAAGCAAGAAAGGGTCCATTTCCCCTTTGGACAGGTGTATCCCCTCTGGATCTAAACACCCTGTGGACTCTGCGTACAGTAACCCATACCGGCTAAACCAACCCCCTATTTTCTAAGACAACTTCCACCCTGCAAGGCTGTCCACTAAGGCTATAGGGTGGGAGAATTCCCATATGTTTAGTGATACTCGACTCTGTGATACTTGATTTATTGACCTCAGCAAATGAAATGCGTAGTGGATATGAACCTGTGGCCAGGAGGTCGAACACAAGTCCTAACAGTTCTGCCGCTCAACTTGCCTATGAACATGAAACCCAGGGCCACATTCTGGCCTCTAACCCTTACTTGGACATGCCTGGCATCGCTTAATTAAGTTCCGTGGCCACCTAGTTACCGAGCCCAGGGTCGCCTTCTGGCCTCTAACCCTTACTTGGACATGCCTGACATCGCTTTATTAATTTCCGTGGCCAACCTAGTCACAAATGGTAAAATGAGGGACAGAAAATTAAAAGACAACTGAGATGATCGTTAGCTAGACCCAATACGGAGTGATCCTATGAAATGAGGTCGGGGTCACCACACCCTGCATGTGATACAGCTCAGTGTTACTTTGCCATGCCCCCTACCCAGACCTTGATATCACCATAAACCCCTGCTGTGACCAGGCGGCGGGCACCCAGCGGTACCTGTCAGTCCTAATTTACACCAACTCCTTGCCGGCTTGCGGCACTCCCTGCTGCAGGAGTCTAGTTGCGGCCCCTATTCGCCCCACCTGACCCGCAATGCTTGCACTGCTGAAGATGTGTGGTTACCCCTCATCGGGGTCGGTGGAACGTATAACATGCGCACTTGAATGCACAATATATGTGGTGTTGTGCCGGAGTAGGGATATCAGAACCTAATAGTAACTGTGCCTAGGGCATGTGTTAATGTCCTAAACTGTAAATCTTGAGAAAGCACGACCTATGCTAGAATCACTGTGACATCTGGCTTACGCATGGTGCAGCACCAATTGGCCCATCACATCAGCTTTACAAACTCAGGAGCAAGCCTGAGCTGGTTACCCCAGGTCCCTGCTGCACACGCCTTAACCTAAGGAGCTCTTCCCAACGGAGCCATCTGTATCCAACTTGAAGTGTGTCAAATGAAGCGAAACCAGGCCCCCTTAAGGCTAAAAGGATGGCCTGGGCCGAAGGCAATTGTCAACCATGCTCTTGACTTACTGAGTGAAACAACCTTATTAAACCACCTATCCAAATATAGTACAGGAGAACTCGCTGCTGAAAGTTCTGTGGAGGGGACTAGCCGCGCTTACGGAAGTCCAGACTTGACTTTCTCACCTTGAGGGATTAAACAAGGTACACAATGGACAATAGCGTTGCCCGTGACTACCTGGACAGGCCCTTTCCCCTGCTGTATGCAAACCCCATAGTGTGTCACAAGTACTGATCTTCAGAGAAATCTGGAAAAGTCCCCTAGGCACCCCCCAAGAGTACCATACAAGTCCTCTGGCCATCTGCACATGTGGTTACTCCTCCTGTCACCTGTGAGCTGAGGCCAGTAGTTGCATAAGGTAATTAAGCACAACTGTGGCTGATGTGTATAGATGTCATGGTAATTGCAAAAACCGCCATACTTAACAATGCATCTACTCTCCCCTACAAGAGGTCTGAACCGGGCTGTCAACTTATAATACATACAGAAACAGCACTGTGGAAAGACCGGAACAGCACACCCTCCACAGGCAACCGTTAACGTCAAAACAATAGAACAACAGTTCCCTAGCACCTGGACTGTGCATGCAGGCGTCCGCGACGCAAGCCAATGATTCGCATGACTTAACCAATCTAGCGCTGAAAATGTGTCCTATCCTTGACTTGTATCACCAGTCGATAATGATATAGTGATGGACTTGCGATTGACTCCAAGGACATGTTGAAATCCTTTGATCTATCTGCTGGAAACCATAGAGCCATACCCTTGAACGGTGTTAGCGAGTAAAGACAACATGCATTCATGTACACATGCATGTCTCACGACCCTGTTGGTATAATGCACGCTATGACCAGACGTAGCTGCATTAAAATCTAATTACCAATATGCATAATAAGCGTTCCATGGCACCGAAAATGCCAGGCATAGACAACATTGCTAAGCATTTCCACAGGTGAATCGCCTATAGAGCTGCAGCCTGGCCTTCCCCCTTTCCTCCACAGCCCTTGTCTCCCAAACCCTTAGATGTGGTGGAGCCGTGACAGTGGAAATCTGGATACCTCTCCCATGCTCAGGGGGCCCAAACCTCCTTGCTGTTGGAGATTAGAATGGGCGCCCAGTGCGCCTGTGTCCTGTCTGACGCCACGCGCCGCCACCCCGTGCAAGACCCAAAATCCAGAATTGATCATTGGAACACGTGGTAGTGGTATGAAAATCGGGACTGCATGTCACGTACAATTATTGGAAAGTAAAAGGGGTGCCAACCCTGAGCCATTACTCGAAGTCATCACACAGCGGCGCACACGTTGTTCCGGAAGGCAAGGGGCACTGTGTATATGAGGGACCCCGAAATACCGACCTAACTTAACTACTAGTGTGTCGCAGCATGTGCTGCACAAGAACACGCGCTAGTAAACTGTAATCATTGGCAAATCCTGCCTGCGAGAAAAAAGGGGGGGGGGGAGAGCGCCCTGGCCAACCATGCTGCCTGCCAATCCCATGAATCCCTCAACTACGGAGAAAATTGACATGTCCGAAAGCCCACTGTTTCCCCTGTGTCTGGGTTGCCTCAATGACTGCACGCCTCGAGTTGCTCTGCCACCACCCCGATCACAGTACTTACTTACACAGGCACAGTGTCGGACTTTTGAGCTTCGGTGCGTTCGAGTAACAGTACGTAATTCTGCTTGCAAAGAGAAAAGGTAGAATGGTAATGCCCCAGGCGCGTCCTGCGACCCCTCCCCGGGGTGTTCGGCACCCCCAAAAGCACTTAACAAGGAACAGCATTCTCCTGCTTCCATTCCAAACTGCCCTTCTCTAAATGATACCTGCATACTTGATCCGATTTTCCTGAAATGAGAAAACAGGTTACACTCCATTCCTGGACGTGCTGACCCAGAACCCCACACACTGGCCCCAGTGTGCTCTTCCCCTGTACCTGCGCCGAGCCCTGGCAGGCCAGCCTGCTAGACGTGGTTTGATCATCTGAGAACGAAACCCGTGCGTTTCTGGAAGAGAGAACAAATCCATGAAACAGCCTATAACAGCATTGCCAGGTAAGCATATTGCTAACTCGATCGCAAGGATCAGAGCCCCTTACTTGAGCACCAGTTGCTTTACAAAAGAACACATTCAATTATGGCACAGGGGATGCATGATTTGCCCAGACTCAGCCGTTGCTTTCCATGAGAACACACCAATTATTGCCCAGAAAATAAATAATTTGTCTAGACTCATCGGTTGTTTTACCAGAGAAAACATCCAATTATTGCACAGGAGATACCTGCTATGCTCAGACTCACCAGTTGATTACGCCCATGGGTGGAACCTGCGCATCCCCCCCAGGCGAGGCGCAAGGAGAACGGAACATTCGCCCCCCCGTTGCATTACAATTACATATCGCTCATGGGGTGGAACCTGTGTTCTCCCGCACGAGGCGAGGCGCAAGAAGAACTAAACATTTGCGCGCCCCCCCTTGCAACGGCCGACATGGAAGAGCACCAAGATGCTATATAGCGCGGTCTCCGTCAGAGCGCCCCACAACAGGAACAGTAATGACACCTGGGGAGACAACCACAAGTGAACAAATCACAAAAGCAAAAGCCAAGTCACATGAGGCCAAAGCGACAAATGTGAGCAAACAAAATACAAGAGGTAGAAAAAAGAGAAATGCGCGCAAGCCACAAAAGCGCACCAAGTACCAGCAGAGGTAAAATACTGCATCAAATGGCAGACACAAAAGTTAGCCTCCATCGTGAACCTGGTTGTCCCAGACCCTCGCACACTGACCCCAGTGTGCTATGACCCTTATACCTGTTGATACCTCAGGTGGCCCCCCCCATGTGAGTAGGGCGGTTTTCAGCGCGGTTCCTGCATTTGAGACATAAAACATCCATTAGAAGCCCTCCCCCCCCCCCATATACAAATATGGATTCTCTGCAATAGGACAGGGTCCGTCAATGCCCCCACGCTGCTGATCACATGCCATGAGATGGTGTTGTCCCCTGCCCCTTGTGCGGAGACTCCACATGCAGGCTGGAGATCGCCATAGATAAGCTACATTCAGCACACTGGTTGTAGTGAACCCTGCTTTTTAAATAATTCAGAAGAACAGGCACAAAAGCAGCTGCCAGTCCCTCAACAAGTTGGAATGACCTCCCAGAAATGTATGTTTTGATTTGAAGTCTGGTTGTGACAGGGCATGTGTCAAACAGACCCATTGCCAACAATATACCCAGAATGGCCTTTAGGCAAACCCTTTTTGACCAAAGGCATAGTTTGACCATCCTCTTTCAGCCAATGGCTATAGACTGGTAATAACGTTATAGCTCAGCCCAGTGCAATAATTTTTTTTTTGGTAGATTTTATATAGCGCGAACTTGACCCGAAGGTAATGGAGCGCATTACATGCTCACCAATTACGTTACACAAGGACAACATTTCACCTAATGTTATTGGCTGTTTGGGCATATACTTCCTCCTCCACTTACATTGAACTCCACGTGGGACTATTTTGGAACTAAAGCCTTCTTTGTATGCTTCTGCCGTCGTCCTCCTATGTGTATCACTCTAATAATTGAAGACTGCATTAGCACATTAAACTCACTCCCGTTGGCATTGCCAATGCTTGTTTGACGTGATACTGTAAATGTCCTTCAACAGAAGTTGCTAAACAGGAGATTCCCCAGGATTTCACTTCACCAACCCAAGACTTCACTCCATCAAGTCTGTTGGCTTCATTTGCAGCTGTGACGTATTCTTTAGAAGGCTAGTGTGCTGAAAGATGTAAATAATATGCACCTTCCTGCTATAAGTGTGCTAGTACACAGAGCTCAGTGCAGAATCAATTAAAGCTACACTTTTCAGAAAACAGGACTTACCCAACGACATTCTTCACGGAAGGCCCTGACGCAAACTGAGCTCTGCGCCTAGGGTGATGCTAAAAACAACACAACCATCTACTTGATGGGGGAAAAAATGGCGGTCAACATCCGGGTCCGATATGGCGCGAGCAGTCATTTATTGGCCTAGGTCCATAAAGAAAATTTAAAAAAAATTAAATTAACTAAGATTATTCCACTTTAGATCAAGGCGTTGTTGTTTTATAATGTACAATGAGAAACATCTGTGGCGTTTTCTGAATAAGGTCCCTATTTTCTCCGAAGAAAATTACCGATTAAACAATGTGTCACTGCTGAGAATGGTAAAAGCATGCACCGTTCTTTAATGTGCACTTAATATGACACTTAATAATGTGATCGCCCTCCCTCCGCCCCGCGCATTGCCTCACAATCCGCGACTGCCGGAGAGCTGAACCCTGCCCATTCCCAGGGCAAAATGTGAACTACCGAAGGCTCCGAGGGGGGCCAAGCCGGGGGCGGGGGGGAGGGAGGGAGGGAGAGACCAGAGTGGGCCGGGCAGAGCCAAGGTGCAGTGAAAACACTAGTGGCCCCTTACATGCAGTCATAGATTAACCCGCTGTGGAAAAGCCCGGGACAGCAGGCCGTTCCCAGAAGCACCGGCCAAATCCTGACGCGCCCACCCTCCCGCCACCGCCCACCCCCCCGGACCCGCGCGTGAGGCACCAGCGGAGGGCCCGCAGTAGCGAGAGCCCCCGGTGCCCCGACTAGGCCTCTCCGCCCGCCCCCCCATCTCACTGCTCGACACCGCACACAGGCCACCGGGGAAGGCCCGGCCTGTACACCCGGCAGGACCAGCGCGCAGCACCGCAGACCACCCCCGTAAAGTCGGCATATCTGCCCGTCGAGAGACATAACGCGCACCCCAGAGCGAGCCACCGCACCGATGAACTCCAAGCGTGGAGCTCCTCCGCCCGCACACCCGTCCCCACCTCCCCTGATAGCTCCCCCCCCCCCCCACTGCACATAATTAAAACACAGCAAAAAAGGCTGGGGACCCCAGGAGCAGGGGGGGAGGGGTCGCAAAGGAACTCGCGGTAAACACCAAAAAACAGCGTCCGGGCCCCCAGGTAGTAGGGGCACTGCCGACCAGACACAGGAAAATCAGGCGCTCGGAGGGCGGGAGAGGTATAAATACCTCTCCCCCTCCCCCCCTCTTCCTGGAAGTGACATCACAGGGGACCCACTCGGGTACCCCAAACACTGCAATGCTGGCGAATGTGCATCTTGTGGCACTTAGGCTGCCCCGGGCCCCCGCAGGGGGCCCTCCTAAGAGGGCGGCCACCCTATCAGTGGTTGGGGAAGGTCTACCCTGGAGTTCATTTGCTGCTCCTCCTGCTTTGGTGGGGCAGCAGCACAGGGGCGGCCTAACAACCACTTGGAACCAAGGGCCTGCACACGGAACAAGACCAGAGGTTCCTGGCAGAAGCAGAAAAACGAGCAAAAAGCTGGACTCAAATGCCAATTTTATTAAACATATATCCTTGAATAAAGCATAAAGGTATCAAAAGGTGAATCGGACGCGTACTCTAAGCCCCTGTGATCACAAGGCTTTGTCTTCACTTCTTCCTGCCACCGAGTGCACTTGAGCGCTGCAAGCTTGTTTCATCGAGTTGTTTTTTGTAAATTACCAATCCTTGAGGTAGTATTTGTGGCTCCTGCTCTTGGTTGACTGTAGCCTAACTAGCAGGCAGCACAGTGATCTGACCACTAGTGCCCCATGTTGCTCTTCAGATCGCTCACAGGCATTGAAGAAGAAGGGTGACCGAAAGGTGGTGAAATGGCATTACACCAAGGGAGTGTGTCATTTCAGCTGTGTGAGGCATACAACTCCTGGGACTCTGTGGTGGGGGCTCGGTATTGCCACACCACTTCTGCAGTGCTCGGAGTGCATCAGAGCGATGAAAATGAGAACAGAAGGATAAGCCCCATCTCATTTCCTTCGGATTCATTAGAATTAACAAAGAGCTTACAATCGTTCTGCATCCCCGCAGAAGCCACAGAGAATGATCGAGATCGAAGGAGTGTCATTTAAAGACGGCAGGGTTCACCAATGGTGCTTGAAGGAATGGCTGAGCACCTTGTCTCGTAGATGTTGGTATGTACTTCATGAATAAACCATGCGGTGCCAGCAGAAAGTACAGAAAAATGAAGGGAGGTGGATCCTGAGCAAAAATAGGTCAAACGCAGAGCTCTGAGGTGGCTTCCAAGGAGTGCTTGGATTCAGTCGCTTAGTTCGTCTAGGAGGCGAGGTCCTCTTCTAGATCTGACGAAAGGGCAGTTAAATGCCACAGAATTACAGACTCTTGGCAGGGGAGGTCTGTGGTGATGGCAGACCCCGGGCGCCCATATGGATTATACTGAGGGATCTTCTACAATTTGTTTTACTCTGAATCCCCCTCATCTCTTAACTTCTCCGTTAAAGGAAGTGCTGGTGAGACATGTTGGGGACCCCACTTTGAGAAGTAGTTTTTCTGGTCATTGCTCGCCCGCCACTCTGCTGACCTCCAGTTGCTCCTGCAGCTCTCCCAATGGACAGCTTGCTTCCTGCCTTATCATGGTCTTCCGCAGCCTGTAGATTAAATAGAAGCCCTGACCCGTTCATGTCAAGCGTTTCTTCCATCTGCTGGATATATCGGTCCACCTCTGGCTGTAAATACGTTTCGAGAGGATACAAAATCCCCATTTTATATTAGCACGCCCTAGAATAGTTATGGCAGCTCTTACGGCAATTTTTCTTCCCTTGACTTGTCATGTCCGAGAACTGTGAGTGTTGTAGCGAAGGGTGTGTGATCATACAACGAAAGGAGGTGTCATGCTGCGTTGAGTTTGGTCTGGGTCTTGTGCCAGTGTGCAGGTCACAGCGGTGGGTGTAAGATACTCCAATGTGAAGGCGAGGTGGGTCTCTGGCCAGTCGGTCAGAGCTGTAAAGGTAAAGGGCACCCTGCTACTAATGGGAAGTTCCTCTAGGCAGGGAAATAATACTTAGCGTAAATTCCTAAGGCAGCTTCAGAAAGTCACAATAAACCAATGCAATTCTAGTACCAGCTCCCAGACGCTGCAGCCGCTTCACAACACAGATACATACCTTTGTATTGAAAGCCAATATACAAGGCTCATCTATGGAAAACGTCTGAACAATAATTGTGAGGAAAAGATAAAAAACATATCGGACATATAGATAATGTTTGGACTGAATTTTCAGGTGTTGCTCATACCAGTATATGTATATATTATGACTGTTGAGTACGAATGAAGAGAAGGATGTGGTGTGTATGTGGTTTCTTCTAGTTTTAACTATGAAATACGGAATATATCATTATCAATAAATACATTTTTTTTCTTACTTATTTGACTTTGTCTCTCCTGGAATTGCATTGGTTCATTGTGACTTTCTGAAGTCGCCCTAGGAATTTACGCTAAGCAATCTGTCAGAGCTTCGAGTGTGCCTCAGTGGTTGTGGGAATAAAAGTTTGAACATGTGCCAGCTCTACGTTCCTGTGCTGTCACCGGTAGCCTCAGATTATTAGTTTATGTGGCTCGGCTATGGTCGGATTCTCACATGGCGCCTGTTAATGGACGCCCTGGGATTTTATCCTGAGGACAGACTCCTGTTCCTGCAAGCACAAAGACGAGGGACGCCCAGGTTTGTCGTTGATCCACCTTGTGTGTTGGCAGCAGCACCACTCCTGCAGCTGATGGGACTAGCATTTTATGCAGTGAGCGGTGGGTGCTTGACCAGCCCGGGCCAATCTGATCACCGTTTTATGGCATGATGCCCTGCTCCATGTGAAAGCAAAGACAGGATGACTTACTCAGAGCTTACTCATCGCAGTCAGGCAGTAGTAGCTGGGGCATCCCTCGGAATCGGTCCCTGCACCCAACCCCAGGAAGGGCTCAGCAGCAACAAGCATCATTGAAACACTTAAAACTCCCATATACTGGAAACCTGATTTGGTTAATTCTCAAAGCTCCCCTGGAGTGTGTAATCCCCTTTAAAATACTTTGATGGGTGCTGCGGTTGCTCCTAGCTTTCTTTTTTCTCTGCATGTTTTTGACTCTTTAGGCTGGAACAACTCGCCTCACCTGTCTTCAGGTAGTTGGGAAGCAAGTCCGGGAGTTACGGGCAGATTTTTAGGCATATGTTGTCACGCTTAAATTGTGATGGGGGGGTGGAACAGCTGAACTGATATTATTTTGAGGTATTTAAACCTCCCTTGGACATAAGAAACTCAAGGTGTGGACCTGAGGGGGGTTGCTAAGTTAGATTTTATCTATAGTCGTGAGATAGCCTAATTCCCTAAATGAATGAAAACATTTTATAAGGCATTGTGTTGATTTGTGGTTCACAGTAGAATTTGTAACCAGACATCAGTGCCAGAGCAGAGGTTTTGTGGCTGCTTTGCTTCTTGTAAGAATTCCCGCTAAGGGGTCTATGTGTACCTTGCCTGTGCTCAGCTATGTCCGCTTGTATTCCATATATTGCACTAATGGCTTCTCTCTCCTCTTCCCCCCCCAGCGGCTGGGGATTGGCGAGCCCAGCGTCTACCATGCCGTGGTTGTTATATTTTTGGAGTTCTTTGCCTGGGGTCTACTTACGACCCCCATGTTATCGGTAAGTAGTGCTTGTTTTCTCTCTTTTGTCATAAATCGTGAGGGTTCTGTTGCCTAGTGTCGTGGGCAGGCATCCAGACATTCCTGCCAAGGATCAGCTTGGTTATTCTTCCGCGATGGTTTCCAGTCTTGGTCAACTAAGTTCCAACCCTGGCCAGACTTTAAGATCACCACTGGCAACCTAGATTCCCATTAATATTCATGGTTGGTAAATCTATGCCATGTGGATAACCTGAAAACCCGGCCTGGATCTGGCAGCGGT
Source organism: Lissotriton vulgaris (assembly GCF_964263255.1). Lineage (NCBI taxonomy): Eukaryota > Metazoa > Chordata > Amphibia > Caudata > Salamandridae > Lissotriton > Lissotriton vulgaris. The sequence continues at coordinate 15,221,534 of NC_141700.1, read as the reverse complement.
GGACTAACTTTGCACGACCCTCTTTTAGTCTAGTGGTGGCCACATTGGTCAAACTCAGGCTGGATTGGCTATAACCTCAGTGCCAAGATGTCACATTGAAGTTTGTTATATTGTCATCTCATTAAGCACATGCTTCTAGGCTGTGTTTGTATGTATTTGTATTGGATCACTGAAATAATATCGACGGACACAATATCGACTTGCCAGAATATCGTGGACAAAATATCGACAGTCAAAATATCGAGTTTGTATCTACAAACAGGTAAGTAGAAAAATATCGAGTACAAAATATCGTTAACAATAATATAGATGTAAAAAATATCGACTTTATTAAAACAGTGTTAAATTAAATTTAAATTACTAAAATATACTTAAAACTACTTAAATTAAATTATAATAATTAAATAATAAATGAAAATAATAAAAATAATTTTTTACAATCTTATTAGTTGACCCTGAACCCTAAAAATACCCCTTTACCCAAAAACCCCAAACTGACCCTGAACCCTAAAAATGCCCCTTTACCCAAAAACCCAAAACTGACCCTGAACCCTAAAAATGCCCCTTTACCCAAAAACTGAAAACTGACCCTGAACCCTAAAAATACCCCTTTACCCAAAAACCCAAAACTGACCCTGAACCCTAAAAATGCCCCTTTACCCAAAAACCCCAAACTGACCCTGAACCCTAAAAATGCCCCTTTACCCAAAAACTGAAAACTGACCCTGAACCCTAAAAATACCCCTTTACCCATGAACTGAAAACTGACCCTGAACCCTAAAAATACCCCTTTACCCATGAACTGAAAACTGACCCTGAACCCTAAAAATACCCCTTTACCCATGAACTGAAAACTGACCCTGAACCCTAAAAATGCCCCTTTACCCAAAAACTGAAAACTGACCCTGAACCCCAAAAATACCCCTTTACCCTAAAACTGAAAACTGACCCTGAACCCTAAAAATGCTCCTTTACCCAAAATGTATCAAGATTATTTAATTACCAATTCATTATTAATTAACAATAACAATAAAGTAAATATATTAGAACATTAGCTGTAATTATTTTAATAAATATTATTTTTTCCAAATTAATTACTTAAAAATAACACAAAATTAAATATATTAAAAATGTACTCTAATTAATGTAATTAACTAATTACAAATAATTAATTAACAATTAATTACTAATACAAAATATGTTCAAAATTATATTAATTAATTAACTAATTAATATTAATTAATTATCAATTAATTATTAATTAAAAATATTAACAAACATATATTAATTAATTATTATTAAATTACTTCCCACCCTATTCCCCTATAAACCCACAACCCGCTACAGAATTACATTACGCAATTATTATAAAAACAAAATTCATTTAATAAAATATTTTATAACATTAATACACACTATTCACACATATTATTACATAAAAATACACTAAAAAATATTATATATTATTAAAAATTCGATATTTTTGCTATCTATATTTTATACAGTCGATATTACTTCACTTACCTGAAAAACAATATTTTTGTAGTCGATATTATGTCCAGTCGATATTTTGTCCAGTCTATATTTAAAACTCGATATTATGTCCAGTCGATATTTTGGAGTCGATATTTTGTCTGTACACCATTTGTATTCATAAATGCACTGAGTGGGGGGCGTGGCCAAGATGGCGGTGTGAGCGGACGTGCTCTGTCGAGCTCCCGCCGCCGGCCGCCGTTTACTGGCATATTCACAGCATTCATCCCGGCCCGAGCGCTTTCCTAGCAAGCCCAACACCGGCACTACTGTGGAGAAGTGCGGGGGAGCGGCATTGCCGGTTCCCGGCGCGTGATTCCCGCCGACCCTGCCCGGAATCGTGGCGGCCACGGCGGCCTGAGGAGAGCAGTGCAGCGAAAGTGAGGCCGTAGTGGGCGGAGTCCGGACGCCGCCTCGGGTGCACCTGGACCAGGCAGCGGCAGCGACGGCAGGCCCGACCCGCGCTGCGGAGCGCGAGGCCCCCCGTGATCCCAGGTCGGGGGCTTCTGCGGGCTTGCCGCACCATCTCGTCGCCTTGGCTGCTTGGCTCTGATAGCCGCGGACTGCACCGGCACCTGCTGGGGGGGCGTGTGGAGGAGCCCGGCGGGTGCCCTGAGAGCGGAGGTGAGGAGCGGGGGTGGACGGGCGGTCCCCCAGCGCCCAGCGAGCCTACCTCTGTGGAGCAGTAACCGCCGGGGGAAGGAGGTGTTCACGCGGACCCCCTCGCGACCTGGGGGTTGGCGGCCCCCGCTGCGAGCACCGGAGGCGCGGTGGGACTGTCGGCGGGCGCTGCACTGGGACGCAACGCGCCTTGATTGGGCCTAGCCTCGTGTCCTTCCCTCATCGCTGGCGCCCGCCTGCAGCGCTGCCCCTGCCGCACAGAGCCCCCTGTACGCTGCTACGACATCGGGACTGGGAACCCGGAGGGGCCCGTCGGCTTGAGCGGCGATTGTGGCCGGAGGGACACGTGGAGACGCTCCCGCGTGCTGTGGGCCTGGCGGGGCCTCCTGCTCTGACGGATTCGTTGGTAGGCGCACGTAGCGCCGGCGGCTGCAGCGCCGGCGGGCCTGACCCGCGCTGCGGTGTGCGAGGCCCCCTGAGATCACTGGACGGGGCTTCTGCGGGCCTGCCGCACCTCCTCGCCCCCTTGGCAGCACAGCCCTGAAGGCCGCGGGCGCCATTTTGGACCGCAACAAGCCCTGCCCGGGACTAGCCTTGCGCCCCCCACCATTCCTGGCTCCAGCAGCTCTGCCCCCATCGCGCTGCGTCCGCCGAGTGCAGCCGCGACATCGGGAAGCACCTTTCATCCCAGCCCGGAGGGTCTTCCCCAGGACCCAGGGGCCTACCCGCGGCCAGCGGAGGAGGTGGTCGACGGCCGCGGCTGGGGGCCCCTGGGGGGCATGTCTGGCGGGAGGACCAAGAAGGACCGCACCATTAAGGACCTCTTCACCCCCACCACCATGGGGAAGCGGAATGGACAAACGGGGCCCAATTCCCGAGGTGACGCGGAGAAGAAGGTGGAGGTCGCGTCGCCCTCCAGAGGAACGGACCCCGAGGGCCCGGTCACGCGGTCCTTCCTGGAATCCCTGTTCTCCAGTTTGCGGGAAGACATCCATGCCCTAAAGAAGGAGCTTCAGGACGAGATCAAGGAGGTCCGCCGCGATACCGACGCCATAGGGGAGAGGGTGGCGGACCTGGAGGCGAAAAGTGACACGCGGGACACTGAAATCGAGGCCCTAAGGCAGGAACTGGCCCGCATACATGACCAACAGGTAGATCTCCAAACGCATGCTGAGGATCTGGAGAATCGCTCCAGGCGGCATAACATTAGGATCAGAGGAGTACAACTATCCCCGGACACGGAGGACCTCTTTCAGTTCACGCGGGGCCTCTTCAACCACATCCTGGGCCGACAGGCGGATGCCCCCTTGCGACTAGACAGAGCCCACCGGACGGGTCCGCCGAGAGCCGGCGCTGCTCACCCGGCGGACATCCTGGTGTGTGTACAGGACTACAGAACAAAGGAGGAGATCCTGAGCAAGGCCCGCCAATTGGACAAGATCACCTTTGGCGACCACTCGCCGACGTTATACCAGGATCTGGCTGCACTCACACTGGAGAAGCGGCGCACCTTTCGGCCAGTGACAGCGGAACTGAGAAAACGCAACGTCTCCTATAGCTGGGGGCACCCTTTCCGCTTGGTGTTTCGGCTAGGCAATGTGCTTCACCAGCCGCGTTCCCTCAGGGACGCTTGCCGCGTACTGGGACTTGACGAGCCAGCGGTCGACGACGGCCCACTGGGTGAAGGGGCCCCCAACGAGGCGACCCCGGGACGCTGGCAACAGCAACGCCGCAGACGCAAACCGAGGCGCCCCGCAGCTGCGGAGATAGAGGAAGGGCAGCGGGCTGCAGTGGAAACCGTGGCGCAGGGCCTGGCGCAAGCGAATAGTGACTGACCGCTGGGAGGGGACCGCACTAGCTCCACAGGTCTTGGCCGGGTTGGATCAGACCGGTCCGGCGGCGGGGGCGAAGGCAGAGTGCTTGTTGGCCTTCCCAGATGGAGACTCTGACTCAGCGCTTACAGCGGAGTGCTAGGGGAGGACCGACCTGCTCGCACTGCTGCCACTGCTTCCATTCTACGGACGTACTCTACCACGGGTCCAGTGGCCTTGAGACTGGACCTGGGACAATATTGGACCTCATTTCTTTACCAGTTGGGGGTGAGAGTTGGGGGGTGATGCAGAGAAGGGGGGAGTTGCTCCAAGGGAGAGGGGGACCCGGGAGAAGGGGGTCGCTCCAGTTGAGCTGAGGTTGGGGGGGGCAGTTGGGGATGGGGGGGTGTTGGGGGAGGTGGGGGAGGGGCGGGTGGGCTCTCCTTGTCCAAGGGATTCTGACATCACGGTAGGAGGCGGTAGGACCCCCTGCGCAGCGTCTCTTGTGGCCTGTTGGTCTATGGCGGCCACCTCCGGGTGGGGATTGGCTTCTTCCTTATTACCCCAGACATGACACGCCACCTAACAGTGCTTTCGCTTAATGTGCGGGGTCTTAATAGTCCAAACAAGCGCAAAGCGATTCTCTCCTGCCTCGAGCGCTCCGAGGCGGATATCTGCCTACTCCAAGAAACACACCTTGTTCGCAGCGATCAGCATAGACTCAAATCACGCGCCTTTCCCTGGCAGTTCTTCTCCTCCTCCCCGAAGAAAGCAGCAGGGGTGGCGATTCTAGTAGCTAAGTCCTTCGAGGGGAGGGTCCTCCAGAAAGAGGCAGAAATTAGAGGGCGACTTTTGCTTTACAGCTTCCAGATTGCAGGCCATACTTTGCTGGTGGGCTCAGTCTATGGCCCGAACGAGGGACAGGAGAGATTCTTACATACGGCACTAGAGACCGTTACGTCCACCACACACACGCACTTGCTGTTGGGGGGAGACCTTAACATTGTGTTTCACAACACGGCGGACCGCTCAGGCCAGAGATCCGGGCAGGTGGGTGCACTCACTGCAGCAGGACACGCGCATGTGGCAGACTTGGGCCTCATAGATCTATGGCGACACACGCACCCCCAGACCATAGCATACACGTACTACTCGGCGGCGCACAAGACGTATGCGAGGCTGGATTATTTCCTGTGCTCCTCTCAACTAGCGCTGCAGGTCGAGGAGGTGGAGATACTGCCAGCCGCGCTCTCGGATCATTCCCCAGTGGTAACGACACTTCGTGTGGGCGCCATGCCAGCTCCGCAACGACACTGGAGGCTGCGAGACGGCCTCTTGCAGTTGCCCGACACCCAAACCCGCCTCACAGCTGCGATTGACCGCTTTTTGGAACACAACGCCAATGATGACACGTCAAAGGCCACTCAGTGGGCGGCCCTCAAGGCGGTCCTCCGCGGGGAACTCATCTCCATAGCCACAGCCAACAACAGGGACAGGGCGCTGAAGCGTGCCGAGCTTACACAACGGGTGGCGGAGCTGGAACAGATGCACCAACGCATGGGGGCGGCGAGGGCTTGGCGCCAATTATGCGCCGAGCGGAAAATGTTGGCAGCTTTGGACCAAGATGTAGCGGAATACGCCGCTATGCGCCTTAAGCACGCCTATTACACCGGAGGCGACCGCTGCGGGAAGCTTCTGGCCAGTAGACTACGGGCGCAAACCCAACGGCAGCAGGTACGCTCCCTCTCGTCGGCTGATGGCAGCCAGATCACGGAAGACGCGGCGATTGCGGCAACCTTTGGCAACTTTTATGCGGCGCTATATGACGCGGACCACCTGGACCCGCTTGCCGGCCCTGCCTACCTGCAGGGTGCGGAGCTCCCCTCCCTCAACCAGGCCCAAGCGGACTTTCTGGAACGGCCCATTGGCCTGGAGGAAGTCATCTCTGCTATTGCCCGCCTCAAGGTGGGGAAATCCCCGGGACCCGATGGCTATACCGCGGCCTTCTACAAGACCTTTTGCCAGCGGCTTGCCCCCCTCTTGCGCGACCTGTTTAACACCTTTGACACGCCTGGGGCCACCCACCCGGACCTGCTGGAGGCGTCCATCTCTGTCATTCCCAAACCGGGCCGTGACCCAGCGATGTGTAGCTCATACAGGCCCATCTCGCTGCTGAACGTAGACTTGAAGCTCTACACAGGCATTCTGGCGGGCCGCATTGCACCATACCTGCAGCAGCTGGTAGACCCTGACCAAGCCGGCTTTATCCCCCAACGGCAGACCAGCGACAACACCAGGCGAGTGCTGCACCTCATTGAGGCAGGGTCGCGCACTAAACCGGGCTGCATGCTCCTCACCATCGACGCGGAGAAAGCATTCGACAGAGTGCACTGGCCCTACCTGGACCAGGTCCTCCGCCACTTCGGCTTTGGGGAGAAACTCCGCCACCGCATCTTCAATTGCTATCGCCGGCCCAATGCTACGGTCAGGGTGAACGGTCATACCTCCCCGAGATTCGACATAGGCAGAGGCACGCGTCAGGGCTGCCCCCTGTCGCCGCTTCTATTCGCTCTATATATGGAGCCGATGGCTCAGCGGGTGCGGCAGCATGCGCTCATATCTGGTATCAAATTTGGTGCCGACGCGCATAAGATCAGCCTGTACGCTGATGACGTCTTGCTGTCCCTTACCGACCCCATGCAATCCCTGCGTGCTCTCTTTGTGGAGCTCCACACCTTTGCTCTGGCCTCGGGTTTCAAAATTAACGAAGCCAAATCTGAAGCCCTGAACGTCTCCCTGAGCCCAGACGTGGTGGCCGAGATTAGATCGGAATTTAAGATGCAGTGGTCGGACGCAACCGTCCCGTACCTGGGTGTTCGCCTGGCTCCTACTGTCAAGGGTACTGCGCGAGTCAATTACGAGGCCCTCACACTCAAACTTCGGGAGCAGCTCCGGCGCTGGAAGCCGCTTACACTGTCATGGCTGGGCAGGATAGCCACAGTCAAAATGACACTGCTGCTGCAGATCCTGTATCTGTTTCAGACACTCCCCTTGAACCCTCCGAAGGGTTGGCTCCAACAAACCCAATCGGAACTGTCACGGTTCATATGGAACGGCCGGCGCCCTAGGTTCAAGCACACACTCGCCACTCTGCCCCCGGCGAACGGGGGGGTCGGCGTGCCCGACCTCACCCTGTACTTTCAGGCAGCACAGCTGCGCACCTTCGTGGAATGGTTCCAGCTGGAGTCCGGCAAACACTGGCTCTTCCTGGACCAGGCAGTGGCCGGCCGTACCCTCCAGGGCGTGCCTTTCCTGCCACGCCGACACCGTCCCCCTAACCTGTACGCCTCTGAAATCACTAGCACCGCCCTGCGCGTGTGGGACAAAGTGGCCGTGGCCAAAGGGCTGACCACCTTCCCCTCACCTATGACTCCCATCTTTGAGAACCCAGACTTCTCGCCGGGCTTGGACCCCGGAGCATTCACGACGTGGCGGACGACGCCCTGTAGAGCGGCGGGACACATGTTCGACATCAAGGGGGTCCTCCCGTTCCAGCGGGTCAAGGCGGATTACGGCGTGGCCGAATCGGAACGCTTGCAATATCTGCAGGTGCGCCACTGGGTGCTCCACCCCTCGATCCAGACCGGGGCCCAACGGCACCTCACGCCCTACGAACGGTGGCTGCTGACGCGCACCTCGGACAAGAAATTGGTCTCAGACCTTTACCAGCAGCTACTTCTCACTCAGGCACACACGTACAACGCGGGTCAAGTCCGGTGGGAAAGGGACCTGGGGAGGCAGCTCACTAGGAAAGAGTGGGAGGGGGTGTACCATAGGGCCAGACACTCGGCGCACCACACCGGGCTTACCGAGACATTGACCAAGGTAGCCACATATTGGTACCACACCCCTGAGAGACTACATCAATGGGACGCCCGAATAAGTGACAGATGCTGGAGGGGGTGTGGGGAACTAGGGACATTGGAACACCTGCTATGGAGCTGTGCGGCGCTGCAACCCTACTGGGACCCTATCCTGAACCTTATTGATGCACACCTGGACACACAGCTGCCGCGCTTCCCAGCATACATTATCCTAGGCCTCCCAAACGCCCTCATGTACCCCCTGAAATCCTGGAGAGGACGCTTGATCGCGCTTGCGCTTGGGGCTGCGGTCCAAAACATTGTGGCCCACTGGAGAGCTATCCAGGCGCCGCAGCAATTGGGGTGGCTTCACCGGCTCTGGACGATCCTGGGAATGGAGAAACTATCACTGGCGGCAGCAGGGAGGGGGGCGGACTTTGCGGAACTCTGGCGGCCATTCCTCACCTTGCTTACCGGGGAGTTTCGGGAGGTGAGCTGCCCACGCTACCTGCGCCTGTTACGCCTGGCAGAAACACCTCTCCCAGACCCCAAGACATACGCCCGTAAGCGCAAGGGCCCTGCGCGCGCAGCACCACCTGATTGTTAATGGTGGACCACAACCAACGGACTAATCCCGGAAATGGACAAGGAGAGGGGAGGGTTGGGTGGGAAGGGTAGGGGGGTTGTTTACAGTTCTTTGTTTCTCAAATTGCACTAGCACTGCTCAGCTTGCACCGTTGTAGCACCTCTTATGACGCGGCCGGCCCAGCTGGGTTGTAGGCGGCTTGCTGTGTTAACAGATGATGTACCCGCTGGCCTCGTGTTGGGTGTCAGAGGGGTAGCTGACCTAGGCCTCCCTGGAGTGGTGACGGCCCCTACAAATGTCTCGGAGGTGCATTTCCTTGCCTATGCTCAATAAAATATTTAATACATAAATGCACTGAGTGTAATGTGCTATTCGTTACCATGATTTTGAGTCATGGCCCATCCCCGCACTCGCGAGGCGAAGCCTCACATGAGTCACGATGCCCCGCCTATATCCATGGCAATAAATAACATATTGCATTCTGTGCTTATTTATTTATTTATTTATTTATGCGATTTTTAAAGCGCTACAATTACCCTTAGGTGTCTCGGCGCTGAGGGCTAGGGTTGATACCAATAAAATAGATCTCTGAGGCAGTATTAGAGTGATTTATGAATAATCATATCATTGGGAAAACAACCATGTCTTTAGCTGCTTTCTGAAGATGATTAGCGTTGGACTGGATTTTATATTAAAAGGAAGGGAATTCCATAGTTTTGCGGCTGCGGTGGTAAAACATCTGTCTCCCCAGTTAACTTTCCTTGTTCTGGGTACGTGAAGCAGATGAGCAGTGTTGGAACGAAGCGTTCGGGAGGTTGCCAAAGGCTTGAGTGAACTCCTAAGAAATTTGGGTCCCACATTATTTATTGCCTTGTAGACAATACAAAGGGCCTTGAATTTCGTGCGACTTCTGACCGGAAGCCAGTGCAGTTGGTCCAGATGTCTAGAGACAGAGCTAAATTTTGGAATGCCCAATAAAACTCTGGCTGAGGCGTTTTGTATCATTTGAAGTTTAGAGATGACCTTTTGTTGTGCGTTGAGGAAGAGGGCATTGCAGTAGTCAGTACGTGAGAACACCAGAGCTGATATTAGTGTTTTTCCTGTAGTTGTAGGAAGATAAGGGAGAAGTTTTTTTATTTTCCTTAAGATGTTGAATGATGATGAGACTACAGCGTTCACATGATGATGGAAAAGGAGTTTATCATCAAATATAACTCCCAAGTTTCTGACTTTACTGACTGGTTGAGGTGGAGTTCCCATTTCCTCCGGCCACCATAAGGGAGACCACAGAGGCTGAATCCTACCAAAGAGCATGACTTCCGTCTTTGAAGAATTAAGTTTTAGACAGTTGGAAGCCATCCAAATGCTGATGGCCCTCATGCCGTCCTTGAAATTTGCTGCTATCTTGGAACCGTTTTTGTGTATGGATAGTACCAACTGGGTATCATCAGCGTATGTTGTTAGGTTGATGTTATAGGCTTTTATTACCCTCGCTAAGTCCGAAACATAGATATTAAAAAGGGTCGGACTTAGCGAGGAACCCTGCGGCACTCCACAAGGTAGGCTGAAGGTAGGAGAGGTAAAAGTACCTAACTTAACTGCCTGTTTGCGGTCAGCCAGGAAGGATGTAATAAGATCTCTGGCTTTGTGTTTGATACCGATGGCCTCGACACGGCCGATCAAAGTGGAGTGATCGACCGTGTCGAAAGCCGCCGATAGGTCCAGCAAAATCAGGACAGCCTGTCCTCCGTTGTCCATCGAAGTTCTTATTTCATCTGCGGCCTTAATCAAGGCAGTTTCTGTTCCATGACCTTGTCGAAAACCGAACTGAGTGTCATCTAAAAGGTCGTTAGTTTGAATGAAATCAGACAGTTGTTTGTTCATGACAGATTCAAAGATCTTAGCTGGGAACGGCAGAGATGCAATAGGACGGTAGCTGGAAGGTAGTGAAGGGTCCAGGGATGGTTTTTTAAGAAGTGGTTTGATTATAGTATTTTTCCAGATATTTGGATATGAACCTGTTGAAAACATGATATTACAGATGTGTGTCAGTGGTATAGTAATGATATCTGGAATAGTGTTAAGAATGGAAGGGTGACAGGGGTCCAGTGGGGAACCAGATTTAATTGACAGAATTAGTTTATGGATGTGTTGTGAATCAATCTTAGTGAATTCCATTAAAGCTGTATTACTCAGGTTTGTTTGTATGTTAGATGAATCAGTGATATTAGAATTTGGAGTGAAATCCTTAAATATAGATGTGACCTTTTCAGAGAAGAAGTCAACCAATGTATTGCAAAGAGTTTGAGATGCTTCGGTGGGTGGATTGGGTGGTTCAGCAAGATGGTTTACTACTTCGAACAGTTTCTTCATGCTGCATTTAGCTTGGTCTATTTGGGTGGTATAATAGAAGTTTTTTTCTGTAGCTATTCTCTGCTTATAGCTATGAAGTGCAGCTTTGTATGTTGTTTTATCTGATGAGTTGTAATGTTTGCGCCAGTGGCGCTCTAAGTTGCGACAGTGTTGTCGTTGAAGTCTAAGTTGTTCAGTAAACCAAGGGGCAGAGGGGGTCTTCCTGTTGTGTTTGGATGTTCTGGGTGGAGCTAATGTGGAAAATGCCCCTTCCAGAATGGAGGTGTATCTGATGGCTGCAGAATTTGGGTCAATTTCGGTGTCTATACCCATGAAAGCATCAGTGAGAATCTGTGCAAGTTGATTATAATCTAGGTTTTTCCAGTCTCTGGTGGTTTGATAGGAGTTCTGAGATGTACTTTTAAGAGCTGTAGTTTTGATTTTGATATCAAAAAGAATGGCAGAGTGATCCGACCATACTAGAGGTAGTATTTTATTCATGGTAATGTGTGGATTATTGGTAAAAATACCATCAAGCGTATGTCCTGCTTTGTGAGTTGGAGCCGTTATCAGTTGTTCAAGTTCCACGGAGAGGAGGTCATTAATGAGCTGGTCAGTGTCTTTGTCCGTCAGGGATTCGAGATGAAAATTAAAATCACCCAATACGGTGTAGTATTTGTGTTCCACGGCTAACTCACTCAGTTGATGGAGTTGTGAAAGAAATGTCGTACGAGAGCCTGGGGGTCGGTACAGAAGGGCACCTGTAAATGTTTGATTGGTGGGAAGCGTCACAGTAAAGGCAAATGCCTCACAGCTCATGTGCTTTAAATCAATAGCTTTAACGCGGAGGCTATTGCGATATATTATTGCAATCCCTCCACCCTTATGCGCTGAGATGCGGCCCTGCCTGTGGACACAGTAATCTTCTGGCATGGCAGCTTTAAAATCTGGTCCCGAAGCGTTGTCTCCCCAAGTTTCAGTAAGAAACAGGAGGTCAATCGCGTAAGTATTAAGCAGCTCTAATATGTCTATTTTATGGCAAGGAAGCGAGCGGACATTGACAAGTGCCGCTTGTATTTGTTTCTGGATTGTCGGTATTGCCGGGTTGGTTGTTTTACAGAGAGTACAAAGAAATGGCCCTCCGATGGGATCAGCGAGTAGGCATATCGGGGGGTCATGCGCCTTATGTAAGGTGTTGTTTAAGTTAAAAAGGTCATTAGCTGTGTAGGCCAACCTTGATGTCTTCAAAGGTGCAGGGGGGATGGCCCTGGGCTCGGTCCAGGCACGGACGGGCACAGACGGGCTTGGCTTAGGCGCGGCTTCGGCGCGCGCCCGGCGCGCCCGCCCGCTGCGCAGTCTGGCCATGACACACATGATATAGGAAGAGGAGGGTGGGAGTCCGGCGCGACTAGAGCGCTGACCCCGCTACTCCCAAGATGGCGCCCACCGCCGCCAGACGCCTGAACAAATCGTCAGAAACGGTGGTAGGAAATGAGTAAAGCGTGTGGAGGGTGTTAGAGTTCCTAATTTAAATTCCCAGTTATTCCGAAGTAAAAAGCCCCCAAAATACAATTTATCGATCTGTTTAAAAAATTCTTCCTACATAGATAATAAACGCTACTAAAATAATGCAGTCACAGTTCTAGTTCACAGGCAACAAACGATTAGCTCGCAGCCCCAGTTGCAATCACAGGGGAGAGCTTCTAAGGCTTCTGCATAAATGCTTTATGCCATTGCATTTTTTCATGTTTATTTGGTTTACAAATGTATTTAACCAGGACTGTAAAGGTTAAAATTGTGCCTCACTGTAAAATTACACTCAACAGGTATCTGACTATTAGGAGGTCGATGTCCTCGTGTAAAATAGTTTTACGTCCAATCGCTCAGTCAGTAAAAACAGTTTTTCGTATGTCCCTTTCATGTACTGTTGGCAATAAACTCACACTTGACATTTGCCTTGTAGTAATTATTATTAATATTTAGATCTTGTAGAGCGCATGGCTACCCAGAGGGTTTCCCAGCGCTAAGCAGCGGGCAAGAGAGCTCTAAGAGACCTCCGAATAACCAGGCTTTCAGCTCCTTGCGAAAGGTGAGCAGAGAGAGGTGCAGCATCGGAGAGAATCCGGGAGCGACCGCTCATCCGGGTGCACCTGACTCTAGGATCGGTGAACAGAGATTGTTTACTGGAAAGTAGAGTCAGGAAGGTGGTGGGGAGAGACAAGGTTTTGCATATACTTAGGCCTGGAGTTGGAGTGTATTTTGTGCATATAGCATAGTGCTTTGAAAGTGATACACTTCTCCACGGTGAGCCAGAGGAGGTCGTGAAGAAGGCCGGACTCGGAGTAGTGTTTAGAAAGCCATAACAGGAGCCTGGCAGCCGAGTTCTTCACCACTTGGAGGTGCCCGATCACGGACTTGTCCGCTCCTAGATCTAAAATGTTACCATAATCTAACCTGGACATAATCCGAGCATGAATGACGGTACTTTGAGCAGCGAATGGAATTATCCACAGGATCTTTCTAAGCCACCTCATAGTGGCAAAACACGAGGAGGCCACCGTGGCGGCCTGAGGCTTCATGGACCGAGTAGAGTCTAGCCAAAAGCCAAGGCTCTTCATCTGGTAGGCAGGGACAGGGAGGGCCCCCAGAGCTGAGAGTTCTTACCCAGAACATGATAAATGTGTGAATGCATGATTATTAGTACAGTTGCTGTAAATGACTTGTTATATGGCCATCTTTACTTTCACTGCCATGAAACCAATCTGTCTGTCTATCTACGGATCTATTCGTCAAGGGATACCAAGAATCTTCAACATTATCCTTTGATCCTGAGTTCCTTCCATATCTTTCTGAAGTATATAATATACTTTATCTGTTGTGTTCATATGTTTGACCTCGGAAAAGCAAGAATCGAGCAAGATGGACTCTGTGACGACCAACTCAGCTAGAATTGAGGACCCTGCAATGTAAAGAGCTTCAGCGTCGCACGACTTCACACCCTCAGTATTTAAACTTGAAGCTACATCTTGAACGCTATTTAAAGAGAATATTTGGGAACTTGGACACATTTGAATTACAAAAAACACCTTGTAGCTTTCGGCAGAAACTGTCACAGAGACTGCATTGTTTGTGTGACGGAGTGTCCAAGATTGGAGGTCTTACAGATCCTTCAAACTATGGTTGCTGTATTCGGCGATGGGAGTTAGGAATGTGTGTACACACACTGGTGATCCAGATCTGGGGAGATAGAATGCTGGGCCTTCCCAGAAGATACTTCCAGTGGGTGCTGCTGTCATGGGCAGGCATCACGTGGCCGCGAGCCTGGAGTCGCAGCCCAAGTCTGTGCTCTTCCACTCACCCATATTATTTTCCAAATCAAACTCCTTGCTTGATAGACTCCGACGCACAACCACCTCTGGGCTATAAAGAGAGCAGACCCTGTTAAGACTGTTCATTTCATGTAATTCACAGCCTTAACATAAAGTGTTAATTCTTTTAAATGTTTCTCTTTTATCTATGCCAAATTTAGGAACGATTTGTCTGGCGTGGGATTGGGATTTCTCTTCTCTCTTAGTTAAAAACATTTTTTTTTTAGATTCCATATGCCAAATGAATGCAAAATATTTGTTTCTGTTACATTCTGAGAGCCTGGACCCATGGACAAAGAAGCAAGTTGTGAATTCCTTTTATTTCACTTCAGGACTATGCGCTGCATTTATTAGTTGTGCTCATTGGGTGTTGTATTGAGATGTTGGGCCTGTATGGGAAAGAACATTGGTTCGTGCCAATTACAAACCCCCCTTCCATGTCCATGGGTTTGGGTCAGGGTGGTGATGGCTGATGCCACCTTCAGGAGGCTTAGTCAGGGTTTTTTCTTCCTTGAATAGCCTTCAAGTTCATTCAGAGATGGCACGGTTAAACATTAAGCGGTGCCTTGGACTCTCCATGAGCTATTCTTTTACTCAGTATCTTAGCCGTGAATCACTTTGTGGGTTTCCAGAATTTGACGTTTACATTGAAATGTGGAATATGGACACCTTGTAGCATGTGGGCCCTGAGCCTTACTTGCAGGACTGACCACCAAGGCTCAACTTGCGTGTGGGCGCTACAGGTGGTCTGTGCAATGTTCTGCCGTTAAGGGTCCCAGATATGAGCTTCAGGAGTGGAGGCCATGCACCCAACTCAAGGTCAAACGTAGGCAAAGAGGTAGAAACTTCGATTGCAAAACCGATGGATGATGCAGATGCCAGCGGCGTGTTAAGCCATAATAATGTACACATGCTCATGGAATGCCAAAGTGTGCTTGTGCGTGTAGTATGTCAAGCTGTGCTTGTAGGCTTGGCATGCCAACACATGCTTGTAGGCTTGGCATGGCAACACGTGCTTGGATGCGTGGGGTTGCAACATGTGCTTGGATGCGTGGGGTTGCAACACGTGCTTGGACACGTGGGGTTGCAACACGTGCTTGGACACGTGGGATGGCTACACATACTTGTACGCGTGGGATGGCAACACATACTTGTACAGATGGGATCTCAACACATGCTTGTACTCGTGGGATGGCAACACTTCTGTGCATGAGGAAGAAACTCACTTTCTTATGCAGTGATTCTCCTGCCTTTAATAGTCCATCATTGTGCAAACCAACTGAGCCAAGAAGAGGTTCAGTCAGCCTTGGGATTGTAGGAAACAACCTGATATCTTTCCTTTTCTTGTTTGTACACCTGTA
Source organism: Lissotriton vulgaris (assembly GCF_964263255.1). NCBI lineage: Eukaryota > Metazoa > Chordata > Amphibia > Caudata > Salamandridae > Lissotriton > Lissotriton vulgaris. The sequence continues at coordinate 15,206,039 of NC_141700.1, read as the reverse complement.
AGCCGTGGTACTTTGAACTCTCCTTGTGTGTCGCTTAAGATTCCTACCTCTGACCGTTGAAGTTATTGTCCAGGGGAGGCATTTGTAGCCTTTGCTTTGATTTGAGTGAATTAAAAATGCAACTAAAATAAACTTCTATTGTTTGTTTCTTTAAAAAAAAAAATTGTCCCCAAGGAAACCATGCTAACTTTGCTCAAGCCAACAGCACATGTTTGTTGCAGTCAAGTGATAATTGTTTAATTTGTTAACAGCTCATTTGAGGGTGTGGTTAAAATGCATGGAGTGTGGTTAAAATGCCCAGGTATAATGCACTGCAAGCTCTAAGGGTTGGCTGATGATATGTGTTTCTTCCCAGGTGCTGCACACCACCTTTCCTCAGCACACCTTCTTGATGAATGGCCTCATCCATGGAGTCAAGGTAATGCCTGAAGTACCTACGCGGGGGGCATCTGTGGGCACATGTGATCAGATGCCCAGTGGTATGTAGAAATGCACTTCTAGAGGAGTGGGCACGCTTCAGACTTTGATGCAAAGTAATCTCAAACTATAAAAATACCCGAAGTCTGTGCTTCTTTGAGTGTCTTGTACTATCTGCTCGAGACTGGTCCTTAAAGCACTGAAGTGGCTGGTATTGAGTGGCAGATTATGGGTGCTAGCATAGTCAAGAGTTACTTTAAACACTGGGGCTGGCAAACTCAATGACGTGTGCTTTCTGTCTCTCTCAAGGGCCTGTTGTCGTTCCTGAGCGCCCCTCTTATCGGGGCATTGTCTGATGTCTGGGGCAGGAAGTCCTTCCTCCTACTTACTGTCTTCTTTACATGTGCGCCCATCCCCCTGATGCAGATCAGCCCATGGTGAGTAGAATGGATTCTTGGTAACATGAAGGTAAGTGAAGAGAGGTTGTCAGCAGAGTGTGAGTGTGGGGCGTTGTAGCTGTGAGAAGTGATTGGGTAGACTTGGTCTGGGGGGTAGCTGGTAAGTGGGAGAAGAGGGCACTGTGAACAGTAATTGGGTAGAAGTGGGACACAGTTCAGCAGCCATTGGAAGAAAAGGAGGAAGAGCGTGGCTGTGAGCAGTGATTGGATAAACTGAGAGGGTTGTTGGAAGCTTGAGAAGCTTGAGAACGATGAGGAATGGTGCCTGTTTGTTATTTGTTGCAGCATTGTAGAGAATTAAACATGTATAATAACACATATGGCCAAGACCAGTGCTTAGTGGTTTGGTAAAGTCATCAGACAGAAAATCAGTTGATGTAGTCAGCTGCATGTAAACTTTTTCAACAGTCAAATGATTAACCAATGTTATTGAGTTGTTTAAGTAGACGCATTTTAGAATGATATGAACAGCCTCTGATCATGGGGCACTTTAAAGGTGAATGGGGTATTGTGACTGGAGAAACCTTCTGTTCCATTGTGGAGACTGCTCGTCCCTTTGTAGACACCATTCGTCCCTTTGTAGACACCATTCGTCCCTTTGTAGACACTGTTCGTCCCGTTGTGGGGGCCTCTGATCCCGCTGTGGGGGCTCTGGTCCCGCTGTGGGGGCCTCTGGTCCCGCCGTGGGGGCCTCTGGTCCCGCTGTGGAGGCCACTGGTCCCGCAGTGGAGGCCACTGGCCTCGCTGGGGAGGCCACTGGAACCGTTGGGGAGGCCAGTGGCCTCGCTGGGGAGGCCACTGGCCTCGCTGGGGAGGCCACTGGCCCCGCTGGGGAGGCCACTGGTCCCGCTGGGGAGGCCACTGGTCCCGCTGGGGAGGCCACTGGTCCCGCTGGGGAGGCCACTGGTCCCGCTGTGGAGGCCACTGGTCCCGCTGGGGAGGCCACTGGTCCCGCTGTGGAGGCCACTGGTCCCGCTGTGGAGGCCACTGGTCCCGCTGGGGCGGCCACTGGTCCCGCTGGGGCGGCCACTGGTCCCGCTGTGGAGGCCACTGGTCCCGCTGTGGAGGCCACTGGTCCCGCTGGGGCGGCCACTGGTCCCGCTGGGGCGGCCACTGGTCCCGCTGGGGAGGCCACTGGTCCCGCTGGGGAGGCCACTGGTCCCGCTGGGGAGGCCACTGGTCCCGCTGGGGAGGCCAGTTGTCCCACTGGGGAGGCCAGTGGTCCAGCTGTGGTCCTCTTCAGTTGCCTCAAATGCTGGCAGGTCATGTGCACCAGTCACAAGGTCAGTTCTTTGAGTCAGGACACAGTAGGGTTGCATCACACATGAGGTGGGTCAAAGTTCCAAACCTGCACCGGGTGAGGAAGTTTTCCTACCGCTGTGCAGAGCAGGGGTTGCTGCCCCATTATGGGAGTGAGTGCAGTGGTGCACCCAGTTCAGGGCATTGTAAATGGCCCAGTATTGTTGCTCACTGTGCAAAGACCCCTCCCTTAGGTGCAAACCTAACCTTATGCTGCCAAAGGGAACCGCCCAGTAGAATGAAGAGAAGGGGGCTTCTTCCATGGGTGGATGGGGTGATCATGAGTTATCCAGCCTGGCAGATCGACCTGAGCAATGCACACCATTCTCTTGTAGACTATTGTACATTTTGCACCACACGTTCTCCAGAACACACGTACTCTGCCACTACATTTGGATCAATGTTGTGTAACAAACACAGGGGGGGAATCCCCGATAGTGCTATTACAGAACACATATATTGTTATTTATATACTGAAGGTAACATTGTAGTACAGGTTTCTGTTTGCTCTCTGGGTCATGCAAACTATAAACTAGAGGGGAGCAAAGTTTCTCTTTTGGAGAAGGGATAAAGATCTGACAGTGGAAAGAAGCACAGTGGGAGGCGGAAGGTGGAGGTGCTGGGCCTTGTGTGGAGTGTGACGTGTGACGTCTGTGGATTGCACCATGTTCGCCCAGGGCCCAGGCTATAAGGCTCTGGGAGGGTGGTTTTACTTTATCTACAATTGTCTTTTTCTCTTCTGTAGGTGGTACTTTGCTGTCATCTCCATGTCAGGGGTTTTTGCTGTCACCTTCTCTGTCATTTTTGCATATGTTGCGGACATCACCCAGGAACATGAGCGCAGCACCGCATACGGCTTGGTGAGTGCATAAGTGTGAGGTCACTGCGGGATATGGAAAATGTTGGTTCTCCCAGGAATAAGAGTGAAGCAGACTAACTGCTTTTCTTTTTGCCCAAAGGTATTTTAATGAAGTTTAAAGCATTAGAATATAGACACGTTGCATTATATATAATGTGTGTGTGTGTGTGTGTGTGTGTATATATGTATATATATATATATATATATATATATATATATATATATATATAATATATATATATACACACATACACACACACACACACACACACACCTTCCTCCGCTGGGGTCCAGTGGGGATTTCTTCAGGTAAGCTTTATTTATTGATTGGGCACAGCAAAATAGTGGCGGCGTATGCATTTCGGGCGAATGTGTGTGCCTTCATCAGCGCCCTTCACTACAAAGAGTTTACTATTCAGTGCCGCTCCCCTTCACAAGTTTAAAGAGGTGAGTCGCTCCTCCCCCGCCAAATACCATTTGCCTGCTGCTTTACCGGAGTCCAATGCTTCCTACAGCTCCCAGAATGCTTCATGATGCACACTCAGGTTGGTGAAACGGGGATCAAACAAATGCCAGTTGATGGAGCGAGATTTTTAATACGGGCTGACTCACTCCGCGTCCAAAGTCACAAAGCTTCCCCTTGGGTCCCCTCGGGCTGTCGCTACCACTGAGCTCTGGAGAAATACTAAACAGGGGCCTCTTGTGCATTGCACGCGGGCCTCCCGAGGTAGATACCTCGGACCTCCTAGGTCCCTCCAAAGCATTGTGGTGGTCTCCGGACTGGTCGATCCCTCGACTACAGAACTGCTGTGAAGCAAAGCCAGTGCCGTCCGGGGTCACTTGTGCGTCAAGGACACCCAAATTGCGCCACTGGCCAGCGCAAAAAATATCGAAAAACACCTTCCTCCGAAGAAAGGCAGGCTGGGGTCCAGAGGGGATTCCTTCAGGTAAGCTTTATTGATTGGGCACAGCAAAATATTGGCGGCGTATGCAATGCGGGCGAATGTCTGTGCCCTCATCAGCGCCCTTCACTACAAAGAGTTTAATAAATAAATATATATATATATATATATATATATAGATATATATATATATATATCTATATATATATATATATATATATCTATCTATCTATATATATATATATATATCCTCCAGGTGCCCCAGTATATATATTTTGCAAAAAAATAAATAAAATAATTTTGTTTGACCCATGTGTGCGACCTGCCTTCTGTGAAGAAGTCTTTTGTAATATATATATATTGTATCACATAATTTTAGCTTTAGATACCTACAAACCCCTTTTGTCCTGCCATCCCTAGAACACTGGCTCTTTATATAGTGTACCAAAAAGAAATCTACTGTGCAAAGGGTCCAGGTATCTGTTAAAAGTGGAGAGGGGCTTGCTTTAGCAAACCCAAGGTGCTCTCGTAGGCGGTAGTGTGGTCGAACAGCCTTCGGCGTATTAGAGGAGTGTTAGACATCTACTGTACACCAACAGTCAATAAATGACGCACACGCCTCAATAAGGAGATCCAAAGCAATCTATGAAAATAAGATTTGTATTTATATTACTTTAGGCACCAAGACCATCAAAATCGGTTAAGTACGTTTCAAGTTGTCAATTTTAACAGTTTTAAAAAATTGACAGTGCAATATCTGAAGCAGTAAGGTTATCCTATGGATTAAAGACATATACTGCTTACAGGTACTTTACAGCGACGTACAGGACCAATCTTCTGGACTTAAGGTGAGTAAGGGGCAAGGTCTAAGAACGCACCAGCAGGTCACCTCTGGCAGCACTGGGGCGGCTGGGTGCAGAGGTGCTTTTTAGCGCCTGTGGGGATCGGTCCGGTTACAAAGATGCTGCAAGCTGGGACTGGGGGGGTGCAGTCTGGCTGAACCAAGAAGGGGCTCAGGTCTCGCAATGCTCGGGACATGAGGACATCTTTGGTTCTCCTATCCGCGGGTCAAGGCGGTCGGATGCAGAGGTATCCTGAGGGGTCTGGTTTTCACCACTGGAGACACTCGCAGTAGAGTGGGTCTGCACAAAGAGGCTGCAGGCGACAAAGAGTCCACTGTCTGGGGACCACACTAGCACCATTGGCCCACTTAGACTGAGGCTAGGAGGTATGGGTGCAGTGGAACTTTCCGAAGTCAGGTTTTCAGCGATCTGTAGTCCTTGCCAGTCTTCTAGGGTGCCTGCAGAGGAGCACTCCATGGCAGTTCCTTTGCCTTGGGTGAAGGATTGGCAATCCTCCCAGGCTTTTGGAGGCACAGTAGCTGCAGGACGAGTTGTTTTTGGCGCAATTGTCGGGAACATCAGACAGGCCAGCAAGGTTGGTGCCAAGTCAGTTGCTGGTTCTCTGTTCTCACTTTTGCAGCTCTCCAGGGTCCTCCTTCCTGACTTCCTTGTGCCGAGGACCACCCTGAATACTAGATTTGGAGGAGTGTTGGGGATGTAGCCAATGGGCTACTTAATCCTGGCATCGCTATGCCCCCTATATGACCACTTCTTGTGGGAAGTGGGCAAAACCCTTTCCTATAGTTCCTAATTTTCATGTCCACATCAGGTAGCCCACCTTAGGGGTGGAACAAGACTGAAAGGGAACACGCCTCTCTGACTACTAATTTTCCCATCTGTCCAGATGCCAAATAGGCCCTGGTCAGGGGAGGGGGTGTTGCATCCCTTCACCTCAGAGGGAAGCCAAATTTGCATGTCAAAAGCGGTGGGCTCTTTGAAGCTCTGTGCTTTGGAATGCTAATTTAGGGGTGCTCCTGCTGTAAGGGGTGTAAAACATCCTCTGCCAGAGCAGGCTGTGCTCCTGACCTCCTGAGAGCAAAGGCCCTCACCCCTGGGTGTCAGAATCTCATCTGTGGTGGCAGGCTCATCAGAACCAGTCAGCCAGTACACTAGTAGTTGATAGGTTTTCAGGGGCACCTCGAAGATGCCCTCTGGGTGCATGTATTGTATAGTTTTTGGTAAAGAGCACTGGCAAAAGGTGGGGCTAACCATGTCGAAAAGGGGCGCTTTCCTACACTCCCACTCACTTACTTATGGTACTTAGTTCATGTATGTGGCTGAAAACGAACAAAAAAGTCATATTAGTTTTATCACAATCCTTCTCTGTAAAGGTAACCCTCTTACCACCCAGTCTCTTCAGAGAATAGTCCTATCACACTCCACCTAGAAGAGCACTGTTGGACGTGGCACTGTCTGGTTGGGATACCCCAACCAAGCATAAGGCACCGCTCCTTTCAAGGGCAGGTGATTACACACACTGTACAACCCGTGCTCACCCTTGGGTAGCTTGGCACTGAGCAGTCAGGGGTCCTTCGGAAGCAATGTGTAAAGCAGGAGCTCTGCAAGCACACACAATAAATATTGTGCACGACAGAAAAGACACTTCACATGTGATGTTAAGAAATGTAATTCATATTCATCACACACAGTAAACGATGCAACATGAATATCCAGAAATCTGGGGCATGAGTCACACTTGGCAATCTTACTAGCAGTACTCGGCCCAGTTTGTGTTGATCAGTTCTCAACAATATGCACACATGGTAAAAGTCCTATTCTAATCTCCACTCAGCACCTTTATGCGGTGCAACACGTCGTCCGACCATGTCCCATCCGCACAATCCTATTCATGGAAGTTCACACAACTATAGGGTGCACCCCGGACTACAACAATATCAATAACTTGTACATACACAGAATTAGAACACTTTTAGCAGCACCGTTAGACAAGGTCACGTGGGTATACCCATTGTTGACAGGTGAATTGCTTTTGGCACCAGAACAACGCATCAACCAAACCCGCCAACCAGTGTTTTGAAGCAAAGGGAGTTCACAGGCAGTTACTGCTGAACACTAATACTCACTTTGCACCACTACGCAATGCGGCAAGTACCAGCTTGGTTCTTAGGGGTACTTTCACACGCTCCGACACCCTAATTCGGTGCCACCGATACCACACAGGTAAATAGGTAACACTCCACAGATCATGTGGCTCCAAACCTCCCGCCACCCTCTTATTCACACCCCACCACCCCCCACTGTCCCAGACGCCCTGAATAAAAGTTCACCAGCCACTCCCTCTGGACACAAGGCCTCTCATGGCTGAAGTCCCACCAGGTCTTGAGAGGCCTTGTGTCCATCTGGACACAAGGCCTCTCATGGCTGAAGTCCCACCACGCTCTTAACAGCTCTCTTTCTCAGGGCGTGGTACCTAACTCACTCAAATCCGCTGTCATTGTCCCTATATTGAAAAAACCGGGCGCCGATCCCACAGTCCCAGCCAATTTTCGCCCCATCTCCCTCCTGCCGTTTCTGGCGAAAGTTCTCGAGCGCCATGTTACCTCCGCCTTGAGTTCTTTCGTGGAGAAGAATGGGGTCCTTGCCCACCGCCAGGCCGGGTTTCGCCCCGTACACTCTACGGAGTCCGTAGTGCTTTCGGTCCTTGACAACCTCAGGGAGGGTATGGATACCAAACAACCTCAGGCCTTGGTCCTCCTCGATCTCTCAGCCGCTTTTGACACGGTGGACCATTCCATCTTGCTTTCCCGTGTCAGGGCGGCGGGGATCGGGGGCACGGCGTCGGTCTGGTTATCCTCCTTCCTGAGGGACCGCACCCAGGCTGTCCGCCTGGGTGACTTCACTGCGGACTTCCGCAACGTTCATTGCGGGGTCCCCCAAGGCTCCTCCCTTTCCCCCCTTTTATTTAACCTATACATTTCCCCACTTATTTTTTCACTGCAACAAATGGAGGTCGCCGTATTTAATTATGCGGATGACCTCCAGCTTGTCTTTAACCTTTCTTCCTCCCCCGACTCTGCTCTTAATTTTCAAACCATCATGATTCACATCCGTGACTGGATGAACCACAATCATCTTAAACTCAACCCAGACAAAACTGAGCTGGTGTTGACGGGTGGTTCATCTAGCCCCTGGTCCCCCATCTTCTGGCCCCCTTCCCTTGGCACCCACCTGCCCCCTCTACCTCAGTCAAAACTCTCGGCATTAAGCTCAACTCCCAACTCACCCTTCACTCCCAGGTCAGCTCTGTGGTTTCCTCTTCCTTTCTGGCACTGCGTACAATACGCAAGGTGTCCCGTTTTTTCTCATTTGATGCACTAAAACTGATTACCCTCGCCATGGTCGTGTCCCGCCTGGATTACGGCAACGCCCTATATGCAGGCATTCCTGCATATAGTCTTCGGCGGTTGCAGCAGATCCAAAACCAGGCGGTGCGCCTGGTGTTCAAACTTCCTAAATCTCACCATACCACTCCCTTCCTAAAGTCCCTACACTGGCTTCCTGTCTGTGCCCGTGTCCAGTTCAAGCTTGCCTCTATCACCTTTCAAGCACGACTGGGCACGGCTCCGGCTTTCATCTCATCTGAGATTATCCCCTATGTTCCCGCTAGGGAACTGCGGTCACCTACCCAATCCCTTCTTACGGTCCCATGGTTCCAGAGAAAGAAATGGGGAGGCTCTAAATTTGCGACCCTTGCTCCGATCTTCTGGAACTCACTGCCTTTGGAGCTCAGAGCCTCAACCTCGTACCTACTGTTCCGGAAACAGCTCAAGGCAAATCTTTTCGCTAAATTTTTTAACTAATATTCTACTTCTCTCTCCTGTCCCCACTTACCTTCCGTCCCTATGTCCAGTTCTTTGTCAGTTTAGCGCCATGAAACCGCTGGTGTACGTGCGCTGTATAAATAATTTTAAATAGAAATAGAAATAAATAGAAATAGGTCTGGGATCCCAGAAACCTGGTGGGGAGTGACAGTAAGCGTAAACAAGAGTTCGACTTAGAGGTCTTGGCACCACCTCGAAAATTCACCAATAAGTTGCTAACCAGAAAAGTGCTAAGAGCAACAATTTGTTACAAACAGGCATCCACCAGGGCCTTCTGGCACCAGCCCAGTTCTGCAAAGCAGGGGGGCATACAGTCTTTTGACCTGCTCCCGAACCTTCCCGGAATCATACCTCCAGCTCAGTCCATGCATCTCAATCCTACCTGGCACCACAAAGTCTTCGGAAGGGCCAGATTGGAGGGCGGTAGTAGGTCCACCACGAGGCGGTCAGTGAGGGAAGAAGTAGTGAATGAAAAACAACACACATGGGAGCTTGTCGGCTTGTGGGGATACCCCATCGGTTACATGTTGATCTGGGCTCTAGGTCCGGCACTCTTGATGTCAGATGTAACAGTTGTTTCCGGACACACACACATGCGCAAGTGCAGCAAGGTTTCAAGAGGTAGAATGAAACTCTGCAATGGGTGCGTCCCCCTCCTCCGAGAATCACAACCTGTAAATCCGACACCGCACGCAATGCGCATGCAACGCAGGTCACGTGGGATCCCGGAACCGGTAAATCTGCTCACCACAAACAAGACCGTTATGTTTGCCGAGGGTTCTGAAATGCGGGAATAACTTAGCCATAGATGCCGGCAACTTCTTGAGCTCCGTGCTAGGCAATCCAAAATCCAGGCAGGATTATGTAGTTTCAAGCTCACACAGTGCTGTCCAGCTTTCAGCAGGCAATGTGGCCGCTTAGAGGGCACCACTCTCCAGATGTCACCAATAGGCGGTGTGGGCCCCTCGTAGGAGTTCTGTAAACGCCCTGAGACCTCCAAGAGAATTGGAGACCAGCCAACTGGTCCTTGGTAGCCCACTTCAGGGTGCCACATGTCAGCAGGTCGTTGGCCCATGCCAGCCACTATTCAGTAAGGCACACGGTCTTTCAACAGGCACTTATCCTCCATCTGTACAACAGAGCATTCTGGCAATATGCACCATGCAGACCAGGTTCTCCGGTCCTGCGTCTCCACAAGCTGATCTCTTCTCTTACTGGGGTGGCACCGGGTACTTCTACCCACTTGGGCTTTTGAAGTTGGGGGAAGGTTCAAAGGATATTACTTTAAACCACAGATGTGTTCCCTAAATTTGCGTCCTGTCTGCCATGAGGCCTCAAAATGCAGATCTCTATCTTTAGGGGGGCCATGATCTGGCTCCAGAGGCCAGGTGTCACAATCTCTGCCCCCTCCATATATTCCACCAGACCCGCAAATGGCCGAGGTCGGCTGCTTCAATTGCACGCCCAATGGTTTATGGCTGTCGCAGGGAAATGCACACATGTGCTCCCCCAGGCCTCCGGTATTGACTACCACTAGATATCCTGGCACATGAACAATTTGATGAATAAAAATGTCCACTTTTCATAAAGGGGCATTTCCACGCAAGATATGCCAAGCCCACCATTACAATTGAAACTGGTTTGGCCTAGCCAATCCATTGATAGGACACATCATGAGGCTGCGCAACCGCAATCCCTTAGTGCAAAATGAGATACAAGCGACCCCTTCCTATGCTAACTTAAGGGAAGAGCAAGCCTTCTCAGTAGGGGAACCCTCGTGGGTCTTCCTTCCTACCTGGGCAGCGAAACACCATAAAAACCTACCCAGCCCCATCACCTTCCAAACTAGTGGAGGCGAAAGATGCAAGATGCAGTCCGTGCGAGTGCGCTCACCGGCCTACCAGAACAGGTCAGACACATAGGTTAGCCCCACCTGAGGTGTAAGTGCGCACCCAGGCTGCAATGGCAGGCCCGGCCTACATTTACAAACATCATGTCCGCACCACTTCCTAGCATGTGCTGGAAGGGTGCGTGTACTTTCACATGGCAGTACATAGGGGAAGGGCCCGGAGCCTTAAAGCTCCATACGAGAACCAGCACGCACACCGGCTTAACGTGGCAGGCTGGCGTCCTGAGTCTCCGAGACACCCGTGGTGTCCGGGCACTATCCAGCAGATCGTTGTCGGTGGGGACTCACGCTAGGCACTCCTGTGGTGCCACTGCACACACCCTCCCATCATGACAGGCTGGTGGCTGAGGTCTAAAAACATCACTGGTGCAAGGGCGCAGGCCGGACATGGCCCAGCACAACTTTGGTGCTAGCGCACCCACCACTTGTCATGAGAGGTGGACGATCCATTTCACCCCCCTCAGCCAAGCTCTGCTTCCTACTAGATGTAATAAAGATGGCGCCCTTCCACACTGCACCCACGGTGGGGAAAGGCTCTGGCCTACCTATGGAAGGTGTCTCATTGAGAGAGACTGACCTAGACGATAGAGGGAGCCCACCTAGGGACTCTCTCCTGTTCAGCAGCAGTCCTACTCGGGCCCTGTAATGGCCGGATTTTTCTGTTTAGATGGGATCAGCCCCCCAGGGGCCCCTATGACCCAGCCAAAACGTACTCACCTTCCCTCCTCAGATCGTATTCACAATGGATGAATATACAGATATATACAGATCGCACCTAAGGATGGGGAATGACAATATACATGTATGGATTTTCTACAATATCTTATTCACATCAGCTGGTCTCGCGGCCACCCTGACCCAGACCGTTCTACCCTAGGGCAGATATGACACACAATCCGGTGCGTCTACACACGGGCCTGCAGAACCCAATGCTCCCTTTTCCACAAGTGTTCGCAATCCTGCAAAACTACACACTAGTTCGACCACCTAGTGCTCTCATTTACTCAAGCCACAATCCAGTGGGTATACACACTGGTAATCCTCCCCAGTGCTCTCATTAACGCCGCATATCAACGACGACCACATTCCTATGAACAGTTATCGGGATAATATCTCAGTTATCTGCTTGGGATAAAACTACAATAATAACTTTGAATATAGTTCCAAATTATATAGTGTACTCCCTGCTCTTGGCATCAAAGGTCCACTCACTCCCTCTTTATTTGATCACCATTTACCTGATCGGGATATTCCATCCGTTCACATAAACGATTCCCAACTAGGAATAAAGTTTACCCAGATTGAACACGAACACCAGGTACACAATAATTCTATAAGAATTAGGGTATTTATTAACAATAGACACAAATCACATTACTATGCAACATAAATCCTGCAAAGAAAAGGTAAAGATTAGAGTGCACATTCTATTAGAGTTAGGCGGAGGTCACCTGATTAGTGGGAAGTCTGGACTCGGCAGTCATCTAGGTTCCCTTCTCGTCTCTGTATCCTGGCTCGCCTTGCAGTCACCCCCAGCCGTCACAAGTACACGTCTGCACCGCTAGGCTCAACCTCGTCTGCTTCCCTTCAGGACACCGGAACCTTGCTGGTTATTAGCTACCGTCTCTCTCTCTCTCTCTGTCAGTGCGCTCCGCGCTGCTTCTCGTTCAGTCTTTCTCAGAGAGTTTCGGTCTTAAATCTTTCTCAGACTTCAAAGATGGCGACTTGTCCGCCATAAGATGAATAATTGGCAGAGATGCTAACGGCTAGATGCCGCCTACGGACTAACTGACAAACTGACTAACACCTTCGCTAATATCAAAGCCCGTTCCTTCATGGAAATTCACGGCCAGTAACCTGCCGCCCACCAAATTCTTGTACCTCCCCGTACCAAGGACACTTTCCCAGCCGGCCGGCCTGAAGTTGTGTCTTCGGAGTGAAGAAAAATACATTCCTTCGATAAGGGTCAGCCTGAACCGGTTCTCTCCAAGCGAACAACAGCTTGAAACTAAAACATTTCACTTCACCTAGAAAGCCTTCTCGAGCTACCGGGCAGAAAGCAAAATGGAGTCTGTCTCGTTTAAGGCCTACGGGGCCCACAATATGCATAGCTCCATGGAAAATAGCCCAGCATGTTAGCAAATGAGCAAATCATAACTAATACTTATATATCTATCCCCTAACTTAAATTCATAAGCCTTACTTTAAGGAAAATGGCACGAAAATGCCCTAATATATGTAAGACAGGGTCCCTGTCTATAGTCCTAATCCCTATGCTATGGGGGTGATAGGCTGGAGTCACTCTCCATCATTCTCCTTCTCCAAAGAGCCAGCAAAAAGGCAGCCATTACATTACACCCCTTGACTCCAGTCTATTAACCACAAACTAAATGGAGCTAACATCAGTAGAAGAATAATATGAAACAAAACTAACTGATCTACGACCCTGACTAAGTCTAAAAAATTGGAGCAGGGAAGGGATGCATTGAATAAAGCAACAAATAGCTATCAGGACACAAATAGCGACAATAACCCCCCCTAAAATCTGTCGTAAGGAATGCATGTCAGGGAGCCAGTTAAAAAGCCAGTCAAAGAAACCCTGATCTATATGTTGTCTAATTTCTGCAGTCAAGTCGTGGAGTTTGTCAATATGGGATTGGATAGCTTTAGAATGGTCAGACAAATTAAAACAGCATAGACCTTCAAAATCAGAACATTCATGTCCATGTTTTAACAAGAGATAATCAATGGCGGCCCTGTTCTGCAAAATAGCTCGACGTTCACCTTGGGCGTCTAATAAGAGATCAGATAAGACAGTAGAAGTTTGGTTAATGGACTTAACCATCCAGCAGGCCATTTTGCCGATTGTTTTGGCATTATAAACGGCCAATGCAGGCACTCCAATAATAGAAAAAGCTAAACCAAGGTACTCTGATCTAGAATAGAGATGAACAGAGGAATCACAATCTTCATGCAATGACATAGAATCACGTACAATACGGGAATGTGAAGTAGGATGTGAGGAAAACATTAGCAAACTCAATCTAGTGATGGCACATGGGCCACCAGAAATATTCGCAGGAATATAGGGCCAAGATGAATTTCCACAGGAAAAGAGCCATCCAGCTGGCAATAGCATTGAACGATAATGGCTAGTGGCTACTAATAAACGTTTACAGGTCATATTATTCTTAACTGAAAGACATGAATTCAGAAGTCTCTTTGAACATAACAAACGTTGATGAGCTGAAAAGGAAGTAGCGGCTTGGAGCTTCAGCTTCAAGCACTCAGTAATAGCTTTAGGGTCACAAGTCATTATGAAACATAGGTCTCCAGGGGTAATATTAAAAGTAGTAATGCGGGAATGAATAGGGACATCAAGGTCTGGAAGAGCAGTACATGAGGGACAAAATTCATGGGCCGCGAAGTCACCCAGAATAACATTAGGTCGGGCATTAGATATATTAAAGATATGACGTAAAGTCTCAGTGGATGCAGGGACAGCAACCAAACAGGTCGCTAAAATGTCAGTGACGGACTTCATGGGGGTAAGGCAGAAATGTGGAGAGTTCGTCACCCGCTTTGCGAGTGTAATCCAAAAGTTAGTCGACGTCGCCCATGCAGACCGCGGGGCTCGTATTATCCCATCAACCGGCGTCGGTAGATCCTCTCCTCTCCCGGCGTAACAGGCCAAAAGGAGTCCAGCGCCGACACATCCTGCAGCAGCAATCCAAAGAATGATCTGGAAGAATACAAACACAGACCTTAATCATTCTCGTAAGTAACATTTATCAGCTGGGACAGCTTCCCAGCCATCTTTCCCTGGCTTCATCACCAAAACGGTGTTGTCATGACCGGTCGCAATAATATCAGCCTGTTCAGGAGGATTTTTAGGCGATTGCACCCATATTTTAGCTCCAGGAAGATCAGACGATCCGAAGCCTTTTTGTCCTCGCACAGTTAGCAACGTTGGGGCAGAGCCTTTTTTGATCTCACCACTGAAGACAGGCATAATCAATAACTGAGCAACACGGTCAGACTTTTTGATGAACAAATCCGTCTCACTGCTATTAAGCAGGAGAACCTTAATCTCTCCCTGATAATCACTGTCAATTACTCCTCCGAGCTCTTGTACACCTTTCAGGGCCAGGCCAGATCTAGGGGCAATTAATCCAAAGCTACCGGCAGGTATACAGACACCAATGCCAGTTTCAACAATGATTCGATCTTTTCCTGGGAATTTAGCATCATTTAAAGCATGCAGGTCGAGGCCTGCGGAACCTGGGGTTGCTCTACACGGAGCCAAAGCACCGGGGGTAATTTCCCAATACATGACAGTATTCGATATAGAATTTGGTTTCGCATCAACATTAGGAGGAAACAAACGCATTAAAGGAGATTCAGCATGTAACAAAGGGCGATTATTGAGAATCAGTAAAGCTTGAAGTAGGACATCTCTCCACTGGCTGTAACGGTCATCAGTCAACTTGCGCAACTGTTCTTTCAACAAGCCATTCATTCTCTCAATCAGTCCTGAAGCCTGTGGATAATATGGAACATGAAACACCCAATCAATATTATTTTCCGTACAGAATTCCTGCACCAATCTTCCACGAAAGTGGGATGCATTATCTGATTGAATCTGGAATGGGACACCATAATACAGAATAATTAGCTCCAGGGTTTTAATTGTATTCACTTGGGTAGCGTTCTTGCAAGGGAAAGCGACCAAAAGGCCACTATAAGTATCAACCACTGTGCAAATATATTGACAATTTCTGCTCATAGGGAGCGGACCAATGTAATCAATCTGCCAAATTTGGGCGGGCAATTTACCTCGATGTAAGCGACCTCGAACAATCTGAGGCACCTCTTTTTTCCTAGAATGCTGACAAATGGGACAATGTAGAATGACATCTTTTATTAAAGAAAAGGGAATATGAATTCCTCTATCGGCAGCCCACCTGCTAGTGGCTTTCTCTCCAAAATGTCCTGCTTTTTGATGGGCCCACTTCGCCAATCCCGCCAAATCAGAATCCTGCATGTCCACCACTGCCTCAGCAATTTTAGACTTTTCATCTGCAATGTTATGGAAAAATTTGTCAAGGGAGTCAATTGGAGTATGAGCATCCACGTGAAAGATTGTTACAGTACTCTGCGGGAGCAATTCCCAAATTTCTTGCCACAGCTCTTTGCCCCATAACTCTTTTGAATGCAATTCCCAATTATGAGAATGCCATGTCGGTAACCATACCGCTAGTCCATTCGCAGTGGACCAGGAATCAGTGAAAATATGACATGTACCAGGTAGTTCCTGTTTCAAAACTTGGTAAACCGCATAGAGTTCAGCATATTGGCTACTCTTACCATCTCCAGTTGTGCTCAACAATTTCTTTGTAATCGGATTATAAGAAACAGCTTTCCAATGACTTTTGTCACCAATGAATTTCGCAGAACCATCCGTAAACCACACATGTTTTCTATCCTCCGCGGACAGATCATCAAATGATTTACCCCACTTCACGGGAGACTCCTGCACTACGGGAACCGAACACTCACTTTCAATCTCATTGGAGGGCGCCTGCGCCACTCGCTCATGTAAAACCGCCACACCTTTCGGACCCACACGTGCCCTGTCCTGAATGTACCATTTCCATTTAATCACACTAGCCTTCTGAGCATGTCCAATTCGATGGGACTTTGGTGAACTCAAAACCCACTGCATTATGGGAATTTCGGGCCTTAAAATCACAGCATGGCCTAGGGTCAATTGCTCGGTATCCACCAGAGCCCAATAACAAGCAAGCAACTGTTTTTCAAAAGGTGAGTAGCGCTCACCAGCCTCAGGTAACTTTTTGGTCCAAAAACCTAATGGCACTTTTTGTCTGCCCTGCTTTTGCCACAAACTCCAATTGGCATACAGGCCTTCCACGGACACATTCAAATCCACATCACCTTCACTCACAGGCCACAAATCCAAAGCATACTGAATAGCTTCTTTAGCCAAATTAAAAGCAGTCTGTTGAGGTTCACCCCATTCAAACGCATTCTTTTTACGAGTGACTCGATACAGTGGAGCTAAGATTTGACTCAAATGGGGAATATGCTGACGCCAAAATCCAAATAAACCAATAAAGCATTGAGCTTCTTTCCTGTTTCTGGGAACAGCAAAATCAAGTATTTTCCGTTTAACCTGTGGAATCACTTCTCTGTGACCCTCATGCCAATTAATTCCTAAAAATTTCACAGCTTGGGATGGAGTTTGTAATTTGTCAGGATTAATTTCCCAGCCTTTCGCTCGCAAACAGTCAATGATCTGATCTAAATGGGACTGCACCTGGTCTTGCGTTTCACCTTGAATCAAAATGTCGTCAATATAATGACAAACCTGAACTTGTGGATTCGTGGGCACTTCAGACAAATGTTCCGCCACCAGCCGGTGACAGATCGTAGGACTATGTACATAGCCTTGAGGAAGACTCCGGAACGTCATTTGACGTCCATTCCATGTGAAACTGAATTGTTCCTGACATTCGGGGGCAATCGAAATTGAAAAGAATGCATTAGCAATATCAATGGAAGCATACCACGTACCTGGATGCTTTTGAATTCTCTGAATCAGTGTGACAATGTCAGGCACCGCAACAGTCAATTTAGGTGTATTTTTATTCAATTCTCGATAATCAACAGTCATGCGCCAAGAGTTGTCACTTTTGCGCACGGGCCAAACGGGATTATTCCAAGCAGATGTGACCGGAGTAATGACTCCCGCGTCAACTAAATCCTGAATCGTAGAATCAGAACTCAAAGAGCAAAATCGCAAGCAATCAACAGCATCGAGCATAATACCGGCAGCGCCAAGTTCATAAAGACGCACCATCCAGGTAAGCAAGGCCTCACCAGGCCGTTGTCGAAATCGTTGCAAAATGTCACTAACCTCCTGCTGGGTAAAGTCTTCAATACAATCAAGAGCTATACCACCCGGATTACCAGGGGCCTGTTGTAATTTTCGTCGAAAAATCGGGTGAGCAGAAACTGCAGGAAGAGCTTCCGAGGAAGCCCGCATCTTAGATTTAGCAGCACAATCAGGGCAAGCTACGTCATCCACACGGGAAGAACGAGCACGGTCACAATCAGGACTTAAATCGATACATGAAGCAGATTTACAATCACGTCCGGAGCGAGAAGACTCGCGTTTGTCACCCTCCTCTGCCGAGGAGTCAGAAGTATGAGAATCCCAGATATTACCGTCCCACTCATCGGGGTTCCAATCCATTCCAGCTTTAGCTACAACCATACGCACTTTGCGTGAAGACACACGTCCACGACGATGTTTATACTTATATCGTGCAATACGGACCGCAGCCCTTTCGGCAATGGTCTGATATGTTTCAAGTTTGTCGGCAAGCAATTTATTTTGACAACGCAACAAAGTATGCGCATTTTGCAACTCAACACACTGTCCTTCCGTATCTTTAAACTGTTTCTGTAGCTGAACAAACCTCTCATGCAATATTCTGTATGCATTAAGAATAATCCACCCCCTGCGTCCTAAAATAGGAAGCTCATCACCCTTCACTACTGGCGCTTTCTGTAAGCACGATACCACATCGGCAGGCTCCGCCTGCTCCAAGCATGAAGACCAATTTTCACTCAAACCAGTAGAATCAGCCCACTCACGGGCCAAAGCCTCATAAGGCGTAGATTCCCAGCCGGGAATCTGAATCGGCAGTTTAAAAACCGACGATGATTTTTTCGCAAACATATTAACACCAAAAATTTATATACACAAATTATAAACAAAATTCAATACTTCTAAGCCGAGCGCAAACCAACAAGATAAAATCAACACAATGCACACAGGCTTCGTAAACAGTTCGTGACGCCAGATGTAATGGCCGGATTTTTCTGTTTAGATGGGATCAGCCCCCCAGGGGCCCCTATGACCCAGCCAAAACGTACTCACCTTCCCTCCTCAGATCGTATTCACAATGGATGAATATACAGATATATACAGATCGCACCTAAGGATGGGGAATGACAATATACATGTATGGATTTTCTACAATATCTTATTCACATCAGCTGGTCTCGCGCCCACCCTGACCCAGACCGTTCTACCCTAGGGCAGATATGACACACAATCCGGTGCGTCTACACACGGGCCTGCAGAACCCAATGCTCCCTTTTCCACAAGTGTTCGCAATCCTGCAAAACTACACACTAGTTCGACCACCTAGTGCTCTCATTTACTCAAGCCACAATCCAGTGGGTATACACACTGGTAATCCTCCCCAGTGCTCTCATTAACGCCGCATATCAACGACGACCACATTCCTATGAACAGTTATCGGGATAATATCTCAGTTATCTGCTTGGGATAAAACTACAATAATAACTTTGAATATAGTTCCAAATTATATAGTGTACTCCCTGCTCTTGGCATCAAAGGTCCACTCACTCCCTCTTTATTTGATCACCATTTACCTGATCGGGATTTCCCATCCGTTCACATAAACGATTCCCAACTAGGAATAAAGTTTACCCAGATTGAACACGAACACCAGGTACACAATAATTCTATAAGAATTAGGGTATTTATTAACAATAGACACAAATCACATTACTATGCAACATAAATCCTGCAAAGAAAAGGTAAAGATTAGAGTGCACATTCTATTAGAGTTAGGCGGAGGTCACCTGATTAGTGGGAAGTCTGGACTCGGCAGTCATCTAGGTTCCCTTCTAGTCTCTGTATCCTGGCTCGCCTTGCAGTCACCCCCAGCCGTCACAAGTACACGTCTGCACCGCTAGGCTCAACCTCGTCTGCTTCCCTTCAGGACACCGGAACCTTGCTGATTATTAGCTACCGTCTCTCTCTCTGTCAGTGCGCTCCGCGCTGCTTCTCGTTCAGTCTTTCTCAGAGAGTTTCGGTCTTAAATCTTTCTCAGACTTCAAAGATGGCGACTTGTCCGCCATAAGATGAATAATGGCAGAGATGCTAACGGCTAGATGCCGCCTACGGACTAACTGACAAACTGACTAACACCTTCGCTAATATCAAAGCCCGTTCCTTCATGGAAATTCACGGCCAGTAACCTGCCGCCCACCAAATTCTTGTACCTCCCCGTACCAAGGACACTTTCCCAGCCGGCCGGCCTGAAGTTGTGTCTTCGGAGTGGAGAAAAATACATTCCTTCGAAAAGGGTCAGCCTGAACCGGTTCTCTCCAAGCGAACAACAGCTTGAAACTAAAACATTACACTTCACCTAGAAAGCCTTCTCGAGCTACCGGGCAGAAAGCAAAATGGAGTCTGTCTCGTTTAAGGCCTACGGGGCCCACAATATGCATAGCTCCATGGAAAATAGCCCAGCATGTTAGCAAATGAGCAAATCATAACTAATACTTATATATCTATCCCCTAACTTAAATTCATAAGCCTTACTTTAAGGAAAATGGCACGAAAATGCCCTAATATATGTAAGACAGGGTCCCTGTCTATAGTCCTAATCCCTATGCTATGGGGGTGATAGGCTGGAGTCACTCTCCATCATTCTCCTTCTCCAAAGAGCCAGCAAAAAGGCAGCCATTACAGGCCCCTACCTGGCAACCTGCCTACCCCAAGCTTCACCCCTCGGGACATACACTAGGGCCGCACTGGCGGTAGGGGGACTCCCCTATCTG
Source organism: Lissotriton vulgaris (assembly GCF_964263255.1). Taxonomy (NCBI): domain Eukaryota; kingdom Metazoa; phylum Chordata; class Amphibia; order Caudata; family Salamandridae; genus Lissotriton; species Lissotriton vulgaris. The sequence continues at coordinate 15,185,767 of NC_141700.1, read as the reverse complement.
GGTTTACTCACCTGTGCCGACGCCAAGATGAGTAGGAGACATATTGGACCGGCGAGTCTTGTGGGGCATGATCAGTGCCACGTCCCCTGACTTGCCAATGCTGTACCCGCCCTAGGTATATGGTGTACCCTTCCATAGGGCTCTCCCAGGGACGGCACTTTACCCATTTTATTCAAGCACCCCGCCCCTATCCCATGTGGGGGGGTGCTCGTAACTTTCCACTGCAGTACCGTGAGAACAGGTTCCAAGTTTTTGGGTCACTACAGATAGTAGGCGAAGACTAGAATGTAGCAAAAACCTATATGTTTTGGGGATGTCCTCTTAAGAATGCCATGTCCAACATGCACATAATGTTCGAGACCTTGAAGCAAATAATCACGCGGTGGTTTCCATGTGCCTTCGACCTGCATTATTTCTGGCAAGATTACTTATTAATTACTCAAAAACAGGATATTCCAGAGTCTCAAGTGCCAGGAGCGCAGTTGGGGGCCAACTTCCCTCTTCCACTGACATGCAATAGTTTTTTTCTTGGCGCCCTGCATTGCTGTGCTAAATACCAATCAGACCTTGAAAGACCCTTCTATCTCCAGCTCATCTGCAACACCTGTGGGGTCAGATCTCATGTGATATCCCAATATTTACTTTAGAGATTTTGCTAGTTTCTCCCTGTGGGGTTTTGGATTTGGAATTCCCAGCATGAGTGTAAAGTATTTCCTTGTCTGCCATAGCACCTCCAACACACATGGTTGGCATTGGGGTACATATGGTGAAGCATTAATGGGATGTAATGCTAGTCCTAAAGACTTTTGTAACATATCTTGCTATTTGTAGCGAATGTTCATGTAATGGTTTGGATATTGTTGCTGTTGTGCACCAGTAGCAGAGGTAGGTTCGGGATCTCTTTCACGTGCAATGAGTATTTTTCTTCTGTTTCTGCTCTAGGTGTCAGCCACATTTGCTGCCAGTCTGGTCACGAGTCCAGCCATTGGTGCCTGCCTCTCGCGTGCCTATGGAGATGCCTTGGTGGTGCTGCTGGCCTCGGTGGTGGCCCTGCTGGATATCTGTTTCATTGTGCTGGTGGTCCCTGAGTCCTTACCAGAAGAGATGCGCCCTGTGTCCTGGGGTGCTCCAATCTCCTGGGAGCAGGCCGACCCCTTCGCGGTAAGGAGTCCAGAGTGCTGGAGTGCAGGATGACCAAATATGTACACCTTCTGCCTTGCTAGGAGTAGCCGTGCGCTATAGAAATTAAACTTAACAAATTAAATTAAATTAAATTGCTGGTGGTCTCTCTCTTCACTTTTCTCTTCTCTCTCTCGCTCTCTCTATCTCCCCTCTTCTCGTCTCTCTCCTCTTCTCTCTTTTCTTTCTCTTCTCTATTCCTCTCTTTCTCTCTCTCTCTACTTCTCTCTCTATTTCTCGTTCTCTCGCCTCCTCTCTCTCTTCCTCTCTTCCTCTCTCTCTCTCTCTCTCTCTCCTCTTTTCTCTCTCTCTCCTCTTTTCTCTCTCTCTCTCTCTCCTTTCTTTCTCTCTCTCTCTCTCTCTCTCTCTCTCTCTCTCCTCTTTTCTCTCTCTCTCTCTCTCTCTCCTTTCTTTCTCTCTCTCTCTCTCTCTCCTTTCTTTCTCTCTCTCTCTCTCTCTCCTCTTTCTCTCTCTCTCTCTCTCTCTCTCTCTCTCTCTCCTCTTTTCTCTCTCTTCTTCTCTCTCTCTCTTCTTTCCTCTGTCACTGACAATTCTGTAATCCTCTCCACTACTCGCCACAGGTTTCCCTTCAAGGGAAGCCCCACGCACCCTTCCTTCCAGTCCTCTGCATCTGTCACTCACATCTTCCCTTCCAACAATGTGGTCAAATGCTCTTGGATAGTGCTAGAAGTAGGCATCCTGCAGCACCCAGGATAACCAGAGCTTAATTCTACTTCCACACCATGGAGATCAGTGCACACACGTGCTACCTTGGAGTAAATGAGTTAATAGGCACCAATTGTTGAAAACAATAACAATTTGATCTAAAAAAAACAAAAAAAAACAGGTGTGCCTTTATTTACTGTCCACAAAGAAGGTTGGAGTTTATTTTGACCCCCAAGAAGAGATTCACTTTTTCATTGTCTTACTGAAAAAAGGAAAATTAATTTCAGGTTCTGAGCTCCCTGTGGGCAGGCGGCTGAAGGCTATGTTAGGCTGGTTGCTTAGCTCCCTGTGGGCAGGTGGCTTAATCCTACAGCAGTAGACTGCTAAACTACCAGCAGGTAGGAGGCCTGGTGAGTAGGCCTCCAATCTCTCAGTATGTAAACCGCATGACCCTTTAATTGGTCTGTGCCAGACAGATGCTGGGGCGGCTCTTAAAACAGATGATTGAGCTCTCATCTCTGCACACCCCTTTGTCCCTGTGCTATGCTTGAAGAGGCGTGATGCAAAAAGAACAGATAATGGACTGAATGCTGAACAATGCAAACAGTCCCCCCAGTCAACAGATCTGGATTTAATTCCTTGTTTTTTTTATTCACCACGTCATCCCAGTTTGGACCCAGTCTTGTAAATTGGTCTTGACCTTGCTCCTCATGGGAACAGTCCAGCCCGAACAGCCAGACTATGTCTTCCCTGGACAAAAAAACAAGCATCCTGGGACTGGTTTTGAAGCCAGGCTAGCGTGAATCCAGTGGCACAGTGGGCAGGGGACCTATGTCTGGGCTTACCCTTCCCGCTTAGGGCGACAAAAGTAAAAAGAACAAATGATGGACAGAATGCTGAACAATACAAAGATTCACCCCCAGTCACAGAACTGGGTTTAATCCATCTTTTTTTCTCCACGCCACACCACCCCAGTTTGGACCCAGCCATATAAAAATTAGCCTTGATTCTGCGCCTCATGGGAACAGTCCAACCCAAACAGCCAGAGCAGCTCTTCGTTAGACAAGAAAACAAGCATCTTGGGACTGAGTTTGGGGTATTCCCGCTCAACAGCCAGACTAGCTTGAGTCCCGCAGCACAGCGAGCAAGAGACCTGTGTCTGGGCATACCTGGTCTACTCCAGGTGACAAGTGCAAAAAGAACAAATTATGGGTGGAATGCTGAACAAATCAAACATTCCCCTCCAGTCACAGATCTGGGTTTAATCCGTCGTGTTTTTTGCTCACCACACCAGTTTACACCCAAGCGCAGAGAGGGCTCCTGCACACACAGTTGATCCCATGTTATCGCATCCTGGACACTCCATGGCTGCAGCTTTATCTACCTAGGCCAGACCGAGATGGAACGATCAAGCCCTGAGCGTCTGCTGGTAGATCGATGGTGTTGGTCTGCTGCAGCTCAGCGCCTACCGCAGAGGTTGGCTTCAGAATGACAGAGAAATATTGATCCATTGACAGGATCTTATCAAGTAAATGGATTCAGTGATCCCTGGCCTCTGCTTCCGCATGCTGCTGGTTCTTAGCCGAGGCGAGCTGGGGAAGGTGTGGGGCCTGGCTTAGAAATCTGGACCCTGGACTGTGCTGCTCTGCCCCATAAAAGGGCTGAGAGGGACAGATGGGGGAGTCTTTTTTTCATTTGTATTTATTTATTTAAATTAAAATCTGTAGCTGTGTTTGGTTGGTGCTTTATTTCCGGTGTTTCTTATTTGTTTGTTTTCAGTCTCTGCGGAAAGTCGGCCAGGACTCCACAGTCCTTCTCATCTGCATCACAGTGTTTCTTTCCTACCTTCCGGAAGCCGGGCAGTATTCCAGCTTCTTCCTCTACCTGAGACAGGTGAAGATCGCTGTACTTCTGGCATATGCCTTGCTATAACAGATGTTTGTTTCATTTGCGGGCTTACATCTGTAGATCATAGTGTTGTTGAATGCTAGCTCTCGTGTCAGGAAGCCTGCTGCGAGGTGGAAGACCTGGCATTTCCTTACACCGCGGCTTCCTTCAGTCAGAGTTCCCTTCTGCATTGTGAGCTCTTTAGTGAGATCCCACTCTGCAGCTTTGAAGGGGAGGACAGACCTCACTTGGAAGGGATGCCTCCACACAATGCTTGGTCTCTCCAGCTCTGGGTTTGGCTCCCTTGGTACAGATGCCCGTGGGGTGGAAGGTGTGGGCTGTAGGGAAACTCAGCGAAAAGATGGGCTTCCAGGGAGCAGGAAAACTTAGGGGGATCAGAGAAACTGAGATTGATGGGCCCCCAGAGAGCATGGACACAGAAATGGCAGGACTCCCAGGGAGCAGTGACGGTGAGAGATGGGTGGGCTCCCGGGGGTTCAGAGAAACTGAGAGATGGGTGGGCTTCAGGGGGATCCGAGAAACTGTGAGATGGGTGGGCTACCAAAGATCAGTGACACTGAGATATGGGTGGGCTCCCGTGATCAGAGAAATTAAGATGGGTGTGCCCCAGAAAGCAGCGACACAGAGATAGATGGGCACCCAAGGAGCAGGAACACATAAGGGTGGGCTCCCAGGGGCAGGGACCCTGAGATGAATGGACAGCCAGGAAGCAGAGACAGTGAGAGATGGTGGTCTCACAGAGACACTGAAAAGGATGGGTATGTAGATTGATTTTTAAACCTCCTGGTTCAGTGATATCACCGCCCGTCCTTGAAAGAGGTTCTCATCTCTGTCTTTCTCTGATGTGTGAAAGCAGAAGAGCTGATAAGGGTGGTATTAGGGTTTTCCTGCATGGGATGGATTGTGCTGCTGGTATGCAAATCCAACCCAGCTTTTAACTACACATCCCAAGTCCCATATTATTTGAGGTGCTGACCATGGGCTTCATTCTGAGCTGCTTGTCTTGGGACACGAGCTTTGCCTTCAAAGTCTTCTTCTGTTTCCGCTGCAGGTGCTGGGATTTTCCTTGGAGACTGTGGCGATCTTCATCGGTGTGGTGGGGATCCTCTCCATACTTGCACAGGTACAGTTGTGCTTCATTCCTTCATCTTTTGGGGAACACTTGCTCCTTTTTCATTCTCTTATAGTCACCCCCTCTCAGTACTCCAGTTACAGGTTCGTCCACTCTCTCTGCTGCCATCGTCCCCCACATCTTCGTCTTCCAGACTGCTTGGCACCCTCTGGTTGTTACCAATAATAATCACAAGGAAACCGAGACTGTAAACTAAAAATAAAACCTTCCATCTGTGTTTTATTGTGATTACCTGCGTTTCATGAGCTCTATTTATGAACCACCCATCTCCAAGCACTATAGCTGCAAATAGCTACATATTGTTTCCTTCCTGTAGCTGCAGCGCTACAAGAACAGTGTGATGTGGCTAAAGCGTGCATTGTTCAGTGATTTCCAGCAGACGCTTCACACGTTAGCCTTGTTCATGAAGGCAGACAGTTAGGACTAACCACTCATCCACAAGTTTTATCATCCTATTTCATATGTTTCAGCTGACTGCTGGGCATTCGAGAGACCACTGTGCGTGACAAAGGCCCCATCTTTGAGCTAGTAGATCATGGGTGTCCAGGCGCTGGCGGGGTTCAGTCCCCACCCTTCAAACTCTGCTAGTGTCTTCCATTGGATAAAATCCACTTGCTCCTCAGTGGGCTCTTTTCTTCCCTCTGCTCCCCACTGGTTCTTTTCCTTTGTCACCTCTTTTCATCCCTTTGACACCGATTCCTTTTTTACTCTTTCTTTGACGCCCCCGCTGCTTCTCTTCCTTCTCTCACGTGTAACGTTTCCTGCATCCATTCTTCCTCTGTAATGCCCCTGTTCTCTTTCCAGACTGTGGTGCTTGGACTTCTGATGCGCTCCATAGGAAACAAGAACACCATCCTGCTGGGCCTGGGCTTCCAGATCCTGCAGCTGGCCTGGTACGGCTTCGGGTCCCAGCCTTGGTAAGTGTGCTGTCCAGCTGGCCCAGCCATCCCCTTCTTGTGCATCTACTCTTCTGTATGTCCTCTTAAAAGCCATGTGGCGAGCTCTGGAGCACTTACAAGAGCTTCTAAACTGATAGTGCCAGAACGTTGTTTTTTCTTCTTATATCGTGTTTAGCCCCAGGTATGCAGGTACTTAATGAGGAGAGGTTTTTAGTGACTGTATGAAAGCAACTGCAGTGAATTATGGGGTATTGTTAATGAAGGCCTCAGGTTTCCATTGTGGCCACAGTGCACCTGTTTTGGCACCAACCTCAGTATTGAGTGACCAATTAGAAAGTATCAAAGGTGCAAGCACAGTTGAACTGAGATGAGATGTAATTCCTTGCATTTAAACCTGGAGGTATGGGGTCCCCCTGACAAAGCCTAGAGATTTTCTATACTTATAATAAACTAGCTTATAGCACAGGGATAAGGCACTGTAGTCCTGTTTCCACTATCATTATAATATGATTTCCCCTTTTGTGCTTTATGGAATTGTAACCATGCTGATTATATTGTTCTTATGTATTTTGCTGCTAGTATTGGCTCGTGTACTGCATAATAGAGAACGTTATTTAAAATAAACATTTTAAACTATATTGTGTCTGTTTACTCACGTTGTGGACAAGTATGAGTGTTTGAACAAAAGAGTGTTGTTCTTCCCGCGATTCCTAAAAGGAACGGAGTGACGTGTTCTAGGATGTCTAATCATTGGTAGCTTTGCTGTAGTACGGAGAACGAATGAGACACTATAGCTAGTCGGATTGGGGTTCTGGGCACCAAGGTGGTTTTCTGGTACACCACTACACACCGGGGTCCTGGTTTCTTGCGCATATTTCTGTGTGTGTGCTGAATCCCTGCAACAACTGCTTATGCCACTACATTTCTTGTTTTCCTAGGATGATGTGGGCAGCTGGAGCTGTCGCAGCGATGTCCAGCATCACCTTCCCAGCCATCAGCGCCATTGTGTCGAGGAATGCTTTGCCGGATCAGCAAGGTGGGTACCGGCTGCCAGGACAACACTCCGTGTGCGCAGGGTAGTAATGTATGGCTGCCTCCATTCGTAAAGAGATGGGTTCAGTGTGAGGTGAACCTCTACACAAGAGGGGCACACATCGGATTCCTCTTGTGAGCACTAGTAACGCGCCAAGTTTTTTTGTCGGAGGTCTTTTGTCTGAAGTGGAGAAGGTTCTCCTTGGAAGAGGGGGAGCAGAGAGACCCTCCTGCTGCCACCCCCACCCCCATATCTGAATTGGCGAGTAGTGCAATTATTCCCAGACCGAGGTATATCGTTGGTGGAGAATGCTCGTCACTCGTAGAGTGATCCAGTGAGGGCGTTTTCACACTAGAGCACTTACCTGTACCAAAGGATAGGAACCGGTGGATACATTAAGGTGTTTGCAGAAGTGATGCCCATTAAAAAACTGTTCCAGATTAAAGCTGCCCCTGTTTTTAAAGCGTGCCACACGAGGAGGGCAGAAGAGTGAGGTAGAAGAACACAGATACTTGAGTGCAGCGTTGGCTTAAGAACAGCTTGCGTCCATTCTGTCTGTTTTTCCTGGAAGAGCTCCTCATGCCGCCTCTCTTTCCATTTGCAGGTGTGGTGCAAGGCATGATTACAGGGATCCGTGGCCTCTGTAATGGGCTGGGCCCAGCGCTGTACGGCTTTGTATTTTACCTCTTCCATGTGGAGCTCAATGAGCTGGAAGCTGTGGAAACCCAGGAAAAATCAGCGAAACCAAACATGGCGAACCCGTCTGATGAGGTATATTGTGTAGCTCTGCCAATCTCTGGCAAAATATCTTCTGATGTATTCTGCCCAATCCAGCTTGGCTTACACCTTTGATGAGATACCGGACACATTCCTGTCCCGCTCAAGCAAAATATAATTTTTCAAACCCTATGTACGATCAATGGTTCACATTTAGCATTCGGTTCATCTCTTCTCTCCAGCCCTTCCCTGCCTCCTTCTCCTGACACCTTCTCCTGACACCTTGTCCTCTATTGCTGTGCTCCTATTCTCTGTGTTGTACTCATCATTTGATAGGCTCCTTCCTTCTGTGTGGTCAGAACAGCATCACCCCTTCCCCAAATCCCATTCACTCCTTTTTTTTTTTCTCTCTCATTTTATTCCTCTTTGGATCTGGACCCCTTCTTTCCACCACTGCTTGGCGCACTGACGCCCTTCAGATCCTTATATTTCACACCTCTCTGTTTTCTCTCCTCTCATTCCCAGTTCAAGACCCCCCTAAAAGCACCCCGTAGTTGAATTTTGATTATCAAAGATTATCTTCCAGCCCATTCTACACCTCATTCTCTCTAGTCTTGTGGTCCATTTCTCCCCTGCCTCTGGGCCTCTTATTCCACTACCCCTAACAGATGCTGGGCTGGTTCAGTTCTTCCGGAACCAAACATTTGAACTCCTGAGTTTAGCCTCTCAGGCCCCAGCATCTCACTTCTCCACCCTCTTATAGCCCCAGCACCATTCTTCTCTCCACTTGGGTGTGGCCGCTCCAGGACGTACCTTGGCTATTGTTTTCATTTCATGTAGCTGTGTTCCTTCCAGAGAGCCCTATCTCTTGCACCTCCTGTCTCTTCTTCACTGTTCAACTCTATTTAACACTTTTTAACCTCTGTTCAATTTCCTCTTCACAGAGTAGTATCATTCCGGGACCCCCATTCCTCTTCGGTGCCTGCTCTGTTCTACTCTCGCTCCTCGTCGCCCTCTTCATTCCAGAGCACCCAAACATGGCAATGCGACCAGGAGCCCACAAGAAGCACAGCAACGGGTCCCAGAGCCATGCCCACAGTGCCCAAGCAGACGGCTCTGACGGCAAGAAGCCCCTCTTGGAAGATAGCAGCGTATGATGAAAGCTTAGAGGCCGCTTGGGTTGACCATCACTGTCCGCAACGACTCTACTTCCTGGAGTTTGGCGAGTGTGTGGAAGGGACGCATTGGACTGCCCACTCAAGGTTTCCAGTGGAGGACACTGACAACGTTCCTTTCTCAGCCAAAAAGAAAACTGAAATGGGGCCAAACGCTGAACTGGTGCAAGTGGTGTGACGTGCCAGAAGATGCAGTTCTCTTCTTAGATGGAGCAAGGGGGTCTTCAGGAGAGCTTTATCTTCCTGTGAGGACACTGATCTGCCAAGTATTATGTCGCCAGCAACTCAGAAGACCTCCTCTTTATATTTAAAATATGCAATGTTAATTTATAACCTTCCTTGCCCGCAAAATAACTTTCCCTGTTGACTGCCCACCGGAGGCACTGAAGCCAATCATTCTACGTCTTTGCTAACTGTGAAGCGGTGTGCGTGAAACTGTGGGGCCAGGTTGCAGCACATCGTGCTGGGTTCATTCAGGGATTGCGTGAAGTGCAGAGACTAATGCTGGTCGATGGACGAGAGAAGCAGGTGTGCTTGGGTGACTATACATCGAAGGCCTAGATGTGTATGAGTGCTCCAAGGTTCTAAGTCGCAGCGTGGGCAAACCTCATGTAAGCCGTTTGCGCTCAGTTCAAGATAGACATATGAGTTCTGGCTTTGTCGAAGGTATGGGCAGGTTTGTATTGCACTGACTCTGGCTGCAGGATCTGGTTTTATGGGTTTCCTTTAACCAATACCCTCTGTCTTATTTTGGGTAGATCAAGCAGTCCTCCTGTGGCTCTATTAAAGACCCAGAAGTCTACCCACTTTTTGACGCAGGCGGTTGACTGGCGGCTATGAGTGCATTGTGAGCAGACCTTCTATGTGCCTTCATTAGAAGCGTCTCCTGAGCGATGTTGTGCATCGGGCTCAGTTGTCCTCTCCTGTGGAGTGAGTGTTCTGTCCTGGCGGTTCCTGAGAGCCAGTGGCAGGCAGGCCCGGGTGTATGATTGTCCTTGTTTCTGCACACAGTGTGTGCATCACTGCGTGCATGTGTGCGTTAGATGCCTGATCTCTCCAAGTGCGAGTAAAAGAAGAGTATTGTGGAGTAGGAACAGGAGTGTTGAAAGAATCAAATCTCTCCTGCATTCCTGGAACAGGCGCAGTTCCCCTATGAATGACTGTGGCATCTGAACATATCATGCTCCTCCAGTCCTTCCTGTGGAACACTTGGATCTCCTTCCACCTGGGAGGGTGCTGCAGACTTAAGCCCCCTTTTCTGTGGACTCCAGCACCTTTCCTGCCAGGCATCGGCCTGTGGTACAGTGTGGAGGGAGTGAAATCTGCCTGCGATGCTCAAAACATCTCTGTACAGTTGTAATGAGTCTTACTCTGAAAGACTACAGAATCTTGAGAACAGTACAGAGGATTAAACTCTTCTCTCGTATGGTGTGCTTTTCATTTCAGAGAAACTCTGAATGTTTTATTCCAGGGTGTGTGACAATGGGCAGTTTATAGGAGGCTCCAGCGATGAGATCACGCTCCTTGCTATGCGGGCCTTTCCTCTTTTCAGACCTGGGTTTTCACTGGGGAACACAAGAGTGGGCCAATCTAAACCTGTTCAGGAGCTTTGTGTGGGTCATTGTAGGAGTAACAAGGGGTCTCTGGTGCTGGTAGACTGTGAAACAGAAGTGATCTTACAACCCCTTCTCTGAGTCAGCTATGGCTTGTGGTGTCCCCAAGGACTTTCCCCTGTCCCCATGGAAGGCCTTTGATGGCCCCTATTCTTAAGCAAACACACCAAAGGTGATGGGAGGAATGTTTGCAATAGGTCTAACTACTGGTAATTACTCTGGATAGCATCCCAAACCATTGTTCTTTTGCCACATGCCCCCTCAGTTTGGATCCAAACATTAGCAAATCACTGTGTTCGAGGCATGTGGGCTGCTGAATTCATATCTCTGCATAGATCGCCGCCTAGTGTTGGGTCCGGATGATCGCACATTGTTGTCCTGGAAGAGTCTTCGAAGTGTCACGAGATAGTTGTCTCCTCCCCTGGACTACAGTGCGCATGGGCATCGACTCCATCCCCAGATTGTTTTTTTCCGCCATTGGGTTCGGATGCATATTTGTTAACTCAAGTTCGGAATCGATAAAAAACTTTCTTTTTGGCCAAAAGGCCTTTAGTATATCGTCGGTATTGTCTTGCGATCTGTTCCAGCTCAGTTCCCGAGCCGGACATCCAGAGGAGCCGCTTGGCTTTTCGGCACTGAAGGCCTGGTCGACGCCAGAGGCCTTATTGACGATCCGTCATGGAACGGAGCCCGTTCAAGAGATGTCCCGTGTGCAACTCGAAATATCCTCACATCGAAGTCCACCCGATGTGAAACAAGTGCCTGTCGCCGGATCACGATGAAGCCAGCTGTATGGCTTGTTCTTGTTTCCGCTCCAAGAAGACGATTCGACTTCGACGAGCAGCGCGCAAGGAGGCCCAGCAGACGGCACCTGAACCGGTGAACATTTTCGATACCGAGGAGGATGAGGGAGCAGAGCGGGAAGTTCGAGAGAACCTGTCTGATCCCGCATCGGAGATCGATTCCAGCTACGACGTGGATATTGAAATGGTCGATACTGAAGACGTCGTCGACGAGGTAGGAGACGACAATGGGGCCTTTGGGGCCATGGAAGATAGCTCGAGCGAGGAGCTAGGCCCAAACGTTGGCGCCAAGACACTTAATAAGGCTCAGGTCGAGGGATCGCCACATGGCCTTACCCAAGATCTTACACTGGGTTCTACAGCCTCGCCTCCGGGCCCGGCTTCGGACACTTCTAAAGAGCCACAGGTTGCCAAATCGAAACCGAAAGAGAAAGCTTCGGTGTCTACTCAACCGAAAGCGCTGGAGGCGAAATCGAAACAAAAAGTGCGTATTGCTTTGGTTGGATCGAAGTCCTCTGAACTATCGGCACCGACGAAGCATAAAGGTGTTATCGACCCGGTGAGGCCGCTAAAGGGTGTCGAGCCGAAGACTGGGACACCGAAGAAAATGGTCAAGGACTTCGACCCGAAAACATCGGCGCCGAAGACCGTCAACACTGACGAAGGACTCGGAGCTCAGAAGGTTCTCGAACCTGCGCGTCCACCAGACAAGGCTAAAAGTGGTACGAACCTCGAGTCCACGCCTGGCGGTGGCTCGAAAGAACCCCTCGAGTCGACGCAACCGTCCGCCTCCTTCTCGAAGCAGGTGTCTGAATCGCTGAAACGAATTAAGGAAAAGGCTTCGACTGTCGGACCAAAGGATACTCCACCACCGAAGCCTGCCAGTAAACCTCAAAAGTCGCCGGCGCCCATCCAGTTCACGCTGCCGCCGAAAGTTGCCTAAGGCCTTCGCCCCTAAGATGGCCGTCGAAGCGTCCAAGAAGGTGTCCACGGGGCCAAAGCCCACAACTGCGGTGGTGGTCCCAAAGCATCGACCAGCCCCGCTTGAAGAGCAGTCTGAACAATTCATCGACGCCGACACGGGTAGACTTTCAATTTACAAACGAAAGATCGCCCCGGAACGGCCTATGGAGTCATATAGAATTCCATTGAAAAAGAAGAAGGATTCTACTACGTCACCTGTTCTTGTCGAACCTATATCTCCACGTGGCCAAGACACTGCGCCTATCTCTCCCACTTACTCGGATGTGGAGACAGGGGAAGGTGACAATGAGGAGTACAGCTATCCTATAGACACTGATCCTGAAGATCACAATGAACCCTGGGCGGACGCTGCTAACCCAGGAGATCCACACACTGCCCCGGACAGTCAGGTGTATGCTGTAAAAACCTCGCCTACTGAAGACTCGGCGGCGTTTAATGCACTTATTGAAAGGGCAGCCAAAAATCATGATGTCCAGCTCCACGCTGACCCTATTGAAGTGGATTTTTTGTTTGACACCTTTTCCACCTCAGAGAGAACTGTCAAAACTCTGCCAATGCTAAAGGGAGTCTTAAAACATGCTGGAGACATTTTTAAAGAGCCCACAAGGACCAGGGTGATAAACCCCAGAATTGAGAAAAAGTACAAACCGGCGCCTGGGGACCCTACCTACATCAAGGGACAGTTGCTGTTGGACTCTCTGGTTGTTTTCAATGCCCGGAAGAGAGCAGGTGATGCTCCTCCCCCTGACACAGAATCTAAAGTGCTAGAAGCATCAGGGTAAAGGGTGGCAGCTCAAGCGGCCAATATCTGGCGCATTTCAAACACTCTTAGCCAGACATCACAGGGCCCATTACGATACACTTGAGACCCTGTTACAACACTTGCCAGATGAATATAAGGAGGCAGCAGAGATGCTCATACAGGAAGGAAAGCTCATATCAAATGCTTCTATCAAGTGTGCACTGGACGCAGCAGACACCGCGGCCAGAGCTATTAACACAAGTGTGATGTTACGGCGACATGCCTGGCTTAGAATCTCCGTATCCAAGCCAGACATACAAACCACCATACTAAATCAGCCTGTAAACCCTGATCACTTATTTGGACCAGAGGTGGACACCACCTTGGAAAAAAATCAAAAAGGACACTGAAACTGCAAAGTCTATGGGGGCTCTCCAGTCGCAGCAGTTCAGGGGTGGTTCTTTTCGTCGCTCAAGCAATAGAGGAGTTTCCAGAGGCCAGCTGTCCCAGCAAACACAGTACAATAAAGGTGGCGTGCAAAACACATACACCAAACAAGGTAGAGGTGGTTATCGTGGAAACAGCGCCAAGGGCAGAGGTCGTGGAAACAACAGCTCCCGATCCTCCGCCACTAACAAACAGTGACGCCTTGTCACTGCCCCCTGACCATACAACACCGGTCGGGGGGAGACTACAACAGTTCCTGCTGACCTGGAAATCCATTACCACAGACAGGTGGGTCAGGAAGCTTGTCCAGTACGGTTATTGTCTGGAGTTAACATCCACTCCACCCAACATACCCCCAAGACACCGTCCTATGTCCACAGAGCATTTGCACTTATTGCAGCAGGAGGTACTCGTCATGCTGCAAAAAGGAGCAATCGAGCTCGTGCTTGTGGAAGAAAGAGGTACAGGAGTGTACTCACTGTACTTCTTGATCCCAAAAAAGGACGGGTCCCTCAGACCCCTAAACCAGTACATTGTATCAGAACACTTTCACATGCTAACATTGCAGCAGGTTCTACCGTTGGTCAGTCAGGGAGATTTCCTCGCAACATTAGATCTGAAGGATGCATACTTTCATATTCCGCTACACCCGTCACACAGAAAATACCTCAGATTCACCATTCAGAATCAGCATTACCAATTCAAGGTCCTCCCTTTCGGAGTGACGACGGCACCCAGGGTGTTTACAAAGTGCCTGGCGACAGTGGCTGCACACCTACGGAGACAAAACGTTCACGTCTACCCTTATCTGGACGACTGGCTTATCCAGGCAAAGTCGGCCAAGCATTGTGCCGCCCACATGTCCCACATCATTCACATTCTTCACGATCTGGGATTCTCACTAAATTACCCAAAGTCCAACCTTCAGCCCGCCCACGTACGACAGTATCTGGCCGCGACAATAGACACTCTGGCAGCCAAAGCACAGCCAAATTCAGTGAGGATCAACGGCATTCAATTGCTGATACAGAAATTCAGACCACAACACTCGCTTCTGGCACAAGTGTTCATGCAGTTGATAGGCATGATGGCCTCCTGCATCTTCATAGTCCCGCACGCGAGACTACATATGCGTCCGCTTCAGGAGTGCTTAGCACGTCAGTGGAATCAGGCTCACTGACAGTTGAAAGACCTAGTGTTGGTAACCGGTTGTGCATACAACTCTCTGCATTGGTGGAATCCACAAAACCTTTGCAGAGGACGACCGTTCCAGGAGCCTGTGCCACAGATCATTCTGACAACGGACGCATCTCTCCAGGGATGGGGAGCCCATGTACTCCACTACACAGTGCAGGGACTATGGACAACGCAGCCAAAGAAGATGCACATCAAGCTTCTCGAACTGATGACTATCTTCATGGCGATGAAAGCATTCAAAGTACATCTGTGCAACAAGGTCGTGTTGATCCGGACGGACAACATGACGGCCATGTACTACATTCAGAAGCAGGGAGGTACACACTCTCCACAGTTGTCTCATCTGGCTCAGAGCATGTGGAAGTGAGCCATTCAGAGGAACATCTTCCTCATGGCGGAACACCTCCCAGGCAAGGACAATCAGATGGTGGACCTGCTCAGCAGGTACAGCCACCAAATGTACGAGTGGGAGATACATCCATCAGTACTCCACCCGTACTTCCAGCAGTGGGGTCATTCTCAGATAGACCTGTTCACCGCAAAGGAAAACACCAAATGCCAAAGCTTTACCGCCAGGTTCCCACACCCACAGTCGCAGGGCAATGCGATATGGATGAACTGGTCAGGTATACTTGCGTACGCTTTTCCCCCAGCACCTCTAATACCGCTGGTGGCACGCAAGCTGAAGCAACTGTCAATGACACTCATCCTGGTTGCTCCAACGTGGGCACGCCAACCATGGTACACCACGTTTCTGGAACTATCCGTGGTACCGCATCAAAGGCTGCACCTCACACCCAGGCTTTTGACGCAGAGCCATGGCGATATTCAGCACCCAGATCCGCAACAGCTCAACCTGGCGATCTGGCACCTGAAGTCTTAGAATTTGGCTACCTCAACTTGCCTCCCGACTGTATGGATATCATAAGAGAGGCAAGGAAGCCCACCACCAGAGCATGCTATGCGGCAAAATGGAAGCGGTTTGTTATTTATTGTGCAGACCACAACATCAACCCACTAGACGCGTCTACTCACAACATCATTTATCTGTTACATCTATACAAATGCAATCTGGCCTATGCTTCCATTCGTATACATTTGTCCGCAATAGCAGCTTATCTACAAAACAGGCAGCATCTCTCACTTTTCAGAGTGCCTGCCATTAAAGCTTTTCTGGAAGGACTCATACAAGTCATTCCTTCCCGGACCCAACCAGCTCCTGAATGGAACCTAAATGTGGTCCTCACCGAACTGATGGGTCCACCTTTTGAGCCTCTACATTCATGCGAGATTCAGTTCTTAACGTGGAAAGTGGCTTTCCTGATAGCGATTACATCGATACGACGCGTTAGTGAACTCCAGGCACTAACTATCCAAGAGCCATTCATACAAATTCACTCCAACAGGGTGGTGCTTCGCACTAACCCTAGGTTTCTTCCTAAGGTGGTTTCACAGTTCCATATCAATCAGACTATAGAACTGCCTGTGTTCTTCCAAAATCCTGAGTCAGTGGCGGAGAGAATGCTCCACACATTGATAGGACCAAAGATTTTCGGAAAAGAAAACAACTATTTGTTGCCTTTTTGCCACAACACAAAGGCAACCCCATTTCCAAAGTAGATATAGCCAGGTGGATCGTTAAGTGCATTCAAATTTGCTATCAAAAAGCCAAGCGCACTTTAACAGTCCCCCCACGGGCCCACTCCACCCGAATGTTGGGGGCCTCCATGGCTTTCCTTGGAAATATTCCTTTAGAAGACCTATGTAGGGCAGCCACATGGTCTACCA
The DNA here is from genome assembly GCF_964263255.1 of Lissotriton vulgaris. Taxonomy (NCBI): domain Eukaryota; kingdom Metazoa; phylum Chordata; class Amphibia; order Caudata; family Salamandridae; genus Lissotriton; species Lissotriton vulgaris. The sequence goes on along the minus strand of NC_141700.1, from coordinate 15,169,484 downwards.
CACACACATTTACGAAACACTACTGTGTAGATGTGCACTCCAAACAGCAGGCAGCTGTAGGGCAGGCTGTTCTAAAAACACTTTTTCAAACTGCTGCAGCTGGCACAGGCGGCCGCCGCTAATGGAGGGACTGCTATGTATTCTATGCACAGATATGAATTCAGCAGCCCACATGCCTCGAACCGAATATGCTACTTACCAGAATGCATCTGTTCTTGGCATGTAGGGCTGCTGACATTCATATCGCCCGCCCTCCTCCCCGGCGCCTGTAGCGGCTGCAGCACTCAGAAATACTCTTAGCATGGTCATCACTCACGGTGTTACACTCCATCTTTGCCACAATGGCTAAAAACAATCTGGGGATGGAGTTGATGCCCATGCGCACTGTAGTCCAGGGGAGGAGCCACCTATCTCGTGATACTTCGAAGACTCTTCCAGGACATTAATGTGCGATCATCCGGACCCAACACTAGGCGGCGATCTATGCACAGATATGAATGTCAGCAGCCTCCATGCCTCGAACATATTGTTTTTTTTAAATGCATGGTACATGCTCCAGGCATATTAAACCTCTGTGCTTCCTTAGAGGAGCCAAAGCTGCTGATAGACAACACTCCCATCTCTCTCTCTAGTAGGTGCATTAATTATCTTGACGCTTTTATTATTGCTTTGAAATCTGCTGATTATACAAGGAACTTTGCAGTGCTTTTAAAACTGCTGCCTGGGGACCACCTGGGAATGTGTCACGGACCCCTAGGGGTCCTGGGACCCCAGTTTGGGAACCATTGACCTAGAGCACTGATTGGAATTTCTTGAAGAAACATATTTCACATTCATATCGCCCGCCCTCCTCGCCGGCGCCTGTAGCGGCTGCAGCACTCAGAAATACTCTTAGCATGGTCATCACTCACGGTGTTACACTCCATCTTTGCCACAATGGCTAAAAACAATCTGGGGATGGAGTTGATGCCCATGCGCACTGTAGTCCAGGGGAGGAGCCACCTATCTCGTGATACTTCGAAGACTCTTCCAGGACATTAATGTGCGATCATCCGGACCCAACACTAGGCGGCGATCTATGCACAGATATGAATCTCAGCAGCCTACATGCCTCGAACATATTGGTTTTTTTTAAATGCATGGTACATGCTGTCATGTTGTCCTGGGAGAGTCTTCGAAGTATCACGAGATAGGTGGCTCCTCCCCTGGACTACAGTGCGCATGGGCATCCTTTCCATCCTCAGATAGTTTTTTTTCCGCCATTGGGTTCGGATGTACTTTCTTGACTCAAGTTTGGAATCTATATAAATTCTTTTCGCAAGGCCAAAAGGCCTTCGGGGCGTCGGTATTGTCTCTCGTTCGGTGCCTAGTACTTTATCTAGTTCTTCGAACAGGACGTCGAATGCCGTTTGCCTTTCGACACCGAAAGCCCCAACAACGATAGACGATGGAACGGAGCCCGTTCAAGAGATGCCCCATATGCAACTCCAAGTACCCTCACATTGATGTGCACCCAGTGTGCAATAAATGCCTATCTCCGGACCACGACGAGGCCAGCTGCATGGCCTGTTCCAAGTTCCGGTCAAAGAAGACGCTTCGGCTTCGACGCGCCACACGACAGTCGGCGCAGAAAACGGCGCCTGCCCCGGAGAACATCTTCGAGGCCGATGACGATGAGGGCGTCGATGAAGAGGATCCTGACCAGCAGTCGGACCCTGATTCGGAGCACGACTCTAACTACGATGTGGACGAGGAAGAAGACTACATCCATGAGGAAGACGTCATCGAGGTAGGAGACGACGCAGAGGCCATCGGAGCCGTCTATGATGACTCGAGCGATGAGCAAGGCCCACCCGCAGTCGCGGGGCCCAATATTGACACTGTACTCTCTACGGCTCAGGTTGAGGCATCGCCGGAAGGCCTTAGCCAAGATCTTAATCCACATTCTATAGCCCCGCGTCAAGGCCCGGCTAAGAATACTTCTAAGGAGCCATCGGTCGATCAACCAATCTCAGTGCCGAAACCGAAACCGACAGATGCAAAACCGAAACTGCTAAGGACAGTACTCGGATCGACGGCCTCGGATTCTTCGGCTCCGATCAAATCTAAGAGTGTCATCAACCCTTCGGGGTCACAAGGTGGCGTCGGCCCGAAGAGCGGGGCGCCGAAGCCTGTCTCTACAGTCAAGCACATCGCAGTAACGCCGTCGACGTCCAAACATGGCGACACTGGCAAAGGACTCAAGGCTAAAAAGACTATCGATCCGAAGCTTACAGCCTCCAAGCCAATATTAAGCAAGGCCTTCGAGTCGAAGAGCAAACCCGACCCGAAAGAGCATGTCGCGTCGAAGCAGAAGAGCGTGCCTGCTACGCATCGAGAGCTCGAGTCGACGCAAGGCCGCAAGCAAGCTGGTGATCAAAGTCGGTCGGATCGAAGACCGCGCCACCCTCGAAGAAGGTCGGTTCGTCTCCAATGCTTACGCCGATTAAATACGGACTGCCCCCGACCCAAAGCGTTCGAGCCACAGAAGAGCACCGACACGTCCAAAAAGGTGTCTGTAGTCTCGAGGACTCAGTCCATTGAGGAGGATGTGGTGTTCCAAGCGCCCTCCTATGACAATCAGTCAAAGCTGTTCATCGACTCGGAATCTGGCAAACTGACCATTTACAAACGGAAGATCATTCCAGAAAAGCCTTTAGAGTCATACAAAATCCCTCTCAAAAGGAAAAGGGATTCTGCCTCCTCACCTGTTCTTTTTGAACCTGTGGAGTCCGATGGACAAGACTATGCCTATTCTCCCACATGCACCAATGAGGATGTGGGGGAGGGATACAATGAGGATGAATTTACTTATCCTGCTGACACAGATCAGGAGGAACTTCAACCCTGTTGACCCTGGTGAGCCACACACCACGCCTGACACTCAGTCCTATACCGTCAAGACCTCGCCTACTGAAGATACTGCTGCGTTTAACACATTGATTGAAAGGGCGGCCAATAACCATGATGCACGCTGACCCAGTGGAGGAAGACTTCTTGTTTGATACTTTCTCAACTTCGGAAAGATCAGTTAAGACATTGCCTATGCTGAAGGGTGTCCTTAAATACGCTACTGACATTTTCAAGGAGACCACAAGGGCATGGGTTGTAAACCCAAGGATTGAAAGGAAATACCGGCCTGCACCTTTGGACCCTACGTACATCAAGGGCCAGCTCCCATTGGACTCCCTAGTGGTGGCTAGTGCTCGCAAGAGAGCGAACTCTCAAACAAGTGGTGATGCTCCTCCTCCGGACAAAGAATCCAAAATCTTAGAAGCTTCTGGCAAACTAGTAGCTGCTCAAGGGGCTAATATTTGGAGGATCTCAAATACACAGGCCCTATTAGCCAGATATGATAGAGCTCATTACGACACAAGTAGGGCAGCTACTACAACACCTGCCTGATGCTCATAAGGAGGGAGCAGAAATGCTGATACAGGAGGGAAAGTTGATTTCCAATGCATCCATCAAATGTGCGCTCGATGCAGCAGACACAGCAGCTAGGCCCATCAACACGAGTGTAATGCATAGACGGCATGCCTGGCTCCGCATCTCTGTTTTTAAGCCAGAGATCCAAACAACTTTACTCAATCAGCCGGTTAACCCTGACTTTCTCTTTGGTCCTGATGTAGACACGTCCCTTGAAAAGATTAAAAAAGACACTGAGACAGCAAAATCCATAGGGGCTCTGCAGTCACAACAGTTCAGGGGCGGTTCCTTTCGTCGCTCCGGTAACAGGGGAGCCTCTAGAGGTCAAGCATCACAGCAAGCCCAATACAACAAAGGGAGCACGCAGGCCACCTATAACAAGAACAATAGGGGTGGATACCGTGGGAACAGCACCAAAGACAGAGGACGTGGAAATAATAATGCCAGATCCTCCACCACCAATAAACAGTAACGCCTTGTCACTGCCCCCAGACCATATAACACGGTCGGGGGAAGACTTCAGCAGTTCCTGCCAGTCTGGGAAGGCATTACCACAGACAGGTGGGTGAGACAACTTATCCAATACGGCTACTGTCTGGAACTAACCTCCACTCCTCCCAACATACCCCCAAGGCACCGTCCTATGTCCGCAGAGCACATGCACTTCTTGCAGCAAGAAGTAATCTGCATGCTGCAAAAAGGGGCCATAGAACTCGTACCTTTAGAACAGCTAGGTACAGGGGTGTACTCACTGTACTTCTTAATCCCAAAGAAGGACGGGTCTCTCCGGCCCATTCTAGACCTCAGACCCCTGAACCAGTACATCTTGTCAAAACATTTTCACATGCTGACTACACAGCAAGTTCTACCATTGCTCAGTCAGGGGGACTTCCTAGCAACCCTAGACCTAGAGGACGCATATTTCCACATCCCCATTCACCCAGGACACAGGAAATATCTCAGGTTCACCATAAACAACCAGCATTACCAGTTCAAGGTCCTGCCTTTCGGGGTCACTACTGCCCACAGGGTGTTCACCTAGTGCTTGGCGACAGTGGCTGCGCACCTTCGGAGACAACATATCCATGTCTATCCTTATCTGGACGACTGGCTTGTCCAAGCAAAGTCAGCCCAGCAGTGTGCCAGCCACATGTCCCGCACAATTCACCTCCTACACACTCTAGGATTTTCAATAAATTACCCAAAATCACACCTTCAACTCATACATGTGCAACAGTACCTAAGTGCGACAATAAACACTCTGACAGCGACAGCGTAGCCAAACTCTGCCAGAGTCAACAGCATGCAATTGCTGATTCAGAGATTCAGGCCCCAACACTCACTCCCAGCGCAGGTATTTATGCAGCTGATAGGTATGATGGCCTCCTGCATTTTTCATAGTCGCGCACGCGAGGCTACACATGCGTCCCCTTCAAGAGTGCTTAGCACAACAGTGAAACCAGGCTCATGGACATCTAAAAGACCTAGTGTTGGTGACCGGTCGTGCATACAACTCTCTGCATTGGTGGAACACACAAAACCTTTGCAGGCGACGACCGTTCCAAGAGCCTGTCCCACAAATAGTGCTGACAACGGACGCATCTCTCCAGGGCTGGGGAGCGCATGTCCTCCATTATACCGTGCAGGGACTATGGATGACGCAGTAGCAAAAGATGCATATCAACCTGTTGGAGCTGATGGCAATCTTCATGGCAATGAAGGCATTCAAATTGCATTTGTGCAACAAAGTCGTGCTGATCCGGACGGACAACATGACTGCCATGTATTACATCCAGAAGCAGGGAGGCACACACTCCCCACAATTGTCTCATCTAGCCCAGAGCATGTGGAAGTGGGCCATTCAGAGAAACATGTTCTTCATGGCGGGACATCTCCCAGGCAAGGACAACCAGATGGCGGACCTGCTCAGCAGGCACAGCCATCAGATGCACGAGTGGGAGATACACCCCTCGGTGCTCCAACCATATTTCCAGCAGTGGGGTCATCCAGAGATCGACCTATTCACCACAAAGGAAAACGCAAAATGCCAAACCTTCGCCGCCAGGTTCCCACACCCGCAGTCTCAGGGCAATGCGATATGGATGAACTGGTCAGGCAGATTTGGTACGCTTTTCCTCCAGCACCGCTCATCCCGCTAGTGGCACGCAAACTGCGATAACACTCCATGACGCTCATCCTGGTTGCTCCAACGTGGGCAAGGCAGGCGTGATACACCACGTTCCTAGAACTTTCAGTGGTGCCTCACCAACGACTGCGCCTCACTCCCAGTCGCCTCTCTCAGAGCCATGGAGACATTCAGCACCCAGATCCACAACAGTTGAGCCTTGCAATATGGCTCCTGAGGTCATAGAGTTTGGCTATCTCAACTTGCCCCCTGACTGTATGAACATCATCAAGGAGGCAAGAAGACGTACGACCAGGGCATGCTATGCGGCCAAATGGAAGCGATTTGTCATTTACTGTTCCAATAATGACATAAATCCGCTGGATGCGTCCACGCAAAACATTATCTGTTATTTGTTGCATCTATACAGATGCAATCTGGCATATAGTTCCATCAGGATACATTTGGCTGCAATGGCAGCTTATCTTCAAAACAGACAGCATATTTCTCTTTTCAGGGTGCCAGCCATTAAAGCCTTTATGGAGGGACTCAAAAGAGTGATTCCTCCCAGACACCCTCCTTCACCTGTCTGGAATCTGAACGTAGTTCTCACCAGATTGATGGGACCACCCTTTGAACCTCTTCACTCTTGTGAGATACAGTTTCTGACATGGAAAGTGGCGTTTCTAGTAGCAATCACATCGCTAAGAAGAGTTAGTGAGCTTCAAGCCCTAACTATTCAAGAGCCTTTCATACAGATTCATGCTAATAGGGTAGTGCTGCGTACCAACCCTAAATTCATGCCTAAGGTGGTGTCGCAGTTCCACATTAACCAAACCATAGAACTGCCAGTTTTCTTCCCAAATCCAGATTCAGTGGCAGACAGAGCACTGCACACACTGGATGTTAAAAGAGCTCTCCTGTATTACATTGACAGGACAAAGGATTTCAGGAAAACTAAGCAACTGTTTGTTGCCTTCTCTCCGCAACACAAAGGCAATCCCATTTCCAAATCAGTTATTGCCAGATGGATTGTTAAGTGCATACAGATATGTTATCAAAAGGCTAAACGCACGTTAAGAGTTCCCCCACGAGCGCATTCCACACGCAAGTTAGGGGCATCCATGGCTTTCCTGGGTAACATTCCTCTAGAGGATATATGTAGAGCAGCCACATGGACCACAATACATACATTTACCAAACACTACTGCGTGGATGTAAACTCCAAACAGCAAGCTGCTGTAGGACAGGCTATTCTCAAAACTCTTTTTCAGACTGCTGCAGCTGGCACGGGCAACCACCGCTAAGGAGGTAACTGCTATTTATTCTATGCACAGATATGAATTCAGCAGCCCACATGCCTCGAACGGAATATGCTACTTACCAGTATGCATCTGTTCTTGGCATGTAGGGCTGCTGGCATTCATATCGGCCGCCCTCCTCCCCGGTGCCTGTCGCAGCTGCAGCACTCAGAATCATTCTCAGGCATGGTCATCACTTACTGTATTACACTCCATCTCTGCCACAATGGCGAAAAACAATCTGAGGATGGAAAGGATGCCCATGCGCACTGTAGTCCAGGGGAGGAGCCACCTATCTCGTGATACTTCGAAGACTCTTCCAGGACAAAAATGTGCAATCATCCGGACCCAACACTAGGCGGCGATCTATGCACAGATATGAATGTCAGCAGCCCTACATGCCAAGAACAGATGCATACTGGTAAGTAGCATATTCCTTTGTGTGCATAGCTCAGTGGGTTACGGCTTTTGTCACAGATCTTCTGTTGTTACTGTGCAGTTCATAAGTTACAATCATAAACTATCACAGTGAGCTATGAACTGCCATCAAAGAGCTGCATTCAAACTGCATGGTACAAGGTAGTAAGTTATGTTTTCTCTCAGTCTTTCATTATCCTGATGCTGCTAATAAAGGTTTATTTGGGTAGAAATAAACTCTTATTATTAATATCAATGCTAACCACTGTTATGTTCTGAATCCTGAGTTTGTGCTTCTCCAGACCAAGCACTCATAAAAAAGGCCTACAGGTATAGATGACATAACTCCCACACATTGAAGACCCCTTTGCCTTATGTAACATTTTCTATACACTGATTTGCAAATGTATGATTCATTGTCTCTGCCCTACACTGGTATTAGAGATGCTATGAAACAAATGCAATACATGTGACAGAGGAGCTATGGAGAGAAGAAGCACTGTTGGAGGGTGATAATGAGGGAATCATTGAGGAGACCCAACAAAAGAGCTGTATCCTGCTACACAGTAAGGTCATCATTTACAATGCTTTAAAAGTTAATACAATTCAATATATAATGACAAATGTATAATAAATGCACCATTTTTTCCAAATTTTATTGGGGGGCAGCCCCCAAAGCTCCCTTTGTAGTGGTCAGGCTCACTCGCTACACTTGGTGCGCACAGTGGAGGGACTGTTCTGACAACATTTGCCAGGGATGCCTTGGGTTTCCTGTACGGCAGAAGCAGGACCCTCATACTGCAAAATAAAAGCAAACATTGAAAAGTTAGTTGCCGAGATGCAGCACCAACCTTCCCATTCAAATCTTTAGATTTTAGCAATTTTTTTCAATATAAAATAATCAAATCTTTAGCTATTAGAGTATTTGTTTGGCATGCACTTGTTTGTGTATTTTTCACGGACTTCTGTTTGAATGTTTGAAATTTAAATAGTACAAAATGTTTAGGGGTCCCCGGCTTCCAGCAGTGTCTTATTGGAGGTCCTCAGGAGTCAAAAGTTTGGGAACCACTGCTCTAGGTCAAATCACCAAACTATTTTTTGTTACATCAGTCTCATGCCACAAGGAGGCTTACCAACATGTTTCGTGACACTCATTGATGCTTCATCAGGGCATACAAATATATAACAGTAGGAATAGTGGTGTCACAACAATTTTGCATACTTTGGATACGGCAACACGAAGAATTATTTTTAAAACATTCAAACAGAAAAAGCACCATAACATCATCATAGATTAACATATATATTTCACTGGTAAGAACACAAAATTCATCATTGCTGTTAGTTTGATAAAGTAATACAAACCTTGTTGTATTCTGACCTACCTCATGAATATTAATGAAGTAGATCGCAGCTTGCGAGTCACTGCAATCGGTGGCCATTATAGGTACATGCAGCCTGCTTTTCTTATAGAAATATCAATTAAAAAAAGTTGTTTGGTATTCCCAAAGAGTTTCCTTTTGCTAATGGCTTACCACAGCCTATTGGGAGATAGTAATTTTCCAGTGCTTTGCAGTCTGATTTCTGTTGCAAAACAGTGATATATGTGATAGTATTTTGGTATTTCAAGAGGGTGTGTTTTAAAAGGTTGGGGACCCAATTCCATTTTCGGAGTCCGTAAAAATATAGAGACTAATAAAATGGGATTAGTATATGTTTGTGGGTTCAGGCCCTGAATCGAATTGTTTGCAACTGTAAAATGCTTTGTACATCTGGTCCTAGATTTGTTGTTTTGCAGAGTCTTTTGAGAAGAGAGCACTCCTTTTGTAACTAAATCCTGACATTTCATTACATTTTAGAGACCCTCCATCCTCCGCCTCACAGAAGTATCTTAAGAATGTACTTACTTATCTGAGGCTTTCCTTTATAACTCCTTACTCGTCCTACTCCGTTCCACGCCACAGAACCACAGTGGGTGCTTTCAAATCATGGTTTTGGAATGGTCATGTGTGTGTGGCTTCAGCCCTTTTCCCCTCCGCATCAACTGTAGGCCTGGGTGAAATTTAAATTACGCCAGTGTAATATGCAGAATTTTAGGAATTTTAAGCTACACATGCTAAGCAAAATTCCCAGAAGTATGCTCGTTCATGTAATTGCACGCCATTCTGCGAATGCATGGAAACAACAGAACACAAACTGGTGCTTTTCATAGTGCTTTCGTTTTATGCAGTTACGTAAAATGTGTTCTTGCATCAAAAAATGATGGAAGGTTGCATTTCGTGCTAAAGTATGGCGGTAAATTATGGATTTGCAATTTGGTATTTCACACTCCCCTAATGAATTGCACATAGTGATGGAATATGTTCAGTCCTTTGAAGCTATATAGTGACGTGTTCAACCATTTCGGTGTTCTCTTCATGCACATACCCCTTACATCACACATTATCTGAAGGCTTGGGCACCCGTACTAGACATTTTCTATTATTAACAAACTGCACATGGACTTTGACTGTGAACAGCCGCCTCCGGGTGGGAGTAGGGTCAGATTGCGGCGGGGGGGGACACAGAAGCCCTTGCACAGCAGGTCAGTGAGGTATATTGGATGCTTCCAGGGTATAGCCAAAGCACACATCTTGTCTTGCTCCCATTTTGTGTGACTAAAGCCCGTATTGTGTTCCACTCCATGTGGCTAAAGCCCACACCATGTCCCGCTCCCCACTACGCTTGGCCATAGAAAGTACCTTGTCCCACTCCCCAAAGCCTGTACCATGTCCCACTCTGTGTGACCAAAGCCTGCACCTTGTCCCGCTCCCCACTGTGTGTGGCCAAAGCCTGCACATTGTCCACTGCACATGGCCACAGCCCGCACCTTGCCCTTCTCCCCACTGCGCGTGGCCACAGCCCACACCTTGTCTCCCTCCGCACTGCACGTGGCCACAGCCGTCACCTTGTCCCTCTCCCCACTGCACGTGGCCACAGCCCGTACCTTGTCCAACTACTGACTGTGTGTGGCCAAACCTCGCACCTTGTCCTCCTTCTCCCCACTCCCACTGCGTATGGCCACAGCACGCATCTGATAGACATCTAACCGCAGATTCCTTAACTTTTGAATTCTTTCAGCATCACCTGTTCGCGCCTGGGGACGGCGTCGTATGGCCCCACAATGACTTCTGTTCTGGTCATTACGTCAGTGGACCCAAATAAGTCGCCTTCCGAGCTGTAATGCAGATCTGGAGAAGCAGTTCCTCAGGTGTTTTTTTTTTTTTTTTTGGACCTACCTCGATAAGTGTGGGTCTTGTAGCTGATATATGTCGATAACAGACCCGCATACAATTTGTAAATGGTGTTTAGGCGAGCACCATGACGCCAATGATTGTGGTTCCTGCCAGAAGCTTAAGCCGAAGTCGCTAAATGATTGGCATTTGAAGTTGATGGCGACGTGCGTGTCCTGGTCCTCAGAGGCTTCCCAGACTCGGTCTTCATCGTCCCAGTAAGAGTATTTGCAGGATCGATCTAGGAGCCGAAGCCGTTCTGGAAGGCATCGTTCTCTGTGGAAGTCGAACGCTAAGGGAAGGTTGAAGCCTCTGCATTTTCAGACTTCGCCGCATGGAGACACTGTCTCCCATGGCTCCTCCTGCGTGACGGTTGAGGAGGTCATACGCGACTCCGCACCACAACTCCAACCACGTCTCCCTGTGTTTCCGGGAGTTGGCAGTGGATGGATCAGATAAGGGAATATTACAATTCCTTGCACCTCATCTTTGGGACCCCATTTCCCTCTGGAACGCCTTTAGGTCACAAGGAAATAGGTGGGGCGCCATTGGAGGGTTGGCCCTCGATGATGATTAAGGCGTTGGAGTCCTTGGATCAGTGCAGGGGGACGTCGTTCCACAGTCCTTCAGGATCTCGACCTACGATGACAGACTTCGATCAGCCGACACTGACTCCGGCGTCGGTCGATGTTGTTGCTCCTCCTCCATGTAGGCATTGTGCGACGTCGGATACGGAGTCGACTGTTCCAACTGAGGGGAATATACTGGTTTTGATTTCTTCTCGGAAAGAGGTTGTGGAAAGACAACCTGTGTCAATTGAGGCAGGTTTTTTTTCACCCCATTCCTGACATTAATGTGCCTCAGATGGAGGGGAGCTGGTTGTCTGCTCTGGAGGAGGATAGTGTCCTGGATTCTTCACCAATTTCATGTTTTCTTTTTCCCCCTGGCGTTGCTATGAAGGCAAGTTCCTCCCTTGCAGGCATGTTGAAGAAAGTGGCTTCAGTTTTAAACGTGTCACTTCCTACAGTGCACAGGTTCACAGACCCTTTGAAAGAGATCCTTTATCTGAAAGAGACAATTAGTTATGGATTCCTCCCCTTAGAATTACCCCAGACATCAGACTGGATCTGGAGAATTTTGTCTTCAGCAGTACCCCTGTGTGTCGATAGGTGACATCAGTCGACGCCGCGTTAGTCGTTGGCGTCGTGGTTGCTGGAATGACATTATGGTATCTACTTAGACGCTGCCCTCGCACGCTGACGTCGGTTCTTTATTTTTTCGCACCAGCGAGCGCAGACACGGGAAGAGCGGTACCTCGAGTCACTTTTCGACTCTCCTTTTTGTAACTTTTTGTCAACATCTTTTCGAATTGTTCGACTCCTGGTACACACAGGGGTGTCCCGTCCTCGAACCGGCTTCAAGGCTTGACTCCTGTCGCAAACTGATGTCGGGTACGGATCTGCACCTTGTGTGCCTTTTGGTGCTTGGAGCGCGACCACAACCCCAAGTTGTGCTCTGACTGCCGGGCCATGAACCCGAAGTCTTTTCGGGAGCGGTCCAGAAAGATTCTCGAGGCCCAGCAGTCAGCTCTGCGAGAAGGAGGTCGCTGGACCGGTCGGGCAGTCGTCACCACCACTCTTCATCCAAGCCTTCGTCTTCAGGTAAGTCGAAGCACAAAAAAAAGGCGAATAAGCACTGTCGCTCTTTGCGTTCTCCCGTCCGTTGGCTGACACAACACGGATAGCGGATGGTAGTCGTCCAGATCTGCCCGCTGAGACTTTTGGGTCGGCCTTCCCTCCCTTTACGGGAACCAGAGCGACCCCTGCCCTGCTTCGAAGCTTTTACAAAGCCTTGCATTCCATCTTCAGGCAGCCCGACTCCACCGGCACGCCCTCCAGCCCCGCGGCTCGGTTGGGTGCTCTAGGCTTTTGATGCCGGCAGCTTCTGCGCCACAGGGCCCCCAAGGTTTCAAGCCTGGATCCAGATCGGTGCCGGTCGACCTCGTGACACCTCCTCTGGCGCCAAATCCAGTGACGACACCTCTGCCGCCTACGGCGCCGGTTGTGACCCCAGCGACGTCAACCCCAGCCTCCTCGATATAGGCGTGGAGCTGGGCTGACGTCGGGATGGGCCTGACCGGTAATTTTGTACCATTGTTCTCCCCTGGTGTTCACTATCACTCTCCAGAGGAGGGTGAGGAGGATTGGGAGAGGTCTGTGGGCCCTCTACCAGACCAGTTGGAAGAACTGGACATGAGAGAGGAGTTGGGTGAGGCCAGTGGTCTGGATACTTCCCCAGACCGTGGCATTCTTTCTTCCCCTACCGTGGCTACGGAGGGTGCATCTTACTCAGTGGTGTTGCATAGGGCAGCTGAGGCCTTAAACCTCGAGCTTCCTACAGTGGCGTCAAGACTAACCTCCTGAGGTTCTTCAGCCGGCAGTGGCCTCTTCGGAGCCCCTGCTGCCGTTCAATGAGGCCCTCACTGACATCCTGTTGGGCACCTAGTCCAAGCCCAACACAGGGGCTCCTGCGAATAGGATGATTCCCGACGCCACCTCCTGGCCCCGGGCGACTCCATTTTGCTCTTCCAACACCACCCCTAAGAGCTTGGTGGTCCAAGCCTCGACTTCCAAGGGCACATTCCCTAACGTACCACCTGATAGGGAATCCAAGAAGCTGGACTACCTTGGGAAGAAGATGTTTTTTTCCTCCAGCTTAGGACTGCAGTCGGTGAACACTGCATGTCTCTTGGGCCACTACTCCCACTCGGTGTGGGACACTGTTGCGCAGGTGTTGCCACAGTGCCTGCAGGAGGCCTTCTCTGTGCTCTCCTTTGCTGTTGCCGAAGGGAGGTACTCAGCGAAGTTCGTCATCCGGTGTGGGCTGGACACCACCAACTCACTAGGTTGAAGTCCACTGGCTTTTCGGGTGATGTCCAGGCAACACTTTTGGATATGCCCTTTGATGGCCGTTGCCTGCTGGTGACAAGGCAGACAATGCGCTCGAGTGCATTGTGATTCTAGGTCTACAGCCAGATCCTTGGGCTTCGCTTCCACCTCACGCTCTGCGCAGTCTGCTTTTCGCCCCTTTTGTGGCTACAGAAGGGGTGCCCCGCCACATTCTGCCCAGAGCCATAGGCCTGTGCAAGCTGTCCAGCCTCTGCTTGGCCAGGGATGTGGATCCCACCGCCGTGGGTCAGGGGGCCAGCAGGCGGGCCAGTCCACTAGGTACCCCTCCGTAGCAGCCTCCAAACCCTCCTAGTCAGATCTTTCAGGGCCACCAATCTCCAGTGGGCGGCAGGATCCGCCATCACCTCCCCCACTGGCTCAACATCACGTCGGACAGGTGGGTTTTTGTAGATAGTCCGAAAGAGCTATTCCCTCCCCTTCAAGACTACCCCTCCATCTATGCCACCTCCATTCCATCGCATGCCGGATGATCACCTGGCCCTTCTCCAACAGGAAGTTATGGCTCTCTTGCCCAAGGGAACAAGAAGGACAAGGGCCTGTGTCCTATCTTGGATCTCAGGAATGTCCACCGCTTCCTCCAGAAGGAGTAGTTCAAGATTTTGACACTGGCTCAGGTCCTGTCTGCCCTCAACCCTGGAGACTGGATGGTAGCTTTAGACTTGCAGGGCGCTTATTTTCACATCGCCGTCCTGCCGGCCCACCGGCATCACCTGCCGTTCACAGTAGGCCACGAGCACTTTAGGTTTACCGTGCTCCCCTTTGGCCTTACCGGCGCATCTCAGGTGTTCACGGAAGTGATGGCGGTGGTCGCAGCTCATCTGCGCAGATCAGGGGTTAGTCTTTCCTTATCTCGACGACTGGCTGTTGAAGGCGGGCTAGCCCCAGGCTGTCGTTTTCCACCTCTAAACTACGGCCGACCTCCGGCATTCGCTGGGGTTCACCATCAATGTGCCGAAGTCGCACCTGATTCCCTCTCAGAAGCTCCTCTTCATCGGAGCGGTTCTGGACACCGTGCACTTTCGGGCTTATCCTCCTGAGCAGCGAGACGAGATATTCGGGCTATGAACCCGATCTTTCAGCCTCTATCCCGGGTTTTGGTCAGAATCACCCTGAGGCTACTGGGCCTCATGGCCTCCTGCATCCTGCTGGTGGACTATGCTAGGTGGCATATGCGGGCTCTGCAGTGGGTCCTGAAGTTCCAGTGGGCACAGCATCATGGGAATCTTTCAACTGCATCCAGATCTCGGAGGGCACTGCATGCCAATTGCAGTTGTGGCTAACAAACCAGGATTGGGTCAACGGCAGTTCCCTCTCCCATCCCCCAACCAGAGTTCACAGTGATGACCGATCGCTGGGTTGAGGCGGCCACATGGGAGAGGCGAAGATCAGAGGTGTATAGTCTCCGGCAGAGTCCGGGCTCCACATCACCCTTCTGGAGCTTCAGGCGATTCGTCTTGCACTTAAGGCATTCCTTCCCTCTGTTTGGGGAAGAGTAGTGCAGCTGTTCATGGATGTTAGAGCTGGCACCATTGGCGTGGGTCTCCCTTCCATTTTTGCTATTGCCTCATGTATTTTTGCTGGTGTTAGATGCTTTGAGCACTGTGCCACTGCTGTCCAGTGACACAGTGAAAGTGCTCCCTACTGTAAATTGATGTATTAATCAGTGGTTCCATGTTTGGCTATTTGGTTTACTTGTCAGTCCTAGTACAGTGCACTGAGTGTGCCCAGGGCATGTAAATCCAAATGCTGCTGGTGGGCTTGCAGCACTGGTTGTGCCACCCACAGAAACAGCCTTGTAAAATGTGTCTAAGGACTTCCATTGCAGAGCCTGTGTGCAGTCTGCTACTGTCATGCTGACTGGGCAAGTGCACCCACTTGCCAGTCCCTAAACCTTCCCTTTTTTTCATATCAGTCACCACTATAGTAGGCCCAAGGGCAGGGTGCATTGTAAGTATAAGGTGGGACAGGCCCTGATTTGTGTGGCATGTCCTAATAGTGAATTACAGCCATTTTCGTTTTTTCACTATTGCAAGGCTACCTGTTCTCTATAGGCTAGAATGGGCAGTTAGATTATTACATTCTTATAATCCTAACTGACTCAGAGAACATGGTAGAGATTCGAGTTGAGTATGCCTGAACTCAGAATGATAAAATACATTTTTTAGTGAAGTTGGTTTTAACATTCTGTGTTTGAAAATACCACTTTTAGAAAGTAGGTATTTTCTGGCCTAACCTTTCAAGCCTGCCTCTGCTAGGTTGTGTATTCCTTTGTCTAGGATTTGTGAGTGACATGGCTAGAGATTCTAGGAGACAGAATGAGTCAGTCCAGTGGTGAATAGAGAGATCTGCATCTAGATGGGAGGGAGGAGTTGCACCTGAACCTTGAATAGGGCTGTGCCTGCCTTCCACAATGCTGGCTCCACCTCCTGTGGTGTTATAATTATCTTCCGAGCACTCAATTCATGAAACAGTCTTTTTAGAGTCTTTCTGCTCAAGTCACCACAGAAAAGTGTAAATTAACTTTGATATAGTGTAAGTTACCAAACGCTCCCATTATTCAATTTCCATCTCGTATTGAAATTAGTCTAGAACAGTAGTTCCGGACTGATTAGAGTATTAGGTTGTGGTTCTTAGGCGACAACATCCTACCCAATTGAGAATAAATTCTAAAGGTACAGCTGTCATGTATCCATTGTATAGCAGTGATATTATACTGCATACATTGTAAACAGATATTGTCATAGTAACTCACCAATATAGTCAAGTATAGGAAATTGACTTTTACTGTGTTGTGATCGCAGATTGTGATGTGCATTGCTTCTTATTATTTTACATTTGGGTTACAGAACACGTACTCGTGCAGTAGCCACATCGAAGACTTATGCGGACTCGGCGAACATAGCCCGATAACCGTTACGGCTTGTGCAATAAGATGAGGGATATCTGTTACATTGTGTTTTGGAGATCCGACCTAGAAATCTATTTTGTACTTTTTAATCTTACACAGGGACTGTGAGAAGGTGGCCTGATATGCAGTGCTCACTATTCTAGTGAACACTATGTATCAGTCCAGCAACCCTTATTGATGATTGGTTGTAAGTCAACCTTATAGACCAGCTATCCTAGTAGCGTGGATACGAGCAGTCTAAGGCTAAAGACTCGAGAGGGCGTGTTAAGCCAGCCGTTTACCACACATATACCCCTTGAATACCAAGTGAAAGGACACCACACAAGTGTTATGAAAATAAACAGTTATTTATTTAAAGATCACAACAGCCCTGTACTCTTTATGAGGACAGGGTACTAAGCACAAACCAAAACTCTTACAAAAATACTTAAGTTAGCACAGTATATACAAATGCCCGAGGGGCACGGAAAACCATATACTCTGAAAGTGGAATGCGAAATTCCTAGCAGGTAAGTACAGTACTAATAGCTTTTGGAATCGCTAGGACTTGACTAGGGAATCGTTAGATTACGTCTAGGAGGCCTAGGGGACTCGGGTGCAGTGTGTGCACTCTCACGCGAGATGCGGGACAAAAGTCTATGGTAGCTAGGAAATGGAAAGTTAGTGTTCTCGGGTGAACCCGACCTGGTAGGGAGAAAACGAAAGTAGATTCTGACCCTTGGATAGTGAGGCTATGCTGGGGCACCGAAATGCCGAAGTTACCTAGCCCAGGGGCTGCAGCTGCATAGGTCTGAAAAGACGTCGGGAATCCTCGTAGACGGACCAGGAGCCGGAAGAAAAGATGCTGGCCGGTGACCAGTGAAGAAAGTTCAGTCGGATCCAAGCCTGGATCTTGAAGATAGATGACACCTGAAAGCAGAGGGGACCAAGTTCGAGACTACTAGCCAGTAGTCAGTGGGCACCAGGAGGGCACCGGATGGTAGCCACCTCGACTAGGTGAGTGGGTGACGCTTGACTCGAAGATCTCACGGACCAGGAGGCGTTGTCGGCGACCAGGATGGAGGATCGAGCTGTCCCACGAAGATAGAAGCTGTCGGCGTCGCTGGACCCAGGATTGGGCAACAAAGCCTTGGCAAATTCAAGCCCACGCGGTGGACCTAAAATGGCGTCTGGAGTGGACCAGGAGGGTCCGGGGTGCCTCTCTTGAAGAAGGAAGCAAAGGCCAGCCTGGAGCAACCAGACCAGCAGTCGTGAAGTCGTTGGGCGTCGTTCAGAGGGCCACAAGCCAGCCGGCTAGTAGCCAAACAACGCGGTGCACAGCAAACAGCAGAAGGGCCCCACGCCGATCGTGGAGATGCAGGGGGGCTGATCTTGGGTGCTGGAGCTGCGCAGGGTCGGGGCTTCTCGGACCCCAAAGCACTCACCAGTGGAGGACACGGTGGGCTTGCAGTAAAGATGTCGTGCAGTCTTGGCGATCGTCGGTCCCTTGAAGTCTCGTCGCACTCACGGTTCTCAGCTGGGCTGTAGAGGTGAGTAGAGGTCAGAGGTGCCAGGGAAGCCGGGTCTCGTCGTGCTGGGTCGTCGGATTCGGGATGAAGGACTTGCAGCAGACCGCAGTGTTCTTTAGGATGGTGCCTGCGGATGCAGGGTGACTACTCCTTAGCCACAAGGGAGAATCTTGAAGAAGAAATCGTGAAGTCCTTTCGAAGAAAGTGGTATCTTGATTCCAAAGATGATCTAATTTTAACAGGGGGCCCGCTCCCATCTTTATACTAAAAAAGGGGGCTGACCCGGTGACTAGGTCCTGCCTATGGGTGGGACCAGGAGGGGGGTGGTTACACCCCTCTCCCCTGCCGGACTTCCCCAGGCCAGGGGCTGGTGTGCCCCTGGAACTGGTTCTGACTGGCCTATGCGTAGTGAGCACCGGGGTGCCACTCAGCAGTCACCTTCCTGAAAAGCCCTGCCTACCCAGGATACACAAAACCATGTCTGGGACGGTGCTAGCACCGCCCCTGACAGGAAACCCTTTGTCCAGGCTCCCCTCACTGGAAGGACTCCCAGCTGCAGGGGGTCAGACTCGTGTCTGTGGTGGCAGCATCCATTTTGTGGAGCTGAGGCTTCAGTTAACTTTAACCGGGGTTCACAGTTACATACATGTCGTGTCCCTCTAGAAGGGTGGAATGCTAACCCCGTCGCCAGAATTGGCGAGGGGTTAGTATTCCAATTCGTATGACACCTTACTCGACATGTTTTGATAAAGCAATACCAAAGATAGCATTTAACCGCGAGGATTATAATGCACTTAAGAGTATATGGTATGCGATATCATGGAACAGCTATTAGGACTTGATTCCGCAAGCTGTAGACAGGCTCAGCTCATGCCAGAGCACCATCTCACACGATTCCAAGCACTCTGCCTTCAGGATTGTCAAGGCCTGCCATAGGAGTGACTGATAGGAATCTGTGTGTCCATTTTAGGGTTAGGTATAGGTATACTACACCTACAGCAAAGGGTGATTACACGACTTTGCCCCAGCTGTCATGCAGCCAGTTGTGTCAAATTTAGGAGGCCAGCCAGGGGTGGCATAATACATGCTGCAGCCCCTGGTAGCCCTGGGTACACCTATGCCCTGAGTTACAGGGTCTGATAAGGTGGCCCAGTACCAATTGGTAGATGCACCTAGGGTACATGAAGTAATTTAGAAAGAGAACAGCCAGGCTGTGGGTCTGATTGGCAGGCCCACAGCCAGAGAAAGTCGTAAACCAGTGAAACAAAAGCAAAAAATCTGGGTGATCATAGGATTGCAGACCCTACTCTCCTACATGACCCCCCCCCAAACTTTGGGACAATAAGCTAACCTTGACCAGGTGAGTCTTCTTGTTCTAAGTGGAAATATCTGGAGAGCCCATCGGCATTGCCATGATCAGTACCAGGTCTATGTTCCACTGTAAAGTCCATCCCCTGTAGGGAAATGGACCACCTAAGCAGTTTGGGGTTTTCACCCTTCATCTGATTTAGCCACAAGAGGGGCTTATGGTCGGTCTGAATCTTGAAGTGAGTGCCAAACAAGTATGGCCTCAGCTTCTTCAGGGCCCAAACCACAGCAAAGGCCTCCCTCTCAATAGCTGACCAATTCTTCTCTCTGGGGGTCAGCCTTCTGCTTATAAAAGCAATGGGCTGATCCTGACCATCAAAATTCAGTTGAGAAAGAACAGCTCCCACACCCAACTCAGAAGCATCTGTTTGGACAATGAATGGTTTGGAGTAGTCTGGACTCTTAAGGATAGGTGCTGTGCACATGGCCTGCTTTAGGTCATCGAATGCTTTTTGACAGCCTGCTGTCCACTGAACCTTTTTTGGCATTTTCTTACTTGTCAGTTCATTTAATGGTGTCACAATGGAACCATAGTTCCTGACAAATTTTCTGTAGTATCCAGTCAGGCCCAAGAAAGCTCGAACCTGAGTCTGGGTGGTTGGAGGAGCCCAGTCCCTGATTGACTGTATTTTGCTCTCCAGTGGCTGAACCTGGCCTCCACCTACAAGGTGGCCCAGGTATACAACCTGTGTCTGCCCTATCTGGCACTTGGTGGCCTTGATAGTGAGGCCTGCTGCTTGCAGAGCCTCTAACACTTTCCTCAGGTGGACCAGGTGATCCTCCCAGGTGGAGCTAAAGACAGCAATATCATCTAGATATGCTGTACAGAAGTCATCCAGCCCAGTAAGGACTTGATTCACCAACCTTTGGAAGGTGGCAGGTGCATTTTTCAGACCAAAGGGCATTACCACAAATTGATAATGCCCACCAGGGGTTGAAAATGCTGTTTTGGGTTTGGCATCCTCAGCTAACCTGATTTGCCAATACCCAGCTGTTAAGTCAAATGTACTTAAGTAGTTGGCAGAAGCCAATCTATCTATAAGTTCATCTGCCCTTGGTATTGGATGGGCATCAGTCTTAGTGACTGCATTGAGACCCCTGTAGTCTACGCAAAACCTCATCTCTCTCTTACCATCTTGGGTGTGAGGCTTTGGCACTAGAACTACTGGACTAGCCCAAGGGCTATCTGAGGGTTCAATGACTCCCAATTCCAACATTTTCTGCACTTCAGTTTTTATGCAGTCTCTAACATGATCAGGCTGCCTGTAGATTTTACTCTTGACTGGCAGGCTGTCACCAGTGTCAACCTCATGGGTACACCAATTGGTCTGACTGGGTGTCAGAGAGAACATATGTCTGAAAGACTGAAGAACCTGTTTACAGTCTTTCTGCTGATGTTCAGAGAGGCTGCCACAAAAGACAACACCATCTACTGACCCATCATCAGGATTCTGAGTGAGCAGGTCTGGGAGAGGGTCACTCTCTTCCTCCTGTCCCTCATCTATGGCCATGAGCAAGCTCATGTCCTTCCTGTCGACATATGCTTTGAGCCTGTTGACATGGAGTACCCTGTGGGGACTCCTGGGAGTTCCAAGGTCCACCAGGTAGGTGACCTCTCCCTTTTGCTCAAGGATTGTGTGGGGCCCAGACCATTTGTCTTTGAGTGCTGCTGGGGCCACTGGCTCCAGCACCCACACCTTCTGTCCAGGCTGATAAACAGTCAGGACAGCCTTTTGGTCATGCCAAGCTTTTTGAAGTTCTTGACTGGCCTTAAGGTTTTCTGATGCCTTCTCCATATACTCAGCCATCCTGGAGCGGAGACCAAGTACATAGTCCATTATGTTGGTTGCAGGCTTTTTGAGAGGTCTCTCCCATCCTTCCTTCACCAAACACAAGGGGCCTCTCACAGGATGCCCATACAAAAGTTCAAAAGGGCTGTAGCCAACCCCCTTTTGTGGGACCTCTCTGTAAGCAAACAGAAGGCAGGGCATCAGGACATCCCATCTACGCCTGAGTGTTTCAGGTAGTCCATGAATCATCCCTTTTAGGGTCCTGTTGAACCTTTCAACAAGCCCATTGCATTGTGGGTGATAGGGTGTGGTGAATTTGTAATTGACACCACACTCCTTCCACATAGCAGTTAAATAGCTTGACATGAAGTTTGCACCTCTGTCAGAGACAACCTCCTTAGGGAAGCCCACTCTGGAGAACACTCCAACTAGGGCCCTTGCCACCACAGGGGCTGTGGTGGTCCTAAGTGGAATAGCTTCAGGATACCTGGTGGCATGATCCACTACCACCAGTATAAACTTGTGCCCTGATGCTGTCTGGGGTTCCATTGGACCAACAATGTCAATCCCCACTCTTTCAAAGGGCACCCCCACCACAGGCATTGGTATAAGGGGGGCCTTTGTTGTGCCACCTGACTTACCACTGGCTTGGCAAGTGACACAGGAGCGACAAAACTCCTTGGTATCCTCATTCATGTGAGGCCAGTGAAAGTGTGAGACAAGCCTGTCCCAAGTCTTTGTCTGGCCTAAGTGTCCTGCTAAGGGAATCTCATGGGCCAAGGTAAGTAGGAAACCTCTCTGAGACAAGGGTACAACCAGCCTCCTGGTCATGCCAGGCTTGGGGTCTCTTGACTCAGTGTACAGGAGTCCATCTTCCCAGTATACCTTGTGGGTACCTGTGGCGTTCCCAGCAGCCTCAGCAGCAGCCTGCTGTCTGAGGGGTTCAAGAGAAGGGCAGCCTAACTGGTCCTTCCCCAGGTCTTCCCTTGAGGGTCCCCCTGAACCCAAGAATTCAACTTGATCAAGTTCAAACTCTCTAGGCTCAGTTTCCCTCAATTCCTGCAGGTCAGCCTCCTCTGAGACTTGATCCACAACCTGGGGCAAGGGGGAAGGCACAGCCTTAACCCTACTGCTCTTTTTCTTGGAAGGTGTCTGGTCCATTGTTCCAGGATCCAGCACCTGTTCAGTGGGGCATCTTCTGGCCTGTGACCTAGTCACAGCAAACACATGTGCTGGCAAACCTAACATTTCCAGATGAGTCCTCTGCTCCACTTCTGACCATTGTGATGACTCCAAATCATTGCCCAACAAACAATCCACTGGGAGGTCTGAACTAACTACAACCTTCTTTTGGCCAGTTACCCCTCCCCAGGAGAAAGCTACAATTGCCATACTATGATTGGTAGTGACATTGCTTGCATTGGTCACCAGGAATTCTGTACCTGGCATGATCTGTCCAGGGTCCACAAAGCTAGGTGTCACCATTGTGACACTGGCACAAGTGTCCCTATAGGCCTGAGCCATTTTTCCATTAATAAAAGGTGTCTGTCTGTATTTGCCCAAAGTATTGGGACTTATGTCAGGGGACATATCCATATCCCCTGTACTGACAAGGACAGCCTGAGTGAGGGTGCCAACTAAGTTGTCACTCCCCTCAGAACCCAGGGTTAACCCTACTAAACCCTTGGGAGGTGCACTACCACTGCTGGCTGTACTAGGGGGCACAGGTGCCTTAGGGGCTGCAGTGGCAGGAGTCTGCCCTCCTCCTTTCTTGGTGCACTCACTAAACCAGTGAGTTTTACTTTTGCAGTATTGGCACCACCTTTTAGATTGGCCTTCTTTCTTCTTTTGGGGAGCCTGACCCCCACCCTCTTTGGGTTGTTGGGGACCTGTCGAAGACTTCTGGTCATTTTGTTCCCCTTTCGAATCCTTACCCTTCTGGTCTGCTTTCTTCTGACCACCTTGATTCTGGCCCTGGTTCTGTTTAACTCTTGTTCTAACCCATCTGTCTGCCTTCTTTCCCAATTCTTGGGGAGAGGTCAGATCTGAGTCAACAAGATGCTGATGCAACAACTGGTTCTGACAATTGTTTAAAATTTGCTCTCTCATCATCAAATTGTACAATCCTTTATAATCAGTAACCTTACTGCCCAGCAACCAGCCCTCAAAAGCCTTAGTGGCACAATCTACAAAGTCAGCCCAATCTTGAGACTGAGTTTTCTGGGTATCCCTGAACAGCACCCTGTACTGCTCAGTGGTTAGGCCAAACCCATCAACCAGTGCATTTTTCAAGACTTGGTAATCATTAGCATCCTCCACCCTTGTGGTGAGGAGCTTGTCTCTTCCTTTACCCTCAAAGGAGAGCCACAAGATAGCTGCCCACTGACTTGGGGGAACACCTTGCACAGTGCAGGCCCTCTCCAAAGCAGTAATCCATTTGTGGATGTCATCCCCTTGTTTAAAGGGGGGCACTATCTTACCAAGGTGTTTTGTATCAAAACTCCTTTCCCTATTGCTAGGTACAATGCTGCCACCAGTGGGGACTGTCCCACTCAATTGTTGCTCTCTAGCAAAGGCAAGCCTCTCTTTGGCCAGGGCAAGTTCTTCCCTTTCAATCCTCAGATTGGCTGCCTTTTCCTTAGCTTCATACATTCTCCTCTGGGGAGATGTCATTCCCCTTTGAGAGGAACGTTGAGAGCCATTGGTATGAAGGGATCTGATAGAGCCTCTTGATAGAGATCTATCTCGTCCATTCCCAATGTTAAGCTGACCTGAGAGTGGCCCCAAGGGTCCCCTAGTGCCCATCTCATGTCTGCTTAAGTTGGACCTGGTTAGTCTGTTGACTTCTACCTGTTCCTTTTCTGCCTCATCCCCTGATACCAAATCATCATCCTCATCATCAGCATCATCTGCTTCCTGAAGAGGATGGTCCTGGGCATCAAAGGGACCCTGTAAGGAGGGCATGTTGCCATCTGAATTAGAAGGGTCTGGGTTACCAGCCCTCCTTGCATCATGAGTCTCTAAGAGACCAATCAGAAAGGCAGTTGTGGGGTTAGACCCCTGCTTAATCTTCCTAGAGGTACACACTTGTCGTAACTCATGGAAGCTAAGCGCAGTATATCTTGAAGAGATGACCTGTGGAGGGTCAACTGACACAAGGGGAACCTCAGTGTTTCCTCCTTTGTCCGACATACTGTTTCTAGTGTGGTGTAAGTGATGCACCTACCTACACTATGTGTTTACCTACTGATCCCTTGCTAAGAGTTGCAGCCAAGGTGTGCTAAGCCTTGAGGAGCTACAACAGCTGGTTCAGTAGAACTCAGAGTATTCTAAGCTTTAGTTATGTGTACCTAACAGTACTTATGTGATCTTTCAACAAGATATTCTTAGGATACGTGTGGTAAAACAACAGCAAGCTCAAATCCCAACCGCTGCTCACCAATGTGAGAAGGTGGCCTGATATGCAGTGCTCACTATTCTAGTGAACACTATGTATCAGTCCAGCAACCCTTATTGATGATTGGTTGTAAGTCAACCTTATAGACCAGCTATCCTAGTAGCGTGGATACGAGCAGTCTAAGGCTAAAGACTCGAGAGGGCGTGTTAAGCCAGCCGTTTACCACACATATACCCCTTGAATACCAAGTGAAAGGACACCACACAAGTGTTATGAAAATAAACAGTTATTTATTTAAAGATCACAACAGCCCTGTACTCTTTATGAGGACAGGGTACTAAGCACAAACCAAAACTCTTACAAAAATACTTAAGTTAGCACAGTATATACAAATGCCCGAGGGGCACGGAAAACCATATACTCTGAAAGTGGAATGCGAAATTCCTAGCAGGTAAGTACAGTACTAATAGCTTTTGGAATCGCTAGGACTTGACTAGGGAATCGTTAGATTACGTCTAGGAGGCCTAGGGGACTCGGGTGCAGTGTGTGCACTCTCACGCGAGATGCGGGACAAAAGTCTATGGTAGCTAGGAAATGGAAAGTTAGTGTTCTCGGGTGAACCCGACCTGGTAGGGAGAAAACGAAAGTAGATTCTGACCCTTGGATAGTGAGGCTATGCTGGGGCACCGAAATGCCGAAGTTACCTAGCCCAGGGGCTGCAGCTGCATAGGTCTGAAAAGACGTCGGGAATCCTCGTAGACGGACCAGGAGCCGGAAGAAAAGATGCTGGCCGGTGACCAGTGAAGAAAGTTCAGTCGGATCCAAGCCTGGATCTTGAAGATAGATGACACCTGAAAGCAGAGGGGACCAAGTTCGAGACTACTAGCCAGTAGTCAGTGGGCACCAGGAGGGCACCGGATGGTAGCCACCTCGACTAGGTGAGTGGGTGACGCTTGACTCGAAGATCTCACGGACCAGGAGGCGTTGTCGGCGACCAGGATGGAGGATCGAGCTGTCCCACGAAGATAGAAGCTGTCGGCGTCGCTGGACCCAGGATTGGGCAACAAAGCCTTGGCAAATTCAAGCCCACGCGGTGGACCTAAAATGGCGTCTGGAGTGGACCAGGAGGGTCCGGGGTGCCTCTCTTGAAGAAGGAAGCAAAGGCCAGCCTGGAGCAACCAGACCAGCAGTCGTGAAGTCGTTGGGCGTCGTTCAGAGGGCCACAAGCCAGCCGGCTAGTAGCCAAACAACGCGGTGCACAGCAAACAGCAGAAGGGCCCCACGCCGATCGTGGAGATGCAGGGGGGCTGATCTTGGGTGCTGGAGCTGCGCAGGGTCGGGGCTTCTCGGACCCCAAAGCACTCACCAGTGGAGGACACGGTGGGCTTGCAGTAAAGATGTCGTGCAGTCTTGGCGATCGTCGGTCCCTTGAGGTCTCGTCGCACTCACGGTTCTCAGCTGGGCTGTAGAGGTGAGTAGAGGTCAGAGGTGCCAGGGAAGCCGGGTCTCGTCGTGCTGGGTCGTCGGATTCGGGATGAAGGACTTGCAGCAGACCGCAGTGTTCTTTAGGATGGTGCCTGCGGATGCAGGGTGACTACTCCTTAGCCACAAGGGAGAATCTTGAAGAAGAAATCGTGAAGTCCTTTCGAAGAAAGTGGTATCTTGATTCCAAAGATGATCTAATTTTAACAGGGGGCCCGCTCCCATCTTTATACTAAAAAAGGGGGCTGACCCGGTGACTAGGTCCTGCCTATGGGTGGGACCAGGAGGGGGGTGGTTACACCCCTCTCCCCTGCCGGACTTCCCCAGGCCAGGGGCTGGTGTGCCCCTGGAACTGGTTCTGACTGGCCTATGCGTAGTGAGCACCGGGGTGCCACTCAGCAGTCACCTTCCTGAAAAGCCCTGCCTACCCAGGATACACAAAACCATGTCTGGGACGGTGCTAGCACCGCCCCTGACAGGAAACCCTTTGTCCAGGCTCCCCTCACTGGAAGGACTCCCAGCTGCAGGGGGTCAGACTCGTGTCTGTGGTGGCAGCATCCATTTTGTGGAGCTGAGGCTTCAGTTAACTTTAACCGGGGTTCACAGTTACATACATGTCGTGTCCCTCTAGAAGGGTGGAATGCTAACCCCGTCGCCAGAATTGGCGAGGGGTTAGTATTCCAATTCGTATGACACCTTACTCGACATGTTTTGATAAAGCAATACCAAAGATAGCATTTAACCGCGAGGATTATAATGCACTTAAGAGTATATGGTATGCGATATCATGGAACAGCTATTAGGACTTGATTCCGCAAGCTGTAGACAGGCTCAGCTCATGCCAGAGCACCATCTCACACGATTCCAAGCACTCTGCCTTCAGGATTGTCAAGGCCTGCCATAGGAGTGACTGATAGGAATCTGTGTGTCCATTTTAGGGTTAGGTATAGGTATACTACACCTACAGCAAAGGGTGATTACACGACTTTGCCCCAGCTGTCATGCAGCCAGTTGTGTCAAATTTAGGAGGCCAGCCAGGGGTGGCATAATACATGCTGCAGCCCCTGGTAGCCCTGGGTACACCTATGCCCTGAGTTACAGGGTCTGATAAGGTGGCCCAGTACCAATTGGTAGATGCACCTAGGGTACATGAAGTAATTTAGAAAGAGAACAGCCAGGCTGTGGGTCTGATTGGCAGGCCCACAGCCAGAGAAAGTCGTAAACCAGTGAAACAAAAGCAAAAAATCTGGGTGATCATAGGATTGCAGACCCTACTCTCCTACAGGGACCGCATATTTTAGTTGATTTAATAGAATCGGACTGCTAATTAAGATATAGGTTACAAAATGGTTTGAGTAACTGACTTTATTTGTGGTATGATAACGAGTTAGCGATTGAACATGGGTACCTAATATATTTAATTTTGAATCATAGGACACATACCCGTGTTGCACCCATTACTGTGATTGGACCGATATCTCTTGAATACAGCCCGGTATTGACTGTGGAACTCTCTAGAAGGTGAGGGTTTCCATCAAATTACGTGTAGGAATGAACTCAATAACTGCTTATCAATTTGAGAAATAATTGAGGGACGGTGTTTATCCCTTAGATTAGAATTAAACCGGGCCAGTGGAATACTGTGAACGCTTTAATGAGACTATATTGGTGAGTTACTATGACAATATTTGTTTACAATGTATGCAGTATAATATCACTGCTATACAATGGATACATGACAGCTGTACCTTTTAGAATTTATTCTCAATTGGGTAGGATGTTGTCGCCTAAGAACCACAACCTAATACTCTAATCAGTCCGGAACTACTGTTCTAGACTAAGTTCAATACGAGATGGAAATTGAATAATGGGAGTGTTTGGTAACTTACACTATATCGAAGTTAATTTACACTTTTCTGTGGTGACTTGAGTACGACTTTGGTGGGGTCCTTTTCCTACTTACTACTTTTTCCTTTCAACCTCTGATGGCTTGAGGGTGTATCCCTTGAGGAACGTTTCTAGAAATACAGTAGGAGCAATAATATATTTGTTTCTATATTTCGAAAACTTGTTATTTACTTTATTTGGGTTGCAGCCCTGAAGAAGTCATATGTCTAAACTGACTTGACGAAACACGTGTTGGCTGTGTCTAACTATATGATGGATCTTGGATTGAAATACATTTGAATTTGGACATTAAATTGAGCAGAACGACTCTACAAAGACTGTGTTTCATGAATTTGAGTTCTCGGAAGATAATTATATTGCTTATTAAACCACCTATGTGGTTTACTTCTGGGGTTGTGGTAACCGGCCCGGCTTCATCCTGAGCACCTATCTACAAGTTGCAACTTTACATTGACCTTAACTTGCTGTGCGCTCTTTCTAACTGTTACCGTCTGTATTGTATTACCTCCTGTGGTGTGTCTGATGTCTCTGCCCTGCACACTGAAAGAAGAGAAGGAATCCTGTCAACAAAGTGTTCCAGGGCTGTGCTTGCCTTCCACAATGCTGGCTCCACCTCCTGTGGGTCGTCCAATATTTCTTCCCTGCACTGTGAAAGGAAAGGAGAAGTCTGGTAAACAGAGTGCTCCAGAACTCGTTTGGACTAGGCAACGGCCCCTCTCCCCTCAGACAACAAAGGATTTTGGGGTATAAATATTGGGACCCTGATCCCAAGAAATTAGATCACTTTTGGACTACAAGAGGAAACTTCTGCTGAGGAGAGGAACCTGAAGAAACTGAGGAGAGACTATTCCTAAGCGGAAATGTTGCTTAGGGGATTGGCCTGCAGTGGTTGCCTGACTGCCAAAGAGGAGAAAGGAACTTTGTGTACTTTCAAGTTGTGAAGATCTCCAAGGTCTTGGAAAAGAGCTTGCCTCCTGCTGAAGTCTCAGGGACAACATACTTCACCCCCAGCTCCCCAGAGTTCTTTGGAAGTGCCTGTTGCTGTTTTGGGCCTTCTGAGGGACTGCGTGTCGCAAGGAGCTGGAAGCGAGACTCAATGAGGAAGAAGCGTGTCGCCGTCGCTGCTGCTGCCGTCGCATCGTGAATTTCGGCGCTGTAGCTGTCGTATTACACCGCATCGAGATAAGCGTCTCGTAATGAAGAGGAAGCGTGTCGCTGTCGCTGCTGCCGGTGCAACTCCAAGGGAGGGTGTCGCTGCTGTAGCTGTCGTATTGCATCACATCAGGAGAAGAGTCGCGCAACGAGGGAGAAGAGTGTCGCCGTTGCTGCGTCGCATCGTAGATGTCGTCGCTGTAGCTGTCGTATTGCACCGCATCGAGAAAGCGCCGCACATTGCCGGAGAAGCACGCTGCCGTCGGCGTTGCTGCTGTCGGCGCTGCTGCTGTCGCATCTTGGATGTCGCCGCTGTAGTTGTTGCATCGTGCGGAAGCTTCTCGCAACACCGGCGAAGACTGTCGCAGCTAAAGCTGTTGCCGTCGCATCGCGGAACAAGGGTTCCGCCGCTGCAGCTGACGCATTGAATCGAGACTCCTCGCATCCTCGGAGAAACGTGCCACATCTGGGAGATCTTCACGTCTTTATTTCTTTGCACCCGAACTTTGCCGCATTTCCATCACTGCGACATTGCTTGTCGTGGAAGCGCAACGCATCGTAAGGTACATTGACGCAAAGTGTTGCATCTTAAGAACTAAACTGAACTAAGCTAAAACTGCCATTTTAAAGTAACAGTATTGTGTATTTTTGTCTTTTTTGGTCTTGTGGTAAATCTATATAAAGTATACTTATTTTTTATATAAACCTTGTGTGGTTTCCTTCTGTAGTGTTGTCACTGGGTTGCTGTATGTGGTCACAAATGCTTTACACACTGCCTCTGAGTTAAGCCTGTCTGCTCGTGCCAAGCTACAAAGGGGGTGGGCAGGGGTTATTTTAGGAGTATACCCCCTTACCGTGACTTTATGCAAGGGTCCCTATTTGTCACAAGTACCTACCTGTGCCAAATCGAGACCCCCAAATCTAACAATGGACAACACCACTGCCATGTGGTACTGTAACAAACAGGGTGGGGTGAGGTGGGTTCGTGGCCCGTATGTTAAGAGGCTTACCACCTCTGGACATGGCTGGAACATCAGGGCATATCTCTGGTGGTTCAACACCTGGCAGGTTCTCTGAATGCCAGGGCGGACAAACTCACCCATCGGTGCTTGGTCGATCACGAATGGCGTTTTCATCTCTAGGTGGTGCACGGTCTCTTTCAGCAGTGGGGAGAGCCTTTGTTAGATCTATTCGCCACTGAAGAGAACGCACAATGGCAGCAGTTCTGTGTGTTCTAATTTCCAGGCTGGCACTCGCTAGGAAACACTTTTCGTCGTGCAGTATTCTGTACGCCTTTCCGCCTATACCACTTCTGCCCAGAGTGCTGAAGAAGATCAGGCGCGACCGGGCCCAAGTCATTCTTGTGGCTCCGAATTGGGCACAAAGAGTCTGGTATCCCGAGCTATTACAAATGGCCATTGATCCTCCGATCAGATTGCCTCCACGGGAGGATCTTCTGTCGCAGCAGCAGGGGACGGTCCTCCACCCGAACCTGTCCAGCTTCCACCTCCTTGCGTGGAGATTGAGCGGTGACAGTTGACAGCTTCGACTGTTCTACCAAAGTCTGTAATGTTATCTTGGCAGCCAGGCGTCCCTCAACCAAAACGGTATATGCCTGTAGATGGAACAAATTTGTGGTATGGTGCACATCAAAGGCTGTGGATCCCCTTTCTGCCTCTCTTTCAGAGGTTCTACTCTTCATTCTGTCTTTGGCCCAGCAGGGTTCTACTCTGGGCACTCTCAAAGGCTATCTTTCGGCCATTTTGGCCTTTCTTCGGCTGGCTGACCAGCCATCTCTTTTCAAGTCCCCTATTGTAAATCGCTTCTTTAAGGGCATTACTCACCTGTTTCCTCCAACCCCTTTCTTAATGACCCAGTGGGACTTGAATCTGGTTCTCACCTATCTTATATGCGGTCACTTTGAGCCGCTAAATAACTGTCTTCTCAGAGTTCTGACTCTTAAGACTGCCTCTCTAGTTGCCATTACCTCGACTCGCATGGTGAGTGAGCTTTAAGCTCTTTCTTCTAAATCTCCTTTCCTGGCTGTTCATCCGGAAAAAGTTGTCCTTCGCGCTAGGCCTTCTTTTCTTCCCAAAGCGGTTACCTTTTTCCACATAGGACAGACCATCACTTTGCCCAACTTTTTCCCTCCCCCGCATCCTTCAAAACGTGCGCTTTCATTCTATCTGGATCACACAAAACAATTCCAGGTGGATGACCAGCTCTATGTTGGCTAATTGGGCGCCAGGAAAGGTCGGGCCGTGCAAAAACGGACCATCACCCAATGGGTCGTCCTTTGTATCAAAATCTGCTACTCCTTAGCGAAACTGGAACATGCAGTGGGCCTGCACACCCATTCCACCAGGGCGATGGCAGCAACTACTGCTTTGGGATGTGGAGTCCCCCTTCATGACATCTGCCAGATAGCTACACGGACTTCATTGCATACGTTTACCAAACACTGCTGCCTGGACAGCCAAGTCCGGAGATAAGGCTTCTTTGGCCGGTCAGTTCTACGGGACTTTCTTGTTGCTAACTTGGTTCGCAGACCCACCTATGGGGTTGGTATTGCTGGGATATCTATTCGAAGGTGAGAAATCCATTACTAATTGTCTCTTTCAGATTAACAAGTTACTTACCTTTGGTAACGATATATCTGTAAGAGCCATAGATTAGTTATGGATTCCTCACCGCTCCACCTATCCTCCCCATTCTGCAAACTGACTTCTGGAGTAAGGGACTTCCTTTCAGGGCCCTAGTCTTGTGCACCTGTGGTCAGTGTCTTGCATGTCTCTGCGCTTCTGGCGTGGATCGTCGTGTAAAGAACTGATGTCAGCGTGCGAGGGCAGCATCTAAGTAGATACTGTGGCGACCACGATTACAACGACGAACGCGGAGTTGACCGGCGCCACCTATCGACGCACAGGGGTACTGCTGAAGAAAAAAATCTCCGGATTTAGTCTGACGCCTGGGGGTAATGCTAAGGTGAGGAATCCATAAGTAATCTATATCTCTTATAGATATACTAGCAGACCGTCCCGACGTTGTCCGGGTATGAATTGCTGCCGGCCAGTAGTATATTGTTTTGTAGGATTTCGTTTTGATAGCATTTCTTATCTGTGACAGGCCTGTGAAACGCTCCGATTCACAGTGCACTGCTGATGCACTTAAGAGTGCGCGTTCAGTAGTGTGTGAACTCGAGTTTCCCTACTTTATTTTTCCTTGCAATATTATATAGCGCGAACTCGACAACATGGCATGAGTACAATTTACATTACAGAAGAACACATTCATTTGTGGTAGGCACGGAGAGACAAAGCGATTTGCTTGGAATCAAAGGATGTTGAGCTGAAGTCGAGATTCGAACGTAGCTCCCCAGCTCCAAAGTTCGCGATTCTAGAACTTGTGGCGGGAGGTGTGTCTAAAAGTGTATGTCGGTGCTGGCCATCAATTTGAGAGACCTGTGCATTTTTCAAATCGGTGTTGAAAAAATATGAGTATGTTGCTGGAGATGTGGGCCGCTGTGCCACCAATGTACTTACCGGGGGAGGGTAAACACCCATTATTCCGCAACTTTCTTTCCGCATACCATCACTCCGCATACTTTCATTACAAAAGTACCATGACTCCGCAATGCCATTATAACGCATGGCATTACATTTTATATGCTTTTACCATGCATACATTTACAACTAAATTCGTTGTAAATGCATGAATGGTAAAAGCATGTTTTTTTTTTATGTTTGGATAAGGTAAGTATGGATATAGGGGTATATGTTTCGGGGTACTGAGGTATATGTTTTGGGGTGTTTGGGTATTTTAAGGGTTCAGATATAGTTTTGGGTTATGGGGTACAGGGGTAGTTTTAGGGTTTAGGGATAGGTATGGGTTTCAGGGCTAGGTTTGGGTTTTGGGGGTACAGGGTTTTTTTTAGGGTTCAGGGGTAGATTTGGGTTTTGGGGTACAGGGGTATTTTAAGGGTTCAGGGCTAGGTTTGGGTTTTGGGTACAGGGGTATTTTTAGGGTTCAGGGGTAGGTTTGGGTTTTGGGGTACAGGGGTATTTTAGGGTTCAGGGGTAGGTTTGGGTTTTGGGGTACAGGGTTATTTTTAGGGTTCAGGGGTAGGTTTGGGTTTTGTGGTACAGGGGTATTTTAAGGGTTCAGGGCTAGGTTTGGGTTTTGGGGTACAGGGGTATTTTTAGCGTTCAGGGGTAGGTTGGGGGTTTGGGGTACAGTTGTATTTTTAGGTTTCAGGACTAGGTTTGGGTTTTGGGGTACAGTGGTATTTTTAGGGTTCAGGGCTAGGTTTGGGGTTCAGGGGTAGGTTTGGGTTTTGAGGTACAGGGGTATTTATAGGGTTCAGGGCTAGGTTTGGGTTTTGAGGTACAGGGGTATTTATAGGGTTCAGGGCTAGGTTTGGGTTTTGAGGTACAGGAGTATTTATAGGGTTCAGAGCTAGGTTTGGGTTTTGGGGTACAGGGTATATTTATAGGGTTAAGATGGGTTAGTGTTTAAGGGTGTTGGGGTATTTTAAGGAGTAAGGGTGGGTTATGCTTATGGGGTGCAGGGGTATTTAAAGGGAGCAGGGTGGGATTAGCACACGATATGAGACATGGCATGAAAGGCGGAACTTACCACACGCCCCCAGCATTTGTCACGCCCCCAGCACACGCCCACAGCACAACACAGACACGCCCACAAGGTACTACTTTGCTGGCACGGTTCTTTTACCTTTTAAATGTATATGGTGGGCGTCTGCATATCTTATGTCCTTCTGCTGCAACTGCCCTTTCCAATGCTGTATTGGGTGTTGTGATTGGTGCTGTGGTTCCTGAGATTACCCGCCTCAAAGGTTTGGGCTCTCTCTTTATTATATTAGTATGGATTGTTACCGAAGGTAAGTAACTTATTCTTCAGGGACAGTGTTGGAAATGACCCTTTTTGCAGGGTTATCCCCAAATGTTTTTTTTCTTCCTCTTATCTTTTTTCCTGACCTGCTGTTTGTTCGTTTTAGGACTCTGGGGACTTTATCACTGCTGATCAGTGCTAAAGTGCATATGTTCTCTATGTAATTTGTTTTATGGATTGGTGTGTCCATGATTGGCATATTTGATTTACTGGTAATCCCCTAGTAAAGTGCACTGAGTATGCCAGGGCCTGTAAATCTAATGCTACTAGTGGGCCTGCAGCACTGATTGTGCCACCCACATGAGTAGCCCTGAAAAGGTAAATCAGACCTGCCACTGCAGGGTCTGAGCGCAGTTTGTAACTGCCATGTCGACTTGACAAGTGCACCCAATTGCCGGGCCCTAACCTTCCCTTTTATTACATGCGAGTCAGCCCTGCAGTGTGTGTGGAAGGTAGGACATGCCCTGATGTGTGTGGCATGTCCTGATAGTGAAATACTGCCAATTTCGTTTTTCACTATTGAAAGCTATCTGGCCCATAGGAAAGCATGGGAGTTAATTTAGAACATCTTATAAATATAACTTCCCATTGGGACCAGATAGGAAAATACATTTTTGTATGCCTGAACTCAAAATCTAAAGATGCATCTTTTAGTAAAGGTTCTTTTTCCACTCAGTGTTTGAAAATACCACTTTTAGAATGTGGATATTTTCTTGCTTAGCCATCCTGTGTGCCTCTGCTAGGATGTGTATTAACTGTCTGGCTTTGGAGTGACAGGGGCTGGGGATGTGCAGTGGCCCCAGAGAGTCTGGATAAATCAGGTCTGGGCTGAATAGACCTGGGCAGCGTTTAGAGTAGTGGGAGGAGATTTCCTTGCACCTGAATGGGCCTGGTCTGCTGCAGATAATACTGTCTCTGCTGTAGGAGAGTTGGATCTGCCTCTTATTGTTACCCCCACTTTTTGCTGATGTTTCACTGTTTTCAACTAAGTCTGGCTGGGAGCCTGCTATAAAGTACCCCAGCTTAGCTGGTTTCTCTTCTGAATTGGTTGATTGTACTTTAGGTACACTCCAGATTGGATTCTGCGGTACCTTTATAAGTCCCTAGTATATGGTATACTATGTAACTAGGGCATATGTACCCCAGGGGCCTCCCAGGGGCTGCAGCATGTATTGTGTCACCCCTGAGAGACCACTCAAACTGACACCACGGGTCTGCTACTGCAACCTGTGTAAGGTGGTGCATGCACCCCTTACTGAGATATAGGTTCTCTATATCTCCCTTATATCACTACACATAGGGCCAGATGTAGGTAGGCCGTTACCGATCGGTAACGGCCGAAAATACCGATTTTGGGCCCTTACCGATCGGTATACAGCCATCGAGATGTAGGGCAAAGAAAAAAGTCCAAATCGGAGCGAAAACCGATTCGGAATGAGTACCGAATGGAACAGAATCCGATACGTACATACCGAAAATCGGATATTTAACGAATCGGTAACACACCGATTCGGATGCAAACACCGATTCGGTCCATGTACCGAATCGGTAGTGACACCGAATCGGAAATTATCCGATTCGGTCCATGTACCGAATCGGTAGTGACACCGAATCGGAATTAAGCCGATTCGGTCCATGTACCGAATCGGTAGATATACCGATTCGGACATAAGCCGAATCGGAGAACCTACCGATTCGGTTGAATCACCGATCGGGAAATTCCCCGATTCGGACAGATGGGGAGATGTAGGGAGGCACAGAAACACCGATTTCGGCTCAAAATCAGTAGAATTCACTCGGTATTTACCATGGATTACAATCAGGTGGTAACCAACTCCAACCCATAAAAACAGCCCCAAAATGCATTGCAACTTGCAGGATGGAAGCTTTTTATGTCATTGCGAGGCGGCTACGGCTACAGCAGGAAGGACAGAGGGAATGGCAAAGAAATGAACAGGTCTACAGACAGAGGATAACCCTGTTCATGCTCACAGAGGCAGAGATCCTACAGAGATACAGGCTGGACTCTGACACCATTCTTGAGCTCATCAGGGACCTCAAATCATTGTTGGACCACCCCACCCCAAGGGCACACGCCATCCCAGCACACGTCCAGGTGCTATGCAGCCTACACCTGCTTGCGTCTGGCAGCTATCAAAGTGGAGTTGCAGCGGCAGGAGGGGTGACCCAGAGCAGCCTGTCAAGGTTCTTCCACACATTCCTTGACGCCATGATACACAGGATGGACCAATACATCTCTTTCCCTGCAACCCACACAGAACTGCTACAAACTAAAGCTGACTTCTACCAGATGGCACAATTTCCCCAAATCATTGGCTGCATAGATGGCACGCACATTCCGATTTGCCCACCAGGGGACACAGAATACATATACCGCAATCGGAAGTCTACGCACACCATCAACGTGCAGGTGATCTGCAATGCGAAGTGCACCATCACAGACCTGGTAGCAAAATTCCCAGGGAGTACCCACGACTCCTATATTTTCCAACAGAGCGGCATCTATGCACGGCTGATGGCTGGCGAATTTGGTGAAGGATACCTCCTAGGTGAGACACATCATCAGACCCCCATAACACAAAGTAGCTAGGTGTAATAACATGTATGCATGTGTGTAATGTTACCCCTTTTCCTTCCAGGCGACAGTGCATATGCCCTCTGCTCATTCATACTCACCCCCTACCTCAACCCCTCCACACCCAGCCAAAGGAGGTATAACCGGGCCCACAAAAGCACAAGGAATGTCGTCGAACGGACCTTTGGCATCTGGAAAAGTAGATTCAGATGCCTGCACAAGAGTGGAGGTGCAAGGCAGTATACCCCCATCACCTGCTGCAAGATCATAGCTGTATGTGCAATGTTACACAACCTTGCGGTGAAGAAGGGCACTGAGGTGGAGTTGTCTGACTACGAGGATCATGACGACGACGAAGCTGTGCCACTAACACAGCCAGCTGGGGTGTCTACGCCAAGTGATGGCAGATACAGACGTGAGGAGATTACAGAAAACTATTTCTGAGTGAGTACAGATGCACAGACAGGTAAATGGTTGTGGTGAAAAGCAAATTTTAATACTGTTGCAACACCGTTACTGCACTGATGTGCAACAAAAAAAAATGTAATAGCCAAGAAAACAAAAGTCTAAGGTCCAGGTTGCCTCACCCGCCCTTGCAAGCCTACTTCTTTGAGCGCTTGGCAGCCCCACTGGGGTGTCCCTCACCCCCTTCAGAATGTCCTGCGGCTTCTGCGGAGCGCCTGGTGCTCCTGCGCGGCTCTGACGCAGCGCTGGCCGGGCTGCTGCGGCTGCTGCTGTCCCCAGTATCCCCCAGGTCCAGGGCAGGATTGGCGGCAGTGTTTGAGATAATCATAGCCTCCATTGCTGTAGTGATGCGGGCCATTCCCCTGGTTATCTCGGCGGTGTTTTGGGTTAGACTTGACTCCATATTGGCACCGCGCTGACAGAGTTGCGCCGTTGCAGCAGCAAGGCGGCTAATGGAGCGGTTTTGCACGCGGGCATCCCGCCTGCGCGAGAGCTCATGCTCCTCTAGTCTGCCGCATAACTGGGTAATGGCAGTGGTCAGCCTGCCAAGACCTGCTGCTACCTCCTTGTTGGTATCTACAAAGGCCTTGAAACCTTTCACCATCTCGCCCATCTGCAGGTTGTGCTGGCGGAGCTGGCGCTGGCAGGCCATGATGGACTTCGCCTGCTGCCTTTGGATTTTCACCATATTCCCTTCAAGGCCCTGGAAGACACTGCCCTCCGGTGCCGGCGCTGCAGTGCTGGGAATGGCACGCCGCCGGGTACTGCTGCTGCCGCCCTGCTGAGTGGGCTGGGGTGCCACTGGTGTGGGTGTGGTGCTGGCCGGGGCCTGAGCCCCTGCTCCCAGGATAGGGTTTACTGGAGCCACAGCCATAATCGTGGCAGGAGGTGGTGTAGGTGCATGGTGGTCCCTTGTCGGGGAGTTCTCTGGGGAGAACAGCAAGGGGGGTGTGCTCGGCATTTGTGGGGAGTGAAGTAAGTCATAGTCAATTGCCAGGTCTCCCTCAATACCCAGCCCAATGGTGTTGTCCTCCTCCTCCTCGGCAGCCTGACTCATGCTAGGCCCTGCGACTGCACTGGTAGTTGCTGCTGCTGCCTCTGTTGCCTGTGGTCCTCCGCCTGATGGTGCCCCTAGGTATAAGGAAGCATTTGTAAATTGAGTGCCGATGTATTACAGTCAGTACAATTAAAGCATTGCACATGTCCTTGCATCTCCTTAGAATGTGTTCCACTGTTTCCTATCTTGTGATTCTGCACTGCCATATTTTGCTAACTTCTGCTGACTACATATACCATGATGCTTGTCTCTTGTATGTTGGTTACAGTACCTGGCTGTGCATTGTGTCTAATGGGGAGGTGTCTGGTAGGGTGTGTCATGATGCGCATGCTTCTTACCTGTAGCTGTAGCTCTGGCTGAGCTGTCCAGGGTCCCGATTCCGGTCACGCTCTCCCTCTCGATGGTGCTGGACACCAGTTCCTCCAGCTCTGTGAGGGGTGGCGCCGGGTTCCTGCCTCCACCTGTCCCTCTGGATCTCAGCCATCTTACGTTTGGTCAGGCTGCGGATATCGTAGAAGCGCTTTTTCAGCTCATCAAGGGACCTGGGGGTGACACCTACAGCATTGACCTTTTCTGCGATTTCACTCCAGAGCCTCCTCTTAGTGCTGTCCGGGACAGTGAGTGACAGCTTCCCGAATAGCTGCCTGTGCACCCTCACCACCTCCTCCACCAACACCTGCAGCTCCATGCTGCTGAACTTCGGCTTCCTCTTCTGGCTGGCCTTCTGGCTCTCACTGGGGTTTGCCATCTTGCTCTCAACAGTTCTCTGCCTCCTGCTCCCACTGCTGCTCACTGTGAGTGTTCAGCTCAGGCTGGCTCTCCAGAAAGTTCTTAATTAGCTGCACCTGCCAGGGTTGCCACTCCCTGTTTGGGTGGGGGAGGGGGGATCCACCTCATTGGCTGAATCGGCTTTTACCGAATCGGCTTTTACCGAATCGGCTTTTACCGATTCGGTAAAATCCGAATCGGATTTTACCGAATCGGTTTGTTCAATGCATTCCTATGGGCTTTTTGCCCATGGGTGTGTTTTCATACCTCCGAATCGGTAATTGCCGATTCGGATTTTACCGATTCGGCTATTTCCGAATCGGTGGTAGCCGATTCGGCTATTTCCGAATCGGTGGTAGCCGATTCGGCTATTTCCGATTCGGTGGTAGCCGATTCGGTACTTTCCGATTCGGTCCGTGCCGAATCGGTACGTAGCGATTCACATTACCGATGCCGACCGATTCGGTATTATTTCGCTGTTTTTTTCCTACATCTCGTTTTCCGATTTCAGAATACCGATTCGGCCCGCCTCGGTATTTTGAATTCGGAAAATCCCTTTTACCTACATCGGGCCCTTAGAAACCTATCAGTCACCCCTATGGCAGGCCTTATCAATCCTGAAGGCAGGGTGTTGGGTTTTATGTGAGAGGGTGCCCCTGCATGAGCAGAGCCCCTCTGCAACCTTCAGAATGTATCCTCCGGGGTTTTTAGTGATGCAGCCAAACCATATACTCTTAAGTGCGTTATAACCTTGCTGTAAATGCTAACTTTAAAATGGCTGCACAGAAACACATCGTGTTTGGTGTCAAACACCTTGGAATCATACCTACACACCAGTAACTGGTGTGGGAGGTATGATTCCTCCATTGTCGAACCACTAATGTGGGCACCGGTCTACCTGGTACCAGCTTTCTAGGCCCTGGCATCACAAGATGGATGCTGCCAGCCACAGATATGAGTCTGCCCTCCTGTGCTGGACATAACTCCGGCAGGGGAGGCCTGGGCAATAGGTTTCCTGTCACAGGGAGGTGTGACCACCTCCCAGACAGGCTCTTGTGTATTGGGGCTGGGTGGGGGCACTCTCGGAGTGCTTTGATGGCTGCACTGGGAGTACATTTGGTGTCCCTGTGCATAGTCCAGCTCAAACCGGTTGCAGGAGCCATTTGCTCCTGCTCTGGTGCGAAACTGGACAAAGGACATGGGTGTAGCAACCCCTCTGTCCTGACCCTCCCATAGGTGGGTTCAAGAGTTTGCCCCACCCCTTCCTTGGGTATAAAGTAGGAACCCCTGACTACACGACTATAGACTTTACCTGGACTAAACTCTGCTACAGAAACCAAGTATCCTTCCATGATCTACGCTTTGCTGGACAACTGAAGAATCTCCCTTGGAGTAAAGGAATTACTTCCCTGCAAGGCAGGCACCAAGACACATCTGACCGGTTTGCATCTCCCGAGGACTCTTTCTAAGTGTCCCGAGGTCGACTAAAGCTCTCAGAAAGCCTGATACCCATATCCCTTGTGGGGACCTTGCAACCCGAACCCCTGGGCACTGTGTCCATTTGCAGAAGCATCAGCTACTTGTAGTCCTGACCATGAGCAGTGTTTCCACCGAAGATTACCGGCCTACACTCCATGAGTGTTCCGTGGGCTAGTATTCTGTGATTCCTCTCAAGATCCCTTCGCGATCCCTGGTCCGTTAGCCTGTAGGTCCCTGTGAAGGTAACTTTGACTTTCAGTGGGCTTTCCTGGTTGCTCCAGATGTGCCCTGACTCCATAGCTTGGAGAGTCCCCTGGACCATGATGGTCCTCACCGAAGCATCTTTCCTCTGACTGCGGGGGTTGCAGTTGCCAAGGCTTGTTGGTGTTCAATCCGGACACTGACCCCTCCAAGCTTCACCGCTTCTCACCTGAAACACCCGACATCGGTGGGCATTCGTCTATCATGCCCCTGGTCACTGGCACGTGACCCAGACTCTGTCCCCTCTCCTTTCAGGTTCTTCTCAGCTCTGATCCAGGCTTGGATCACAACGGACACTTTTCCTCTTGACGGCCGCAGCAATTTGCAGCTTCACGCTATTGAAAACAACGAAGATTCTTGACCCCATTTAACACCTATGCACCCAGCTTCCCCGAGTTAGGTAACACAAGTACTCCAGTGCTCACATGGGTGCTGGCCTTAAAACCTTCTATGTTTGAAAGGGTTTGTTCAAAGTCCTCTCCTAAGTGTCCCTAATCTTTCAAATTCAGACCGCGACTTTCCCATAGAGTTTTACGGAGCTTGCGGCTGTGTTCTCACACTGCACACGTCCTCCTTGGGTCCCCTGTGTCACTACCTTGGGTGGTTCCTTGGGGTCCCAGCGATTCTACGTGCTCTAGGCACTGTGTCTAGTCAAGTTGTGGTTGTTATACCACTTTCTTAGTATATGGTTTGGTCTCCCCCTGGAGCCTGCTGTGTATTGTGCTATTTACTGTTCTGGTGATTTAATATTGTGTATCTTGTGCTTTAATCTCATAAAGAGATTATTAGAGAGTGTTTAGTAATAAATACACATTTTTATAATAACATGTGAGGTTCTCCTTTCATTTGGTCATTCAGGAGGTTACAAGCTGCTTTGCATTCCTTCAAGACTTAGCGTGAAGGCTGCTCTCCATAGCTACCCCTAGGATAGCTTTCAATAAAGGTTGTCTTTAACCTAATCATCAATAAGGGTTGTTTGGACTGGTGCAAGATGCCCACTTTAATTAGTGGGCAGCATATACCTGGCCAACTTCTTACAGCCGCCTCCTGCTGGTAAGCTGGGCCAGAGAGGACCAAACTGGTT
The DNA here is from genome assembly GCF_964263255.1 of Lissotriton vulgaris. Lineage (NCBI taxonomy): Eukaryota > Metazoa > Chordata > Amphibia > Caudata > Salamandridae > Lissotriton > Lissotriton vulgaris. Next base: position 15,127,801 of record NC_141700.1, on the reverse strand, counting down.
TGGACTAAGCACAGATCCTCTGTGCCTGAAAGGGCAAACGAAGTTGGAGTATAAATATTGGGGTCCAAACCCCAGAACTTTAAAACTCTTTTGGACCAAGAAGATTGCCAAGAAGAAGAGCTGGAGAAGCTGTGAGGAAGAACTGCCACTTTGATGAGTGCTGTGCTGGGTTGGCCTGCAGTGGCTGCTTCTGTCTTGGGCAGTGAAAGGACTGGGCTGAACTTTCTACAACTTCTTTATGGAGTTTCTCTAAGGGCTTGAGGTACAGCTTGCCCCCTGTTGAAGAAGTCTCAGGAACAATAACGACTTCAAGTTCTTCTGCCATCAGCTCTGGGGACTGTGTGTTTTGTGCTGCAACAGAAGAAAAAACAACCCAACGCCATCTACGACGCCGTTGCAACTCTGTGTCCTGAAGGCACAGCAGAGAGCACCACCATTTCGCAACCCTGGTGTCACCAACGCCGCCACCTGATGCCGCCACTGCTTGCACGGCGAACTGAGGGCACTGCACTCCGCACCGCCTTGCTGCATGCCGCCGCCTTGGTATCTCCAATGACTCCGTTCCAGGCAGCGAAATCAACGCCGCTGCTTGCACCGTGGTTCGAGGGCACTGCTCGTAAGTTAACAATGCACCGTACTGCAGCCTTGGCCCACCGACGCCGGCGCCATCGACTCAAGTTAGTCAGCTGACGACAGCGCTTCAACAAGGACGACGACTTTGCTTGCACCATGACCTGCCAGCACCGCAACGAACACCGCATCACTTTGCACCGCAGCCCTGGTCTCACCAACTCTGCTGGATGACTGTCACCGAGCCGCTGCCTCCACCGTGACCTGAGGTCTCCACAAGCCTCACTGCTGCACTTCACACCGCAGCCCCGACGCATGCTGACTCCAGCGCTCCAGACTTCAACGGCGAGGAGTTTGATTTGCAACGTGTGTGACTTCAAGGGCCCGATGACTCCTGCACCGACCTCTGGAACCGACGCCGGCCTTTCGGGCTCATCGAAAGGTCGCCCACGCCCTACATTTCTAAAGGTACTGTTTTACTGTTCTTCCCGACACCATAGATAGCCCGCGACGCTGCAGTGAGCCAGAACTGTTTGGATTTGTCGTTCATGACCCCCAGACAGAGCTATCTACTTCAAGGGGCTGTATTTCAAGTCAATTTTGATTACTGAAGATTTCTGAGAACTGTATGGTGGATTTTTATCGTTTTTGATCTTGTTTTAGATATATAAAAATATTGGATGTTTTTCTAACCGGTGTGGTGTCCTTTTGTAGTGCCTTCACTGTATTACTGTGGGTTATGTGCAAATCCTTCAATCACTGCCTCTAAGATAAGCCTGACTGCTCGTGCCAGTTGTAAGTCTGGTATATAGGGACGTTCTGGTCTTTACTCGTTAGAGTAATCAGCGTAGTATGTCCTCACTGCTCTTGTGGTGTGCATATTGATTATGGCGATGATGGATTCAGGGCCTACGCTTGTATTCTTTTGACATGTTCTTGTGGTTTATCCTTCATTAAAGTCTTCTTGGACTGTTTTTTATGGTACAGGTTGTTTTCTCTTTCTTGGCTGACTGCATATCTCCATTTTTAGGTTTCGCTTGCCGAAGGCTGCGCTCTGCGCAGCTTTTCGGTGCAGGCGAAATCTATTGTTTACAATATGGACTTCAGGAACGTCCCCCAGCTCCCATTGGCTAGCTCCATAAATGGAGGCTAGCCATTGGGAGCTAGATCTGTCTGTCAAGGCCGGACCAGATTCGGGGGCGTTCCCGCGATTTTTTCGCTCTCCGCCTCTGCGATGTCGTCATCGCGGCCGTGGGCGGGTTTATTTTTTTTTTTAGTCCTTTCCCGCCCCCCCTCCCGCTGTCCGTGCTTTTCCCGCCCCCCCCCTCCCACTGTCCGTGCCTTTTTGCCCCCCTGTAGTCGTTCCCGCCCCCCCCCCCCGTCCGTGTTATCAGGATGATTTAAAACTAGTATCATGCACAGGTTGTGAGAGGAGGGCTGCGGCAGACCTGAGGTGAGAGAGCCTGGGCGCTACAAGAAGCAGAGAGCCAGGTGAGCCCAGCAGCAGGACCCCCCAGACCCTGCCATGGCGGCGCAGTGCGACCCCTTCTGCGGGGCAGGCGGGTACCTCCTGCAGCAGCAGCAGTCGGACCCGGGCTCCGTGTGTGTGTGCTCGCTCCCCATCCATTGTCCTCGCCGTTCTCCTTTCGTGGGCGCCCTCCTTTCTGTTGAATGGCTTCCTCTTCCCAAGCTTCGGATTTTCTCCTTTGTGTTTTTGTCTTCTTTGTGCTTGTGTCCGATACTGTGGTGTATGTGCAATTCACTTTGGTGTCCTTATTTTCTTCCTCTCCTGTTTACTTTCCTCACGAGCGCTTACGGGTTCCAGCCGTCCGTGTTTGGATAGGAATCCACGAGCCTGCACCTGACCCAGGCCTCGCTCTCCTCGTTACCCGGCGATAAAATCCCTTTTCCCGCCCCCCCTCCCGCTGTTCGTGCCTTTTCCGCCCCCCTCCCGCTGTCCGTGCTTCACCCCCTCCCCTCCCCCCCCGCTGTCCATGCCTTTTTGCCCCCCTGTAGTCGTTCCTGCCTCCCCCCTGTCCGTGTTATCAGGATGATTTAAAACTAGTATCATGCACAGGTTGTGAGAGGAGGGCTGCGGCAGACCTGAGGTGAGAGAGCCTGGGCGCTACAAGAAGCAGAGAGCCAGGTGAGCCCAGCAGCAGGACCCCAGACCCTGCCATGGCGGCGCAGTCACAAAGAAAGACGTTTTTAAAGGAAGCATTTTCAGAAAAGTGTACTTTTAGTGGGTTTAAACATTTTGTAGCCAACTTGTTTGGTCTCCAAATCGCTTTCACATGCCGCACTGTAGTGTGTTATCTCTATAGCCAATAGATAGATAGACGTAGATAGCATCCTTTTACCTAAAACATGCTACGGTCTCTATCCATGTAAACTTAAGTTGAAACTCCAATCGCTGGCCAGTGGCCACCAAAGGCGCCGCGACGGCTAATCAGAAGTTTTACCCGCTGCATTAACCCCTTCCATGCTGATGACGAACCCCAGCCGTCATGCACTACGGTGCTCGTGTGCTGATGACGGCTGGGGTTTGTGCTGTTTACAGCACACCAGGGGAATCGCGGCCGCATGGAAAGGGTTAATGCAGTGGCAAAGCTAGACCAAACTGACTAGCCACCATAATGTTCTCCCCTTGCACCGCTTTTATCTGGGGATTACCATGAACTCGAAAAAGTAAAGTCATTTGTGTTAAATGTCCCTGTCAGGAGGTGACCGGAAATAGAAGGTGACAGGGCAGCTGGGTGCAGTACCGGCTTGTGCTGGAGTGTTTCTGCCAGCATTGGCGTCAAAAGGCTCTTCTATGCAGCAGCGTCACTACAGCTCCCTTCTGTACGCAATGACGCAAAACATTACCCAATCCGGGCCACTTTTGAAAGGCGCTCTGGCCACCTAGCTCCAGTGGCATTTGGCTTCTCCTGCTGTCCGTGTGCCCATTCCTGCCCCCCTCCCGCTGTCCGTGTCTCCGGCCCCACTTATAAATGCTTGTTTTATTTTTGCAGTATATTTCCTTGGGAAAGCACATGTCTGTAGTTGCATTTGGGGAATGAATCTCTGAAACTAAGATCTGTTTTGAATTTGGGAAGTGCTTCTCTTAGAGACAGCAGTATAGTGTGGGCTGTGAGAGCTGTGTGGGCTGTGAGAGCTGTGAGAGCTGTGTGGGCTGTGAGAGCTGTGTGGGCTGTGAGAGCTGTGAGGGTTGTGAGAGCTGTGAGAGCTATGTGGGCTGTGAGAGCTGTGTGGGCTGTGAGAGCTGTGTGAGCTGTGAGAGCTGTGTGGGCTGTGAGAGCTGTGAGCTGTGTGGGCTGTGAGTTGTGTGGGCTGTGAGCTATGTGGGCTGTGAGCTGTGTGGGCTGTGAGAGCTGTGTGGGCTGTGAGAGCTGTGTGGGCTGTGAGAGCTGTGTGGGCTGTGAGAGCTGTGAGGGCTGTGAGAGCTGTGAGGGCTGTGAGCTGTGTGGGCTGTGAGAGCTGTGAGGGCTGTGAGAGCTGTGAGGGCTGTGAGCTGTGTGGGCTGTGAGCTGTGTGGGCTGTGAGAGCTGTGTGGGCTGTGAGAGCTGTGTGGGCTGTGAGAGCTGTGTGGGCTGTGAGAGCTGTGTGGGCTGTGAGCTGTGTGGGCTGTGAGCTGTGAGGGCTGTGAGAGCTGTGTGAGCTGTGTGGGCTGTGTGAGCTGTGTGGGCTGTGTGGGCTGTGTGGGCTGTGAGAGCTGTGTGAGCTGTGTGGGCTGTGTGGGCTGTGTGGGCTATGTGGGCTGTGAGGGCTGTGAGAGTTGTTCAAGTTCAAGAATTTATATAGCGCACTACTCACCCAGAGGGTCTCAAGGTGCTTGGGGAGGGGGTTCATTATTTATCGAATAGCCAGGTTTTAAGTTCTTTTCTGAAGGAGATGTGGTTCTGTGTAAGGCGGAGGTGAGTGGGGAGTGAGTTCCAGGTCTTGGCCGCCAGGTAGGAGAAGGATCTACCCCCCATGGTGGATTTTTGGATACGCGGAACTGCGGCGAGGCCTTGATTGTAGGATCTTAGTTGGCGGGTGGGTGTGTAGAAGGATAGTCGGGTGTTGAGGCATTCGGGCCCTAGTTTGAAGAGGGCCTTGTGTGCGTGGGTGAGGAGACGGAATGTTATTCTCTTGTTGACGGGAAGCCAGTGGAGGTCTTTCAGGTGGCCGATAATGTGATCTTGGTGAGGGATGTCCAAAATGAGTCTCGCTGATGCGTTTTGGATGCGTTGGAGTTTTTTCTGTAATTTGGCTGTAATTCCGGCATAGAGGGTGTTTCCGTAGTCTAGTCGACTCGTAACCAGAGCGTGGGTGACAGTCTTTCTTGTCTCGTTGGGGATCCAATGGAAGATTTTTTTGAGCATACGAAGTACGTTGAAGCAGGAGGATGAGACGGCGTTGACTTGTCTGGTCATCGAGAGGGAGGAGTCTAGGATGAAGCCTAGGTTACGTGCGTGGTCTGTGGGTATGGGTGCTGAGCCTAGATCCGAAGGCCACCATGAGTCGTCCCAGGCAGAGGGGGATGATCCTAGGATGAGCACTTCCGTTTTGACTGAGTTAAGTTTTAGGCGGCTGTTTTTCATCCATATGGCTACTTCTTTCATGCCTTCTTGAAGATTGGTTTTGGCGGTGTTGGGGTCTTTGGTGAGGGAAAGGATCAGCTGGGTGTCATCAGCGTAGGAGATGATGTTAAGGTTGTGTTGACGCGCGATGGAAGCAAGGGGACTCATGTAGACGTTGAAGATGGTGGAACTGAGTGATGATCCTTGTGGTACACCGCAGATTACTTCAGTGGCCTCTGATTTGAATGGGGGAAGTTGGATTCTCTGAGTTCTCCCAGCTAGGAACGAGATGATCCAGTCCAAGGCTTTTCCTTTTATGCCAATGTTGCTGAGGCATTGTATGAGGGTGCTGTGACAGACAGTGTCGAAGGCGGCGGAGAGGTCGAGTAGAATGAGGGCCACTGTTTCTCCGTTGTCCAGTAGTGTTCGGATGTCGTCTGTTGCTGCGATGAGGGCGGTTTCGGTGCTGTGTTTGGCTCGAAAGCCGGACTGTGAGGGATCGAGGGAGATGTTGGATTCGAGGAAGGCGGCGAGTTGGCTATTGACGGCTTTCTCAATCACTTTGGCCGGGAATGGGAGGAGGGATATGGGGCGGTAGTTTTTAAGTTCAGAGGGGTCTGCTGTGGGTTTCTTCAGGAGGGCGCAGACTTTGGCATGTTTCCAGCTTTCTGGGAAGGTAGCAGAGTTGAAGGAGCAGTTGATGATATCACGGAGATGGGGTGCGATGATGGAGTCTGCTTTGTTGAAGATGTGGTGGGGACATGGGTCGGTTGGCGAGCCAGAGTGGATGGAATTCATTAGGCGGATGGTTTCTTCAGTGGTGATTGGGTTCCAGGCGCTGAGGTTGTTAGAGGGCGGTTTAGGTTCTGAGGGGGGTGGAGAGGATTGTTCGTTGGAACTGTTTTCGAAGCTGCTATGTATGTCGGCAATTTTGTTGTAGAAGAAGGAGGATAACGAATCGCAGGGGTCTTGGGAGGGAGTGATGACATTTGAGGCTGCAGTGGGATTGGTGAATTCTTTGACAATGTTGAATAGTTCCTTGCTGTTATGGCCGTTGTTGTCGAGTCGATTCTTGAATGCTGATTTCTTGGAGGATCGAATCAGCTGGTGGTGTTTGCGGTTGGCTGCCTTGAAGGTGGTCATGTTGTCGGTGGTTGGGTTTTTTCTCCATGTTTTCTCGAGAGTACGGCATAGCTTCTTGGATTTCTTAAGGTCATCGTTGAACCAGGGGGCCTTTTTGCTGTCTTGTTTAGTGTGATGGTTTTTCAAGGGTGCTAATTCATCAGCGCTGTGAGTGATCCATTGTTTGAATTTGATGGCATCTTGGTTTGGGTCCGATGAGAGGGCGGGTGGGTTTTGGTTGAGCGATGTGAGGAGTTGGTCGGTGGTGATTTTGTTGTGTGAGATGTGAGAGCTGTGTGGGCTGTGTGGGCTGTGTGGGCTGTGTGGGCTGTGAGGGCTGTGAGAGCTGTGAGGGCTGTGAGAGCTGTGTGGGCTGTTGGCAATGTAAATAACAATGCCATTTATTTATAAGTAAAAAAAAAAAGAAATGTCATGAGCAATGCCAATAGCTGTAACTTTTCCAAAGGCGAAACCATTGCATTGTAAATGCTTGTTATTATATGTGCTTCACTTTTTGGAAAATTGTGTGAGTAAACTCAGTTTCTGGTGTATTCTTTGGAACACATGAGTGATTGGCCTTCTCTTCCGTGGGAGGGGATAGATAATTCCTTTGTCCATTCCTAGAACATGATGGGGTGAACTCTGTATCTTACGCTGTGTGATCAGTAGTGTCAGAAACAATCAGATGGAGACTTCTAGCTACAGTTTCATTGCCTGTTGTCAGTCATAAAATTTATGGTTGAAGTTTTTAGGCTTTATAAGAAGCTCTTCTTGATATTCTCCCACAGTGCTTTTTGCATCGGTCTGGAGGTTATGCACTACCTGTGTCTTTGAGTATGTATCTATTTTCTCTTTACAAGTCCATGGCTGTTTTTTCTTGAGGCGGACTTGTGATCAAATTGTGTTTCGTATCTCAAGTGTTGGTGCATGCACTTGTTGCTAACAAGGATTCCTTTTACATATTATCTCCCTTTCTTCTTTCGCTTTCCTTGGTATTTTGAACGTGCCCACGGCTCGGAGTCATTTTTAGACTTTTGGACCATGACGCTGAAGGCTATGTAGATTGTAGACGCAGGCTTTGTTGATACCTGCGGTCCGGCAGTAAATGTGGGCCAGTGATGCTCTATGTGTTGTCAGACCACTCAGAGTCTATTGTGAAACAATTTTTTATATATATTATGTATAGGTCCAGGTGATACACCTTTGTGGAAATAAATAAATACATTTTTTACAACTGGCATAATTGATGAATATAAATATTACATTCAAACCTATTAGTGTCATTTTAGTCTCTTTGCATTGCATTATGTAACCTCTGAGTGGTCATTTTATTCAAAAAAAATTCTCAGTAGGATGGAGGTTTTATTTCATCTTGGTATAATGGGATAAGTTCTGAGAGTCCTTCTTTTGGATTTTATCAGGACGGTTGTTTTCTCTGAAATGTCATTATTTTTTTTATTTTTTTTTTAATTTTTGTAAACCTTTATTCGTGCATAGTAAGAAAACAAATACGGGCCTACAACCTTCAGGCCGGCCACGATACGGTTAAGCACTGATGCAAACATTACGGCCCCTGCGTTGCAACGGTCAAAATTAGCGACGATTTATGAGTTATACACTGGAGTGAACCTTGACGCCAGGGGGAGGAGAAGTGAAGGTTAATTTTAAAGTTTTTCAAAATAATTTTATCAGGAAAAGAGTCAGTGAAGAATAAGAACCAAGGAGATTCGAGTCCGCACAATATCTTCACCAAACGGGAGAGCGGCAGCATCAATAAAACAGCAATGGAAGTAAAATCTCAGGCAGTGAGGCAATGCAGTTATATAACAGGATAGTCACATGAGCAATTACGCACCCCTCCAGAGCCGCCCCCCCTCTGTCAACCCCACACCCGGACCCAGAATCGAAACAAGTATAGCGCAGAAACATAAAAAGAAAAAAAGGCCCATAGAACTAACTAGAAACAGAAAATTACCCCCCCACCCTACACCAATGCGGAGGCTACGGCCTGCCCCCCCCCCAGCATAGTGCCTGTCGCCCAATAAACCCGAAATATAGACAAGAGAGAAAGTAAGAATAGAGTAAAGAAAAATAAGAAAACATTACACATATGATAAAGGGGGTGAGAAAAGAATAGGACTATTCTAATCTAAACTCCCAAAAAGAAGAGAGTGGGGAGGAGCCTACGTATCATCAGAGCGCCCTAAACCCTCGGCCACCTATGACTTCCACACACTGAGAACACACTACACCAGAAACGGTCGTGTGAAAATGAATTGTAAAGCATTTTAAATGAAGGAAGACAGATCGCGACAAGTGCACACAGCATATACATACAGGTTCAGTCCCAGTCCAGCCCATCCGTGATACCATGGCGATAAAGTCAGTCTAGCCCTGGCCCGAGCGCGGGCTTGAGATTAAGCCAGCCCCTACATGAAAGCCCCGCATCCCGGAAAAACAAAGACAATATGGCCGCTGGGGAGAAGATGGTGAAGAAGGATCACAAAATGGCCACCGATCAGCCGCAGAGGTCCCCTCGTCCACCACACAAAGTCCAGCCATGGCATGCAAAGTACAGGAGTTCCACAGAAAGGAGGCAGCAGGCCACCGTGAACGACTCATCGAGGATATTAGGTGTCGCCCAGCTGGATACACTTGCAGACGCGGTGAGGCAGGCAACAATGAAGCAGGCAGCAATGAACGGGGATACAAAGTGTCCGTTGTTGAGCTGGAGAGCAAATGATCCTGGGTGCCGGGAAAGCCAGTTGCAGGCACCAGTGCAGCACGATCACACACAGTCGTTGCGTCCTCGCAAGAGGACAAAGGCACTGGCAGACCCACGTCGTGTTGATGACAGTCGGAGTGCTCGCGACCCGCAGCCGACAGCATAGAGTCAAACTGCTTACACAGCGCCCGCAAGCCTGCACACATTTGTAGACGAAAGTCCCGTAGGACAGCCAGAACGGAGCCGCATGTCGGCGGAAGCTGCACCCCCACATCGGCAGCAATCAGGGAAGGCACAGTGGAGCTGGTGTCTGGTGAAGGGAGGACGAAGCAGGCAGTGGGCAAGACCGGAGTATCACCCCCCAGCCGCGAGCAGGCAAACCACGCCATGTTTTACCGCCGGACGGTATAGTGGCCAGGGGGGGGGGGTCGTAGCAAGGGATCAGTTCCCCTCAGGACTGCGCCGCAACAGGGATAGCCAACAGTCGTCTCCCTTCCCTCGGGTCCTCTTTGCAGCTGACTAGGCAATAGTAGAAGGGGGTCGACAGCCTCCCACAACACGGTCCACAAATCGGGGCAGGAGACCCGCTGCACCGGGGCTTACCTTACAGCCCCAGCCCTTCAGGCGCAGGGTGCAGGAGGTGTCTGGCCGTCTCCCCCCAGGCTCAGCTGGCGACAGTCCGTGGTGTGAGGTGAGGTCGGGACCGCGCGGCTCGGAGTGGCGCTAGCGGGTCCGGTGACTGTGGAGCTTCCAGGGGGCCGTCAGAGGCAACAGCGGAGCAGGGGTCCAGGGCGGAGAACAAAAACACCAAGAACTCCGGCATCCGGGCGGGCTGAGACTTCGGGGAAGCGGTGGCGTGGACAGCGCTTCGTCGCACACGTTTCACCTCGAGAATCGACGAGGATAGGAATCAGGATGATAGTCCGAGGCCAAGGGCCGACGGAGCCGGGCGTTCAAGCGTCTGCTCCGGTCGCCATCTTGGCTCCTCCCTGAAATGTCATTATTGTTGTGAAGAATTAAGACATGACTTTTGTCTTGCAGTCAACCCTTTTGGTCAACAAGTTCTCTCTTCGGAGATGGAGGATAATGTCTGTTAGCTGACAGGAGGTTCTTTATGGTTCTTTTTTCCCCTTTTCCTTCAAGGGCGGATTCTCTCTGGCCTGTAGGGTACATTTTTATTCCTATGTTCTGTGACCGTGATCATGGATTCTGTTAAGTGCCAATCTCGTGTTCTGCTATTCCTCCGTACATTTGGTCGGTTGTGACCGTCTGGTTCTCTTTGAGAACTTTTTTAGGACTAGTTCGCAGACCCTCCACCAGTGGGGTATAGCTGTGGTATTTAATTCAAAAATCTGAAAGAAACAGGTTAGTATTAGATTCCTTACCTTAGAATATCCCCAGGCATTAGACTGGATCCGGAAAATTTTGCGTAGCAGTACCCCTGAGCGTCGGTAGGCGTCGTCTGGGGCTCCGCGTCCGTCGTCGGCATCGTTGGCGCCAGGATGACGTCGTCAGAGTACTTAGATGCCGCCCTCACGCGCTGACGTCAGTTCTTCTTCTTTCCGCGCCAGCAAGCGTAGATCCCAAGAAAGTGGTACCCTTTAGTCACTTTTTGACTAATCTTTTTCGATCCTTTTTGGATCTGTTCGAGTTTACGATTCCATCGGTGCCAGTAGGGATGTCCGGGTTCAAGCCATGTGCCGACTGCAGCCGACTGCTGTTGGTTACCCACCCCCATCACCGCTACCTACATTGCCTGGGGCACGACCACGACGACAAGTCGTGCCCCGACTGTCGAGCCTTGACGTCGAAGGCTAGGCGGGGGCGGTCCCATAAGCGCCTCAAGCTTCGGCAGTCGGTCTCGCGCCGTTTGAGGTACCGGTCCTGAAGGAGGTCGAGGGACCGGTCGCAGTGCCTGAGTCATCACGGCTCGGTGAGTCGACACCACTCGTCGGGCTCCAAGTCCTCAGGTAAGAGGCACAAGAAGTCGAAGAGGCGACATCATTCTTCTGACTCGCCCCGATGCTTGAGCGACGCGGCCGGGGGTTCGGGTGACACCACCCACGCGGCTCCGCCGGAGCCGCAGGCGTCGCGGCCTGCTTCGTACCCGCCAGTCCCCAGGTAGAACGCGACGCCGGAGTTGATCGAGGCCTTCCTCATGGCCATGAGGTCGCTCACTTTTCCGTTGTGTTCCACGGCGCCTTCGTGCCACACAGCCCCGACTGGGAGCCCTAGCGGGCCGGGTGCTTCGGCCACGGCACCATCGGGTGCTTCGGCCCCGGCGCCGTCGGCGACTGTGGTCCCAACACCGCAAGGCCCCACTGGATGCGGTTCCGGATCCGGGTCGCCGCTGGTCAACCTTATGACCCGCCTGCGTCTACCACTAGGGTGTCACCCCCGGCGCCGTGCTCGTACGACGTCGTCCCTGGTCCAACCCTCGGTCCAAATCTGACGCCGGAGCGGCGTCGCTCAACGCCGCATTCGGCGCCGGCCATAGAGGAGTTCTTCAAAGATCTGGGTCCATCCTTTACCCCTGAATATCAGGAGATGGGCGACGAAGGAGGCTGGGAGGGGTCTGGGGACCCTCTGGCATGTGAGTGCCAGTCATTTCAGGACTGGACACAGGAACTAGGGGAGGCCAGTGGCCTGGATACCTCCCCAGACACTGGTTTTGTCTCCCCTCCTACCGTGGCTACGGAGAAGGGGGCTACTTATAGTGTGGTGCTGATGAGGGCAGCCAAGGCCTTGGCTCTTGAGCTCCCCGTCGCAACGGTGAGGTCTAACATCCTCACAGAGGTCCTTAAACCGCAGGTAAGCTCCCCAGAGCCTCTACTGCCATTTAATGAGGCTCTCATGGACGTCCTGTTGGGCACTTGGTGCAGGCCCACTACAGGCCCGCCTGTAGATAGGAACGTCGCTAGGCGCCACCGCCCTGCTCCGGGCGACCCTAGTTTCTTGTCCACCCACCCCACCCCCGAGAGCCTGGTTATCCAAGCCTCTACTTCCCAATCCGCATTCCCGACCGCACCTCCTGATCGGGAATCCAAGAGGTATGAGCAATTCAGCAAGAAGATGTTCTCCTCCCTTAGTTTGGGATTGCGGTCGGTCAACACCGCTTGCCTCTTGGGCCGTTACACCCACTCCCTGTGGAATACGGTTGCGGCTGTGCTGCCTGAGTGCCCGGAGGGAGCCCGGGTGAAGATGCAGCACGGTACTCCATATGATGTGCACTGGATACCACGGATTTGCTGGGGAGAGCGATTTCCAGGTCTGTGGAGGTTTGCCACCACGCCTGGCTGAGGTCCGCCAACTTCTCGGCCGATGTCCAGAACACCCTTATGGACATACCGTTCGATGGCAGCCACCTCTTCGGTGGCAAGGCAGATCATGCGCTGGAACGCTGTAAGGACTCCAGGGCTACGGCCAAGTCCTTGGGCCTGCCTGCCCCGACAATCTTCTGTCCAGCGTTCCTATTGTGGCCACGGAAGGGGCACCCCCACACGTCCTGCCAGTCACGGGCCACAGGCTACCATTCAGCGCGGCGGCAGGCGTGTTTACCGTCACGGCGGTAACCGGGGACAACGGCGCGGCCAGTCCAAATCCACCCCCGCAGCATCTGCCTCAAAGCCTTCCTAGTCCGAGCTTTCAGGCCCATTTGCCGCCAGTGGGGGGCAGGTTTCGCCATCACCTCCTCCACTGGCGCTCCATCACATCGGACAGGTGGGTGCCGCAAATCGTCCGAAGGGGCTACTCCCTCCCCTTCGAGGCGACCCCTCCAGCCATGCCACCGCAAAACCACCGCGTGTCGGGGCATCACTTGAAGCTTCTGCAAGAGGAAGTTACGGCCCTCTTGGCCAAGGTAACCATCGAACACATTCCTGGGCCAGAAGTAGGGTGTGGTTGTTACTCCCACTACTTTCTGGTTTGCAAGAAGGGCAAAGGGGGCCTACGCCCTATCTTGGACCTCTGGAACGTCAACGGCTTCCTCCGAAAGGAGAAGTTCAAGATGCTGACTCTCGATCAGGTCTTAGCTGCCCTGGACCCGGGAGACTGGATGGTGGCGTTGGACTTGCAGGACGCTTATTTTCACATCCCCGTCCTGCCGGCCCACCGGCGTAACCTGCGGTTCAGGGTAGGCCACAAGCACTTTCAGTTTACCGTGCTCCTCTTCGGCCTTACCAGCGCCCCACGGGTGTTCACGAAAGTGATGGCGGTGGTCACAGCTCATCTGCGCAGGTTAGGGGTTTCAGGCTTCCCCTACCTCGACGACTGGTTGTTGAAGGCGGGCTTGCCCCAGACAGTCGTCAGCCACCTCCAGACTACGGCCAACCTCCTGCACCTGCTGGGGTTCTCCATCAATGTGCCGAAGTCACACCTGTGTCCCTCTCAGAAGCTCCTCTTCATCCGAGCGGTTCTACACTCGGCGCAGTTTTGGGTTTATCCTCCCAAACAGCGGGTTCGGGATATTCTGGCTCTGATTCCGATCTTTCATCCGTTATCCCATATCTCGGTCAGGTTGACGCTGCGTCTTCTGGGGCTGATGGCCTCCTGCATCCTTCTGGTGCATCATGCCCGGTGGCGGATGCGGACTCTGCAGTAGAACCTGAAGTTTCAGTGGGCCCAGCATCAGGGCAACTTGTCCGACCATGTCTTGATCTCGGAGGGCACTGCAAGACAGTTGCAGTGGTGGCTCACAGACCGCGATTTGGTCATTGCCAGATCCCTCTCCCTACCCCAACCGGAGCACGTAGTTGTGATGGACGCGTCCCTCCAGGGCTGGGGGGGCCACATGGGAGAGGCGGAGATCAGAGGCCTCTGGTCTCCGGCTCCATATCAACCTTCTGGAGCTGTGAGCGATCCGGCTTGCATTGAAGGCATTCCTCCCCTCTGTACGGGGGAGTGTAGTGCAGGTGTTCACAGACAACACCACCGGCATATGGTACTCCAACAAACAGAGCGGATGGGGTCCTGGACCCTATGCCAGGAGGCTCTGCGCCTCTGGCAGTGGCTGTAACATCAGAGCGTGACCCTGGTGGTTCAACACCTGGCAGGTTCCCTGAACGCCAGGGCGGACGAACTAAGCCGTCAGTGCATAATGGATCACAAATGACGTCTGAACTCGGACGTGGCGCAAGGTCTCTTTCAGCCGTGGGGAGGGCCTTGGTTAGATCTATTCGCCACAGAAGAGAACGCGCAATGTCATCAGTTCTGTGCGTTGGAATTTCCAAGGCGGCACTCGCTCGGAGACGCTTTTCGACACGAGTGGAGTTGCGGTCTGTTGGACGCCTTTCCGCCTATACCACTTCTGCCCAGAGTGCTGAAGAAGATCAGGCAAGACTGGGCCCAAGTCATCCTTGTGGCTCCGGACTGGGCACGAAGATACTGGTATCCCGATCTACTCAGCATGTCAGTCGATCTCCCGATTCGTCTGCCCCTTCAGGAGGACCTTCTGTCGCAGCAGCAGGGGATGGTCCTCCACCCGAACCTGTCCAGCCTCCACCTCCATGCGTGGAGATTGAGCGGCGACATTTGAGACCATTTGACTTGCCTTCTGAAGTCTGTGATGTTATTCTGGCAGCCAGGCGTCCCTCCACAAAATTGGTATACGCCTGCAGGTGGAACAAATGTGTGGCATGGTGCACAGCAAAGGCTGCGGATCCACTCTCTGCCCCTCTTTCTGAGGTTCTCCTCTTTCTTTTTTCTCTTGCCCAGCAGGGCTCTGCTCTGGACAATATCAAGGGCTACCTCTCAGCCCTTTCCGCCTTTTTAAGGCTACCTGATCAGCCCTCTTTGTTCAAGTCCCCAGTTGTAAATAGGTTCTTGAAGGGCATCACTCATATGTTCCCTCCTGGTCCTTTCGTGATGCCTCAGTGGGACTTGAACCTTGTTCTGACTTTTCTGATATGTGCTCCCTTCGAGCCACTTCATAACTGTCCTCTTCGTCTTCTTACCCTTAAGACTGCTTTCCTGGTTGCCATCACCTCTGCCAGGAGAGTGAGTGAGCTCCAGGCTCTTTCTTCCAAACCTCCTTTCCTCTCTGTCCATCCGGACAAGGTTGTGTTGCGGACGAGACCCTCTTTCCTGCCCAAGGTAGTCACAGCCTTCAACATCGGGCAGTCCATCACCTTGCCCACCTTTCCGCCTCCGCATCCCTCGAAAGAGGAAGAGAGGCTCCACCGTCTGGAAAACGTGCGCTCTCATTCTATCTGGATCGCACACGCCAGTTCCAGGTGGATGACCAACACTTTGTTGGTTACCTGGGCGCTAAGAAGGGACGGGCGGTGCACAAACAAACCATTTCCCAATGGGTCGTTTTGTGCATCAAGGCTTGTTATTCACAGGCTAAAAAGAAGCCTCCTCTGGGGCTGCTTGCTCATTCCACTCGGGCCTCGGCGGCTACTACTGCCCTGGGTCGGGGAGTCCCCTTGCAGGACATCTGTCAGGCAGCTACATGGGCCCCGCTGCACACGTTCTCAAGACACTACTGCCTGGACAGCCAAGTCCGGAGAGATGGCTTTTTCGGCCGTTCCGTTCTCCAGGACTTTCTGGTGTGATTATTGGTCGCAGACCCTCCACCGGGGTTGGTATTGCTGGGGTATCTATTCTAAGGTAAGGAATCTAATACTAACCTGTTTCTTTCAGATGAACAAGTTGCTTACCTTCAGTAACGATATATCTGTAAGAAACAGTAGTTAGTATTAGATTCCTTACCGCCCCATCCATCCTCCCCATTCTGCAAACCGATATGTGCGTTAAGGTATCTCCGGCTGGATGTCTCTATCAGATGTAAAAGTCACTTACCTTCGGTAACGTAATATCTGGATGAGACAGTGTAGCCGCAGATTCATTACCTCCCTGCCCGTTCTCCCCTCTCTGTGAATGACCTATGCGGTAAGGGTTATACCCTTTTCAGTACTGGTTTTAAATACCGGTTGTTAGACGGACCGGGAGGGTCGGCCGAGGTACGGGGAGAGGTCTCCAGGGAGAGCCGTCTCCAACGACTGTACAGATGAATAACTTCCCCCCCACAGACGGACACCACACAAGACTGAAGGTTACGAGACTTTATATGCAATTCTTAGGTTACGATGATATGGTACAAGGAGGTCTGGACTCAGGGGTCCCCTCTAGCTTAGTCTTTGGTTTGGGGAAAAGGGTAGCGGGACAGTCTTTAGTTACCGGTGAGTCTAAAGATAGCTCTCAATCCTTGAGCTCGGCGTTCTTGATGATCGGGCCGTGGAGGAGCCAAGCAGGTCCCGAGATGGTCGGATGAAAGATGACGGTCCGCGGCGGAGCCTGCAGGTCCCGATGAAGATGACGGTTACAACGGTCCGCGGCCACGCCAGCAGATCCGGACGACGATGAAGGATGAAGGTTACGACGGCTGTGGCAGCGCCAACAGGCAGGATGATGGTACACAGGACAGAGCTACGGCAGCGCCAGTAGTCCGTTCAGGATGAGTCCTCTTTACGTCTCTCGACTCCAAGATACAACTGCCTTCCTGCTCTGGAGCTGCCCCAGTTATAGGGCTGGCGTGCTTTGATGTCCGGACCCTCGCACTTGGAGGTCGGGGGTCCGGGATGCGGGGTTCCAGACACCCAGCAGGGGGGTGGAGCCAGCGCCCGGGGGCGCGATGGGCGAGCGGCACTTGGCGGGGGGAGCCATCGACACCTCTTTCTCCCATTGACTCGCCAAGTAGCCCGCTCACCTCCTGGGTGGATGGTGGTGCCGAGATGTCTGAGGCCGGGCCAGGCCCAGGGTCGGGGTCGATCGGGGGCCAGGCGACCTCGTGGCGAAGGGTCCAAGATGGCAGTTCAGGTTGGCCGCGTGGGCCGGCAGGGGATCGGGCCCACGAGGTTAGCTTGCCTCGCAGGCAGGGGCCCTGAGAGGGCAGCAGATGTACAATGATGATGCGTGGTACTGTCGTGGCGGCTCTCGGGCCTGGTTGGGCTGGGGGAGAGTGGCCCTTCATGTGGCCTGTCCAACATGCGTCCCCCCCAGCTGAAGGCGGGGAGAGTTACCCATCTTCTTGGGGACTCTCGTCGTCGAGGCGGAAAAACCGGGACAGGCCGTCTGCGTTGGCGTGATCTGGTCCTGGCCGGTGTTCGACTGTGAAGTCCATACCTTGCAAGGAGATGGACCAGCGCAGCAATTTTGGGTTTTCCCCCCGCATATGCATCAGCCACTGCAGGGGTCGGTGGTCGGTCTGCACCCGGAAGTGGGTGCCAAAAAGGTAGGGCCGGAGCTTTTTGAGGGCCCATACCACTGCGAATGCTTCTCTCTCTATGGTGCTCCAGCGTTGCTCCCGGGGTAGGAGTCTACGGCTGATGAAGGCCACGGGTTGATCAAGGCCTTCGGTGTTCACTTGGGACAGGACCGCCCCAATGCCCTGGTCGGAGGCGTCCGTCTGGACGAGGAACTCCCGGCTGTAGTCGGGGGCCTGGAGCACAGGAGCGGAACACATGGCGACCTTCAATTGTTCGAATGCCGTTTGACACTCTGGGGTCCAGTTCACTTTCTTTGGTTGATTCTTTGACGTGAGTTCCGTGAGAGGCCCCACTATGGTTCCATAGTCTTTTACAAACCTTCGGTAATAGCCTGTGAGGCCCAGGAATGCTCGTACCTCGGTTTGGGTGATAGGGGGTTGCCAGTCCTGGATGGCAGCAATTTTTAGCTGTAGAGGGGCCACTAGGCCGCTTCCCACCTGGTGCCCGAGGTAGGTCACAGACCCTTGTCCAATTTGACATTTGCTGGCCTTGATCGTGAGGCCAGCTCGTTGAAGGGCTTGCAGCACTGCTCGGAGGTGGTGGAGGTGTTCGGTCCAGTGGTGGCTGTACACAGCGATGTCGTCTAAGTAGGCGGCGCTGAACCCTTCGAGCCCCGCCAGGACCTTATTGACGAGCCGTTGGAAAGTCGCTGGTGCATTTTTCATGCCGAAAGGCATGACCGTAAAATGATAGTGGCCATCGGGGGTGGAGAAGGCAGAACGTTCCTGTGCTCGGGGTGTGAGGCCGATCTGCCAATAACCTGCTGTCAGGTCGAAGATGCTGAGGTAGCGGGCAGCTCCCATTCGGTCGACCAGTTCATCTGCCCGGGGGATGGGATGTGCGTCCGTCCGGGTGACCTCATTCAGGCCCCGGTAGTCGACACAGAACCGGAGTTCTGGGGTGGTTCCGGGGGCGGCTGCTTTGGGGACCAGCACGACCGGGCTGGCCCATGGACTGTCTGAGGGCTCGATGACCCCGAGCGTGAGCATCTTGGCTACTTCCGCCTGGATGCAGGCCCGTACCCGATCAGGTACGCGGTAGGCCCGGTGACGGATAGGAGGGCTATCTCCGGTGTCCACATCGTGCACACACCAGGACGTGACACCTGGTGTGAGGGAGAACAGGCTGGCGAACTGTGACAGGAGGGCTTGGCACTCTTGGCGTTGTTCTCTGGTGAGAGTCTCCGAGAGGCGGACCCCATCTACGGAGCCGTCTTGCTCCTGGGTCCGCAGGAGGTCAGGGAGAGGCTCGGAGTCGTCTTCAGCCCCGTTGTCTGTGGCCATCAGTAGGCTGAGTTCGGTTCGTGCAAAGTGAGGTTTCAGCCTGTTGGTGTGGAGGACCCGGAGTGGGTTCCGGGAGGACCCCATATCGATCAGATAGGTGGCAGGACCCTTGCGCTCGATTACCTTGAAGGGCCCCGTCCATTTGTCTTGGAGAGCGCAAGGTTCTGTGGGGGACATTACCCATACTTGTTGTCCCGGCTCGAATTCAATGGATGAGGCGTTCTGGTCATACCATTTTTTCATATCCTCTTGACTGGCCTCTAGGTTGGCTTTTGCTAGGTCTCTGAACCGCTGGGACTGGTTGCGGAGGGTGAGGAGGTACCGGAAGACGTCTGGAGGGTTCTTGGCCGGAGGCATCTCCCAGCCTTCTTTGATCAGGCTGAGCGGCCCCCGCACTGGGTGCCCGTATAGCAGTTCAAATGGGCTGAAGCCTAGTGATTTTTGTGGGACCTCCCGGTAGGCGAAGAGGAGGCACGGCAGCAGTACATCCCACTGGCGACGAAGGGGCTCTTCCAATCCCCCGATCATCCCTTTTAGTGTGCGGTTGAACCGCTCAACCAGTCCGTTCCCTTGGGGGTGATAGGGGGTCGTGAATCGGTAGGTGACCCCACACTGTTGCCAGAGTGATTTCATGTATTTAGAAATAAAGTTCGTGCCTCTGTCGCTGACGACTTCTCGGGGGAACCCCACACGGGAGAAGATCCCCATCAGGGCCCGGCCGACCACTGGGGCTGTCACGGTCCGGAGAGGTATAGCCTCAGGGTAGCGGGTGGCGTGGTCCACCAGCACCAGAATAAAGCGATGGCCTTGTTTTGTACGCGGGTCTAGGGGTCCCACAATGTCTATTCCGACCCTCTCAAATGGGGTCGTGACTACTGGAAAGGGTTGCAAGGGGGCCTTTAGTTTGCGGCCGCTCTTCCCACTGGCTTGGCACGTGGGGCAAGATCGGCAATGCTGGTGTACATCGTTTCTCATTTTGGGCCAGAAGAAGTGGGTCACTAGGCGGCTGTAAGTTTTATCTTGTCCGAGGTGCCCTGCCAGGGGGACATCGTGGGCCAAGTTTAACAGGAAGTCTCTGAAACGGAGGGGTACCGCTAGTACTCTGTTGGCCCCCAGCTCGGCGATTCTTTGCTCGCTGTACAGTAGATCATTGTCCCAGTAGACCCAATGAGTTCCGGAAGTGTCCCCTGCGCCTTGGGCGAGCGCTTGTTGACGGAGTCCCTCGAGGGAGGGACAGGTCTTCTGCTCCCGGCGAAATTGTTCTTGCGTGGGTCCCCCCTCTTGGGCCCACTGGTCAAGGTTAGCGATGTCGGACGGTTCGAGGGGGGTGTCATGGTCGGTGGTCTCGGCTGGGGCGACCGGAGGCGGCGGCGCCGGCCATTCTGGTTCTTCTGGGTGAGGGTTGGCCCGGGCGGCCATGGACCGGGTGGTGACGCACGCCCAGTCCGGGACGCCTAACATCCCCAAGTGTTCTTTTCGCTCCACGGCTGCCCACGGGGAGCTCTCCAGGTCATTTCCGAGTAGGCAGTCCACGGGGGAGTCGTCTCGGACCGTCACTTTCAGCATGCCGGAGACCCCTCCCCACTCAAAGGGGACGCAGGCCATCCGACACAGACTTTCCGAGTTGTCGGCTGATCGCACAGGGCAGAGGATGTTCGGTAGATATTGTTCTGGGGTCACCAGGTGACAGCGGACGGCTGTCACACTGGCCCCGGTGTCCCGAAGGGCTTCGGCCCGTCGTCCATTGATGCTTACCCATTGGCTGTACTTCTGGGTGTTAGCGGGTAGGGGGACCCGCGGGACCATGTCTCTTCCCCCTAAGCACGCGAGAGTCATGGCGGCTGGCTCCCACTCTTGATACTCTTGCTGGTCTGTTTCTTGTTCCTCGGGGATCTGTTCTTCCCCTAGTGCCGCGGCGGCCATTTGGCGGGGTTTTGGACTCTGATACTGCGGGCAGCTTGGGTCATTTGCATAGTGGCCGACTCGCTGGCATCGGTGACATGTGACATTGGCTCTGTACCCCGGTCGCGCCGGGGTGCTGCCCCGGTTGGCCGGGGGGGTGGTGCTGGCAACGGGGGCGGCCGGAGTGTTGTCTCTTCCTCGTCCTTGGCCCCCTCCCCCTCCTCTCGGTCGGTGGTGTCCATTGTTGTTCCTGTTTTGCTCGTAGGACCCATTCCGGCCCACTCTGGTTATCTCCCACCGGTCAGCTTCGGCTGCGAGCTGCCGGGGATCGGTCAACTTGCTGTCGAGGAGGTGTTGGCGTAGTTCGATGAAGCAATTGTTGGACAGATGCTCCCATACCATCAGATTGAACAGCTGCTCGTATGTCGTGACGTTGTTTCCTTTGATCCAGCCTTCGAAAGCTCTGCTAAAGTACGTTACATAGTCCACCCAAGTTGTACCCGGGATACGTGTGCAGTCTCGGAACCTCTGGCGGTACATCTCGGGCGTGAGACCATAGCGGGTGAGGAGGGCCGCTTTCATATGGTCGTAGGAGGTCATCTGGTGGTCTGGGAGCTGTAACAGGGTATCGCGGCCTTCATTGAGGAATCTGCCCCATAGACCGGCACCCCAGTCGGTTCTATCGATCCGGTGCGCAGTCATAGCGATTTCATAGGCCTTAAACCATTGTTGGATGTCGTCCTCTCGGAAATATTCTCGGACCACATCCTTGGGGATGTGTACTTTTTTCTCCGCGGTCCCCGGGGTGTGTGGTCTCTCGGGCACCCCTAACTCTTTATTCTGTTTGCGCAGGTTGATCTCGGCTATGTTCCGTTCGTGCTCGTACGCCAGTTTCTTTTCCTCGAGCTCCCTTTGTCTCTGTTTCTCCTCTCTTTCTTCTCGGAGACGTAGGTGCTCTAAGTTGATTTTTTGTTCGGCCAACTTGAGTTCTATTTCCATCTTGAGTCGGGCCATTTCTAGCTCGTGTAGTCGGACTTTTTCTCTTTCTTGGATCTCGTCTTGCGGGAGACCGGTTCTTTGCCCTTCAGGGACTGTGGTGGTTTTTTCTGCGGTGCTTTGCTCAGGGGCTTCGGTATCCCCGGTCTCTGCCCAAGACTGTAGGGCATGTTTAAAATCGTCCTTGGTGCTTAGTCCGGTGGTAGTGATACCTAGTTCGATGCAGAACTGCTTTAGTTCACGGTGGCTGTACTCCTCTAGTTTTTCCATTTGGAACTTCTCGGTTGATCCGCTTTCTTTAGTTGTCATTATGGTTCGTTGTGGGGTGAGCTATTTTCTGTACGTTATGCGGTGATTCGAATCGCGCCGCTGGCCACCAATGTTAGACGGACCGGGAGGGTCGGCCGAGGTACGGGGAGAGGTCTCCAGGGAGAGCCGTCTCCAACGACTGTACAGATGAATAACTTCCCCCCCACAGACGGACACCACACAAGACTGAAGGTTACGAGACTTTATATGCAATTCTTAGGTTACGATGATATGGTACAAGGAGGTCTGGACTCAGGGGTCCCCTCTAGCTTAGTCTTTGGTTTGGGGAAAAGGGTAGCGGGACAGTCTTTAGTTACCGGTGAGTCTAAAGATAGCTCTCAATCCTTGAGCTCGGCGTTCTTGATGATCGGGCCGTGGAGGAGCCAAGCAGGTCCCGAGATGGTCGGATGAAAGATGACGGTCCGCGGCGGAGCCTGCAGGTCCCGATGAAGATGACGGTTACAACGGTCCGCGGCCACGCCAGCAGATCCGGACGACGATGAAGGATGAAGGTTACGACGGCTGTGGCAGCGCCAACAGGCAGGATGATGGTACACAGGACAGAGCTACGGCAGCGCCAGTAGTCCGTTCAGGATGAGTCCTCTTTACGTCTCTCGACTCCAAGATACAACTGCCTTCCTGCTCTGGAGCTGCCCCAGTTATAGGGCTGGCGTGCTTTGATGTCCGGACCCTCGCACTTGGAGGTCGGGGGTCCGGGATGCGGGGTTCCAGACACCCAGCAGGGGGGTGGAGCCAGCGCCCGGGGGCGCGATGGGCGAGCGGCACTTGGCGGGGGGAGCCATCGACACCTCTTTCTCCCATTGACTCGCCAAGTAGCCCGCTCACCTCCTGGGTGGATGGTGGTGCCGAGATGTCTGAGGCCGGGCCAGGCCCAGGGTCGGGGTCGATCGGGGGCCAGGCGACCTCGTGGCGAAGGGTCCAAGATGGCGGTTCAGGTTGGCCGCGTGGGCCGGCAGGGGATCGGGCCCACGAGGTTAGCTTGCCTCGCAGGCAGGGGCCCTGAGAGGGCAGCAGATGTACAATGATGATGCGTGGTACTGTCGTGGCGGCTCTCGGGCCTGGTTGGGCTGGGGGAGAGTGGCCCTTCATGTGGCCTGTCCAACACCGGTGATCACTATCTCACCTTATGTTGGGACTCAACAGACCTCCTAGCCTGGCCACATAGGATTGTTTAGATGTGTCCATACCATCCATTTCCAAATGTGGGTGATCGGTAGGGCGGGGGTGTTTTCTCTTTCACCCTGGATGGCGCACCAGTGGGCAATATTGATTTATTTGTTCTTTCTTTGAAAGTCCTTGCTTGGTATCATCCTGCCTTGTATTGGCACAATCAATATGTCATATAATGGTGTGATTCAACAAACAGCTTTTGGTCTTGTTTTTATAGGTTTAGTTTGCTGTTACAATGCCTCTCATTGCCACTGATGAATGGAGTATAGATTCAAAGAGTTTTGATGAATGGTCTTTAGAGTGTAAGGTTTTCTTCCTTTACATGTTGGTTATTCAGCAGGGTTTCATGTAAACCTGTGATTTGTTGATTCATTTGGGGTTTTCTTAAAAAACCTATGTCTGCTAATACCATAGCAATAGATGTTTCTTCTTTATTAATGCTTCAAAGACATTTGATCTTTTTGACACACTGTTTCCGCAACCAGTTTCTATAATGACTCCGCGTTTTGGCGCAGAAAGGGGATTTATATGGCTCCACTGACGTTGGGACTGAAGTCGACGTCATCGCGGAGCCATACAACACCTTCCCCAGCACACAGAGGTACAGCTGAAAAATTTCCGGATCCAGTCTGGCAGCTGGGGAGAATTAAAAAGTTAATGAATCTGCAGCTGTACTGTGTCTCTACCATGTCCAGCTCCCCACTGAGCATGGCCACAGCCTGTACCTTGTTCCTCTCCCCAGTGTGCGTGGCCAAAGCCTGCCAAAGAGAACACTTTTTACCACTCCCCACAGTGCGTGACCCAAGCCTCCCTTGTCCCTCTCCCTATTGCGCGTGGCCACGGCCCGCACCTTGTCCCTCTCCCTATTCCGCGTGGCCACGGCCCGCACCTTGTCCCTCTCCCTATTACGCGTGGCCACGGCCTGCACTTTGTCCTGCTCCTGTCTGCACGTGGCACAGCCCGCACCCTGTCCCGCTCCCCACTGCGTGTGGCCAAAGCCCGCACCTTGTCCCTCTCCCCACTGTGCGTGGCCACGTCCCGCACCTGGTCCCTCTCCCCACTGTTCATGGCCACGGGCCGCACCTTGCCTTGCTCCCACCTGCGCGTGGCCACGGCCCGCACCTTGCACCGCTCCACCATGGGCCGCACCATGCCACGCTCTGCGTGGCCATGGCCCGCACCTTCCTGCTCCCCACTGCGCGTGGCCACGGCCCGCACCTTGCCCTGCTCCCCACTGCGCGTGGCCACGGCCCGCACCTTGCCCTGCTCCCCACTGCGCGTGACCACGGCCCGCACCTTGCCCTGCTCCCCACTGCACGTGGCCACGGCCCGCACCTTGCCCCCCCTCCACTATTGCCTGCACCTTGCCCCGCTCCACCATGGCCCGCACCTTGCCCCACTCCACCACAGCCCGCACCTTGCCCTGCTCCACCACAGCCCGCACCTTGCCCTGCTCCCCACTGTGCGTGGCCATGGCCGCACCTTGCCCTGCTCCCCACTGCACGTGGCCACGGTCCGCACTTTGCCCTGCTCCCCACTGCGCGTGGCCACGGCGTGCACTTTGCCCCGCTCCCCACTGCGCGTGGCCACGGTCTGCACTTTGCCCCGCTCCCCACTGCGCGTGGCCACGGCGTGCACTTTGCCCCGCTCCCCACTGTGCGTGGCCACGGCCGCACCTTGCCCTGCTCCCCAGTGTGCTTGGCCATGGCCGCACCTTGCCCTGCTCCCCACTGCGCGTGGCCACCACTTTGCCCCGCTCCCCACTGCGCGTGGCCACGGCGGGCACTTTGCCCCGCTCCCCACTGCGCGTGGCCACGGCGTGCACTTTGCCCCGCTCCCCACTGTGCGTGGCCAAGGCCGCACCTTGCCCTGCTCCCCACTGTGCGTGGCCGTGGCCGCACCTTGCCCTGCTCCCCACTGCGCGTGGCCACGGTCCGCACTTTGCCCCGCTCCCCACTTTGCCCCGCTCCCCACTGCGCGTGGCTGCGGTCCGCACTTTGCCCCGCTCCCCACTTTGCCCCGCTCCCCACTGCGCGTGGCCACGGCGTGCACTTTGCCCCGCTCCCCACTGCGCGTGGCCACGGCGTGCACTTTGCCCCGCTCCCCACTGCGGGTGGCCACGGCCGCACCTTGCCCCGCTCCCCACTGCGGGTGGCCACGGCGTGCACTTCGCCTCGCTCCCCACTGCGCGTGGCCACGGGGTGCACTTTGCCCCGCTCCCCACTGTGCGTGGCCACGGCCGCACCTTGCCCTGCTCCCCACTGCGCGTGGCCACGGTCCGCACTTTGCCCCGCTCCCCACTTTGCCCCGCTCCCCACTGCGCGTGGCCGCGGCGTGCACTTTGCCCCGCTCCCCACTGCGCGTGGCCATGGCCGCACCTTGCCCGTGCACTTTGCCCCGCTCCCCACTGCGCGTGGCCATGGCCGCACCTTGCCCTGCTCCCCACTGCGCGTGGCCACGGTCCGCACTTTGCCCCGCTCCCCACTTTGCCCCGATCCCCACTGCGCGTGGCCACGGTCCGCACTTTGCACCGCTCCCTACTGCGCGTGGCCACGGCGTGCACTTTGCCCCGCTCCCCACTGCTCGTGGCCACGGCGTGCACTTTGCCCCGCTCCCCACTGCGCGTGGCCATGGTCTGCACTTTGCCCCGCAGTCAACTGTGCGTGGCCACAGCCCGCACCTTGCCCAGCTCCCCACTGCACATGGCCACGGCCCGCACCTTGCCCCGCTCCCCACTGCATGTAACCACAGCGTGCACCTTGCCCTGCTTCCCACTGCGCGTGGCCACGGCCCGCACCTTGCCCCGCTCCCCACTGCACATGGCCACGGCCCGCACCTTGCCCCGCTCCCCACTGCATGTGGCCACAGCGTGCACCTTGCCCTGCTTCCCACTGCGCGTGGACACGGCCCACACTTTGCCCCACTCCGCGTGGCCACGGCCCACACCTTGCCCGGCTCCCCACTGCGTGTGGCCACGGCCCGCACCTTGCCCCGCTCCCCACTGCGGGTGACCACGGTCCGCACCTTGCCCCACTGTCCATTTGAGGTAATATAAATTCTATGGTCATGTTGTGTTCCCTAGCGAGTACCCCACCGACTCCATGTACGAGTTAAAAGTGCATGTAACTTCCCTCCTGTACCAGCTATGAAGACGCAAATACATTTGCGTCCAACGTTAACTTGTCCTCTTTCAGACCCACCATGAATGGGTTTGATGGTCCGTTCCTAAGTATGCTATGCCAACGTCTTTTTGAAGTGTACTCCTACGTTTTTCAGCCTGGCTGAAAGTAGGCCCTGAATCTCTGCCACCGAGCCTCTTTTCTGGCTTCTGACTGCGAGGGCCTCTGCCCAAGCAGCCCCCGTACCCGTGAACTCTGACTTACTTCTAGCGCGGCTCTCCGTGCTCAGCTCAGCCTGCTGCCTGCCAAGATTGACTATAACCTTCGAGTTATCTGTTTTCCTCCCCGAAGATACATTCCAGCCTGCTAGCTTCAGTAAACATCCTTCCTCAGCTACAGGGCTAAAGGGCCGACCTGTCTTTATGCAAGTAATTCATAGCCTCTGTTGCCATGCTTCCATGGAAGGCCCCATGCCCCCACGCTTCTCATACAGACACTCAGGCGCTTATACACGCATTCACAGCAAGTATAGAATAGCTTCTGCTCTAGAGACCTTTCTGCCCAGATAGCTCAGTTCCTAAACATCAGATATCAGATATGATAGAAGCACAAGTTGATCTGACATGCCAGACTTCTGTCTCTTTCCGTCAGTGTAAATGTCAAGTCCCCTGCACCCCGTCTATCACACGTCATGCAGCTGCGCGCGCATCCAAGCTTCCGATTTCCGCTGACATTGCAACATTCTGTTAGCACCACCCCTTGGTGCCACCCACTTGCGTCACCTATCAGTGACGTTTCTAGCACACACGCCTAGTTTACGCCTCTTGATGATGTACTAGCACCACGTGTATACTGTTATCTTGTCTTCTCTCAGCTGTTACGCCTCTTACATTGAACATTATGATGTAAATCAAGTATATAAGCTATGTATTGTCAATAAACGACGGCGCGCTCATCTATCCCTTCTGACATCCTGTGTGGTGGTCAGAACATGATATCCTGATTCCTTTATGAGGAATAAAAACCCTTAGAAACTCTTACACCACGGACTCTGTTTTCCTTCTTTCCGATTGAGTTATTATTGATTAAGTACTTACCTGCATAGAAATTAAGAGAGTAAATTAATTATTTACATCATTTTGGCGCCCGAACAGGGACCCCTCCCCCACCTCACGCGCCGGAAGGTGCGTTGCAATCCGTGTCCCCTGCCATCAGTTAGACGGACAACACGTGTACTGGCAGGATTTCCTGCATCCCCCTCTGACACACGGAGGTGACGAAGACTGCGATCAGTGCCCAGACGAGGCGGTGAGGAGTGCGGAGGATCCCGACCAGAGCCCAGCCGAAGGAAGCAAGGTCCGAGGTGTGAAGAGGCCCACCAGTTTTCCGAAGTTTTCCGAAGTTTTCCGAAGTTTTCCGAAGTTCCGAGTCGAGTCCAGTCGAGTTTCCGAGGCCTTCTGTTTTCCGTGCTTCCCGGTGAGTACCATTGCTGGGTCGTATCTAGACGGGTTTGGGTACGCAAGTCCGGTCTGCACTGTTTTTAGGCAGTGTATCTGTACTGTTTAGCAGTATATAAAGTATTCCGAATTTCTGCACTGTTACAGCAGTGTATCTGTATCGTTGAGCGGTACATTCAGAGTAGGGGGAAGTTAGCTATGTCTTTAAATGTTTCATGTGATTAATGTCGTGGTATGAATGTGATTGTTCTTGTGTATTATTGTGTTTTTTTGTTTAAATAGTTACAGGCGAAATTAAGTATTAAGGATCAAGCATTTCAGTATCAAGTAGGCACAATGCCGTTTTTCAACAAATTAAAGCAGATAGGAACTAGGAAAGGGATGTTAGAGGAAGAAATTCCAATCCCCCCTAGGGACACTCCAGGTAATTTCATGTATAATAAGCATGGCATAGACGCCATCTTGTATCTAGAGTTATGGACAGATTATACCAAGCACCTAGAGGAAAGATACCGATGGCCAGTTAACGGAACATGGGATGCCGAGTGCATCATAAAGGTAGAAGAAATATTACGGAAAAAGAAAGCTAGACAATCTCAGAAAGACGCCATAGAATTTTGGCGTAAGGAATCACGTAAGCGTGCTGATAGAGCACTCCGTAGAGAAGACAGGCTTAAAGAATCAGAAAAGGCCCAAGAAAACGAATTGGTTACTGAGGGAATTCGAGTAAAAGTAGAACAAATAGATCGTATCCTAAATGGCAAAGTGAACAACATGTATCTTCTGGCCGATGGTACCCCTGACGCCATTTCAGAAATACCGAAAAATTTGCCGTCACCATTAGTTCCAACTAAAGTAATGCATAAGACTACTAAAGACATATTCCTAAATTCATATCTCGAAGATGTAGCGCCAGCTTACACCAATCTGCCTGTTCGTGCCCTGCCTACTGACAGGGCCGGGGGTGGTACTGCCCCCCAAGATCACTCTCAGCCGACACCGAAAAAGACTAGTCCCGTTCCGCCAGCTCCGCCACTTCCCTCACCTAAAACTGATCTGCCGAAACCACTTCAATCAGATCCTACTAAAAGACAAATTCAGATACTGACTACACACAGAGATAATGCCCAAGCTTCCGCTTCAGAAGGTGCGACCGCGGGTCTCCAGACCCCGCCACCGACTCACAGATTAAATCTCAGAGGTCTGCAGAGTCCTCTTACGTACAGATCCCCCCGTTCTTCTAATTCATCCCGTCTTGATGCACTAAAAGAAAATATGTCAGTTTGTAGATACGATCCAGAACCTGGACAGGACGACTTAATGATATTAGCGTCTTTACGGTTAAGATCTGCTACTGATAGTTTGTTATGTTATGCAGGAATGAAGGAGCACCTAGATAGAATATATGAGTTCGTTCAAACGGGAAAGGACCCCGACAGTATTAAGGATGCCCTGGAGAAACAGAAAGTTACCATGCAAGCACTGATACTACGATTTTTCATAAATTGTCTAATAAGAGAACGAGACAGGCCCGGAACAGAGCAGAGTGAATTGGATGCATTGAACAAGTGGGGTCAAAATATAGCCGATGGAAAACATGACAGACAAAATTGCATAGAGGCCATGTATAAAAAGATTAAGAAAGCAGTGATAGCAGTACACGAGAAAGAGAAAGAAAAGGCTCCCTCCGAGGAGGAAGAAGAATCTGAAGAACTAGAACCGACTACAAGCACTATAGCATATGTAGGTAAGGGAACTTATCTTAGGAAGGGTATCCGTCCAGAAAGCAAGAGAGTTTTCTTCTCTGCCTTAACGAATCCGAATTCTGCTGAACATCAGTTCCAGGAAACTGATAAACGGCTTCGAGATCGAGTTGGGTACCATGTACTCAATTCTATGGATGAACAAGAACTAGCCCGATCAGCGGTATCATGGGCCGAAAATGCAAACATATATAATGATGACACCGTAGCACAGACATTTCTGAACCTCTCCCCCGACGAACAGAAATTAGCAGGTATATATATGATTCAGCACCTTCTCATTAAGTACAGAAAACATTATTCCGATCCAGGTCCCTTACATGAGACACTAGAAGCACTACTGATGGATAGATGGAGAGGCTTAAGCACTAAATTAGTTCAAATAATTCTAGAACAACGACGCAGATATGACACCTTTGTAAGTCCTGAATATGTCCCCGCCCCACCTCCAGAAAGGAAAATGTACCATATGCAGTGCGGGAGTGGTATTGAAAGTCAGAACCCCTTACGGGAAGTGCACCCTGTTATGGGTGAGGATAAAATTTTGAAACGCGTGTATGTGCACACGCCTCTGACTAAATTAGAACTGTTAGAAATGAAGAAATTAGTACCATGCCATGATAAAGACCCTGCAGGTTTTCATAGAGAGCTCAAAGACATGTTACTGATGGGGGACTACACATATGATGATATCATGAAAATGTTGAAAGTATTATTGCCTACGGGTATATTCGAGAAATTAAAGGAAAAGGACTGGGAGGTGGGAGACGCAAAGATTGCCTGGGCAGAAATAGAAGACGAAGAGAAAAAACGGGTCCCAGGGTTAGGCCTTGGGGACAAAACTAAAGCATTACCAGGTTTGATAGTACAGGTCCTGCCCAGATTATTGACAACTAGAAAGGAGGATTGGGATGCAATCTCGTCCTGTAAACAGAAACATGATGAAGATACTAGCGACTTTTATTCAAGATTCGAGAAATGTTTTATTATCAATAGTGGCCTCCAGCCAAGTAGCGAGTCGTACCCACATCTTTTTGTATCAAAGTTAGTCGAGAATTCCCTACCGTTAGTTAAAAATAGAGTGTATAAAGTCGAGAGTACATGGCAAGCAAATACGCCATCCCAGATGTTACAAATGTTACAATATCACCAGAATAGAATTAGGGAAGAACAAGATCAGGAACAGAAGCGCATGAAAGACACGAAAATGAAAATGTTAGTAGCCCAGACGGTCCCATCCGACAGTCACAGGAAAGGTACGACCCAGACAAGTCACGCTGCAGCTCCTGTTAAAGGGACATGCAATTATTGCAAGCAGCCAGGTCACTACGTACACGAATGTACAGTTCTGAAACATAACATAGCGACAGGTAAAACTAAAGAGAGACCGCATCCGCCTAGACAAGACCATAACCAGCATCAGTCTACACAGAATACACAGCCCATGCATGCATCCGCACAGACAGCACAGACCGTAGCAGTACCACAGCCACAGCCCATTGCTGCAACCCAGCAAGTCTCACAACAGATGTACCAGTATGCCCAGTCTGCTTACCCCGAATATTCCCGATATACATGAAACAGCCTAGAGAGGGAAGGTGGCTTGCCTCTTATCGAGATTCCTGTAGATCAAGAAGGTCCTTATGTACACAGTCAAGTATTGGGGAAAGATAGAAAGTTTTTAATTGACACAGGGGCAAGTCGCACTACAATAAGTCATGACGAAGTTCCAGGGGCACCCCTCTCAGGCTCACAAAATGTTTCCCTTGGTTTTTCAGGACAACCTATTGTAAATGAAGTATCAGAACCAGTTCCCCTGGCTGTGGGTCCATTATCACGCGTTACAGACCTGTTACTAACAAAATCATGTCCGGAAAATCTGTTAGGAATTAAAACACTGAAGGCTCTAGGGGCTATAATATGCTGCTCCCCGGAGGGGGTTAGACTCTTTCTGCGGGATTTCAAGGGTCATTACGTCCTTCGTGAGTTTGACGTCAGATTGAAAAATGTACCTGATTACTTGTGGGCAAAAGGCCCAACTGATGTAGGATGTATGCACATTACACCATACCGCGTTACCCTCAAGGCAGGTGTTGTATTACCCAGAATCAGACAATACAAGTTACCACCCGATGCTGTAGCGGCTTTACTGAAAATCATTGAAGAGCTCATTGCCCAAGGAGTGGTCGTCGAGACCGACTCCAATATCTGTAACTCACCCATCATTCCGATTCTTAAACGTACTGATCCCAATGCACCGCCAGTATATCGGCTGGTGATTGATCTTCGAGAATTGAATAAATGCATTATCCCACAGTATCCTGTGGTCCCCGATATATCATCTCTCTTGACTGCTATTGATTCAGAAGCAACGTTCTTTACTGTAATTGATCTCAAGAACGCCTTCTTCAGCGTGCCTATTGATCCAGAGAGCCAATATCTCTTCGGATTCTGTTTAAATGGACGCAGTTTCAAATTTTCGCGCGCACCTCAAGGATTCACAGAAAGCCCCAGCATCTATAGTCAAGCACTGAAAAGACAACTAGATTGTATTCAAATGCCAGTTAACACCGCTTTACTACAATACGTCGATGATCTGCTGATCACCGCACGAAGTGAGCCCGAATGTGAAAAAGCATCACTGACAGTTTTACATTTCCTGGCCGACAAGGGACACAAGGTGTCTCCTTCGAAGCTACAATTCTGTGTTCAGCAAGTTGTGTACTTGGGTCACTTGCTGTCCAAAGTGGGGAGACAGCTCACTCCCGATCGCATTCAGTTAATTGTGAACATGCCGCAACCCAAGACACAAAAGGAAGTGCGGGCCTTCATAGGCCTCACCTCGTACTGCAGACAATGGATTCCCCAGTATGCATTCTTAGCTAAACCACTCATCCAGTTAACGACACAGGAGGCAGCGACTTCGACTGTCCTCCCTTGGACTCAGGAACACACACAAGCTTTTGAAGAATTAAAGAAAGTTTTATGCCAAGCACCAGTTTTAGCGACACCATGTTACAGCAAACCGTTTACACTTTTTGTTACAGAACGTGATGGCACAGCGTTGTCTGTCCTCACTCAAGACCAAGCAGGTTCACATAAGCCTTGTGCTTATTTTTCTAGTACATTGGATTCAGTAGCTCAAGCACTCCCTGCGTGCTTAAAGTCAGTAGCAGCAACAGCGTTAGCAATAAGACAAAGTGATTCAATTGTTTTAGGTCATCAGTTAACAGTTCAAGTACCACATTCTGTAGAGGTTTTGTTAAACAGAACCCAGACTCAACACTTAACTATAGCACGACTGACAGGTTATGAATTAACACTATTCCAGCCACACATAGAAATCAGACGTTGCAGCATCCTGAACCCAGCAACACTGTTACCTACAGTTATGACTGATCCAGCTCCGCATGATTGTATAGAAATAATTAATGCAGTAACTAAGCCTAGACGAGACTTAACAGATGTCCCATTGACAAATCCAGACCTGACACTTTATGTGGACGGTTCATGCATGAGAACAAGTACAGGAGAATTAGTGGCCGCGTACGCCGTGACCACTGAAACTGAAATTAAAGAAACACATCGTATTGACACCCTGTCTGCTCAAGCAGCAGAGCTCATCGCTCTGACCCGAGCTTGTATTCTAGCCAAGAACAGAAATGTTAACATATACACAGATTCCCGCTATGCCTTCGGAGTTGTACACGACTTCGGAGTCCTCTGGCAAGAACGAGGTTTTCTGACTTCCCATGGGGCCAAGATACAACATGGCCCCCTTATTCAAGCACTGTTAGAAGCAATACATTTGCCCTCGGGCATATCAGTCATGAAATGTAAGGCACATACCAAAGTCACAGATTCCGTTTCCCAGGGTAACGACCTGGCAGACCAGACAGCAAAACATACAGCACTGACTCACACCCAGACTACCGATGTGACAAAGACAATAGTCCAGACCCAGTGTATGGCAGTTAGAGATCCCACCCTAGATGTAATTGATATCCAGACACATGCTACTCCAGAGGAGATAAAGAAATGGACTGAACTAGGAGGGATTCAGACAGATCAAGGTTGGGTGACGAAGGGAAAATCTATATGGTTTCTCCCCGACTCAATGGTTCAAGTCATGATAAATACAGCACATAGTCCTGCCCATCTTGGAGAGAAAGCCATGTTAGACAGTTTACAGAATCTCTGGTACAACAAACACTTACGAGCAGCAGCAAAACAGAAAGTGCGTACTTGCATGATCTGTTGTCAGTTCAATCCAGGTAAAAGCGTCCCTGTTGAGCAAGGTGGATTTCATCCTCCCGATCACCCTTTTGAAGTCCTCCAGATGGATTATATCCAGATGAATAGCTGTAGAGGATTTAAGTATGTCCTTGTAATTGTTTGTGCTCTGTCCCGCTGGACCGAAGCATACCCAGTCCCAGACTACACTGCTCCGACCACTGCCAGACAGTTGGTTCGTGAATTCTTCCCACGGTACGGTTTGCCCCGTGTCGTGTACTCAGATAACGGACAGCCGTTCTCGTCCGAGTTGATGAAACAAGTTTCCCTCTTGCTAGGATATCAGTGGAGGTTCCACTGTGTCCGACATCCCGAAGCAGCTGGCCTTGTAGAAAGGCATAATCAGACACTAAAAATCCGTCTTGCCAAGATCTGTCAGGAAAAAGGGGTCGACTGGATAGTCGCCCTGCCCGTGGCACTATTCTACATGAGAATGGTTGCCCACTCGAGATCAGGGCTATCTCCGTACGAAGTGGTCTTTGGAAGACCGCCGAATATGTGGGGGACGCCCGTTCCGAAAAAGATCACTGATATTGATTGTAACATGTTGACAGATTACCTTGCCTCCTTGATGTCTGCACTCCAATCATGTCGTTCACAGGTTGCCGCAGCCTTCCCTGACAACACCGATGTAAAGGCGCATGAGGTCCGCCCAGGTGACCTGGTAGTCGTCCGGAATTTCGACCGGAAAAGTCCGCTGGAGCCCCGCTGGAAGTCTCCAAAGACCGTTCTGCTTACCACTAGGACCGCCGTGAAAATCGAGGGGAGAAAGGGGTGGGTCCACACGAGTCACATCAAATTATGCAATGAACTAAAAAACGGACTGAAACAGGACTCTGACTCGTCCACCCCCACCAAAGACTGTGTTGAAGCACAAGACGTTACTGTGCCTAAAAGAGAAAAGACTCCTCAAGAACTTTACCGAATGAAGCTTCGATCTAGCAAGTCAGACAGTTTAATTGTTTAAGTCCTCCCTTAGGTGAATCGGTTAAATAGTTTCTGACATGTATCCCCTAGATCGAGTTAGAGAGAGAGAGGAAAAGAGAAGAACATATTGCAAATCACTTCGTAGTCACTGCATAGTGACACTAATAATCATGTTTATTCTCAGTATACTACTCATTATTGCCAGCATTCTGCTTCCTATGTACTGGCCTATTTTCAGGCGTGAACAATCTGCTTACAATGTCTCTGCTGAACACACTTTTAGTGAACTTCCCGCACATGAACTATCTTACAGACTTGCGCTGCGCAACAATACATTTATTAGTATGTTACACCATTCCCATCAGACAAATAATGCTACAGACTGTTGGATATGTGGCCGACTCCCTCCCTACCAGAATTACAAGGGAGCTCTGCCCCTCTTTCCGTACCCATTCACTCACAATGGCTCCTGTGGAGCATGGTTTAAAATAATTAATTCTTTAGATCCTGATATTGCTGTTTTCGATGGGGGCTGGGTTTGGGGAAACTTGAACTTAGTCCTGCTCAACGTCTGTTATCCTGATCAAGAAGGACTTCCCACTCGAATAGGAACTGATCTAGAAAATGAAGTATATGGATTAGGTAATTACACAATTAGCCTTATGATCCTCACTGTTGAATCTGAAACTGCTCCAGTTTTGCCCCATATGTTAGTGTTACCAGTCACAGGTGAATTATGTGTTAGCAAGAAAGGTTCAGTACACGTAGGTCATAGTAAATGCACTACTGTGGTCGAGTTCAGTGACCATGGTAAATCGTCCTTTAAAGCTATCAGTCATTCCTACTTTGTTTGCGGTCATACCGCATACATACGTTTGCCTCCAGATTGGGATGGTACCTGTTACATTGCATTCCTTCTGCCACCTGTTTTCCTAGCTCCTCCTGATTACCATAGAAATACGAATCTAGCACCGAATAGACCCAAAAGAGATGTTCCCCTTGTCGACTACACAGAAACGGCATGGGAACAGTACACTGATTTCAATAAAGGATTCTTTTTCTTCCTAGGACCTGTCCAAAACAGTAAATTAATACGCAGATTAACGAGAACACTTGAAGCAGTAGTGAACGAAACTGCCTCCGCTCTAGGTAACTTAACAGAGGAGCAGTCTGCTATACGGACTGTTGTCCTTCAAAATCGTCTCGTGATTGACGTCATCTTGGCAGATAGAGGTGGAGCCTGTAAGGTCATCGGGTCAAGTTGCTGTGTTTTCATTCCACAAAACGCACCATCTGTCTATCAAGCTATCACCCGTTTACATAAAATTGCAAATCAGATACATCAGAATCCAGGCACCTGGACTTGGTCCGGTTGGTTCTGGACTACGTTAACGGCTTGGGGATGGAAGATCTTATCCTTCCTAGGCATTGGTCTTGTTATAGTATTCAGTTGTTGCCTATGCCTGCAGTGTGGGCCAGCGATATGTGGACTGTGTGCCACATCCTGCATTGAGCATTCCAGTTGCCTCTCAAACAGTCAAAGAAAGAAAGACGAACATATAATGTTACAAGAACAAACCGATCGATTTATGAGGATCGACATATCATGAAGGGTCCGTAGGGAACAAGGAGGGAATGAGGTAATATAAATTCTATGGTCATGTTGTGTTCCCTAGCGAGTACCCCACCGACTCCATGTACGAGTTAAAAGTGCATGTAACTTCCCTCCTGTACCAGCTATGAAGACGCAAATACATTTGCGTCCAACGTTAACTTGTCCTCTTTCAGACCCACCATGAATGGGTTTGATGGTCCGTTCCTAAGTATGCTATGCCAACGTCTTTTTGAAGTGTACTCCTACGTTTTTCAGCCTGGCTGAAAGTAGGCCCTGAATCTCTGCCACCGAGCCTCTTTTCTGGCTTCTGACTGCGAGGGCCTCTGCCCAAGCAGCCCCCGTACCCGTGAACTCTGACTTACTTCTAGCGCGGCTCTCCGTGCTCAGCTCAGCCTGCTGCCTGCCAAGATTGACTATAACCTTCGAGTTATCTGTTTTCCTCCCCGAAGATACATTCCAGCCTGCTAGCTTCAGTAAACATCCTTCCTCAGCTACAGGGCTAAAGGGCCGACCTGTCTTTATGCAAGTAATTCATAGCCTCTG
Source organism: Lissotriton vulgaris (assembly GCF_964263255.1). Taxonomy (NCBI): domain Eukaryota; kingdom Metazoa; phylum Chordata; class Amphibia; order Caudata; family Salamandridae; genus Lissotriton; species Lissotriton vulgaris. The sequence goes on along the minus strand of NC_141700.1, from coordinate 15,091,154 downwards.
TTGCCATGCTTCCATGGAAGGCCCCATGCCCCCACGCTTCTCATACAGACACTCAGGCGCTTATACACGCATTCACAGCAAGTATAGAATAGCTTCTGCTCTAGAGACCTTTCTGCCCAGATAGCTCAGTTCCTAAACATCAGATATCAGATATGATAGAAGCACAAGTTGATCTGACATGCCAGACTTCTGTCTCTTTCCGTCAGTGTAAATGTCAAGTCCCCTGCACCCCGTCTATCACACGTCATGCAGCTGCGCGCGCATCCAAGCTTCCGATTTCCGCTGACATTGCAACATTCTGTTAGCACCACCCCTTGGTGCCACCCACTTGCGTCACCTATCAGTGACGTTTCTAGCACACACGCCTAGTTTACGCCTCTTGATGATGTACTAGCACCACGTGTATACTGTTATCTTGTCTTCTCTCAGCTGTTACGCCTCTTACATTGAACATTATGATGTAAATCAAGTATATAAGCTATGTATTGTCAATAAACGACGGCGCGCTCATCTATCCCTTCTGACATCCTGTGTGGTGGTCAGAACATGATATCCTGATTCCTTTATGAGGAATAAAAACCCTTAGAAACTCTTACACCACGGACTCTGTTTTCCTTCTTTCCGATTGAGTTATTATTGATTAAGTACTTACCTGCATAGAAATTAAGAGAGTAAATTAATTATTTACATCACATTGCGCGTGGCCACAGCCCGCACCTTGCCCCACTGTCTAATGCTCGTGGCCACGGTCCGCACCTTGCCCCACTGTGCGTTGCCACGGCCCGCACCTTGCCCCGCTCCACGATGGCCCGCACCATGCCACGCTCTGCGTGGCCACGGCCCGCACCTTCCTGCTCCCCACTGCGCGTGGACACAGCCTGCACCTTGCCCCACTGCGCGTGGCCGCGGTCCGCACTTTGCCCCGCTCCCCACTTTGCCCCGCTCCCCACTGCACGTGGCCACGGCGTGCACTTTGCCCCGCTCCCCACTGCACGTGGCCACGGCGTGCACTTTGCCCCGCTCCCCACTGCGCGTGGCCACGGCGTACACCTCGCCCTGCTCCCCACTGCGCGTGGCCACGGCGTGCACCTCGCCCTGCTCCCCACTGCGCGTGGCCACGGTGTGCACTTTGCCCCGCTCCCCACTGCGCGTGGCCACGGCGTGCACTTTGCCCCGCTCCCCACTGCGCGTGGCCATGGTCTGCACTTTGCCCCACTGTGCGTGGCCACAGCCCACACCTTGCCCCGCTCCCCACTGCGTGTGGCCACGGCCCGCACCTTGCCCCGCTCCCCACTGCGCGTGACCACGGTCCGCACCTTGCCCCACTGTCCATTGCGCGTGGCCACAGCCGGCACCTTGCCCCACTGTCTAATGCTCGTGACCACGGTCCGCACCTTGCCCCACTGTCCACTGCGCCTGGCCACGGCCCGCACCTTGCCCCGCTCCACCATGGCCCGCACCATGCCACGCTCTGCGTGGCCACGGCCCGGACCTTCCCGCTCCCCACTGCGCGTGGACACGGCCTGCACCTTGCCCCACTGCGCGTGGCCGCGGTCCGCACTTTACCCCGCTCCCGACTTTGCCCCGCTCCCCACTGCATGTGGCCACGGCGTGCACTTTGCCCCGCTCCCCACTGTGCGTGGCCACGACGTGCACTTTGCCCGCTCCCCACTGTGCGTGGCCACGGCCGCACCTTGCCCTGCTCCCCACTGCGCGTGGCCACGGTCTGCACTTTGCCCCGCTCCCCACTGCGCGTGGCCACGGCGTGCACTTTGCCCCGCTCCCCACTGTGCGTGGCCACGGCGTGCACTTTGCCCCGCTCCCCACTGCGCGTGGCCATGGTCTGCACTTTGCCCCACTGTCCACTGTGCGTGGCCACAGCCCGCACCTTGCCCTGCTTCCCACTGCGCGTGGACACGGCCCGCACCTTGCCCCACTCCGTGTGGCCACGGCCCGCACCTTGCCCCGCTCCCCACTGCGTGTGGCCACTGCCCGCACCTTGCCCCGCTTCCCACTGCGCGTGGCCACGGTCCGCACCTTGCCCCACTGTCCACTGCGCGTGGCCACGGCCCGCACCTTGCCCCACTGTCCACTGCGCGTGGCCACGGCCCGCACCTTGCCCCACTGTCCACTGCGCGTGGCCACGGCCCGCACCTTGCCCCACTGTCCACTGCGCGTGGCCACGGCCCGCACCTTGCCCCACTGTCTAATGCTCGTGGCCACGGTCCGCACCTTGCCCCACTGTCTAATGCTCGTGACCACGGCCCGCACCTTGCCCCACTGTCCATTGCGCGTGGCCACGGCCCGCACCTTGCCCCACTGTCTAATGCTTGTGGCCACGGCCCGCACCTTGCCCCACTGTCCATTGCGCGTGGCCACGGCCCGCACCTTGCCCCACTGTCTAATGCTCGTGGCCACAGCCCGCACCTTGCCCCACTGTCTAATGCTCGTGGCCACAGCCCGCACCTTGCCCCACTGTCTAATGCTCGTGGCCACGGTCCGCACCTTGCCCCACTGTCCATTGCGCGTGGCCACGGTCCGCACCTTGCCCCACTGTCCATTGCGCGTGGCCACGGTCCGCACCTTGCCCCACTGTCCATTGCGCGTGGCCACAGCCCGCACCTTGCCCCACTGTCCATTGCGCGTGGCCACGGTCCGCACCTTGCCCCACTGTCTAATGCTCGTGGCCACAGCCCGCACCTTGCCCCACTGTCTAATGCTCGTGGCCACGGTCTGCACCTTGCCCCACTGTCCATTGCGCGTGGCCACAGCCCGCACCTTGCCCCACTGTCTAATGCTCGTGGCCACGGTCCGCACCTTGCCCCACTGTCCATTGCGCGTGGCTACAGCCCGCACCTTGCCCCGCTGTCTATTGCGCGTGGCCACAGCCCGCACCTTGCCCCACTGTCTAATGCTCGTGGCCACAGCCCGCACCTTGCCCCACTGTCTAATGCTCGTGGCCACGGTCCGCACCTTGCCCCACTGTCCATTGCGCGTGGCCAGAGCCCGCACCTTGCCCCACTGTCCATTGCGCGTGGCCAGAGCCAGCACCTTGCCCCACTGTCTAATGCTCGTGGCCACAGCCCGCACCTTGCCCCACTGTCTAATGCTCGTGGCCACGATCCGCACCTTGCCCCACTGTCCATTGCGCGTGGCCACGGTCCGCACCTTGCCCCACTGTCAATTGCGCGTGGCCACAGCCCGCACCTTGCCCCACTGTCTAATGCTCGTGGCCACAGCCCGCACCTTGCCCCACTGTCTAATGCTCGTGGCCACAGCCCGCACCTTGCCCCACTGTCTAATGCTCGTGGCCACGGTCCGCACCTTGCCCCACTGTCCATTGCGCGTGGCCACAGCCCGCACCTTCCCCCGCTGTCTAATGCTCGTGGCCACGGTCTGCACCTTGCCCCACTGTTCATTGCGCGTGGCCAGAGCCCGCACCTTGCCCCACTGTCTAATGCTCGTGGCCACAGCCCGCACCTTGCCCTACTGTCTAATGCTTGTGGCCACGGTCCGCACCTTGCCCCGCTGTCCACTGCGCAGGGCCACAGCCCGGACCTTGCCCCACTGTCCATTGCGCGTGGCCACAGCCCACACCTTGCCCCACTGTCCATTGCGCGTGGCCACAGCCCGCACCTTGCCCCACTGTCTAATGCTCGTGGCCACAGCCCGCACCTTGCCCCACTGTCTAATGCTCGTGGCCCCGGCCCGCACCTTGCCCCACTGTCCATTGCGCGTGGCCACAGCCCGCACCTTGCCCCGCTGTCCAATGCTCGTGGCCACGGCCCGCACCTTGCCCCGCTGTCCAATGCTCGTGGCCACGGCCCGCACCTTGCCCCGCTGTCCAATGCTCGTGGCCACGGCCCGCACCTTGCCCCACTGTCCATTGCGCGTGGCCACAGCCCGCACCTTGCCCCACTGTCCATTGCGCGTGGCCACAGCCCGCACCTTGCCCCACTGTCTAATGCTCGTGGCCACAGCCCGGACCTTGCCCCACTGTCCATTGCGCGTGGCCACAGCCCACACCTTGCCCCACTGTCCATTGCGCGTGGCCACAGCCCGCACCTTGCCCCGCTGTCCAATGCTCGTGGCCACGGCCCGCACCTTGCCCCGCTGTCCAATGCTCGTGGCCACGGCCCGCACCTTGCCCCGCTGTCCAATGCTCGTGGCCACGGCCCGCACCTTGCCCCACTGTCCATTGCGCGTGGCCACAGCCCGCACCTTGCCCCACTGTCCATTGCGCGTGGCCACAGCCCGCACCTTGCCCCACTGTCCATTGCGCGTGGCCACAGCCCGCACCTTGCCCCACTGTCTAATGCTCGTGGCCACAGCCCGCACCTTGCCCCACTGTCTAATGCTCGTGGCCACAGCCCACACCTTGCCCCACTGTCCATTGCGCGTGGCCACAGCCCGCACCTTGCCCCACTGTCTAATGCTCGTGGCCACAGCCCGCACCTTGCCCCACTGTCTAATGCTCGTGGCCCCGGCCCGCACCTTGCCCCACTGTCCATTGCGCGTGGCCACAGCCCGCACCTTGCCCCGCTGTCCAATGCTCGTGGCCACGGCCCGCACCTTGCCCCGCTGTCCAATGCTCGTGGCCACGGCCCGCACCTTGCCCCGCTGTCCAATGCTCGTGGCCACGGCCCGCACCTTGCCCCGCTGTCCAATGCTCATGGCCACGGCCCGCACCTTGCCCCACTGTCCATTGCGCGTGGCCACAGCCCGCACCTTGCCCCACTGTCCATTGCGCGTGGCCACAGCCCGCACCTTGCCCCACTGTCCATTGCGCGTGGCCACAGCCCGCACCTTGCCCCACTGTCTAATGCTCGTGGCCACAGCCCGCACCTTGCCCCACTGTCTAATGCTCGTGGCCACAGCCCGCACCTTGCCCCACTGTCTAATGCTCGTGGCCACGGCCCGCACCTTGCCCCACTGTCCATTGCGCGTGGCCACAGCCCGCACCTTGCCCCACTGTCTAATGCTCGTGGCCACAGTCCGCACCTTGCCCCACTGTCTAATGCTCGTGGCCACAGCCCGCACCTTGCCCCACTCCGTGTGGCCACAGCCCGCACCTAGCCCCACTGTCTAATGCTCGTGGCCACGGCCCGCACCTTGCCCCACTGTCCATTGCGCGTGGCCACAGCCCGCACCTTGCCCCGCTGTCTAATGCTCGTGGCCACGGCCCGCACCTTGCCCCACTGTCCATTGCGCGTGGCCACAGCCCGCACCTTGCCCCACTGTCTAATGCTCGTGGCCACAGCCCGCACCTTGCCCCACTGTCTAATGCTCGTGGCCACAGCCCGCACCTTGCCCCACTGTCTAATGCTCGTGGCCACGGTCCGCACCTTGCCCCGCTGTCCACTGCGCGTGGCCACAGCCCGCACCTTGCCCCGCTGTCCACTGCGCGTGGCCACAGCCCGCACCTTGCCCCGCTGTCCACTGCGCGTGGCCACAGCCCGCACCTTGCCCCGCTGTCCACTGCGCGTGGCCACAGCCCGCACCTTGCCCCACTGTCCATTGCGCGTGGCCACAGCCCGCACCTTGCCCCACTGTCTAATGCTCGTGGCCACGGCCCGCACCTTGCCCCACTGTCTAATGCTCGTGGCCACGGTCCGCACCTTGCCCCACTGTCCATTGCGCGTGGCCACAGCCCGCACCTTGCCCCACTGTCTAATGCTCGTGGCCACAGTCCGCACCTTGCCCCACTGTCTAATGCTCGTGGCCACAGCCCGCACCTTGCCCCACTCCGTGTGGCCACAGCCCGCACCTAGCCCCACTGTCTAATGCTCGTGGCCACGGTCCGGACCTTGCCCCACTGTCCATTGCGCGTGGCCACAGCCCGCACCTTGCTCCACTGTCTAATGCTCGTGGCCACGGCCCGCACCTTGCCCCACTGTCTAATGCTCGTGGCCACAGCCCGCACCTTGCCCCACTCCGTGTGGCCACAGCCCGCACCTTGCCCCACTGTCTAATGCTCGTGGCCACAGCCCGCACCTTGCCCCACTGTCCATTGCGCGTGGCCACAGCCCGCACCTTGCCCCACTGTCCATTGCGCGTGGCCACAGCCCGCACCTTGCCCCGCTGTCCATTGCGCGTGGCAACAGCCCGCACCTAGCCCCACTGTCCATTGCTCGTGGCCACAGCCCGCACCTTGCCCCACTGTCTAATGCTCGTGGCCACAGCCCGCACCTTGCCCCACTGTCTAATGCTCGTGGCCACGGTCCGCACCTTGCCCCACTGTCCATTGCTCGTGGCCACAGCCCGCACCTTGCCCCACTGTCTAATGCTCGTGGCCACAGCCCGCACCTTGCCCCACTGTCTAATGCTCGTGGCCACAGCCCGCATCTTGCCCCACTGTCACCTTGCCCCACTGTCTAATGCTCGTGGCCACAGCCCGCACCTTGCCCAACTGTCTAATGCTCGTTGCCACAGCCCGCACCTTGCCCCACTGTCTAATGCTCGTGGCCACGGTCCGCACCTTGCCCCACTGTCTAATGCTCGTGGCCACAGCCCGCACCTTGCCCCACTGTTACCTTGCCCCACTGTCTAATGCTCGTGGCCACGGTCCGCACCTTGCCCCACTGTCTAATGCTCGTGGCCACAGCCCGCACCTTGCCCCACTGTCACCTTGCCCCACTGTCTAATGCTCGTGGCCACAGCCCGCACCTTGCCCCACTGTCTAATGCTCGTGGCCACAGGTCGCACCTTGCCCCACTGTCTAATGCTCATGGCCACGGTCCGCACCTTGCCCCACTGTCTAATGCTCGTGGCCACGGCCCGCACCTTGCCCCACTGTCACCTTGCCCCACTGTCTAATGCTCGTGGCCACGGCCGGCACCTTGCCCCACTGTCACCTTGCCCCACTGTCTAATGCTCGTGGCCACAGCCCGCACCTTGCCCCACTGTCTAATGCTCGTGGCCACAGCCCGCACCTTGCCCCACTGTCTAATGCTCGTGGCCACAGCCCGCACCTTGCCCCACTGTCTAATGCTCGTGGCCCGGTCCGCACCTTGCCCCACTGTCTAATGCTCGTGGCCACAGCCCGCACCTTGCCCCACTCCGTGTGGCCACAGCCCGCACCTTGCCCCACTGTCTAATGCTCGTGGCCACAGCCCGCACCTTGCCCCACTGTCCATTGCGCGTGGCCACAGCCCGCACCTTGCCCCACTGTCCATTGCGCGTGGCCACAGCCCGCACCTTGCCCCACTGTCTAATGCTCGTGGCCACAGCCCGCACCTTGCCCCACTGTCTAATGCTCGTGGCCACAGCCCGCACCTTGCCCCACTGTCTAATGCTCGTGGCCACGGTCCGCACCTTGCCCCACTGTCCATTGCGCGTGGCCACAGCCCACACCTTGCCCCACTGTCTAATGCTCGTGGCCACAGCCCGCACCTTGCCCCACTGTCTAATGCTCGTGGCCACAGCCCGCACCTTGCCCCACTGTCTAATGCTCGTGGCCACAGCCCGCACCTTGCCCCACTGTCTAATGCTCGTGGCCACGGTCCGCACCTTGCCCCACTGTCTAATGCTCGTGGCCACAGCCCGCACCTTGCCCCACTGTCACCTTGCCCCACTGTCTAATGCTCGTGGCCACAGCCCGCACCTTGCCCCACTGTCTAATGCTCGTGGCCACAGGTCGCACCTTGCCCCACTGTCTAATGCTCGTGGCCACGGTCCGCACCTTGCCCCACTGTCTAATGCTCGTGGCCACGGCCCGCACCTTGCCCCACTGTCACCTTGCCCCACTGTCTAATGCTCGTGGCCACGGTCCGCACCTTGCCCCACTGTCTAATGCTCGTGGCCACAGCCCGCACCTTGCCCCACTGTCTAATGCTCGTGGCCACGGCCCGCACCTTGCCCCACTGTCACCTTGCCCCACTGTCTAATGCTCGTGGCCACGGTCCGCACCTTGCCCCACTGTCTAATGCTCGTGGCCACAGCCCGCACCTTGCCCCACTGTCACCTTGCCCCACTGTCTAATGCTCGTGGCCACAGCCCGCACCTTGCCCCACTGTCTAATGCTCGTGGCCACAGCCCGCACCTTGCCCCACTGTCTAATGCTCGTGGCCACAGCCCGCACCTTGCCCCACTGTCTAATGCTCATGGCCACGGTCCGCACCTTGCCCCACTGTCTAATGCTCGTGGCCACGGCCCGCACCTTGCCCCACTGTCACCTTGCCCCACTGTCTAATGCTCGTGGCCACGGCCGGCACCTTGCCCCACTGTCACCTTGCCCCACTGTCTAATGCTCGTGGCCACAGCCCGCACCTTGCCCCACTGTCTAATGCTCGTGGCCACAGCCCGCACCTTGCCCCACTGTCTAATGCTCGTGGCCACAGCCCGCACCTTGCCCCACTGTCTAATGCTCGTGGCCCGGTCCGCACCTTGCCCCACTGTCTAATGCTCGTGGCCACAGCCCGCACCTTGCCCCACTCCGTGTGGCCACAGCCCGCACCTTGCCCCACTGTCTAATGCTCGTGGCCACAGCCCGCACCTTGCCCCACTGTCCATTGCGCGTGGCCACAGCCCGCACCTTGCCCCACTGTCCATTGCGCGTGGCCACAGCCCGCACCTTGCCCCACTGTCTAATGCTCGTGGCCACAGCCCGCACCTTGCCCCACTGTCTAATGCTCGTGGCCACAGCCCGCACCTTGCCCCACTGTCTAATGCTCGTGGCCACGGTCCGCACCTTGCCCCACTGTCCATTGCGCGTGGCCACAGCCCACACCTTGCCCCACTGTCTAATGCTCGTGGCCACAGCCCGCACCTTGCCCCACTGTCTAATGCTCGTGGCCACAGCCCGCACCTTGCCCCACTGTCTAATGCTCGTGGCCACAGCCCGCACCTTGCCCCACTGTCTAATGCTCGTGGCCACGGTCCGCACCTTGCCCCACTGTCTAATGCTCGTGGCCACAGCCCGCACCTTGCCCCACTGTCACCTTGCCCCACTGTCTAATGCTCGTGGCCACAGCCCGCACCTTGCCCCACTGTCTAATGCTCGTGGCCACAGGTCGCACCTTGCCCCACTGTCTAATGCTCGTGGCCACGGTCCGCACCTTGCCCCACTGTCTAATGCTCGTGGCCACGGCCCGCACCTTGCCCCACTGTCACCTTGCCCCACTGTCTAATGCTCGTGGCCACGGTCCGCACCTTGCCCCACTGTCTAATGCTCGTGGCCACAGCCCGCACCTTGCCCCACTGTCTAATGCTCGTGGCCACGGCCCGCACCTTGCCCCACTGTCACCTTGCCCCACTGTCTAATGCTCGTGGCCACGGTCCGCACCTTGCCCCACTGTCTAATGCTCGTGGCCACAGCCCGCACCTTGCCCCACTGTCACCTTGCCCCACTGTCTAATGCTCGTGGCCACAGCCCGCACCTTGCCCCACTGTCTAATGCTCGTGGCCACAGCCCGCACCTTGCCCCACTGTCTAATGCTCGTGGCCACAGCCCGCACCTTGCCCCACTGTCCATTGCGCGTGGCCACAGCCCGCACCTTGCCCCACTGTCTAATGCGCGTGGCCACGGTCCGCACCTTGCCCCACTGTCTAATGCTCGTGGCCACAGCCCGCACCTTGCCCCACTGTCTAATGCTCGTGGCCACGGTCTGCACCTTGCCCCACTGTCTAATGCTCGTGGCCACAGCCCGCACCTTGCCCCACTGTCCATTGCGCGTGGCCACAGCCCGCACCTTTCCCCACTGTCTAATGCACGTGGCCACGGTCCGCACCTTGCCCCACTGTCTAATGCTCGTGGCCACAGCCCGCACCTTGCCCCACTGTCTAATGCTCGTGGCCACGGTCCGCACCTTGCCCCACTGTCTAATGCTTGTGGCCACGGTCCGCACCTTGCCCCACTGTCTAATGCTCGTGGCCACAGCCCGCACCTTGCCCCACTGTCTAATGCTCGTGGCCACGGTCTGCACCTTGCCCCACTGTCTAATGCTCGTGGCCACAGCCCGCACCTTGCCCCACTGTCCATTGCGCGTGGCCACAGCCCGCACCTTTCCCCACTGTCTAATGCACGTGGCCACGGTCCGCACCTTGCCCCACTGTCTAATGCTCGTGGCCACAGCCCGCACCTTGCCCCACTGTCTAATGCTCGTGGCCATGGTCCGCACCTTGCCCCACTGTCTAATGCTTGTGGCCACGGTCCGCACCTTGCCCCACTGTCTAATGCTCGTGGCCACGGTCCGCACCTTGCCCCACTGTCACCTTGCCCCACTGTCTAATGCTCGTGGCCACGGTCCGCACCTTGCCCCACTGTCTAATGCTCGTGGCCACGGTCCGCACCTTGCCCCACTGTCTAATGCTTGTGGCCACAGCCCGCACCTTGCCCCACTGTCTAATGCTCGTGGCCACGGCCCGCACCTTGCCCCACTGTCACCTTGCCCCACTGTCTAATGCTCGTGGCCACTGTCCGCACCTTGCCCCACTGTCTAATGCTCGTGGCCACAGCCCGCACCTTGCCCCACTGTCACCTTGCCCCACTGTCTAATGCTCGTGGCCACAGCCCGCACCTTGCCCCACTGTCTAATGCTCGTGGCCACAGCCCGCACCTTGCCCCACTGTCTAATGCTCGTGGCCACGGTCCGCACCTTGCCCCACTGTCACCTTGCCCCACTGTCCATTGCGCGTGGCCACAGCCCGCACCTTGCCCCACTGTCTAATGCTCGTGGCCACGGTCCGCACCTTGCCCCCCTGTCCATTGCGCGTGGCCACAGCCCGGACCTTGCCCCACTGTCTAATGCTCGTGGCCACATCCCGCACCTTGCCCCACTGTCACCTTGCCCCACTGTCACCTTGCCCCGCTCCCCACTGCGCGTGGCCACTGCCCGCACCTTGCCCCACTGTCTAATGCTCGTGGCCACAGCCCGCACCTTGCCCCACTGTCTAATGCTTGTGGCCACAGCCCGCACCTTGCCCCACTGTCCATTGCGCGTGGCCACAGCCCGCACCTTGCCCCACTGTCTAATGCGCGTGGCCACGGCCCGCACCTTGCCCCACTGTCTAATGCTCGTGGCCACAGCCCGCACCTTGCCCCACTGTCTAATGCTCGTGGCCACGGTCCGCACCTTGCCCCACTGTCACTTTGCCCCACTGTCCATTGCGCGTGGCCACAGCCCGCACCTTGCCCCACTGTCTAATGCTCGTGGCCACGGTCCGCACCTTGCCCCACTGTCCATTGCGCGTGGCCACGGTCCGCACCTTGCCCCACTGTCCATTGCGCATGGCCACGGTCCGCACCTTGCCCCACTGTCTAATGCTCGTGGCCACAGCCCGCACCATGCCCCACTGTCTAATGCTCGTGGCCACGGTCCGCACCTTGCCCCACTGTCCATTGCGCGTGGCCACGGTCCGCTACTTGCCCCACTGTCTAATGCTCGTGGCCACAGCCCGCACCTTGCCCCACTGTCTAATGCTCGTGGCCACGGTCCGCACCTTGCCCCACTGTCTAATGCTCGTGGCCACGGTCCGCACCTTGCCCCACTGTCTAATGCTCGTGGCCACGGTCCGCACCTTGCCCCACTGTCTAATGCTCGTGGCCACGGTCCGCACCTTGCCCCACTGTCTAATGCTCGTGGCCACAGCCCGCACCTTGCCCCACTGTCTAATGCTCGTGGCCACGGTCCGCACCTTGCCCCACTGTCTAATGCTCGTGGCCACGGTCCGCACCTTGCCCCACTGTCTAATGCTCGTGGCCACGTGTTGGACAGGCCACGTGAGGGGCTTGCCTCCTCCCCACATGACAGGACCCGGGCCCCGGTCCTCCAGATGTTACCCACAAAGGCAACCCGCACCCCGTCCCATGCGGGACTCCTGCCGCGGACATCTCTGTATCATGGGGCCGAATTCCTTCCCGCTCCCTCGGCCGGCCCGGCCGCCATCTTGGACACTGCACCACGAGGCCGCGTGGCCTCAGATCGACCCTAACCCTGGGCCTGGCCAGGCCCCGACATCCCGGCACCACCATCCACCCAGGAGGTGAACGGCCCACTTGGCAGGTTGATGGGAGAAAGAAGTATCGATGGCTCTCCCCCGCCAGGTGCCGATCGCACCCAGCTCCCCCGGGCGCTGGCTCCACCCCCCTGCTGGGTGTCTGGACTCCCTCATCCCGGACCTCCCGACCTCCAAGTGCGAGGGTCCGGACATCAAAGGGCACCAGACCTATAACTGGGGCAGCTCCAGAGCAGGAAGGCAGTTGTATCCTGGAGTCGAGAGACGCAGTGAAGAACTCATCCTGGACGGACTACTGGCGCTGCCGTAGTCCTACCTTGCGAACTATTGTCCTGCCTGCTGGCGCTGCCGCAACCTTCTGAAACCTTCATCGTCGTCGGGACCTGCTGGCGTGGCCGCGGACCGTTTGTAACCACCACCTTCATCGGGACCTGCTGGCTCCGCCGCGGACCGTCGCTACCTTCAACCATCCCGGGACCTGCTGGCTCCGCCGCGGCCCGATCATCTAGAACGCCGAGCTCGAGGATTGTGAGCTATTTCATCTACCAGATTGGTAACAAGACTGTCCCGCTACCCTTTTCCCAATCGAGAGACTAGAACCGAGGGGACCCCTGAGTCCAGACCTCCTTGTACCATTTCACCGTACTTAAAGAATTGCTCATAAAGAACGTTAAACCTTATCCGTGTGTGGTGTACATCTGTGGGGGGGAAGTTACTCGTCTGTACGATCGCTGGAGACGGCTCTCCCCGGACACCTCTCCCCTTATTCTCGGCCGACCCACCGGTCCGTCTAACAACGGTCCGCACCTTGCCCCACTGTCTAATGCTCGTGGCCACGGCCCGCACCTTGCCCCACTGTCACCTTGCCCCACTGTCTAATGCTCGTGGCCACGGTCCGCACCTTGCCCCACTGTCTAATGCTCGTGGCCACAGCCCGCACCTTGCCCCACTGTCACCTTGCCCCACTGTCTAATGCTCGTGGCCACAGCCCGCACCTTGCCCCACTGTCTAATGCTCGTGGTCACAGCCCGCACCTTGCCCCACTGTCTAATGCTCGTGGCCACAGCCCGCAGCTTGCCCCACTGTCCATTGCGCGTGGCCACAGCCCGCACCTTGCCCCACTGTCTAATGCGCGTGGCCACGGTCCGCACCTTGCCCCACTGTCTAATGCTCGTGGCCACAGCCCGCACCTTGCCCCACTGTCTAATGCTCGTGGCCATGGTCCGCACCTTGCCCCACTGTCACCTTGCCGCACTGTCCATTGCGCGTTGTCACAGCCCGCACCTTGCCCCACTGTCTAATGCTCGTGGCCACGGTCCGCACCTTGCCCCACTGTCCATTGCGCGTGGCCACAGCCCGCACCTTGCCCCACTGTCTAATGCTCGTGGCCACAGCCCGCACCTTGCCCCACTGTCACCTTGCCCCACTGTCTAATGCTCGTGGCCACAGCCCGCACCTTGCCCCACTGTCTAATGCTCGTGGCCACAGCCCGCACCTTGCCCCACTGTCTAATGCTCGTGGCCACAGCCCGCACCTTGCCCCACTGTCCATTGCGCGTGGCCACAGCCCGCACCTTGCCCCACTGTCTAATGCGCGTGGCCACGGTCCGCACCTTGCCCCACTATCTAATGCTCGTGGCCACAGCCCGCACCTTGCCCCACTGTCTAATGCTCGTGGCCACGGTCCGCACCTTGCCCCAGTGTCTAATGCTCGTGGCCACAGCCCGCACCTTGCCCCACTGTCTAATGCTCGTGGCCACGATCCGCACCTTGCCCCACTGTCACCTTGCCCCACTGTCCATTGCGCGTGGCCACAGCCCGCACCTTGCCCCACTGTCTAATGCTCGTGGCCACGGTCCGCACCTTGCCCCACTGTCCATTGCGCGTGGCCACAGCCCGCACCTTGCCCCACTGTCTAATGCTCGTGGCCACAGCCCGCACCTTGCCCCACTGTCACCTTGTCCCACTGTCCATTGCGCGTGGCCACGGCCCGCACCTTGCCCCGCTCCCCACTGCGCGTGGCCACGGCCCGCACCTTGCCCCACTGTCTAATGCTCCTGGCCACAGCCCGCACCTTGCCCCACTGTCTAATGCTCGTGGCCACAGCCCGCACCTTGCCCCACTGTCTAATGCTCGTGGCCACAGCCCGCACCTTGCCCCACTGTCTAATGCTCGTGGCCACGGTCCGCACCTTGCCCCACTGTCACCTTGCCCCACTGTCCATTGCGCGTGGCCACAACCCGCACCTTGCCCCACTGTCTAATGCTCGTGGCCACGGTCCGCACCTTGCCCCACTGTCCATTGCGCGTGGCCACGGTCCGCACCTTGCCCACTGTCCATTGCGCATGGCCACGGTCCGCACCTTGCCCCACTGTCTAATGCTCGTGGCCACAGCCCGCACCTTGCCCCACTGTCTAATGCTCGTGGCCACGGTCCGCACCTTGCCCCACTGTCACCTTGCCCCACTGTCCATTGCTCGTGGCCACGGTCCGCACCTTGCCCCACTGTCCATTGCGCGTGGCCACGGTCCGCACCTTGCCCCACTGTCCATTGCGCATGGCCACGGTCCGCACCTTGCCCCACTGTCTAATGCTCGTGGCCACAGCCCGCACCTTGCCCCACTGTCTAATGCTCGTGGCCACGGTCCGCACCTTGCCCCACTGTCACCTTGCCCCACTGTCCATTGCGCGTGGCCACAGCCCGCACCTTGCCCCACTGTCTAATGCTCGTGGCCACGGTCCGCACCTTGCCCCACTGTCCATTGCGCGTGGCCACGGTCCGCACCTTGCCCCACTGTCCATTGCGCATGGCCACGGTCCACACCTTGCCCCACTGTCTAATGCTCGTGGCCACAGCCCGCACCTTGCCCCACTGTCTAATGCTCGTGGCCACGGTCCGCACCTTGCCCCACTGTCACCTTGCCCCACTGTCTAATGCTCGTGGCCACAGCCCGCACCTTGCCCCACTGTCTAATGCTCGTGGCCACAGCCCGCACCTTGCCCCACTGTCTAATGCTCGTGGCCACAGCCCGCACCTTGCCCCACTGTCCATTGCGCGTGGCCACAGCCCGCACCTTGCCCCACTGTCTAATGCGCGTGGCCATGGTCCGCACCTTGCCCCACTGTCTAATGCTCGTGGCCACAGCCCGCACCTTGCCCCACTGTCTAATGCTCGTGGCCACGGTCCGCACCTTGCCCCACTGTCTAATGCTCGTGGCCACAGCCCGCACCTTGCCCCACTGTCCATTGCGCGTGGCCACAGCCCGCACCTTGCCCTACTGTCTAATGCGCGTGGCCACGGTCCGCACCTTGCCCCACTGTCTAATGCTCGTGGCCACAGCCCGCACCTTGCCCCACTGTCTAATGCTCGTGGCCACGGTTCGCACCTTGCCCCACTGTCACCTTGCCCCACTGTCTAATGCTCGTGGCCACGGTCCGCACCTTGCCCCACTGTCTAATGCTCGTGGCCACGGTCCGCACCTTGCCCCACTGTCACCTTGCCCCTCTGTCTAATGCTCGTGGCCACGGTCCGCACCTTGCCCCACTGTCTAATGCTCATGGCCACGGTCCGCACCTTGCCCCACTGTCTAATGCTCGTGGCCACAGCCCGCACCTTGCCCCACTGTCTAATGCTCGTGGCCACGGCCCGCACCTTGCCCCACTGTCACCTTGCCCCACTGTCTAATGCTCGTGGCCACGGTCCGCACCTTGCCCCACTGTCTAATGCTCGTGGCCACAGCCCGCACCTTGCCCCACTGTCACCTTGCCCCACTGTCTAATGCTCGTGGCCACAGCCCGCACCTTGCCCCACTGTCTAATGCTCGTGGCCACAGCCCGCACCTTGCCCCACTGTCCATTGCGCGAGGCCACAGCCCGCACCTTGCCCCACTGTCTAATGCTCGTGGCCACGGTCCGCACCTTGCCCCACTGTCCATTGCGCGTGGCCACAGCCCGCACCTTGCCCCACTGTCTAATGCTCGTGGCCACAGCCCGCACCTTGCCCCACTGTCACCTTGCCCCACTGTCTAATGCTCGTGGCCACAGCCCGCACCTTGCCCCACTGTCTAATGCTCGTGGCCACAGCCCGCACCTTGCCCCACTGTCTAATGCTCGTGGCCACAGCCCGCACCTTGCCCCACTGTCCATTGCGCGTGGCCACAGCCCGCACCTTGCCCCACTGTCTAATGCGCGTGGCCACGGTCCGCACCTTTCCCCGACTGTCACCTTGCCCCACTGTCCATTGCGCGTGGCCACAGCCCGCACCTTGCCCTACTGTCTAATGCGCGTGGCCACGGCCCGCACCTTGCCCTACTGTCTAATGCTCGTGGCCACAGCCCGCACCTTGCCCCACTGTCTAATGCTCGTGGCCACAGCCTGCACCTTGCCCCACTGTCTAATGCTAGTGGCCACGGTCCGCACCTTGCCCCACTGTCTAATGCTCGTGGCCACAGCCCGCACCTTGCCCCACTGTCAAATGCTCGTGGCCACGGTCCGCACCTTGCCCCACTGTCCATTGCGCGTGGCCACAGCCCGCACCTTGCCCCACTGTCCATTGCGCGTGGCCACAGCCCGCACCTTGCCCCACTGTCTAATGCTCGTGGCCACGGTCCGCACCTTGCCCTACTGTCCATTGCGCGTGGCCACAGCCCGCACCTTGCCCCACTGTCTAATGCTTGTGGCCACAGCCCGGACCTTGCCCCACTGTCACCTTGCCCCACTGTCCATTGCGCGTGGCCACGGCCCGCACCTTGCCCCGCTCCCCACTGCGCGTGGCCACGGCCCGCACCTTGCCCCACTGTCTAATGCTCGTGGCCACAGCCCGCACCTTGCCCCACTGTCCATTGCGCGTGGCCACAGCCCGCACCTTGCCCCACTGTCCATTGCGCGTGGCCACAGCCCGCACCTTGCCCCACTGTCTAATGCTCGTGGCCACAGCCCGCACCTTGCCCCACTGTCTAATGCTCGTGGCCACAGCCCGCACCTTGCCCCACTGTCTAATGCTCGTGGCCACAGCCCGCACCTTGCCCCACTGTCTAATGCGCGTGGCCACGGTCCGCACCTTGCCCCACTGTCTAATGCTCGTGGCCACAGCCCGCACCTTGCCCCACTGTCTAATGCTCGTGGCCACAGCCCGCACCTTGCCCCACTGTCTAATGCTCGTGGCCACAGCCCGCACCTTGCCCCACTGTCCATTGCTCGTGGCCACGGTCCGCACCTTGCCCCACTGTCCATTGCGCGTGGCCACAGCCCGCACCTTGCCCCACTGTCTAATGCTCGTGGCCACAGCCCGCACCTTGCCCCACTGTCCATTGCGCGTGGCCACAGCCCGCACCTTGCCTCACTGTCTAATGCGCGTGGCCACGGTCCGCACCTTGCCCCACTGTCTAATGCTCGTGGCCACAGCCCGCACCTTGCCCCACTGTCTAATGCTCGTGGCCACAGCCCGCACCTTGCCCCACTGTCTAATGCTCGTGGCCACGGCCCGCACCTTGCCCCACTGTCTAATGCTCGTGGCCACGGCCCGCACCTTGCCCCACTGTCTAATGCGCGTGGCCACAGCCCGCACCTTGCCCCACTGTCTAATGCTCGTGGCCACAGCCCGCACCTTGCCCCACTGTCTAATGCTCGTGGCCACGGTCCGCACCTTGCCCCACTGTCCATTGCGCGTGGCCACAGCCCGCACCTTGCCCCCCTGTCCATTGCTCGTGGCCACGGTCTGCACCTTGCCCCCCTGTCCATTGCTCGTGGCCACAGCCCGCACCTTGCCCCACTGTCCATTGCTCGTGGCCACAGCCCGCACCTTGCCCCACTGTCTAATGCTCGTGGCCACAGCCCGCACCTTGCCCCACTGTCCATTGCGCGTGGCCACGGTCCGCACCTTGCCCCACTGTCCATTGCGCGTGGCCACAGCCCACACCTTGCCCTACTGTCTAATGCGCGTGGCCACGGTCCGCACCTTGCCCCACTGTCTAATGCTCGTGGCCACGGCCCGCACCTTGCCCCACTGTCTAATGCGCGTGGCCACAGCCCACACCTTGCCCCACTGTCCATTGCGCGTGGCCACAGCCCGCACCTTGCCCCTCTGTCCATTGCGCGTGGCCACAGCCCGCACCTTGCTCTACTGTCTAATGCGCGTGGCCACGGCCCGCACCTTGCCCCACTGTCTAATGCTCGTGGCCACGGTCCGCACCTTGCCCCACTGTCCTTCCTGCAGTTTTATATATCGCGAGCTTGGCCCAGGGGTATTAGAGCACTCTACAGGGGCACCAGAACACGTCACACATGTTTACATCTTTGCTTTATTAAGGTGAATCTGTGCATCCTTGGGTGGGGGGGGGGGGCAGTGCTCCCTGGAGCCCCCTCTTCCTGGCACGGGTTGGCCGAGCCTTGCACACGTCCTGTAAGGGTGCCGAGGAGTAAACACGCGCCTCCTCCAGCTGGCTGCAGAGCAGCGCTGCCTGGCAGGGACCCCAGAGCCTGGGACCCCGAGGGCTGCTCCTTCCGGGCACCTCCGCCCTTTTCTTGTGGCTGGCGAGAAGGATGTCAGCGCCTTCACGCATAGACCTTGGCTCCGAGGCGCTCTCTTCTCGGAGGGGCTCCAGTGCTCCTGGAAGGCCTCCAGCGAGTCCTGGAAGCCTGGGAAGCCCCTGGAAGCCCCATCTCTCCATATCAAGCCCCCCACCCCCCGCACCAGTGATTGGAAACACGGAAGGCAAGACTTCTTGACTCCACAACAAAGCAGCACGTGCCCTCGGCTGGCTGAGAACAAGCGCCTGGAGTAGAGCACAGCGCCTCCCTCTCGCCCGCAGTGCTTCTCAGCACAAACCCGTGCAGCTCGGCCAAGCGCCTGGAGTAGAGCACAGCGCCTCCCTCTCGCCCGCAGTGCTTCTCGGCACAAACCCGTGCAGCTCGGCCAAGCGCCTGGAGTAGAGCACAGCGCCTCCCTCTCGCCCGCAGTGCTTCTCAGCACAAACCCGTGCAGCTCGGCCAAGCGCCTCGAGTACAGCACAGCGCCTCCCTCTCGCCCGCAGTGCTTCTCAGCACAAACCCGTGCAGTTCGGCCAAGCGCCTGGAGTAGAGCACAGCGCCTCCCTCTCGCCCGCAGTGCTTCTCGGCACAAACCCGTGCAGCTCGGCCAAGCGCCTGGAGTAGAGCACATCGCCTCCTTCTCGCCCGCAGTGCTTCTCGGCACAAACCCGTGCAGCTCGGCCAAGCGCCTGGAGTAGAGCACAGCGCCTCCCTCTCGCCCGCAGTGCTTCTCGGCACAAACCCGTGCAGCTCGGCCAAGCGCCTGGAGTAGAGCACAGCGCCTCCCTCTCGCCCGCAGTGCTTCTCGGCACAAACCCGTGCAGCTCGGCCAAGCGCCTCCCTCTCGCCCGCAGTGCTTCTCGGCACAAACCCCGTGCAGTGCACTCCAGAGGACCGTATAGATCGGTGCAGGGAGGGGGCCAGGGATGGCGCATGATTCTTGTAAGGTGGGGGTGGACCTGCGTCCTGAAATAGAGGGTCTCTAGACCCACCATGTTTCCCTTCTTCCATCTCCGACAGCCCGTGTTGGTTTCATTCAGTGTACAAGTGACGGTCCTGTGTGGCCACAGGAGGGTGACCTGCGGTCCAGCCAGCAGGGCCGGGTGTGCGGAAGGATTCCTAGAGGGACCAGGACTGAGCTCCCTGGAGCACACTCCCCATAGTGCCAGGTGCTCCCAGTGTTGGCTTCAAGCAGCACTGATTAATGTGCAAAAGTTCCCACTTAAAAAGATGATTATAACATTTGGGGCTAAATGCTAAAAGTCTCGACCAACATATGCCTCAATTACGGATGAAGTTTTGATAGAGTTTACATATTTTTTATTCCAATTTTTAATTTTTACCCTAACTCATTTTAGAAACTCATTATCCAAACAAATCTCACTACAAAATGTCACAGTTTTGTCAATAATATACATCATACACAGCAAAAACACATACTATATAATACACTTTTTACATCACAACAATTTACTATGTATTGCCCCATATTCTCGACTTCAAACACAAACACATTCGCACTGCACTCTCTCATTCTTGCCCCAGCCTGATCTCACTTACACCTAGGAATGAATCCAGAGATATTCGTTTTGTTGTTGTGCGCTGGGATTTTCCAAAATACAGTTGAGGTACATTTCGGCGTTATCAACGATACACAACAACATTCATCAGGACCACCCAAAATATACCACATTGGTTATGGAGAGACAATATGGGGTAGTCACTCTTGCTGATGTTGGAAAATGGATGTGAGAAGTTGACCTGGCATATGCTGTCCACTATTCTAGTGGGCACCTTGCACCAGTCCAAACGACCCTTACTGATGGTAGATTTAGACAACCTTATAGACAAGCTATCCTAGTGGTAGCTATGGAGAGCAGCCTTCAGGCTAAGTCCTGAAGGAATGTGAAGCAGGTTGTTTTACCAGTCTATAAACTTGTGAATGATCAAATGAAAGGAGAACCACACCAGGTATATATATATATAAAATATATGTATTTATTCTAAACACATCCCTCTAGTCTCTTTATGAGGCTAGAGGCAAAAGTACATAAAGTAAATTTATTTAGCACACAGTAAATTAGCACAATATATGATTAGCCCTAGGGGCGTTACAAACCATATACTAAGAAAGTGGCATAAGAACCACGACTGACATAGATACAAGGCCTAGAGTCTTTAGAACCGCTGGGGCCACCAGGAACCACCCAAGGTAGTGTCACAGGGGACCCATGGGGACGCGTGCAGTGTCTAAACACAGCAGCCTATCACCATTAACTTCTATGGGGAAAGTCCCGTTGGAAAATTACAGATAAAGGACACTTAGAAGAGGACTTGGAGCAAACCTCTTTGGAACTAGGCAGTTCTAGAGTCAATACCCACGGGAGCACCAGAGTACTCGAGTTACCGCACCCAGGGAAGCCAGGTGCATAGGTGTCTTTTGGTGTCGGGTTTCTTCGTCGTTTTCAATGGCAATCTGCTGCAAAGTGCTGCTGGCAACCAAGTCAAAAGTGTCTGGGTGGATCCAAGGGTGGATCGAAGATCTGTAGAACCTGAAAGCAGAAGGGACAGAGTCTGGGTCACTAGCCAGTGAACAGGAAGGCGAGGAGAAGATGCCAACCGATGTCGGGTGATTTCAAGTGAAGAAGGTGAAGCTTGAGTCTTCAGCCACGAGGACCAGGAGGCGTCGAGGACGACCGGGAGCTGGATTCGAGCTGTCCCATAAAGGATGTCAAGTTCTGCGGTGTCAGATTCCAGATTGAACCCAACGAGCCTTGGCAACAGCAGCCCACGCAGAAAGCAAAGATTGGCTTCAGTGCAGACCAGCAAGGTCTGAAGGACTCACCCTTTGGAGGGGAGTCAAGGTACGTTTGGAGCAACCAGGAAAGCTCAAGAAACAGAAGAGTTACCTTCGTGGGGACCCACCAGTCGAAGTACCAGGGATCGCGAAGGAGCCTCGAGCGGAAATGCTAGAAGCGGGCCCACTGTACACTTGTGGAGTGTAGGCCCACAATCTTTGGTGCAAATGGTGCTCGGGGCTTCGACTACAAGTAGCCCAATGCACAACTTTGGGAAAGCTCGGAAATTGGATGCACTTGCAAATGTGCACGGTGTCCAGGAGTTCCGGTCCCACGTCCTCGTTAGGGCTGCAGGTCTCAGCTTTCGTCCAGGGTAATCTGAAGTCCTAAGGACTGGGTTCCTATACTTATACTAAGTTTAGGGGTTGGACTTACTCTAGGGACCCACCTATGGGTGGATCCAGGGAGGGGGGTGGTTACACCCCTTTACCTTTGTCCAGTTTTGCGCCAGAGCAGGGGCTGAGTGCCCCTGCAACCGGTTTGAACTTGGGTATGCACAGGGACACCAAGTGTGCCCCAGCACGGTCTGAAAAGCATTCTCTGAATGCACCTACCCAGCCCCAATACACTAAAGCCTGTCTGGGAGGTGGTTACACCTCCCTGTGACAGGAAACCGGGAAACGGCCACTACAACGCGGCCATTTCTACGAATACCTTAACCACGCATGCATTACAACGCATGCGTGGTTACCATGAAAGCCTTTACCACGCATACCTTTACTACGAGGTACGTAGTATAGGGATGTGTGGTAATGGGTAAAAAAAAAAGGGGGTGCTTGGTGGGGGTCTCCCCCTCCCCCTCCCCCCCAAAAAAATAAAAACTCACCAGAAGAAACGTCGAGATGTGCAGGAAAACAACGTTGTTTAAGAGGAAACAGAAAGAAACTTCCACTTCCTCTTAACGACTTCCGACGTCACAACGGGTGGAAATAGAGGAAAAGGTTATGCGTAAAAAAAACATTCTGTTGTAACGCATGCGTGGTAAAGGCATGCGTTGCAACAGAATGCGTTGTAAGAACATACAACCCAGGAAACCTATTGTCCAGGCCTCCCATGCCAGAGTTTCATCCAGAAGCAGGAGGTCAGACTTGTGTCTGTGGCATCCATTTTGTGATGCCAGGGCTCTTTTAAACTATTACCGGTTAAGTAAGTATGTACATGTCTTCTCCCACTAGAAGGGTGGAATTCTACCCCCGCCGCATGAACTGGCGGGAGGTAGGATTCCAGAGTGTTTGACACCAAACACGACATGTTTCCATGCAGCCATTCCAAAGTTAGCATTAACTTTGGAACCTTGCATTAACATTGCAAGGTTATAATGCACTTAAGAGTATATGGTCTGGCTGCATCACAGAACAGCTACAGAGAAGTGATTCTGAAAGCTGCAGAGGGGTCCTGCTCATGCAATGGCACCCTCACACACAAAACCAAGCACTGTGCCTTCAGGATTGTTAAGGCCCGCCATAGGAGTGACATAGGTTTATATGTATCAGTGATATAAGGTAGATATAGGTAGCCTATATCTCAGTGAGGGTTGCATGCACCACCTTAGCCAGTCTACAGTAGCAGACCAGTGGTGCCATTTTGGAAGGCTTCCCAGGGGTGGCATAATACATGCTTCAGCCCCTGGTGGGCCTCTGGGGTACCTATGCCCTTAGTACCTAAGGTACCATATACTAGGGACTCACAAGGGTAATCCAGTAACCAATCTGGAGTGTACCTAATGTACATGCAATCAATTTATAGAGGAAAACAGATAGGCTGGGGCCCTGATTAGCAGGATCCCAGCCAAACTAAGTCAAAAACCATCAAAACAACAGAAAAAAAGTGGGGGCAACCATGTAGTCAGATTCCACCTTCGTACAGTAGATTATTGGTAGGGGCAAATGTAGGTCTGCCACTGGTAATGAGGCCATTAACACAGTACTGGGCTCAGAATAGGTCTTTGAAAATTATTCCTATGCTCAACCCCTGGTAATGTGGCTGCGAACAGTCAGGCTTAACTTTAAAAACAGGTATGTAAAGCATTCAAAAACACAAATTCAGTAAATAATTAAGACACAACATAAAAAAAAATCCAACACCAATTTATCAAATTAGGAAATATTTAAAAAAAATGTTTTTTTAAATGTTTTTATTGGTATTTAAAGGTTACATGTAACAGATATAAATGACACCAAAACAGAAAAAAATCCACTGGAGGAACCAGAGATATGAATTTTTAAGATTAGTCACTTTCTAGTGCTTAGAAACCAATAGTGCCCCGTTTAGTCATTTCGTTTTCTCTGACATGGACACCTTCAGAAATTGTTCTGGCGTATCTCACCAAATGTGCGCCTTCCCCAGCAGGCGGGGTCCAGTTGGAACTCCTTCCTGAAGTTCTTCTTGTGGGTCCCAAAGTATCCAACACACAATCCAAGGCAATCCAAGGTTCTGGAATCTCCAAGAGGGTCCTTGAAAGTGTGAAACTTCATTTCCGCAATCCACTTGAACAAAACCCTTACAAATCCACTGGTACTCCAGGCCGGGGTTTCTTTCTAGGGATGTCCAGGTGAGCTCTGTAACCTGTAGCTTACAGGGAGTCCACTCCTTAGTTCTTTTACAGCAAGGTAGTCCACAGGGCAGTAGTTTCAGATGGTGCAGTCTTTAGAGGGCAGGCCTTAGAAATTGCACCTCAAAATCCTGAGCATGGCAACGTCTTGCTTTCTTAAGTTTGAAGCAGCAGAGCTAAGCGACTCTGTCCCTCTCAGATACTTATTCCAAGTTCTCTGGCTCAAGCAGGAGGTCACTGCTAATCAATGGGAGCAGTGCAACTCACAAAGAATATGACCACATCCTGTAGAGTGTGGCAATATTTTGTTCCAGAGTGCACCAAATCCTCCAAATTCATAAAGGCTGAGTTTCCAGCAGGGAGGTAAGAGCTGGCTAAACACACCCCTAAGATAGGCTCTCCCCCTGCCATCTGTGCATTTCTTGCATAAGTCTAGCTCTGGCTGAGGTGAAAAGTTAAGAGTTGGAAATGACACTGGTTTCTTCCCTCCTCTTTGAAGACCATGGTTTACAACTCCTCCCCCTGCCTTGGCATTCCTGTGGAACAGCACACTGCCCTCCCAGAAGAGCTGGTTAACCCTAGGGGCTCTTTATCACCTCTTCAAAGCAGCCTGGCTAATCCACTTAACTCTGACCAATCAGGAAAGACCACTGGAAGGCTGAATCTGGACTTACAAACAAGAAAGTCTTATAACTTCTTGTATGTACACTGAATGAGAAATTCAACAATATCATATTCTTGAGTTTATTAATACCATGCTGGAAAGTCTTTGAATGGCACTTTTAGCATTCTCCTATCTAGAGTTATTAGTTAATAACTCCCTGCCATGTTAACCTATGTGGCAGGGGATATGCAATGGGAAAAATGACTTGGGCCCTTGTTCCAACACCATGACTTACAAAAACATATTTTATAAGTACTTCGCTTATATCTACAGGACCCCCCACCTCATGGGATAAGTAGGGGAGACTTTAGGGGTTCTGATTCTGTAGAAATATTACAGATCCTCCCTCCACAGTGATGCTAGCATCAAAGTCGAATTTAAGTAGCACTTTATCACAAAGTAGGGAGTGAAATGTGAAATGTGAAATGTGAAATTTCACTTAACCCAAGGCATATACATTACATTAATCATTAATCATAATACTTTATTCGGTAAGAAGCAATACTATAAAAGTACAGATAAAATACATCATGATATAAAAAGAAGACAGATCGACAGCTTAAAATAGTACATATTCAGTTCATCCGTGATTAAGAACCCCTCCCCTCATCAAATTAATTCCTAGGGCCATTAAAGGACTAACATCACGGGCCACATATGTTCACCTAATGCCCCTTGTTGTTCTGAGCCTGACGGCTGCCCTCAAAAAATGTACAGTACAGAACAGGGTTAATGCGTCTGTGAACAATTTTAAAAATAACAGGGCCACCCTTGCATGTTTAAATCTAGCATTCTTTAAAATACTTTTTAAAAAGAAACTCCTAGGTTGTGAATAAAAAGGCCATAATAAAACAAAGTGAAGGGTGTCCTGTGGAGACCGATGGTTGCAGCCACACAGACCCTTCAACTCTATAGACGAGGTAAATCCTGCTGGGTCAGCTAATATATGATGCAAAAGATTAAGCCTAAACTGTGTCATTATAAATCTGTTTTGGGCATTATGAAAATAAGATGAGTAAGGCTCAATATCCACGCATGTTTTAGTCAGAAGATATTCTCTCACTGTCTGCTTAATCAGCTCCCTATCTTCCCTGAGTGTTATGACATGCTTGAGGAACCGTTCCTTAACCAGGGCCTTATCCATAATAGATATTCTTATAGGATTGTTAAAAAGATCTGCGCATCCTATACCTTCTAGAGTCTCCTTTACATACTTGAGCCATGGAATGTTCAACCCCCAAGGCAAGGCAGTCTACTATGATCTGTCTGCTAAATGTGGCCTCTGTATTTTCCCAGATTTTGGCCCAGCAGACTAGGGGTTTGACTTCCAGCCTATTCCTGCTGTAACTGACGCCAAGTTCTTCGTGGGTAATGTGGGAAGGTGTGCTCTGAGGCACTTTAGGTAAGCGCCGAAGATACTTATTTTCCTCTATTTGTAAATGCTGTGCATCAATGAATCCCCATACCTCGCTTCCAAAGATAACCTTGGCACAACACATAGAGCTGTATAATCTCAGAATTTGCTCCGGTGACCAACGGCCTAGCCTTCGTACAAAATTCATGATCGACCCAGAGCGACTAGCTAATGTACGGCATTTATCCTCTAAAAGATCTTTAAAATGTAGACGTCCATCAAATAAAATCCCCAGGTACGAGAAAGAGTGCACCTTTCCCAAGCGGTGAGAACCAATCATGTAATCATACTTTTTGATTGTTTTTTTGCCCTCTTCCATAATGTACGACTTGGATAGATTAGGGGACAGATCTAAGTTCTCCATAAAGGAAACAAAGCCGTCTATCAGACCCTGAAGCCCTTTGGGTGCACGGACAAGGAAAAACGCGTCATCCGCATAGAGCAGGACAGGGATTCCTCTTGAACCAATCCTCGGTGTGTCAACCTTTAAAGTGCTAAAGTGCTAAGTGCCTGATTCAAACTATTTATGTACAAAGTAAACAAAAAAGGGGCCAGGATACCACCCTGTCTGACCCCGCATAAGCATGGGAAAGGGTCGGTGGTCCTTCCCTCCTGGTTGTATCTAACTGTGGCGGTGGTCTGATGCAAAAAATGTTAATAAGTCCGGGGTACATGTTATATGTTATGTTATACTGCATTTCTAAAGCGCACAGCTACTCAGAGTGTCCCGGTGCTGCTACCCCCACCAACCAGCTAAGCAGGAAGAGCCTCTAAAAGAATGGGCTCAGAACAATAGTGTTTTTAAGTTCTTTTTGAAGACAGCCGGATCAGAAACCCTCCTGAGAGCAAGAGGAAGCTCATTCCAGGCTAGGCCTGCTTTACGGGTGAAGGAGCAGCCACCTAACCTCTGGCGCAAAAAGCGCGGGAATGCCAAGGCCACCGATGATTGCCCATAAATTCCTACGTTTAACTCGGTCAAAATCCGCTGTCAAGTCCATGAATACAGGTACACGGTTTCTTGGCTAGCAATAGTGTACTTGGCTACCAGTAAATATATGTTAAGACATTGATCGGTAGTTGACTTTCCTGGCCTAAAGCCATATTGGTTGTCAGTTATGATGTGCTCCCTTCCACATTTGGGTCTAAACAGTCCGCGATGAGCTGTTCACCATCTTTCACTAAAGCTGTAATAAAAGCTTCGCCAATACTCTGTGATCATCTCAACCTCCTGCCTTGGTCTGTGGCATATGCCACCCCCCCACACACTCTAGGTGGGTTCTTGCAGAGATTTAACTCCACCAGGGACATTACTAGGGGATTATGGTGACTGAAGATACTCAGACATATTTTAAAACCTGTGACCCATTTTTTAAGTGTTTTGGAAACAAAGATGAAATCAATAAAAGAAACACTTCCTCTGGATGTGCCACATCACTCAGGGACGCCACCACATCACTCAGGGACACCACCACATCACTCGGGGACACCACCACATCACTCGGGGACACCACCACATCACTCGGGGACACCACCACATCACTCAGGGACACCACCACATCACTCAGGGACACCACCACATCACTCAGCCCAACCACATCACTTAGGGGCACCACCACATCACTCAGGGACACCACCACATCACTCGGGGACACCACCACATCACTCGGGGACACCACCACATCACTCAGGGACACCACCACATCCCTCAGGGACACCACCACATCACTCAGGGGCACCACCGCATCACTCAGGGGCACCAGCACATCACTCGGGGACACCACCACATCACTCAGGGACACCACCACATAACTCAGGGGCACCACCACATCACTCCGGGGCACCACCACATCACTCGGGGGCACCACCACATCACTCGGGGGCACCACCGCATCACTCGGGGGCACCGCCACATCACTCTGGGACACCACCACATCACTCGGGGACACCACCACATCACTCAGCCCAACCACATCATCACTCAGCACCACAACAGCACTGTCCTTGCTTGCTACCAATAAGCATTGCCATAGCCAATAGGACTCGCATTAGGAAAGTGTAAGCTATTGGCTTTGTGAATAACAATGCTATTAATTTATATATTTTCAAAGCCAACACATATTTAAAAAAATTGTCATTTACAATACCAATAGCTCACATTTTCCTAATGCGAGACCTATTGAATTGCAAATGCTTGTTCTGAGTGCTTTCGCCTCATTTTGTTACTTATTTCTCCGTCCTTACCCCCTGTTATTCTGAGTACTTTCTCCTGATTTTGCCTTGTCTTTTACTGCTTTCACCTTTCTAGTGGCGGCTGGTATTTGAAGGCGGTAGGGGGGAGTTGGGTCACGGGGGAGGAGGGAATGACATTTAAAAAAAAATAAACACTGGGCTATCTGCAGCTTCTGCCTGACATCACCACCTATTGGTCCTTTTCCCCGCTTCCAGGGCATGAAGCAGGATGCCCCTGGCTCCCAGCCTCTCGATAGCCAATCACAATGCTGCAATGCGGCGTTGTGATTGGTCTGAGCGCCGCAGATCATCCCTCAGCCAGATAAGGGGAGCCTGGGCATATTCTCCATGCAGGCTGTAATGCAGCCTGCATGGAGAACATGCAAAGTGGGCATGATTGTTTGGCGGCCCCAGAGGGCTGGCAAAACATTCATGTGCAATTTAGGGATTGCAAACCACTCCTCCCCTCCCCTGCTCTTTGAGTAGAGCAGCCCCGCCCGTCCCACCCGTCAATCCTCCTGCAACAAGGAAAAATTAAAATGATAACTTAGAGTTATTATCATTTTAGTTTTTCTTTAGTGACACTGCTTAAAAGCAGCGGGGCGACGATCCTCCGCCTTAGTTGAGGAGCCGCCACTGCTCCTTTCTTTCCCCTGTTTCTCTGAGTGCTTTCTCCTTTTTCACTGCAAAGCAGCTCGCAACTCCAGCGCCTTGGGACCCTCAGGGGTGATTTGCAGCCCTTTATAAATCTGTATTGATTGATTGATTGAGAACGGGGATTTCTTATGGGAAGGTGGTATGATGATGAGAGGTGCACGCCTGGAGCGCAGTCTTCTGTCCTATAGCGCTCCTTTCCTTGGGCGGCTCTGTGGACAGTGCAGCGCGCCTTGAACGTTGTCCTCCTAGCTGTGGTCAGCCGGTGGATCGATTGCAGGGCTGGAGTCCAGCGCACTCTTGTGTGAGAGTAGGGCTGCCTTGGGGCGGCTCTGTGGACAGTCCAGAGCACCTTGACCGTTGTCCTCCTAGCTGTGGTCTGCCCGTGGATTGATTGCAGGACTGGAGTCCAGCGCACTCTTGGGTGAGGGCAGAGCTGCCTTGGGGCGACTCTGTGGACAGTGCAGAGCGCCTTGACCGTTGTCCTCCTAGCTGTGGTCTGCCCGTGGATTGATTGCAGGACTGGAGTCCAGCGCACTCTTGGGTGAGGGCAGAGCTGCCTTGGGGCGGCTCTGTGGACAGTGCAGAGCACCTTGACCGTTGTCCTCCTAGCTGTGGTCAGCCGGTGGATCGATTGCAGGACTGGAGTCCAGCGCACTCTTGTGTGAGAGTAGGGCTGCCTTGGGGCGGCTCTGTGGACAGTGCAGCGCGCCTTGACCATTGTCCTCCTAGCTATGGTCAGCCGGTGGATCGATTGCAGGACTGGAGTCCAGCACTCTCTTGGGTGAGAGCAGGGCTGCCTAGGGGTGGCTCTGTGGACAGTGCAGCGCGCCTTGACCGTTGTCCTCCTAGCTATGGTCAGCCGGTGGATCAATTGCAGGACTGGAGTCCAGCACTCTCTTGGGTGAGAGCAGGGCTGCCTTGGGGTGGCTCTGTGGACAGTGCAGCGCGCCTTGACCGTTGTCCTCCTAGCTATGGTCGGCCGGTGGATCTATTGCAGGACTGGAGTCCAGCACTCTGGGTGAGGGCAGGGCTGCCTTGGGGTGGCTCTGTGGACAGTGCAGCGAGCCTTGACCGTTGTCCTCCTAGCTGTGGTCTGCCCGTGGATTGATTGCAGGACTGGAGTCCAGCGCACTCTTGGGTGAGAGAAGGGCTGCCTTGGGGCGGATCTGTGGACAGTGCAGCGCGCCTTGAACGTTGTCCTCCTAGCTATGGTCGGCCGGTGGATCTATTGCAGGACTGGAGTCCAGCACTCTGGGTGAGGGCAGGGCTGCCTTGGGGCGGCTCTGTTGACAGTGCAGCGCGCCTTGACCGTTGTCCTCCTAGCTATGGTCGGCCGGTAGATCGATTGCAGGACTGGAGTCCAGCGCACTCTTGGGTGAGAGCAGGGCTGCCTTTGGGCGGCTCTGTGGACAGTGCAGAGCGCCTTGACCGTTGTCCTCCGAGCTATGGTCGGCCGGTGGATCGATTGCAGGACTGGAGTCCAGCGCACTCTTGGGTGAGGGCAGGGCTGCCTTGGGCGGCATTGTAACAGAGTTGTATTTTGCGTGTAATGAATGTGGGTGTGCCGAGGTTTAGGCTGCTGGCATAGTCGAGCTTGGAGTTTACAAGTGAGGATGGCGTGCAGTTTATGTTGGGGTGCAAGATATGTGAAGACGCAATGCTGGCCGACCGGCTCGTCACCGCAGGGGACCCTCATAAGAGGGCGGACACCGTAGTGCCACAAGATGGCAAGCGCACTAGCTTTGTAGGTACCAGCTGGTAGCAGCCAGCTGCAGGCGCGTCACTTCCGGCATATGTGGGGGTTGGGGTATTTAGGCCCCCCCCTCCTCTCTAGGCGCCCTCTTTGTTGTCCTACTGCCTTCGATGTTGGTCGTGCCCAGGGAGTCTTACACTGAGGTGAGCTGTTTTCCCCCTTCGTGCCTGCTCCTCCCATTATGGGAGTTGAGCTGGGCCGGGCGGCCTGCATAGTAGCGGGCCGCTGAAGCTGGGGCACACATGTTTCTTCTACTTTGCTTTTGATACTTTTTATGTTTTGTGTTTCTCTGGGTCTGGGCACGGCGAGGGGTTCGCCCCCTCCGGGCTGCCTTCGGGGCCTCGTCTCTTTGTTTTGCGGGGGTTTTTATCACGGGAGTGGGGCGTAATTTGGGGATTGTATTTTAGCTGCCCGGGGGTTCGTGAGGGTGTTTATATCGTTGTAATGTTCTGTTTGTGGGTTTCTCGATTTCCTTGTGCTGGGCTTGGTGGGGTTTCTCTTCTTCTCCGGGTAGCTACCGGACTTGTTCTGACGGGGACTGCTTCGCGCCTGCTCTGGCGCTTTCATCATGGAGGTAGCTAATTTGCAGCTAATTTGTATATTTACTCTACGGAGCATGTTTAGAGGATTTTACTTTGCTGTTCATATGAGGGCGTCGCTAGAGTGTTTGTGAGTAGGGCCAGGTTTGCCGGTAGGGCGACACGGAGAAGGTGGGGGGTACCCATGCATGTGGAGGCTACCCGTACGAACCAGTCCAAGACCTCCCCTCCCCCTCAAGCTGTCTGTAGATGCGTCCCTGTAATTTGGAATGCGGGCATCGGAGCACCAGCGGTTGGCCAGGCAGGGTTGCGGGATGCAATTTCCTTGGTTCTTCCGAGTCGAATGTGTCCTGGCCCCGGGGGTGAGTGAGCTTGAATGGGCCAATCGCCGGAGTGTCCGATTTTGTATATGGCAGGCACGTTATGCACGTTATGATCGGGGTTGATTGTGGATCTAGGAAGCCGAGCGCGGATATGGTATTATTGGTGGGTGTTGTTTTCCACTGTTTTAAGGGAGATGACCACATGGTAATGGCGTCCAGGTGCGGCCATTTTGAGGGGCACTATTGTCCGGCGCATAGAGTTATGGCGCCCAGCGCTGCCATTTTCAGGGTCAGCTGGGCTTTATTGTCTGACCCTGTTGGTGTATGTCTTTTGTGTGCGGCTATTTTAGAGGCATTATTTTGAATGGTAGGCGCGTGGACGGGAATGGCCCGGGACGGTCTTATTCATAGGCAGCTTATTCGGTAGGTTTGGAGTAGGGGGATACGGTGCACGTTTTACATCGTGTTCGCCTTGTGCTTATTGTCTTGGTTTCACACAAGCTTGACATCTTATTATGTTACGGAGGGCAGTTTCTACCTGATGCCTTGCGTTGTGCCATCGTTTCTGCTGGCCGCTGAAGTACTGGATTTTTAAGAACCCAGAGGTGCCAGGGAACACACCCTAAGACTTCGAGTCCTTCCTGTTTTAGACTACAGAAACACAGAGTCTTCTTGGTGAAGTCAAAGATCGTATTTATTGGCTGCAGCCAGTAACAGGTATCCTAGAAGTACAACACGGTGTATCTTCTCAGGAGACTGCTCAATCTTACAAAGCCAGCCTTCTCTTTTTATACAAAATTTTATGCTTTAGGCAAACATTCCTTATTTTACAGTTGACCATTCACATATTTTCACTACAAAGAAAAAGCAGTGTCATGATGACAAGCCCATATTTTAGTTTGTCCAGCCCACAATCAATTACCCGGCAAGGCCCAGTATTTTCATCAGATATCGACGGACCCCAATAAAAACGGGCATCTCCTCCTCGTAAAGCAAGTCATAAAGAAAGAAAACAGGGACAGGTGTGCGTAAGATTAGACATGGTTTATGTGCGATGAAAGGTTTATGATATGTTGTGCCTTGATACTAATCTCATTCGGCCACTGGGAAAGGAACTGGCCGAACAGGTTTGGCTTCAGGCAGTGGAGTCAGCTTGCCCAGGGCACAGAGGAGTCAGCAAAGGTGTACGTGTCCTTCAGACTCGTTTTTGGCCTTAGTCATT
Organism: Lissotriton vulgaris; assembly: GCF_964263255.1. Classification (NCBI taxonomy): domain Eukaryota; kingdom Metazoa; phylum Chordata; class Amphibia; order Caudata; family Salamandridae; genus Lissotriton; species Lissotriton vulgaris. The sequence goes on along the minus strand of NC_141700.1, from coordinate 15,058,463 downwards.
TGGCCTATGTGAGGGCAATCACAAAATGGCTGCCGTTCACAAAATGGAACCCGAGGGTTCAGGACGGAAACTCTGATTTCAGGGTGATTTCGTCACCCGAATATGACGAAAATGCTTGTGCATAGTATTCTATTCATTCTTGGTCTGCTGATACCAAAATCGTCATGATACGACGATGTTTATAACACGGGTCCAGAATTTTCAGTACCACAGACCCTCCTTTTGCCCTTACATTGGCAATAACCTATACTCATGCTAATCTGAGTCAAGGTCTATTTTCATAAAGTCACTGAGATGTTGCTGTAGCATCATCCTATTACTTAGCTCGTTTCTTGATACAGGTTTCCTTACACACGATGTAGCACAGAGGCCACATATTGCAGGAGCACACTGTACACACAGACAGAACAGGAAAAGAATGGCTAAGATCATCCCAATGAATCTTCCATCCCCAGGCGGATATCAGTTCCCAGAACCACCCCATCAATGACAAATCTCCTTTATCCACGTGAATAGATTCAGAGATCTCATGCAGTTTGGAAATGGCCTGCTAGACTGTCGGAGCGTTATCTGGGATGAAAACACAGCAACTTGATTGGATCACTTTACATATCCCACCTCGGTCTGCAAGTATGACGTCTAATGCGACCCTGTTCTGAAGAGTCATAAGGCGATCCGACTGGAGCTCAGCCGTCAAATTACTAAGGGCACCGACTGTTTCAACTACAGTGGATTCAACCACCCTTGTCAATTGCCTTATGTTCTTATGTTCCTGCTGTTAACCATAGGTCCCCAAAACGGCAGAAAACCCTTTACGAAATCTCCAAATTCTTGTCCTGCAGTGTCTTCTTCACTGATGACACCTCTAACTATCCTTGTCTTATGGTAATCTGCTGCGGCCGTGTAGGTGGGAGGCAACAGGAACGAAACAAAACATGTGCCCGAGAAATTAGGGGGCAACCATGTATAGGCTCTATCATGGCAGATGAAATAGGTACCCTTAGCTGCTAGAAACGAAGGGGAAATCTGAGACGCAAACACATGTTTCAGTGCAGATACTTTTCCCTAACTGAGCTCTGGGATTCTTGCCATTACCTTGCAGACATAGGTGACCCTGATGGGGTACAATCCAAATCGGGGAGGGTCTCTTTGCTCGCTGGTTCTCACTCAGAGTAACTCCATATCCTGTAACATTCCATCTAGCGTAAGCCTGTAACTCATCTCTGGGAATCGTTCTATACGAGTCAATGCTTCTGCTCAAATTTGTGATTCCCACTACCAATGCCTTGTTGCCCGAGTTACTTCTCGTGGAACGTGGGGGATATGGTTCGATGGCATATATGAACATCGTCTGAAACGCCCACAAAGAACCATTGTAACTAAATGGTAAGACCAAGTATGGGATACCCTTATCTGTTGTATGTGGGATAAGACCACACACACACCCAACAATTAGTTGTGTTCACTACTAACTGGTGTTGGTGTAGGAGCTGAATGAAGGAGTTATTGATAAACTCTAATCTTCTAGTGGACTCATGCTCAGGCAGAGGGTGAAAAGAATGTGAGGAAACAGTAGAAGGAGGTATGGGCTGTGTAGTGGGTGCAAAGGTCACTTGAAAAGAGAATAAAACATATCCTATTTAAAACGTCATTACACTAAGCAACATGAAAATACATAATATCAAAAATCGTTTCTTTGTCATTAATATACACATTCTGGCTTTAAAGTCCGTCTGTTTGGCAGGTCTCTCCATCTCGAAAAACTCCACCCTCTCTAATTGCTGCCCGTGGCGGTAGGGTGTTCTATGCTAAGGAATGCTTCTGTCAGTCCAGGGCAACTCCTTTACACCAACCAGAACTGTCGACCTAACATCTTCAGCTGGACCCCAAAGACTTGGGCAACCACGACCCTAGCAGCTGAACCCGGATGGCGGTTCGAAAAAACAAAAATAAGAAAGTTTCTCAGATGAGAGAGCTGCACTTTCAAAAATAGAAAAAAATGAATTTTTTATTTGTCCATAGTTCTCGGCCTCAAATTATAACGGCTTTTTCCAGGTACTGTCTGGTTCTGGAACAAGAGTTCAGGCTCTGTAGTGTTCAATCGAATTGACGGTGGCACAGCTTCTTGCAAAAGATTGTCACTTTCTCATTCAGAAATTGTTCCTTTTACACGTGCATCGCTAAAAGGCAGAAAACGAGGCACAGTCTCAGTCTCAGAGTCAGCTATCCCCTCCTGGACCCACCGGTCGTACGGTAGAGGCAAAGGGACCCTCTTGCAGTGTACGCCGTGGATCCAGTTCTTTTTCCCTTCCACTCGAACAGCTGATCTTGTTGAGAGAAGGACGAGGTGAGGGCCGGTCCAACGGGGCTGGTCATTCTTTGTCCGTTGGAAGTTTTTGATCAGCACCCATGATCCAGGATCGATAGGAAGTCCTGGAGATTCAGAGACCTGAGGCAGAGTATCGTGAACCTGTTGGTGTAAAACACGCAATTTAGCTGTCAATTCATACAAATAATCAAGCAGTACAGGGTGTGCGATCTCACTAATTTTGTCGGCCTTGGCACTCCCCAAATGTTGGCCGGGCGGCCAAACACAATTTCATAGGGACTAAGTCCCACTCGCGAATGCACAGTCATTCTTGTTGATAGGAGTGCTAAAGGCAGAGCGGCAGGCCATTTAAGACCAGAACTCGCTTGAATCTTGGCCAATTTCAGTTTTAGTGTGCCATTATAGCACTCTACTAATCCAGCTGATTGGGGGTGATTTGCAGCATGGAATTTTTGTTGGATACCTAGCCCTTCACATACTTTCTTCATCACTTGACCCACAAATTCACTCCCATTATCACTCCAGACCATTCTCGGCATTCCAAACCTAGGGAAGAATTCTTTGACAAGGGCTTTAGCTGTGGATATGGCAGTGTTGTCTTTTAAGGGATATGCTTCTACCCATCTCGAAAAGGCACAAACAACAACGAGTACGTATTTCAAATTGTTGCACCTTTCCATGTGGATGAAATCTAGCTGCAAAACCTCGAACGGATACGTTGGAGGCGCAAATTGACCAGCTGGAGTTGGGGTTCCCCTACCAGGATTGTATCTCAGACACACCATGCAATTCTTGACCACATTCTCTGCACACTTAGGAATTCCAGCATTTTGCCATACTGGAGCTAACAACTTACAAATCCCTTTCACACTGATATGAGCCATTCCATGGGCCATTGTCACCACCGCAAGCACATACGCATCGGGTAGCAACCATCGCTGATGTTCTGACAATTCAACCCAACAACCATTTGCATCCAATTTAACCGTACTCTCTCTCCACACACTCAACTCTTTCTCTGAAGCTTCAGCTTGAATAGACTTCACACTCTCTATCGTGTCTTCACACATTCCAACGTCACCAACCCATCTTGCAGGGCATGCAACATACATTCGATTCATTACATCTTTTGCTGTTTCTTTTGCGATTTCGTCAGCAAATGCATTTCCACTACCAACATCATCAGTAACCTTTTTGTGTGCACTGCATTTCACAATCGCAACTTGTAACGGCAAGGTCAGTGACTCAAGAAGCTCATTCACCAACTGACCATGCTGTATCTTAGCTCTATGCAAAGTCAGGAACCCACGTTCTTTCCACAATCGTCCAAAACTATGAGCCACACCAAAGGCATATTGGCTGTCAGTATATATGGTCACTCTCATTCCTTTCGACAACACACACGCTCTCGTAAGTGCAATCAATTCTGCTGCTTGAGCTGATTTATGTGGGATACATGCAGTTTCAACAATCGTATGCAAAGTCGTGACATCATATGCCGCAGTCGTATCACCATTCGGAAGCTTGAAACATGAACCATCCACCCATAAGGTTCCGTCACACTTCACAAGAGGAGTATCTTTTAGATCTACTCTCCCTTTCGTTTCTTCTTCTGTCCTGAGAAAACAATCGTGCTGTTCGACTTCATCTATCTCTACTGAAATCGGCAATAACGTGGCTGGATTCAACGCATTGCATCTCTTTATGTACACATGACTCGCTAACAGTGTCAACTCGTAACCTGACAAACGAGCACTAGTTAAGTTCTGTGTTTTGGTCCTGTTTAACAAAGTGTCCACCGCATGTGGAACCATCACAATCAACATATTATTCATCACTAATCCAGCAGACTGTCGGATAGAAACAGCTGCTGCCGCTGTGACCCTCAAGCAACTTGGCAACGCCTTAGCTACCGGATCCAAAGTCGACGAAAAATACGCGCATGGACGCTGTTTGTCTCCGAAAGACTGTGTCAGCACTGACAATGCACAACCTTCTTTCTCATGGACATACAGTGTAAAGGGCTTACTGTAGTCGGGGGTACCCAACACAGGAGCCGAACATAATGCATCACGCAATTCGGAAAAACTTTTCTGGCAATCTTCAGACCACGGAATGGGATTCGGTGTATCTTTACAAGTTAATGCCACCAAAGGTTTGGCCAACAAAGAAAAAATCGGTATCCATTGTCTGCAATATGATGTAATGCCCAAGAAACCACGTACTTCTCTCTGTGTCCTTGGCACACTCAATTTTGCAATTGCCTGAATTCTTTCTGGGGTCAGTTTCCTTCCCTCCTTCGATAAGAGGTGACCTAAGTAGGTTACTTCTTGTCGACAATATTGCAATTTTGAAAGAGACACTTTGTGATGCGAATCATACAAATGACGCAACAACGACAAGGTGGCTTGTTTACAAATCTCCTCAGTATCTGCAGCGACTAGCAAATCGTCAACGTACTGAATAAGGGTAGCGCCATCAGGAAAAACAGTCGTATCAAGCTGTGTTTTTAAAGCCTGACTGTATATCGATGGACTTTCACAGTAGCCTTGAGGTGCGCGTTTGAAGCGGAAGCTTCGGCCTCCTAAACTGAAGCCAAAAACATCCCTGCTCTCCTCGGCAATCGGGATGCTGAAGAAGGCATTCTTCAAGTCAATCACCGAGAACCAAGTGGCTGAAGCTGGAATCATAGTCAATAGGGCAGTGATATCAGGGACAACGGGAAACTGTGGCACAACTATGTTATTTACCTCTCTAAGATCAATCACAAACCTGTAAACAAGTGGCTGGGAAGGGTCGGTACGCTTCAAAACAGGCAGAACAGGACTATTACAAACGTTGCCTCTTGTCTCTTCAATTACATCTTTTTCGATCAGATCATAAATGATCGCTAACAACGCCTTTTCACCTTCGCTAGAGATCTTGTATTGGGGAACGCGCGGCATTCTAACATTGGCTTTCAATGTTACAATATATGGCGGTATTTCCAAAAGACCCACTTCGTTAGGACCAGTAGCCCAAAGAGCATCCGGAAGAGAAGACAATTCTGTCGGAAGTGTATCCTTCGACAAATACATCGAGGAGACCACTCTCTTGTCCAGTGTAAGTTGTACTCCCGAAGGAGAACAATACAACGTCGCATATAGTCTTTTCAACAGATCCAATCCTAGAAGGTTCTCCCCACAACCTGTCATCAGAATAAGGGGTGCTTCAAATTCATAAGGTCCAACAGAAAGAGACATAGGACTAGAAATCATGTTCTTAACCGGGGCGCCAGAAAAACCTACTGAAACATTCATTTCGCCAGACAAAGGTGCGCCAGGGAGTTTTGAGTGCATAATAGAACGCTTTGTAGCACCAGTATCCAACAGAAAAGGCTCTGACACACCTGATGTAATCACCTCAACATAAGGTCCACTCTGATCTACTGGAACTGAAACAACTCCCTCTCTTTGTCCATGGCTGTCCTAACAATCATTACCATTCATTTCCTCACCTTCATTATAGTAATCGTCCGTATAGTACTGAGCGGTCTTACCAGATGAACCTCGCTGTTGATCAAAACTATTCATCGAGTTCTGTGGAGGCAAAGAAAGTACATTCTGTCCACGACCTCTACCTCTAGGCGCTTGTTGAGCGCCTCTACCTCTTACACCAGAAACACCATTTGTACGCTGCAACAAAACCGGACAACTATTTTTGTAATGACCCTCTTCTGTGCAATACGCACACTGATTAGGACCATACGTAAAACGCTGTTGAGAAGACTCGTTTCTTTGCGAGTTTCTCGAATACTGCTGATTCTGCTGATAATCACGTTGATTATTAGTACGGGGTGGATAAGCTTGCTGTAGAAGAACTTTAGTTTTCAATTCCTTAGTCTTCTTATCCGCTTTCTCTAACTCATCTCTGCGCCTATTTTCATAGTACTGGGCAGTAGCCAAGATCTGTGCTGACGTGGAAACGGGTCAAGCACTCTTGGAATCCTTCAACTTAGTGCACAACTCGGGAAGCAAATTATGCACTAATTTATCAACAAACAATCTCTGACCGCCCTCTGTAGCCATATCCTGACCACTATGGTTGACGAAGGTCTCTTCGAACCTCGTGAAAAAGTCAGACACCGTTTAGTCTTTCTTCTGCTTACATGCAGACAATTTGTCCCAATTGACACGCAATTCAGACATTAAAGTCTTTATATACATAATAATCCTATCAGGAAGTTCAGTAATCAAATCCTCAGGCTTAGCACCGCCTACTTGCCTATTGTCGGCATCTCTAAGATTAACCCATGTATCACCCAATTCAACCGCATGATCCGTATGACGAATCCTACTCCAAATAGGTTGTGGAACAACATTGCCAAACAACATGTCGATGTCCGCCAAATTCATAATACACGAACCCACAGTCTGAGTCAACTCTTTATAGTACCCTGCTGGATTTTTGCGTGGATCAGGCAAAGACTGCTTAATAGCTAAAGCTTCAGCACGTTTCCATGGAACATGCACCCAGACACGCTGAAAATGAGCCGGTACAGCTGGCGGATTATTACCTGCACCAGCAACCACTGCTTCTTTCCACACCGGAGGAACCTCTCTCATTGGATATTGTCGTGCCTTTCTCCCAACTGAAGAATCAGGCCCGAACAATTGTCGAGAAGGAGACTCAGTCCTAAATGACAACAACATCGCGACCGCTTTCCCAACATCAGATGGACTTACAATAGTTCCTTTCGCAAATTCGGAACGTATGCTGTACAACTCGTCAGGAGCTTGCCCCACTACCTCATCCCATTTTTCAACAAGAAAAGTACACATCATATCGAAATCGTGCTGTTGCTTTGGTGCTTCCCATTGAAGGAAAACATGCATAACACCCTCAAGATCATACTGTGTATCGTACATAATCCATTTACACGCCATGTGGTCCAAAATCGTACGCTCATCCATATTCGGCAACTGACTACGTGACTGTCTACGCTCAGTAACAGGGAGCATACCCAATTGTCCCAACAAAGGAGAAAAGAAAACAGTAACTGCAGTAGTCATTCGTTGTCTAGCAGAAGGAGAAGGTGAAAGAATAAGAGAAGACGGAACACTAGCAGAAGAATTCGAAGTCGGAATGGAGGGAGCTTTAAGAACAGGCGTAGGAGTAGCAGACGAAGAAGGAGGCAAAGGTGGCGGCCCCTGAGGAGGCTGCGCCAAAGGAATAGTAGCCAACGGAAAGGGAGCTGGCTGTGGTGGAATCACAGGTGGCACAACAACTGGGTGTTGTGCAACCACAGCTGGTGGCGGTGGTGCAGTAGCATTTTGTGCATAAGGGGGTGGCGAACTCAAGAGATGCGACATTAAAGGATCTTTCTCAAGATCTTTCTTTTCTTCCTGTTCTTTACGCGGCAAAACTGGGTAGCATCTATCTACCGCTAACTTCTTCACCCTAAGCATCTGTTCGCTTTCTTGCTCTTCCTCATTATCCCTAAACGCAACAGCAGCTTGTACCATTGACATACCTCGTTCTCGTTTATTTTTCTTCGCTAATTTCATTTCTCTCTGTTTGGCTTCTTTGCGCCATATGCGAAAAGAGTCAAACATTGCCAGCCGGGCTTTCTTCTTAAAAAGTTTAACCTCCAGATTATCCAAAACCTCCGCGTCAAAACTACCATATTGGGGCCATTTTAAAACACCATCTTTCCTGGTGTATCGGATCCATACTTCATTATATGTGATGGGGCCTACGCCATGTTTCACATAAAGTTCATAGGTTGGAGTTCCAATAGGAGGAACCGGACACGAGTCCTCCAATCGGGAATCCCTATTACAACCAAGACAAAACAGATTTCCAAGTCTGCTAAGACCAGGCATCTTCGCTCTCTAGTCTAGCTTCAAACTTCAAAGGATTATTGAATACGATAGTCTCGTGAATACACGAGTCCCTCGGCTTTGGTACTTGCAAGTTCCAAATTAAAGCGATCCCAAGGGGATACCCAAAAACTAAGAACCAATACTAAGGACTGGGAGACGCTCCACTCATACTTAACTGAGGTATCGATGACGTCACCAGAAGACTCGTCTAACGTTTCGCTCTACCAATCATCAAGGGTCCAAAACAGGGCGATAGTCAGGGCAGCAGTCCTTCGTAGCCATCGGGAAGCGGGGAACCTCGCAGCAAAGACTTTCGGACCACGTCGACATACAGGGGTCGATGAAGTGGCGGCCTTCCTCCAGAATTTTCACACAAAGCTCCTCACGAACCTCTGGCTTGGACCGGTACCGCTGATATCGCCCCACTTTGGGCGCCAACTGAAGTACTGGGTTTTTAAGAACCCAGCGGTGCCAGGGAACACACCCTAAGACTTCGAGTCCTTCCTGTTTTAGACTATAGAAACACAGAGTCTTCTTGGTGAAGTCAAAGATCGTATTTATTGGCTGCAGCCAGTAACAGGTATCCTAGAAGTACAACACGGTGTATATTCGCAGGAGACTGCTCAATCTTACAAAGCCAGTCTTCTCTTTTTATACAAAATGTTATGCTTTAGGCAAACATTCCTTATTTTACAGTTGACCATTCACATATTTTCACTACAAAGAAAAAGCAGGGTCATGATGACAAGCCCATATTTTAGATTGTTCAGCTCACAATCAATTACCCGGCAAGGCCCAATATTTTCATCAGATATCGACGGACCCCCAATAAAAACGGGCACCTCCTCCTCGTAAAGCAAGTCATAAAGAAAGAAAACAGGGACAGGTGTGCGTAAGATTAGGCATGGTTTGTGTGCGATGAAAGGTTTATGATATGTTGTGCCTTGATACTAATCTCATTTATTTATTTATTTATTTATTTAAGAATTTTATAGAGCGCACGGCTACCTCCAGAGGGGGTGTCCCGGCGCTAAGACTACTTGTTTATCACAGAGGGGGTTGCTGAGTTCATGAAAAATCTACAGGTCTGCAGAAGCTTTGCAGGCTAGTGCTTAGAAAACAGCCATGTTTTCAGTTTACGACGGAAGACTTGTTCTGATTCAGAAAACCTGAGATCCAAGGGTAGACTGTTCCAAAGCTTAGCGGACACAACGGTAAAGGTTCTGCCACCAGAACGCGTGAGTCTGAAGCGAGGGACCGTCATCAGGCGTAGACTATTAGATCTCAGATGCCTTACTGAAGAAGCTTTTTTAAGCCTTTTGCTCAGATAGCAGGGGCCAATGCCATTAACTGCCCTAAAGGCAAGGGTCAGAACCTTAAAGTCAATGCGACGGGCAATTGGAAGCCAATGAAGCTCCTCTCGGTAGGCTCTGACCGAGTTGCGAGGAGGGATGTTGCCAATCAGCCTTGCAGCCGCGTTTTGTATAATCTGAAGTCGATCAATGAGATATTGGGGGGCACCGGCATAGAGGCTGTTGGCATAGTCAAGGTGTGACGTGATGAGTCCCTGGACCACTGTTTTACGGGAAGACTGGGGGAGGTAGGGAAAAATCTTCCTGATCATGCGCAGTTTATTAAAGCAAGCCGCCGCTACTTTATTAACCTGGGTTTTTCCGGACAAGGTATTATCAAATATAAAGCCCAGGTTTTCGGCCACTGGGAAAGAAACTGGCCGAACAGGTTTGGCTTCAGGCAGTGGAGTCAGCTTGCCCAGGTCACAGAGGAGTCAGCAACGGTGTACATGTCCTTCAGACTCGTTTTTGGCCTTAGTCATTTGGCCTATGTGAGGGCAATCACAAAATGGCTGCCGTTCACAAAATGGAACCCGTGGGTTCAGGACGGAAACTCTGATTTCAGGGTGATTTCGTCACCCAAATATGACGAAAATGCTTGTGCATAGTATTCTATTCATTCTTGGTCTGCTGATACCAAAATCGTCATGATAAGACGATGTTTATAACACGGGCCAGAATTTTCAGTACCACACAGCGATGCTGGGCAACACTGAGAGAAGTGTGTGGTGCTTTTACTTTCCGTGGTACAGGTTCTGTTGCTAGAGTGGCCGAAGGAGCCCAGTTGGGGGAGCGTTAGACTTAGATATAAAGATTCCTGGTTCGATCCCGAGTTTCTGGAGATGACTTGGCAGTTGTTACCGTGCCACTCTGTTAAGTCACACTGGCCAGTCCCTCTGCATATTCCCAGGTGCTTTTGCAGCGTCTGTTTGCCCTCGTACAGCTTGGTGAGACTCTCACAGGCTTTCCCAACAGGGTCCAGGTTTTCCCCCATCTGATTGCACTGCGATCGGGGGCAGGTTCTCCGTAGGCTAGCTGAGGTACGAGTCGGTTGCAGGGGGGAGAGGGGGAGGTTGCGTTTCCACATGCTTTGCGCTTGCCTGCGCGGGCGGGGCGGTCCTTGTCCCGGTTGGCGCACGCGGCAGGGAGTGTGGTGAAGTGGTGCGCATTCTGTTTTCTCGCGAAACTATTTTTAAAAGCGTTTTCTTTGTGACTCTTTCACTGTTAGGCTTAGGTGATTTCTTTGCAGGAGTCTGCCTTTTAAGCATTCAGGGGAATTAGGGTGTCATACCCTACAGTTACCTCATGGATTCTGATTGGGGGGGGGGGGGAGTTCCCACGAGCCGTGTTCATCGGCAGGCTCTCAGACCTAGGGTTAACCGTTTATGCCTGGTGCACGCCACATGCCCAAGTGGTAGGTTGCTGGAAGTAGATGCGGCATATCTTAGAGGGGTACTAGGGCAGCATCTCCCCCCCCCCTTTTTTTTTATCAGGCACTTGCCCTGGGGTGCTTAAGGAGTAATACATAAGGGCGGTCAGGGCTAATGTAGGTTGTGTATAAGTCGGCACTAACGTGTGTACGGCCGGCGAAGACTGGCTGGAAGGAAGCTGTGATATGGTGGCATGACGCCAGAAGCTGAAGGAGCAATACAGATTAAAGAGCTCAGCTGAAGGAAGGAAAGGAACGTTATAACAATGTCCTTTTTCTTTCAGGATTCAAGGAAAAGTAATCAGTGCAAAGGGCCAGGAGTCAGTCCAGGGCAATTGGGGGTCCAGAGACAGGTATATGGCTAAGGACGCTCATTGTTAAGGACATAGAGGGAGGGGGCAGGCACACAGTAAGGGAGAGGGAGCACGACAGAGTGATGTCACATTGATTGTCACCTACAAGTGCACCAACTAACGTTACGTATTTCCCTCCATAGCCCCTTTTTCCGCCCTCTCTCGCTGAGTTTACTCCGCATCGATCGCACTTTTCGTTTCCGCCTTTTCGCAACGCTGTGATGTGAGTATGGAGGGGTCGGGGACAAGCACCAGTTGTTAACCAAGACGGACAGGGTACTTTTTTTTCATGTGTGTGCTGTGGCTGATCCTACTTTTTATCCCCAGATCCTGTGTGGGCGAACAGAAGTAAGCATGGATAGTCAAAGTTCCCCCCCCCCCCCTCTTCCAAGAAAATTCCCAGGTGGAGGACTCGCTGCCGGGCACCTCCCTGGCAGGATGCACAGTGGACAGACTTGGTGGAAATGGCAAAGCTTAAAGGCCTTGCATGGGCACAGAGTTTGATGCACGCGCCAGAGCCAGATGATTCTGGTTTCCCGGGCGATTCTCCATCGTCCGATACCCAGAACAGTGCCGATGCCGCTCCCTCCAGGACCAAACAGATCAGAAAGCCCACCGTTAGGGATTTTCCCCAGGAATCTCTGCCACAGACACGAAGCAAAATGGTGGCGACCCCCCGTGAGGTCCCGTCGCAGGGGTCAATTGCTACGCCTCCGCCCCCGGTCCTCTCTAAGGACAACCAGGCAGCCCAAGGTAATTTTGCATCAAGAGACTATCTGGCTAAATTGATGGACACCTTGAACAATTTTATGGGGCGTTTCCAAGGAGGTTTTACTTCTGTTAGCCCGCCTCCTGGTGGGGGATGTAGCGTTGTTAGCGTGAATACTGCTACGGCAGCTTCTACTGTGTGGTCATCTGTGCAAACTTCTAAGCAAGGGGATACTGTGCAGGCTGCGATCACTACAGTGGCTAATTCGACTGGGGCGCAGAGTGCAGCGCCTTTGAGGAGTCCCCCCGCCGCTCCTTCCCCGGTCACCCCTTTGGTTCCCAACCCGCCCTTGACCTCTACAAACGCTTCCACAGGGGTGCGTCCTGTTGCCAGCCCTTTGTCCCCGCCCTTACTTTCCCCTGTTCCTGCGATCTCCATCGCACCGCTCCTTTCCGGGCGAGGCTCCTTGGCTTGGCAGGTGCCAAAAGCCGCCAAAGAGGGTATTTGGGGAAGGGAGTTTATAGATATCTTTACTCTCCTTATGTTGGGTCAGGAAGGCATGGACGCTAGGAGATTTGGGGCAAAGGAAGATGACAAAAAGGTAAAGTATCAGCCATGGCCTGAAAAGAATATTTCTAATTGGTTAGAAGCCTTTTCCATTTTAGCGTCCGTCACCATGGAAAGATTTCCTGAACAGGGGCCAGGCCTGGTTCAATATTCGAGGATCATTCATAAGGAGGCCTTTAAATGGGGTGGTTATGGATGGATCAATTACGACAGGGAATTCAGAAGGAAAATGTCTCAATGCCTTGAGATGAACTGGGATCAAAAAGAAGTGCAGCTCTGGATGGAGCACGGAGCCAGCTCTCGGTCATCGCACCAGGTAGTCTTCCCAGTGGGCAGTCTTCGTCAGGGGGGTCCTTTCAGTTTCGGGTAAGGGTAAACACGCCTTTCGAGGAGGCCGCAGAGGGGGTGGCTACAGAGGTGGCTTCAAGCGATTCCCCCTGGGCACTTGCCGTCTCTTCAACAATGGGTCTTGCTCCTGGGGTAAGACATGCAAATTCTTGCATGCCTGTAGCACTTGTGGGGGACCCCACCCCGCAACCTCTTCCTCTTGCCATGCTAAGCAGAGCACACAGCCAGCAAGTAAAGGAGGACAGTAACTTTGAAATAGGCAGCATGCCTCCCGTTCTGGCTACCCTCTCCACGCTTTCACACCCAGCCCCTTTGCAGCTATGCAAGCTTTCTGGGGGCTCTCTTTCTCCAGTTTCTTCCTCTCCCCTCCAGATTTGTCAGCTTCAAGCACCAGTAGGTGTGTCCCCTGTAATTCTAGACAACATCACTCCCTTGCTCAGGCGTTATCCTTTAGAAGCAGACAGCCGCTTGCTGTTGTTTGGTTTTCATGAAGGCTTTAAGATTCCTTTTACAAGTGCCCTGGGGAGCAAGGATGCCGGCAATCTAAGATCTGCTAAGGATCAACCAGAAGTGGTTAGGGCGAAGGTGGAAAAAGAGAGAGCTTTGGGCAGAATAGGAGGTCCTTTCCTGCACCCGCCTCTTGAGAATTTTGTTGTATCTCCCCTGGGGGTAGTACCCAAGAAGGAACCAGGTGCCTTTAGACTCATTCATCATCTCTCCTACCCTAAAGGGACTTCGGTCAATGATGGTTTAGAGGAGGGAGCATGCTCGGTGTCTTATTGCACGCTGGACGTAGCATTGGACCTGGTTAGGAGGGCGGGCAGAGGGGCCTGATTAGCCAAAGCAGACATTGAATCAGCTTTCAGGTTATTACCGGTCCACCCGAGCAGCTATCACCTGCTAGGTTTCAAGCTAGACGGTAAGTTCTACTATGACAAATGCATGCCCATGGGTTGCGCTGTGTCCTGTGCGTACTTCGAAGCTTTCAGTTGTTTCCTGCAATGGGCACTCCAAGACACATACGGTGTAGAGAGGGTAACTCATTACTTGGATGACTTTTTGTTCATCGGGAGCGACGGGACACAGCTTTGCTCTCAGGCTCTGGCAGACTGTTCTTCTCACAGACCATCTGGGGGTACCCCTTGCCCCTGGTAAGACAGTGGGGCCAGCGCAAATCTTGACTTTCCTGGGGATAGAGACCGACACGATTGCAGGGAAGTCCAGATTAACAGCGGATAAGGTGAGCGACCTGACACACAAGATTCAAGCGCTGGTAGGGCTGGACAAGGCTTCCCTGGTGTGCATCCAGGGCATCTTAGGTCTCCTCAATTTTGCTGCCAGAATCATCCCAGCAGGCACGGTCTTTGCCAGAAGACTCGCTAGGGCTACCGCAAATGTATCCAAAAAGCACCACATGGTGAAGCTGAGCAAGGGCATTCAACACGATTTGGCCATGTGGTCCGAGTTTCTGCACAATTTCAATGGGGCAGTGATTTGGAGGGCTCCATGGGCTGGCAGCCCTGACCTTGCCCTCTACACAGATGCGTCAGGTAGGCACGGCTTTGGCGCCATCTTAGACAGGGAGTGGTGCGCTGAGAAATGGCCCAACGCTTGGATACAGAAAAAGGTGACAGCAAAGATCACTGTACTTGAGCTCTTCCCCACTGTAGTGGCCTTTCACTTATGGCCTGCTATCCTGTCAGCCAAAAGGGTCCTGCTGTGGTCAGACAACTTAGCAGTAGTACAGGCCATCAACTCCTACTCTTCTAGCTGCCCCCTAGTTTTATGTCTGCTGCGCGAACTGGTGCAAGGTTGCCTTTACAACAATGTTGAATGTAGGGCGCGACACATTCAGGGTACCAAGAACATTGCAGCTGACGCTCTCTCTCGTTTTCAGTGGCAACGGTTCCGAGAGGCTTGGCCAAGAGCGAGAGAGAATGCCATCCCCTTCCTAGCACACCTCTGGTACCTTTTGAAGTGGTGAACAGAATGAGGGCTCTGGGGGAGATGTCGTTGGCACCGAACACTAACAAAAGATACAAAGCATGTGTGAAAAAATGTGCCACTGTGGGTTCGTGGGAGGACTCTGGGGCAGCCGCGGAGTTGAAAGTCTAGGCCTTCATCCTATGGGCCAAAGATAACAAAAAGAGCCACTCTTGGATATCATGCCACCTAGCAGCCATTAGCCACAATGCTAGGTTGAAGAGGCAGGCTGACCCTACAAGGGCCTTTGTTATCAGGGCAGCTTTAAAGGGGTGGGCTAGAGGTGAACCCAAAGTGCTCGACAACAGATCGCCCATTGATTTCATAACACTCCAAAGAATGATCTTGTGTTTGCCTCAGGTTACTTCTTCTGTTTACGAGACTGCTTTGTTCGCATCTGCTTTCAGTTTAGCTTTCTTTGGCGCTTTTAGGATCTACGAGCTGGTTGCCAAATCTAAGAATGACACGTCAGGTGTAGCAATGTTACTGCAGGATGTGTTGGTAATATGTGATGCTCTCAAGATCACCCTGCGTCAATCCAAAACTGACCAGCAGGGAAGGGGGATAGAGTTTTGGTTACAAAGCCTAGTCTCGCCCAAATTTTGCCCAGTGAGCCTCCTGGCGCCTTACCTAGCCATCCGCCCGTCTAGTGATAGTTATCTCCTCTTGCATTCAGATGGCACGCCGCTCACTAAATATCAAGTGGAACATGTCAGGCATGCATGTTTGTTTTTGGCAGGTGTTTCTACTCGGGGCAAACAGTTCGGCACTCACTCTTTCCGCATAGATGCAGCTACCACTGCATTCTCTAAAGGGGTTCAAGTAGAGGGCATTAAACAATTAGGGAGATGGACCTCAGACTGTCATAAAGAGGTATATCAGACCAGATAACAGCAAGTAGTTCTCAGAGATTGCAAAAAAATTTGTGAAGGTTTTGTGTTGGGACTGTAGACAGTAGCTTGTAATTTTGGGCACTCTTGGCCGTGTCCCACAAACTGAGTTTTGCTCTGTATATTTTGCAGTGTGGTTTTTTATGCCAGTGTGTTTTATATGCATGTTTTAATAAAAGTAATTACGGTCAACACTTCTCTTTATTTACCAGGAACCACGGTCTGGGTGCTGGGCCACGAGGGTGTCTCCAAGTTGGCTCTGTGGGCTGAAAGCAGGAAGTGGAATCATGGGTTTAGCAAAACTCAATTTGTATGGCGCGGAATCAATGGCTTGCGTTGGAATGGGGTGCTGGGCATTCTAAAACAAGAATTACAGGGGAACCCCACCCCCCAGACGTGCTTATCCTGCACCTGGGAGGGAATGACTTGCCTATCTTAGGTAAAAGGTTCCTTCTGAGGGACATGAAAGTGAACATTTCCAAGATTAGCAACTTATTAGGATCTTGTGAGCTGTGGTGGTCAGAGATCACACCACGCAGGATTTGGATCGGGGCTCGCTCTGGGCAAGCACTAGAAGCGGCGTGAAGGAAAGTGAACTGCGCTATGAGTAAATTTGCGGAGCTGATGGGCTTTGGCTTCATCAGGCATGGGGAACTTCACGCCAAATCCACAGGATACTTTGACGAAGAAGGAGTCCACCTCTCCAGAGTAGGCATGGATTTATTCCTGTTGGACATTCAGGATGCCCTTCTTTCAGCAGGCTGCGTCTAGGAAGGTTAGCTCAGGTGGGGGGGCCCTGTCTGTGACGGTCGCCACATCCAGGGCTGTGGAGGAGTTACAGGATGATCCAGAGGCGAAAGGTACTCAGGAGTACCCTATGCAGAAGCACAAAGGGTGCTGAAGCCCAATATCCCCGGGAGATCTGTGTGGTGGACCCTGGGGTGCGACGGCGCCCCGTTATCCTACGGGCGGTTGGTAACCTGGACAACCGGGGGTCGCTTGAACGCTCCGCCCCTCGGTGGGGGGGGGGGGGTGTGAGCAAGAGGGTGGACCAATGGTTCACCAGACAGGGGAGGGGCTATCCTCTCACCACAACCGCTAAGCACCGTCTGGCCAAGGCCGCGGCTACTTGGCCTATCAGGTGACAAGCTGCGAGGGGCGGCTTGCCTTTGGATCGTCTTTAAGATAACCCACCATGTTTTGGCATAAGTTATGCTAATAAACCTGCAGCTACTTTTTCCCAACAACAAGTTGTCTTGTCTGTTTATTTATGTATTTATGTGCAACATGTTTATTTGGGGGGTTGGTGACCGGGCCGATATTGGCACTATGCCTCTGGCGTAATGAAACTTGAGGGGGCCTCCCTGCAAGGTGCGACGAGGGGCTCCCTCCGGGCTCAATCAAGAGCTCACCGGGCCAGGGTGCTGTGCTGAGTGGGCCCCTGGAGCTCGGGGCCCCCTGCATCACGGGGGCCTGTGTCGCCCCTGCGCAGTGTGTTCCTTGTGCAGGAGGCTCCCTCTGTGATGCTGTCCGCGTGCGGAGTCCAGGACCGGTCAGAATCCACGGCTAGTGCTCGGTTTCTAACTTCTGCTGAAGTTGTCTGAGGGCCTTGAATTCCTTCATCCTTCTGGCGGGAGGCCGGTACTGTTAGCATTATCTCTGTCTTCATCATCCGCCTGATTATGGCTCGAAGGCAGTCCTCGAGCTCTGTGGGGCTATCCATATTTCTTCGAATGACCTGGGGTCTGACCCTGCTGGGCGGTGAAGGGTTCATCTCAGCCTGTCTTCTGATGGCCAGGAATCCCCCTTTGGAAATACCCCTCCTTCAGCGTGCTGGGAAGGAGGCGCTTTGTTGTCTTCTCTTTTCCTCCCCTGGAGTGAATAAAAGTGGCGGCAGAGCCTGCAGCCGCGTGGCGGGAGCAGAGGCGCTTGGCAGGCACTTGGCGCTTCCTCGGGAGGAGCTCCGGTCTTTCTTTGGGAGCTGGGCCTGCACACACTGCAGGCATGGGGCCGGAAGCCGGGCTGGTCCTGCTGCTGGCGCTGCTGCTGGGCTGTGCTGGTGAGTTCGCCTTGCACTGGTGCGATCTGCCGCCTGTATAGCGCTCTTCTGCCGCAGGGAGGGCCTCTGAGCGCTCTGTCCTAGCGTTTAGAATGCTGAGTCCTATTCAAGGTGCCGTGGGTGCAGAGAAGGGATGAAACCGCACTACTTTTCATGTTTGTTTTGTGCACAGAGGCCTTCTGCCACTGGTGTGGCCTCGGGGCGCTAGCGACGGCTGCCGGGCATTTTACCCGGATGTTAACTTATGTCATGGTCGTGTTGTCTGCGTAGCGCTTAGAAGGATCATAGTACTGAGGGAGGGGCGGATTGATGAAGGAACTCTTCTTGCTGTGTTACTTGGTCTTTGCACAGCTCACTTCTGTCACTGTTATGGCCTCGTAGCGCTAGTAACGGCTGCCGGTTGTTTTATAGTGATGTTGTTATCTCATATTGGTAGTTACGATAGTGCCTCGATGACTCCTAACCTTTGTCAAACACCAAGGGTTGTTTGACCGTGTCTCCCATACTCGGCCATTGTTGCAGCTCCACAGCACTGCCACGGTACCACGATTATGCTGTGCGTGTACATCCTGGCGATACGGGTAGCGCTTCGACCGCTGCTAGACCTTTTCAAAGCACTAAGAGGGATCCATCCGAAGGAGGCGAGGGGAGCACGAGAGACAAGAAAGGGCACGATAGAGGCAAAGACCCCACTGACGATGCATCGACGTGTCACGCAGACAGTCTCACAGTGACATACAAGAGGCATTCACACAGACGAGTGCGCGCGCACACCTGCAAGGCTGCAATAAAGCATATATAGTAACACACAGCTAGGCAAACAGTCACGCGTGCAGGTACACGTGGAAGATAACCTCCAACATTTAAAATGAATCACATGATATAAACACACGTTTAGAGTTTGCATAGCGCACAGAAGCTACAGCTGTACCTCGCACGCGGAGGCACAGAACAGAACACAAATCCGAGCAGACAAGGGAGGGATGGACGCTGTGGCCGTGACACACACACTCCTGAAGGTACACATACCTGTACAGTAGCGCAACGAGCACACGGTTGTCGACCACGACTTATTTTCATCATCAGGCTCCGACGCAGATGAGTGGAAGGGTGAAGGAATGCGCGGCTGGGTGAAAGGAGGGGTGGACGGGTGAAGGAATGCGCGGGTGGGTGAAAGGAGGAGTGGACGGGTGAAGGAATGCGCGGGTGGGTGAAAGGAGGGGTGGACGGGTGAAGGAATGCGCGGCTGGGTGAAAGGAGGGGTGGACGGGTGAAGGAATGCGCGGAATGCGCGGGTGGGTGAAAGGAGGGGTGGACGGGTGAAGGAATGCGCGGGTGGGTGAAAGGAGGGGTGGACGGGTATAGGAATGCGCGGCTGGGTGAAAGGAGGGGTGGACGGGTATAGGAATGCGCGGCTGGGTGAAAGGAGGGGTGAACGGGTGAAGGAATGCGCGGCTGGGTGAAAGGAGGGGTGGACGGGTGAAGGAATGCGCGGCTGGGCGAATAGAGGGGTGGACGGGTATAGGAATGCGCGGCTGGGTGAAAGGAGGGGTGGACGGGTATAGGAATGTGCGGCTGGGTGAAAGGAGGGGTGGACGGGTGAAGGAATGCGCGGCTGGGTGAAAGGAGGGGTGGACGGGTATAGGAATGCGCGGCTGGGTGAAAGGAGGGGTGGACGGGTATAGGAATCACGGCTGGGTGAAAGGAGGGGTGGACGGGTGAAGGAATACGCGGCTGGGTGAAAGGAGGGGTGGACGGGTGAAGGAATGTGCGGGTGGGTGAAAGGAGGTGTGGACGGGTGAAGGAATGCGTGGGTGGGTGAAAGGAGGGGTGGACGGGTGAAGGAATGCGCGGCTGGGTGAAAGGAGGGGTGGACGGGTGAAGGAATGTGCGGGTGGGTGAAAGGAGGTGTGGACGGGTGAAGGAATGCGTGGGTGGGTGAAAGATGGAATGAGTGGCGGGTAAAAGGAGGGGTGACAGGATGGGTGAAGGAATGCGTGGGTGGATGAAAGATGGAATGAGTGGGCGGGTAAAAGGAGGGGTGACAGGATGGGTGAAGGAATGTGTGGGTGGGTGAAAGATGGAATGAGTGGGCGGGTAAAAGGAGGGGTGACAGGATGGGTGAAGGAATGTGTGGGTGGATGAAAGATGGAATGAGTGGGCGGGTAAAAGGAGGGGTGACAGGATGGGTGAAGGAATGCGTGGGTGGATGAAAGATGGAATGAGTGGGAGGGTAAAAGGAGGGGTGACAGGATGGGTGAAGGAATGCGCGGGTGGGTGAAAGATGGAATGAGTGGGTGGGTAAAAGGATGGGCGACAGGATGGGTGAAGGAATGCGTGGGTGGGTGAACGATGGAATGAGTGGGCGGGTAAAAGGAGGGGTGACAGGATGGGTGAAGGAATGCGCGGGTGGGTGAAAGATGGAATGAGTGGGCAGGTAAAAGGATGGGCAACAGGATGGGTGAAGGAATGCGTGGGTGGATGAAAGATGGAATGAGTGGGTGGGTAAAAGGATGGGCGAACGGGTGAAGTAATGCGTGGGTGGGTGAAAGATGGAATGAGTGGGCGGGTAAAAGGAGGGGTGACAGGATGGGTGAAGGAATGCGTGTGTGGAAAAGATGGAATGAGTGGGCGGGTAAAAGGAGGGGTGACAGGATGGGTGAAGGAATGCGTGTGTGGAAAAGATGGAATGAGTGGGCGGGTAAAAGGAGGGGTGACAGGATGGGTGAAGGAATGCGTGTGTGGAAAAGATGGAATGAGTGGGTGGGTAAAAGGAGGGGTGACAGGATGGGTGAAGGAATGCGTGGGTGGATGAAAGATGGAATGAGTGGGCGGGTAAAAGGAGGGGTGACAGGATGGGTGAAGGAATGCGCTGGTGGGTGAAAGATGGAATGAGTGGGTGGGTAAAAGGAGGGGTGACAGGATGGGTGAAGGAATTCGTGGGTGGATGAAAGATGGAATGAGTGGACGGGTAAAAAGAGGGGTGACAGGATGGGTGAAGGAATGCATGGGTGGATGAAGATGGAATGAGTGGGCGGGTAAAAGGATGGGTGGACAGGTGAAGGAATGCGTGGGTGGGTGAAAGATGGAATAAGTGGGCGGGTAAAAGGAGGGGTGACAGGATGGGTGAAGGAATGCGTGGGTGGGTGAAAGATGGAATGAGTGGGCGGGTAAAAGGATGGGTGACAGGATGAGTGAAGGAATGCATGGGTGGAGGAAAGATGGAATGAGTGGGCGGGTAAAAGGATGGGTGGACGGGTATAGGAATGCGTGGGTGGGTGAAAGATGGAATGAGTGGGCGGGTAAAAGGAGGGGTGACAGGATGGGTTAAGGAATGCGTGGGTGGATGAAAGATGGAATGAGTGGGCGGGTAAAAGGAGGGGTGACAGGATGGGTGAAGGAATGCGTGGGTGGATGAAAGATGGAATGAGTGGGCGGGTAAAAGGAGGGGTGACAAGATGGGTGAATGAAAGCGCGGGTGGGTGAAAGATGGAATGAGTGGGCGGGTAAAAGGAGGGGTGACAGGATGGGTGAAGGAATGCGTGGGTGGGTGAAAGATGGAATGAGTGGGCGGGTAAAAGGAGGGGTGACAGGATGGGTGAAGGAATGCGCGGGTGGGTGAAAGATGGAATGAGTGGGCGGGTAAAAGGATGGGTGACAGGATGGGTGAAGGAATGCGTGGGTGGATGAAAGATGGAATGAGTGGGTGGGTAAAAGGATGGACGAACGGGTAAAGTAATGCGTGGGTGGATGAAAGATGGAATGAGTGGGCGGGTAAAAGGAGGGGTGACAGGATGGGTGAAGGAATGCGTGGGTGGATGAAAGATGGAATGAGTGGGCGGGTAAAAGGAGGGGTGACAGGATGGGTGAAGGAATGCGTGGGTGGATGAAAGATGGAATGAGTGGGCGGGTAAAAGGAGGGGTGACAGGATGGGTGAAGGAATGCGTTGGTGGGTGAAAGATGGAATCAGTGGGCGGGTAAAAGGAGGGGTGACAGGATGGGTGAAGGAATGCGTGGGTGGATGAAAGATGGAATGAGTGGGCGGGTAAAAAGAGGGGTGACAGGATGGGTGAAGGAATGCATGGGTGGATGAAGATGGAATGAGTGGGCGGGTAAAAGGATGGGTGGACAGGTGAAGGAATGCGTGGGTGGGTAAAAGATGGAATAAGTGGGCGGGTAAAAGGAGGGGTGACAGGATGGGTGAAGGAATGCGTGGGTGGGTGAAAGATGGAATGAGTGGGCGGGTAAAAGGATGGGTGACAGGATGGGTGAAGGAATGCGTGGGTGGATGAAAGATGGAATGAGTGGGCGGGTAAAAATATGGGTGACAGGATGGGTGAAGGAATGTGTGGGTGGATGAAAAATGGAATGAGTGGGCGGTTAAAAGGATGGGCGAACGGGTGAAGTAATGCGTGGGTGGGTGAAAGATGGAATGAGTGGGCGGGTAAAAGGAGGGGTGACAGGATGGGTGAAGGAATGCGTGGGTGGATGAAAGATGGAATGAGTGGGCGGGTAAAAGGAGGGGTGACAGGATGGGTGAAGAAATGCGCTGGTGGGTGAAAGATGGAATGAGTGGGCGGGTAAAAGGAGGGGTGATAGGATGGGTGAAGGAATGCGTGGTTGGATGAAAGATGGAATGAGTGGGCGGGTAAAAAGAGGGGTGACAGGATGGGTGAAGGAATGCATGGGTGGATGAAAGATGGAATGAGTGGGCGGGTAAAAGGATGGGTGGACGGGTGAAGGAATGCGTGGGTGGGTGAAAGATGGAATAAGTGGGTGGGTAAAAGGAGGGGTGACAGGATGGGTGAAGGAATGCATGGGTGGGTGAAAGATGGAATGAGTGGGCGGGTAAAAGGATGGGTGAAGGAATGCGTGGGTGGATGAAAGATGGAATGAGTGGGCGGGTAAAAGGAGGGGTGACAGGATGGGTGAAGGAATGCGCGGGTGGAGGAAAGATGGAATGAGTGGGCGGGTAACAGGATGGGTGGACGGGTATAGGAATGCGTGGGTGGGTAAAAGATGGAATGAGTGGGCGGGTAAAAGGATGGGTGACAGGATGGGTGAAGGAATGCGTGGGTGGATGAAAAATGGAATGAGTGGGCGGGTAAAAGGATGGGTGGACGGGTGAAGGAATGCGTGGGTGGGTGAAAGATGGAATGAGTGGGCGGGTAAAAGGAGGGGTGGCAGGATGGGTGAAGGAATGCATGGGTGGATGAAAGATGGAATGAGTGGGCGGGTAAAAGGAGGGTTGACAGGATGGGTGAAGGAATGCGTGGGTGGGTGAAAGATGGAATGAGTGGGCGGTAAAAGGAGGGGTGACAGGATGGGTGAAGGAATGCGCGGGTGGATGAAAGATGGAATGAGTGGGCGGGTTAAAGGAGGGGTGACAGGATGAGTGAAGGAATGCGCGGGTGGATGAAAGATGGAATGAGTGGGCGGGTAAAAGGATCGGCGGACGGGTAAAGGAATGCGTGGGTGGGTGAAAGATGGAATGAGTGGGCGGGTAAAAGGATGGGTGGACGGGTGAAGGAATGCGTGGGTGGCTGAAAGATGGAATGAGTGGGCGGGTAAAAGGAGGGGTGACAGGATGGGTGAAGAAATGCGCGGGTGGATGAAAGATGGAATGAGTGGGCGGTAAAAGGATGGGCGGACGGGTAAAGGAGTGCGTGGATGGGTGAAAGATGGAATGAGTGGGCGGGTAAAAGGAGGCGTGACAGGATGGGTGAAGGAATGCGCTGGTGGGTGAAAGATGGAACGAGTGGGCGGGTAAAAGGATGAGTGGATGGGTGAAGGAATGCGTGGGTGGGTGAAAGATAAAATGAGTGGGCGGGTAAAAGGATGGGTGACAGAATGGGTGAAGAAATGCGCGGGTGGATGAAAGATGGAATGAGTGGGTGGTAAAAGGATGGGCGGACGGGTGAAGGAATGCGTGGGTGGGTGAAAGATGGAATAAGTGGGCGGGTAAAAGGAGGGGTGACAGGATGTGTGAAAGAATGCATGGGTGGATGAAAGATGGAATGAGTGGGCGGGTAAAAGGATGGGTGGATGGGTGAAGGAATGCGTGGATGGATTAAAGATGGAATGAGTGGGCGGGTAAAAGGATGGGTGGACGGGTGAAGGAATGCATGGGTGGATGAAAGATGGAATGAGTGGGCGGGTGAAGGAATGCGTGGGTGGATGAAAGATGGAATGAGTGGGATGGATTCAGGCACGTAATTTATTTGTTTAACTTCCCAGAAAATTCCCCCCTGAGGAAGAGCATTTGGTCGTTTCAAAGTGTAATCACTTAACCGCATCGATGCTGCGGCGATTTTTGCGCTGTGCGGCTGTTTTCCCTCTTCCACGATACATGACGAGCTCAGCTCGTCATCAGCACACGCCACCCGTGGGTGATGACGAGCTGAGCTCATCATCAGCATCGAAAGGGTTAAACACATGTGATGAACTGTCCTTACAAGGATTAAACATTTACGTTTCATATGAAGTAATACGGAAAAATAAATCCACGAATAAACTACGGATATCTTTGAAAGATTGTACCTGTCTCATTGAATTTCTGTAAAAGCGATTCTCATCGCCTCTGAAGTGCTTCAGATTTTAACCCTTCCCGGGGAAGGGCTTTCTGCTGAGGTTTTCCTAAAGGTAGTCTGAGGAAGTTCAAAGGTTACTGTGCTGACATTTGCCAGTTCCTCTTGTCCCCTGAGCCCTCATTCATTAGGTCTCGTACTGCCAATGCGCAGCATTGCTGTCGAGACATATAGAGGCCCACCAGCAGTCCTACTTAGAGGTGGTCCCGCCTCAGGTTCTCACACTCGGTCGGAAGGCCACATAGCCTCCTCCCAGCTGGGCCGCTGCCGAAGTCCTGCTCCGCCCCGGGGGCAGCCTCTCTTTCATCACTGGTCACCCGGGGGCCTCCCATGCTTTGCGACCTCAACCAGCCCCGCACTGCCCACCTTCAGGTACAGCAGGCTTCCCCTCCTTCTCCTACATTGGGGCCGTCGCCTGCAGATGTCGCTGTGCTGCTGCTTGCTGCTGGAGGGCCCACCGCAGACCACCCACTGTCACCTGGCCGCAGGCGTGTGCCTCATGTCAGCTGCTGCAGAGACGACCCCCCGCGCGCCCCGTAGTTAACAATCGCTTCAGCATTAATAACAATGGATCACAAGAAAGCCACACTGTGTTTACTAATAACATTTAATACTGGAATGCCCCCACTTGTCTTTCCTTCGCCCGAACTGAAGGCTTGCTTTTATCCTATTTGCATGCCTTTATACTTTCTCTTTTTCACTGATGACAGCATTAGTTCTTTTCATCACCTTATCTCACCGGTTCTTTGTCCCCTTGGATATCATCACTCGGATGATACCTGCCACTTTTCACCTTAGGTTACAGATCCATTTATTTTTTAAAGAGAAGGTTTTACATGGTAAATATTGAATTGATATCTGTTTGTTTTAAAAAGTGGTTAACAACATTAAAACTGGGACTTCTCTCTAAATAAACAAAAATGTAAGCGTCCAGTGTGTCCCACAGCTGCAATATGGTCAGCTCGTTTATAAACCCTCCATATTTTGGCTAACACTGGGGCCTACAGAGAGTTAGGGCCTTTTGCAGAGAATCACACCTTTTGATTGATTCGTGCGCGCCGGGATTCAATGTTAAATCACCGCGTTCTTCAGTTCAAACATTTTTCAGCATAGTCTTAGCATGGAAACTTCACACTAATACCCAGCAGCGAGAAACCCAAGAGCTAAACAGAAGCAAAATGTATTCACCAGCTCTCCTCTCATACCTCCATACACCCACCCACCCACCCTGCATGCTGCCTCTCACCCAGCCACCCTCCGTGTTGCCTCTTGTACACCCACCCACCCTCCGTGTTTCCTCTTGCCCAATGTGTTGCCTCTCGTTCAATGTGTTGCCTATTGCCCACCTACCCACTCTGTGTTGCCTCTCGCCCACACACCCTCTGTGTTGCCTACTACCCACCCACCCTGTGTTACCTACCCCACACCCACCCTCTGTGTTGCCTGCCGAACACCCACCCACTTGTGTTGACTTCTGCCCGCCCACACATTCTCCGTGATACCTCCCACCCTTAGTGTTGCCGAACGCCCACCCACCCTCCGTGGGGCTCACCGCTGGCCCACCCATCCTTCATGTTGCCTACCCTCCATTTTGCCTACCCTCAGTGTTGCCTACCCTCCATGTTGCCTACCCTCCATGTTGCCTAACACTCTGTGTCGCCTAACCCTCTGTGTCGCCTAACCCTCTGTGTTGCCTAACCCCATTGCCTAACCCTCTGTTTTGCCTAACACTCTGTGTCGCCTAACACTCTGTGTCGCCTAACATTCTGTGTCGCCTAACCCTCCGTGTCGCCTAACCCTCTGTGTTGCCTAACCCTCTGTGTTGCCTAACCCTCTGTGTTGCCTAACCCTCTGTGTTGCCTAACCCTCTGTGTTGCCTATCCCTCTGTGTTGCCTAACTGTTGGACAGGCCACATGAAGGGCCGCTCTCCCCCAGCCCAACCAGGCCCGAGAGCCGCCACGACAGTACCACGCATCATCATTGTACACCTGCTGCCCTCTCAGGGCCCCTGCCTGCGAGGCAAGCTAACCTCGTGGGCCCGATCCCCTGCCGGCCCACGCGGCCAACCTGAACCGCCATCTTGGACACTTCACCACGAGGTCGCCTGGCCCCCGATCGACCCCGACCCTGGGCCTGGCCCGGCCTCAGACATCTCGGCACCACCATCCACCCAGGAGGTGAGCGGGCTACTTGGCAAGTCAATGGGAGAAAGAGGTGTCGATGGCTCCCCCCGCCAAGTGCCGCTCGCCCATCGCCTCCCCGGGCGCTGGCTCCACCCCCCTGCTGGGTGTCTGGAATCCCGCATCCCGGACCCCCGACCTCCAAGTGCGAGGGTCCGGACATCAAAGCACGCCAGCCCTATAACTGGGGCAGCTCCAGAGCAGGAAGGCAGTTGTATCTTGGAGTCGAGAGACGTAAAGAGGAACTCATCCTGAACAGACTACTGGCGCTGCCGTAGCTCTGTTCTGTGCACCATCATCCTGCCTGTTGGCGCTGCCACAGCCGTCGTAACCTTCATCCTTCATCGTCGTCCGGATCTGCTGGCGTGGCCGCGGACCGTTGTAACCGTCATCTTCATCGGGACCTGCAGGCTCCGCCGCGGACCGTCATCTTTCATCCGACCATCTCGGGACCTGCTTGGCTCCTCCACGGCCCGATCATCAAGAACGCCGAGCTCAAGGATTGAGAGCTATTTTTGGACTCACCGGTAACTAAAGACTGTCCCGCTACCCTTTTCCTCAACCAAAGACTAAGCTAGAGGGGACCCCTGAGTCCAGACCTCCTTGTACCATATCATCGTAACCTAAGAATTGCATATAAAGTCTCGTTAACCTTCAGTCTTGTGTGGTGTCCGTCTGTGGGGGGGAAGTTATTCATCTGTACAGTCGTTGGAGACGGCTCTCCCTGGAGACCTCTCCCCGTACCTCGGCCGACCCTCCCGGTCCGTCTAACATTGGTGGCCAGCGGCGCGATTCGAATCACCGCATAACGTACAGAAAATAGCTCACCCCACAACGAACCATAATGACAACTAAAGAAAGCGGATCAACCGAGAAGTTCCAAATGGAAAAACTAGAGGAGTACAGCCACCGTGAACTAAAGCAGTTCTGCATCGAACTAGGTATCGCTACCACCGGACTAAGCACCAAGGACGATTTTAAACATGCCCTACAATCTTGGGCAGAGACCGGGGATACCGAAGCCCCTGAGCAAACCACCACAGCCCCTGAAGGGCAAAGAACCGGTCTCCCGCAAGACGAGATCCAAGAAAGAGAAAAAATCCGACTACACGAGCTAGAAATGGCCCGACTCAAGATGGAAATAGAACTCAAGTTGGCCGAACAAAAAATCAACTTAGAGCACCTACGTCTCCGAGAAGAAAGAGAAGAGAAACAGAGACAAAGGGAGCTCGAGGAAAAGAAACTGGCGTACGAGCACGAACGGAACATAGCCGAGATCAACCTGCGCAAACAGAATAAAGAGTTAGGGGTGCCCGAGAGACCACACACCCCGGGGACCGCGGAGAAAAAAGTACACATCCCCAAGGATGTGGTCCGAGAATATTTCCGAGAGGACGACATCCAACAATGGTTTAAGGCCTATGAAATCGCTATGACTGCGCACCGGATCGATAGAACCGACTGGGGTGCCGGCCTATGGGGCAGATTCCTCAATGAGGGCCGCGATACCCTGTTACAGCTCCCAGACCACCAGATGACCTCCTACGACCATATGAAAGCGGCCCTCCTCACCCGCTATGGTCTCACGCCCGAGATGTACCGCCAGAGGTTCCGAGACTGCACACGCATCCCGGGTACAACTTGGGTGGACTATGTAACGTACTTTAGCAGAGCTTTCGAAGGCTGGATCAAAGGAAACAACGTCACGACATACGAGCAGCTGTTCAATCTGATGGTATGGGAGCATCTGTCCAACAATTGCTTCATCGAACTACGCCAACACCTCCTCGACAGCAAGTTGACCGATCCCCGGCAGCTCGCAGCCGAAGCTGACCGGTGGGAGATAACCAGAGTGGGCCGGAATGGGTCCTACGAGCAAAACAGGAACAACAATGGACACCACCGACCGAGAGGAGGGGGAGGGGGCCAAGGACGAGGGAGAGACAACACTCCGGCCGCCCCCGCTGCCAGCACCACCCCCCCGGCCAACCGGGGCAGCACCCCGGCGCGACCGGGGTACAGAGCCAATGTCACATGTCACCGATGCCAGCGAGTCGGCCACTATGCAAATGACCCAAGCTGCCCGCAGTATCAGAGTCCAAAACCCCGCCAAATGGCCGCCGCGGCACTAGGGGAAGAACAGATCCCCGAGGAACAAGAAACAGACCAGCAAGAGTATCAAGAGTGGGAGCCAGCCGCCATGACTCTCGCGTGCTTAGGGGGAAGAGACATGGTCCCGCGGGTCCCCCTACCCGCTAACACCCAGAAGTACAGCCAATGGGTAAGCATCAATGGACAACGGGCCGAAGCCCTTCGAGACACCGGGGCCAGTGTGACAGCCGTCCGCTGTCACCTGGTGACCCCAGAACAATATCTACCGAACACCCTCTGCCCTGTGCGATCAGCCGACAACTCGGAAAGTCTGTGTCGGATGGCCTGCGTCCCCTTTGAGTGGGGGGGGGTCTCCGGCATGCTGAAGGTGACGGTCCGAGACGACTCCCCCGTGGACTGCCTACTCGGAAATGACCTGGAGAGCTCCCCGTGGGCAGCCGTGGAGCGAAAAGAACACTTGGGGATGTTAGGCGTCCCGGACTGGGCGTGCGTCACCACCCGGTCCATGGCCGCCCGGGCCAACCCTCACCCAGAAGAACCAGAATGGCCGGCGCCGCCGCCTCCGGTCGCCCCAGCCGAGACCACCGACCCTGACACCCCCCTCGAACCTGCTCAACCTTCCGACATCGCTAACCTTGACCAGTGGGCCCAAGAGGGGGGACCCACCCAAGAACAATTTCGCCGGGAGCAGAAGACCTGTCCCTCCCTAGAGGGACTCCGCCAACAAGCGCTCGCCCAAGGCGCAGGGGATACTTCCGGAACTCATTGGGTCTACTGGGACAATGATCTACTGTACAGCGAGCAAAGAATCGCCGAGCTGGGGGCCAACAGAGTACTAGCGGTACCCCTCCGTTTCAGAGACTTCCTGTTAAATTTGGCCCACGATGTCCCCCTGGCAGGGCACCTCGGACAAGATAAAACTTACAGCCGCCTAGTGACCCACTTCTTCTGGCCCAAAATGAGAAACGATGTGCACCAGCATTGCCGATCTTGCCCCACGTGCCAAGCCAGTGGGAAGAGCGGCCGCAAACTAAAGGCCCCCTTGCAACCCTTTCCAGTAGTCACGACCCCATTTGAGAGGGTCGGAATAGACATTGTGGGACCCCTAGACCCGCGTACAAAACAAGGCCATCGCTTTATTCTGGTGCTGGTGGACCACGCCACCCGCTACCCTGAGGCTATACCTCTCCGAACCGTGACAGCCCCAGTGGTCGGCCGGGCCCTGATGGGGATCTTCTCCCGTGTGGGGTTCCCCCGAGAAGTCGTCAGCGACAGAGGCACGAACTTTATTTCTAAATACATGAAATCACTCTGGCAACAGTGTGGGGTCACCTACCGATTCACGACCCCCTATCACCCCCAAGGGAACGGACTGGTTGAGCGGTTCAACCGCACACTAAAAGGGATGATCGGGGGATTGGAAGAGCCCCTCCGTCGCCAGTGGGATGTACTGCTGCCGTGCCTCCTCTTCGCCTACCGGGAGGTCCCACAAAAATCACTAGGCTTCAGCCCATTTGAACTGCTATACGGGCACCCAGTGCGGGGGCCGCTCAGCCTGATCAAAGAAGGCTGGGAGATGCCTCCGGCCAGGAACCCTCCAGACGTCTTCCGGTACCTCCTCACCCTCCGCAACCAGTCACAGCGGTTCAGAGACCTAGCAAAAGTCAACCTAGAGGCCAGTCAAGAGGATATGAAAAAATGGTATGACCAGAACGCCTCATCCATTGAATTCGAGCCGGGGCAACAAGTATGGGTAATGTCCCCCACAGAACCTTGCGCTCTCCAAGACAAATGGACGGGGCCCTTCAAGGTGATCGAGCGCAAGGGCCCTGCCACCTATCTGATCGATATGGGGTCCTCCCGGAACCCACTCCGGGTCCTCCACACCAACAGGCTGAAACCTCACTTTGCACGAACCGAACTCAGCCTACTGATGGCCACAGACAACGGGGCTGAAGACGACTCCGAGCCTCTCCCTGACCTCCTGCGGACCCAGGAGCAAGACGGCTCCGTAGATGGGGTCCGCCTCTCGGAGACCCTCACCAGAGAACAACGCCAAGAGTGCCAAGCCCTCCTGTCACAGTTCGCCAGCCTGTTCTCCCTCACCCCAGGTGTCACGTCCTGGTGTGTGCACGATGTGGACACCGGAGATAGCCCTCCTATCCGCCACCGGGCCTACCGCGTACCTGATCGGGTACGGGCCTGCATCCAGGCGGAAGTGGCCAAGATGCTCACGCTCGGGGTCATCGAGCCCTCAGACAGTCCATGGGCCAGCCCGGTCGTGCTGGTCCCCAAAGCAGCCGCCCCCGGAACCACCCCAGAACTCCGGTTCTGTGTCGACTACCGGGGCCTGAATGAGGTCACCCGGACGGACGCACATCCCATCCCCCGGGCAGATGAACTGGTCGACCGAATGGGAGCTGCCCGCTACCTCAGCATCTTCGACCTGACAGCAGGTTATTGGCAGATCGGCCTCACACCCCGAGCACAGGAACGTTCTGCCTTCTCCACCCCCGATGGCCACTATCATTTTACGGTCATGCCTTTCGGCCTGAAAAATGCACCAGCGACTTTCCAACGGCTCGTCAATAAAGTCCTGGCGGGGCTCGAAGGGTTCAGCGCCGCCTACCTAGACGACATCGCTGTGTACAGCCACCACTGGACCGAACACCTCCACCACCTCCGAGCAGTGCTGCAAGCCCTTCAACGAGCTGGCCTCACGATCAAGGCCAGCAAATGTCAAATTGGACAAGGGTCTGTGACCTACCTCGGGCACCAGGTGGGAAGCGGCCTAGTGGCCCCTCTACAGCTAAAAATTGCTGCCATCCAGGACTGGCAGCCCCCTATCACCCAAACCGAGGTACGAGCATTCCTGGGCCTCACAGGCTATTACCGAAGGTTTGTAAAAGACTATGGAACCATAGTGGGGCCTCTCACGGAACTCACGTCAAAGACTCAACCAAAGAAAGTGAACTGGACCCCAGAGTGTCAAACGGCATTCGAACAATTGAAGGCCGCCATGTGTTCCGCTCCTGTGCTCCAGGCCCCCGACTACAGCCGGGAGTTCCTCGTCCAGACGGACGCCTCCGACCAGGGCATTGGGGCGGTCCTGTCCCAAGTGAACACCGAAGGCCTTGATCAACCCGTGGCCTTCATCAGCCGGAGGCTCCTACCCCGGGAGCAACGCTGGAGCACCATAGAGAGAGAAGCATTCGCAGTGGTATGGGCCCTCAAAAAGCTCCGGCCCTACCTTTTTGGCACCCACTTCCGGGTGCAGACCGACCACCGACCCCTGCAGTGGCTGATGCATATGCGGGGGGAAAACCCAAAATTGCTGCGCTGGTCCATCTCCCTGCAAGGTATGGACTTCACAGTCGAACACCGGCCAGGACCAGACCACGCCAACGCAGACGGCCTGTCCCGGTTTTTCCGCCTCGACGACGAGAGTCCCCAGGAAGATGGGTAACTCTCCCCGCCTTCAGCTGGGGGGGACGCATGTTGGACAGGCCACATGAAGGGCCGCTCTCCCCCAGCCCAACCAGGCCCGAGAGCCGCCACGACAGTACCACGCATCATCATTGTACACCTGCTGCCCTCTCAGGGCCCCTGCCTGCGAGGCAAGCTAACCTCGTGGGCCCGATCCCCTGCCGGCCCACGCGGCCAACCTGAACCGCCATCTTGGACACTTCACCACGAGGTCGCCTGGCCCCCGATCGACCCCGACCCTGGGCCTGGCCCGGCCTCAGACATCTCGGCACCACCATCCACCCAGGAGGTGAGCGGGCTACTTGGCAAGTCAATGGGAGAAAGAGGTGTCGATGGCTCCCCCCGCCAAGTGCCGCTCGCCCATCGCCTCCCCGGGCGCTGGCTCCACCCCCCTGCTGGGTGTCTGGAATCCCGCATCCCGGACCCCCGACCTCCAAGTGCGAGGGTCCGGACATCAAAGCACGCCAGCCCTATAACTGGGGCAGCTCCAGAGCAGGAAGGCAGTTGTATCTTGGAGTCGAGAGACGTAAAGAGGAACTCATCCTGAACAGACTACTGGCGCTGCCGTAGCTCTGTTCTGTGCACCATCATCCTGCCTGTTGGCGCTGCCACAGCCGTCGTAACCTTCATCCTTCATCGTCGTCCGGATCTGCTGGCGTGGCCGCGGACCGTTGTAACCGTCATCTTCATCGGGACCTGCAGGCTCCGCCGCGGACCGTCATCTTTCATCCGACCATCTCGGGACCTGCTTGGCTCCTCCACGGCCCGATCATCAAGAACGCCGAGCTCAAGGATTGAGAGCTATTTTTGGACTCACCGGTAACTAAAGACTGTCCCGCTACCCTTTTCCTCAACCAAAGACTAAGCTAGAGGGGACCCCTGAGTCCAGACCTCCTTGTACCATATCATCGTAACCTAAGAATTGCATATAAAGTCTCGTTAACCTTCAGTCTTGTGTGGTGTCCGTCTGTGGGGGGGAAGTTATTCATCTGTACAGTCGTTGGAGACGGCTCTCCCTGGAGACCTCTCCCCGTACCTCGGCCGACCCTCCCGGTCCGTCTAACACTAACCCTCTGTGTCGCCTAACCCTCTGTGTCGCCTAACCCTCTGTGTCGCCTAACCCTCTGTGTCGCCTAACACTCTGTGTTGCCTAACCCTCTGTGTCGCCTAACCCTCCGTGTTGCCTACCCGCCGTGTTGCCATACCCACCCTCTGTGTAGCATTACAGCCACCCACCCTCTATGTTGCAGCCCACCCTCCGTGTTGGCATCCCGGCCACCCATCCTCTGTGTTGCATCCCACCCACCCACCCACTGTGTTGCAATCCATGTTGCATCCCGCCCACCAACCTTCTGTGTTGCCTCCCTGTTGTGTACCCACCCACCCTCCATCACTGATGCCTATCTCTCACTGTTGGCTCCCACCCACCATCCCTCCCTGCTGCCTTCCATCCACCCTCGCTCCTTCCCTGTTTTCGTCCCAATCACCCTTCCTACATCTGTGTTGCCGTTGACTGCCCCCTCTGTATTGCATCCTGTCTACCCTCCCTCCGTGCTGCCTCCACCCTCCATCCGAGTTGCCTACCGACAGCCCTCCCTCACTCTGTGTTGCCTACCATCCACCCTCCCTCCTTCTGTGTTGCATCCCGATCCATGTGCTATCTATTGCCCTCACTCCATCTATCGCCCTCACTCTGTCTATCGCCCTCACTCTATCTATCGCCCTCATCTATCGCCCTCACTCTATCTTTCTATCGCCCTCACTCTATCTATCTATTGCCTCACTCTATCTATCTATCTATCTATCTATCTATCTATCTATCTATCTATCTATCTATCTATCTATCTATCTATCTATCTATCTATCTAGCGCCCTCTATCTAACTATCGCCCTCTATCTAACTATCGCCCTCTATGCATCTATCGCCCTCTATCTATCTATCGCCCTCTATCTATATCACCCTCTATCTATCTATGGCCCTCTGTCTATTGCCCTCACTCTATCTATCTATCGCCCTCTATCTATCGCCCTCTATCTATCTATCGCCCTCCCTCTATCTATCTATCTATCTATCGCCCTCACTCTATCTATCTATCGCTCTCACTCTATCTATCTATCGCCCTCACTCTATCTATCTATCGCCCTCACTCTATCGATCTATCGCCCTCACACTATCTATCTGTCTATCTATCGCCCTCACTCTATCTATCTGTCTATCTATCACCCTCACTCTATCTACCTATCTATTGCCATCACTCTGTCTATTGCCCTCTATCTATCGCCCTCACTCTATCTATCTATCGCCCTCACTCTATCACCCTCACTCTATCTATCTATCTATCGCCCTCACTCTATCTATCTATTGCCCTCACTCTATCACCCTCACTCTATCTATCTATCGCCCTCACTCTATCTATCTATCTATCGCCCTCACTCTATCACCCTCACTCTATCTATCTATCGCCCTCACTCTATCACCCTCACTCTATCTATCTATCGCCCTCACTCTATCTATCTATCGCCCTCACTCTATCTATCTATCTATCGCCCTCACTCTATCACCCTCACTATATCTATTGCCCTCACTCTATCTATCTATCGCCCTCACTCTATCGCCCTCACTCTATCTATCGCCCTCACTCTATCTATCGCCCTCACTCTATCTATCTATCTATCTATCTATCTATCTATCTATCTATCTATCTATCTATCTATCTATCTATCTATCGCCCTCACTCTATCTGTCCATCTTTTGCCCTCACTCTCTCGCCATCACTCTATCTATCTTTCTATCTATCTATCTATCTATCTATCTATCTATCTATCTATCTATCTATCTATCTATCTATCTATCTATCTATCTATCGCCCTCACTCTATCTGTCCATCTTTTGCCCTCACTCTCTCGCCATCACTCTATCTATCTATCTATCTATCTATCTATCTATCTATCTATCTATCTATCTATCTATCTATCTATCTATCTATCTATCTATCTATCTAACCGCTGGCCCACCCATCCTTCATGTTGCCTACCCTCCATTTTGCCTACCCTCCGTGTTGCCTACCCTCCATGTTGCCTACCCTCCGTGTTGCCTAACCCTCTGTGTTGCCTAACACTCTGTGTCGCCTAACCCTCTGTGTCGCCTAACCCTCTGTGTTGCCTAACCCTCTGTGTTGCCTAACCCTCTGTGTTGCCTAACCCTCTGTGTTGCCTAACCCTCTGTGTTGCCTAACCCTCTGTGTTGCCTAACCCTCTGTGTTGCCTAACCCTCTGTGTTGCCTAACCCTCTGTGTCACCTAACCCTCCGTGTTGCCTACCCGCCGTGTTGCCATACCCACCCTCTGTGTAGCATTACACCCACCCACCCTCTGTGTTGCAGCCCACCCTCCGTGTTGGCATCCCGGCCACCCATCCTCTGTCTTGCATCCCACCCACCCACCCACTGTGTTGCAATCCATGTTGCATCCCACCCACCAACCTTCTGTGTTGCCTCCCTGTTGTGTAACCACCCACCCTCCATCACTGATGCCTATCTCTCACTGTTGGCTCCCACCCACTATCCCTCCCTGTTGCCTTCCATCCACCCTGGCTCCTTCCCTGTTTTCGTCCCAATCACCCTTCCTACATCCGTGTTGCCGTCGACTGCCCCCTCTGTATTGCATCCTGTCTACCCTCCCTCCGTGCTGCCTCCACCCTCCATCCGAGTTGCCTACTGACAGCCCTCCCTCACTCTGTGTTGCCTACCATCCACCCTCCCTCCTTCTGTGTTGCATCCCGATCCATGTGCTATCTATTGCCCTCACTCCATCTATCACCCTCACTCTGTCTATCGCCCTCACTCTATCTATCCCCCTCATCTATAGCCCTCACTCTATCTTTCTATCGCACTCACTCTATCTTTCTATCGCCCTCACTCTATCTATCTATTGCCCTCACTCTATCTATCTATCTATCTATCTATCTATCTATCTATCTATCTATCTATCTATCTATCTATCTATCTATCTATCTAGCGCCCTCTATCTAACTAGCGCCGTCTATTTAACTATCGCCCTCTATGTATCTATCGCCCTCTATCTATCTATCGCCCTCTATCTATCTATCGCCCTCTATCTATCTATCACCCTCTATCTATCTATGGCCCTCTATCTATCGCCCTCACTCTATCTATCTATCGCCCTCTATCTATCGCCCTCACTCTATCGCCCTCTATCTATCTATCGCCCTCACTCTATCTATCGCCCTCCCTCTATCTATCTATCTATCTATCGCCCTCCCTCTATCTATCTATCGCCCTCACTCTATCTATCTGTCTATCTATCGCCCTCACTCTATCTATCTGTCTATCTATTGCCCTCACTCTATCTATCTATTGCCATCACTCTGTCTATCGCCCTCTATCTATCACCCTCACTCTATCTATCTATCGCCCTCACTCTATCTATCTATCGCCCTCACTCTATCGATCTATCGCCCTCACTCTATCGATCTATCGCCCTCACTCTATCTATCTGTCTATCTATCGCCCTCACTCTATCTATCTGTCTATCTATCACCCTCACTCTATCTACCTATCTATTGCCATCACTCTGTCTATCGCCCTCTATCTATCGCCCTCACTCTATCTATATATCGCCCTCACTCTATCACCCTCACTCTATCTATCTATCTATCGCCCTCACTCTATCTATCTATTGCCCTCACTCTATCACCCTCACTCTATCTATCTATCGCCCTCACTTTATCTATCTATCGCCCTCACTCTATCACCCTCACTCTATCTATCTGTCACCCTCACTCTATCTATCTATCTATCTATCTATCTATCTATCTATCTATCTATCTATCTATCTATCTATCTATCTATCGCCCTCACTCTATCTGTCCATCTTTTGCCCTCACTCTCTCGCCATCACTCTATCTATCTATTGATCTATCTATCTATCTATCTATCTATCTATCTATCTATCTATCTATCTATCTATCTATCTATCTATCTATCTATCTCACCGCTGGCCCACCCATCCTTCATGTTGCCTACCCTCCATTTTGCCTACCCTACGTTTTGCCTTCCCTCCATGTTGCCTACCCTCCGTGTTGCCTAACCCTCTGTGTTGCCTAACCCTCTGTGTTGCCTAACACTCTGTGTCGCCTAACCCTCTGTGTCGCCTAACCCTCTGTGTTGCCTAACCCTCTGTGTTGCCTAACCCACTGTGTTGCCTAACCCACTGTGTTGCCTAACCCTCTTTGTTGCCTAACCCTCTGTGTTGCCTAACCCTCTGTGTTGCCTAACCCTCTGTGTTGCCTAACCCTCTGTGTTGCCTAACCCTCTGTGTCACCTAACCCTCCGTGTTGCCTACCCGCCGTGTTGCCATACCCACCCTCTGTGTAGCATTACACCCACCCACCCTCTGTGTTGCAGCCCACCCTCCGTGTTGGCATCCCGGCCACCCATCCTCTGTGTTGCATCCCACCCACCCACCCACTGTGTTGCAATCCATGTTGCATCCCGCCCACCAAACTTCTGTGTTGCCTCCCTGTTGTGTAACCACCCACCCTCCATCACTGATGCCTATCTCTCACTGTTGGCTCCCACCCACCATCCCTCCCTGTTGCCTTCCATCCACCCTCGCTCCTTCCCTGTTTTCGTCCCAATCACCCTTCCTACATCTGTGTGCCGTCGACTGCCCCCTCTGTATTGCATCCTGTCTACCCTCCCTCCGTGCTGCCTTCACCCTCCATCCGAGTTGCCTACTGACAGCCCTCCCTCACTCTGTGTTGCCTACCATCCACCCTCCCTCCTTCTGTGTTGCATCCCGATCCATGTGCTATCTATTGCCCTCACTCCATCTATCGCCCTCACTCTGTCTATCGCCCTCACTCTATCTATCGCCCTCATCTATTGCCCTCACTCTATCTTTCTATCGCCCTCACTCTATTTTTCTATCGCCCTCACTCTATCTATCTATTGCCCTCACTCTATCTATCTATCTATCTATCTATCTATCTATCTATCTATCTATCTATCTATCTATCTATCTATCTATCTATCTATCTATCTATCTATCTATCTATCTATCTATCTAGCGCCCTCTATCTAACTATCGCCCTCTATCTAACTATCGCCCTCTATGTATCCATCGCCCTCTATGTATCCATCGCCCTCTATCTATCTATCGCCCTCTATCTATCTATCACCCTCTATCTATCTATGGCCCTCTATCTATCACCCTCACTCTATCTATCTATCGCCCTCTATCTATCGCCCTCTATCTATCTATCGCCCTCACTCTATCTATCTATCGCCCTCCCTCTATCTATCTATCTATCTATCTATCTATCGCCCTCCCTCTATCTATCTATCGCCCTCACTCTATCTATCTGTCTATCTATTTATCGCCCTCACTCTATCTATCTGTCTATCGCCCTCACTCTATCTATCTATTGCCATCACTCTGTCTATCGCCCTCTATCTATCACCCTCACTCTATCTATCTATCGCCCTCACTCTATCTATCTATCGCCCTCACTCTATCTATCTGTCTATCGCCCTCACTCTATCTGTCTATCTATCGCCCTCACTCTATCTACCTATCTATTGCCATCACTCTGTCTATCGCCCTCTATCTATCGCCCTCACTCTATCACCCTCACTCTATCTATCTATCTATCGCCCTCACTCTATCTATCTATTGCCCTCACTCTATCACCCTCACTCTATCTATCTATCGCCCTCACTCTATCTATCTATCGCCCTCACTCTATCACCCTCACTCTATCTATCTATCGCCCTCACTCTATCACCCTCACTCTATCTATCACCCTCACTCTATCTATCTATCGCCCTCACTCTATCTATCTATCGCCCTCACTCTATCTATCTATCGCCCTCACTCTATCACCCTCACTCTATCTATCGCCCTCTATCTATCTATCTATCTATCTATCTATCTATCTATCTATCTATCTATCTATCTATCTATCTATCTATCGCCCTCACTCTATCGGTATATCTATCTATCGCCCTCACTCTATCTATCTATCGCCCTCACTCTATCTATCTATCGCCCTCACTATATCTATCGCCCTCACTCTATCGCCCTCCCTCTATCTATCTATCGCCCTAACTCTATCTATCGCCCTCACTCTATCTATCGCCCTCACTCTATCTATCTATCGCCCTCACTCTATCTATCTATCGCCCTCACTCTATCTATCGCCCTCACTCTATCTATCTATCGCCCTCACTCTATCTATCTATCGCCCTCACTCTATCTATCGACCTAACTCTATCTATCTATCGCCCTCACTCTATCTATAGCCCTCACTCTATCTATCTATCGCATTTACTCTATGTATCGCCCTCACTCTATATATCTATCGCCCTCACTCTATCTATCTATCGCCCTCCCTCTATCTATCTATCGCCCTCACTCTATCTATCGCTCTCACTCTATCTATCGCCCTCACTCTATCTATCTATCGCCCTCACTCTATCTATTTATCGCCCTCACTATATCTATCTATCACAACACCACAGCATCAGTCTGCACCATCACAGCATCACTCAGGGGCACCACAAAATCACTGAATGCCACAGCATCACTCGTCACCACCACAACATCACTCAGAGCCACCACAGCATCAATCTGCGCAACCATTCAACAACAACTGGTCCAAATATGTTCTCTCAATGTTTCGATCTTTATAAGAAATGTCACAAAAAGATGTTAATATTTCACTTCTGTTCTTGGATTTTCGTCACAATAAAATACACTGAACATAATCTTCACAAAAGTTATTTACATATGTTTAAGCTATTGCCATTATAAATTACAATCACTTTTATTTAAGTATTAATTATTTTTAAAAATTAAAAGCCATTGTTATTTGTAATATCAATACATCTAAGTCACATAAATACAACACATATTGCATTACAAATGGTATAGAAGTCACATTTGCGAAAGTTATAACTATTGGCATTGTAAATGACAAAGCTATTAATTTCGCTATTTTCAAAATAAACACATAAATAAAAAATGTCTCATTTACAATACCAATAGTTCAAACGTTCCTAATGCAGACCTATTGCATTGCAAATGCTTGTTTTTAAATGTCACTTTGCTGGTCTGAAAAATACAGGGGGAGAGAATGTGTCCAAACGGCTAGGATGGTCGACCTTGGAGCTTGTGCACTGGGTTCAATTCTCGGCAATGATGCTCAACATTGTAGTAAATGTCCTCTCCACTGTTCTTCTCTGGCTAGACTGTACTATGTTATCTATGACATCATAGAATGCCAGGGTGTCCCTCTAGCTCACTGTGCCTTTCTATTACTTACTGTGGCAGTTGGTCATCTCAGGCTGAGCTGCTAACAGCTGGCTCCTGGTGGGGTTTTCCTTACATCTTAACCTGTCTATCTAACCTGGAAGGAACCTGCAATAAAGGATCTTAACTTACTAAGTGGACTCTGCATCTTCATTTACCACAAACATCCTATGATTCTGGGCAAATCACAATCCCCCCGTGCCTAAACAACAACAAAATGTGAATGTGCTCGTCTGTAACGTACCTGGTGCTCATGTAAAGCACTCTGATACCACCGGGTCTAGTTTACACTATATAAAACTCCACAAAAACAAAAAATACAGATCTAGTACATTACTCCAACGTATGTATTTTGTCTTTTTATTCCATGGAAGAAAAGTTCTTCATTTTCACTTTTCCTCATTTATATCTTCATGTACTTATGGTATTTCATCTTCTACTATTTATATCTCCTGATTATTCTGCGCAGGCTTATTATCCAAAAATCTCTGTTTACCTTTCGGTGCAGTTAAATATCTACATATTTATATGTTTTCCTCCCACTGCAGAGGAAAATAATGGTAAAGCCTTCTCCCCAAACCACCACTCTCTGACACATCCTCTTCGTCTTCCAGGATATACCCAACCCGACCTCCACTCTCGGGCTCACCCCGAACCTCCAAAACACCCCCCTGCAAACTCTTCCCTCCTCTACCCCCTTGATCCCATTCATCCAACTAACAAGCTCACATGTCCACCGCTCCCAACAAAAACTTATATTTCCCTCTACTAACCCACGTTGGTTTGCGGAGTAACTTACTACTCACCGAAAAGCACTTCAGCGCCTCAGGGGTAGTAAGCGCTATATAAAAACACTTGCAGTTTTGGATCGGTCATTATGCTATTTCTTTAAATGTTTTCTTTATTTTCATGTAGTGCCGTTGTCTTTCCCTGCAGGCCACCCCTCACGGAGAGAGAATCAGGTCTCCCTGCTGCCAAAAGACCCCCTGGTGCACCTGGGGGTCTCGGTCCAGTTTAACTGCTCCATGCCATGCCTGAACGCCATATTCACCTGGAAGGGGCTGGACACCAAATCTGGCCACGTCACCTCCGCCCCCCAGTACAGCCTGTTGTACATAGCCAGCACTGCCCTGCACAAGGAGAGGAGGATCACCTGTGAGGCCACCTGCGGGGGTCGCGGCCGCGGGCAGCAGAGGACCAGCTGGTTGCGGCTCTACTGTAAGTTTGGGGTGATGGAAGGGAAACGAGGAGTCTGCGCTGCATTTGTAATTCTGCTGTGTCCAACGTAGGCCCAGAAGAGCCGGTGCCAGGATAGGATTCAAGGAGAATCACTGAGAACGTGATCTATTTAGATTCATTGGGTGTACATTTATCTTATGTGAATGGTCTGATCTGCCCATCCTGTGCCCACTTTGGGCACCAGTGTTAGTCCTCCTTAGGTCTTCAGCTTAGAGTATACTGGGCAATGCACACCTGAGGCACAGGGTGCAGCAACCCACAAACTGTTGAAGAGCAGACACACACCAGGTGTAAGACCTGCTGCCAAGCATCACTCTGAATTCGTGGTGTTTGACTCAGGTTTGTAATGCTAATGATCTGTGTGAAGATGTGGCTGCTCTACATTTCACACCAACATACAAGCAATGGAGCTGTATCAAGACTTGTGAACTCTGACATGTTGGTACAATGGAGCTGTCTAAACACCAGGGGACTCTTAAAATGTGACGACAATGTATAGGGGGAATTGAGCCGCAACACAACTCAAGGACAGCCAAAAAGTTTAATTCTAACACACAAAGCACTGGAGCTGTCAAGGCTTGGGGACTCTTGCATTTTGTCTGGCCCACACTGGAAGAGGGGAGCTGTGTCTAGACTTGGGGATTCTTAGATTTTGACTGGCCCACACTGGAAGAGGGGAGCTGTGTCTAGACTTGGGGTTTCTTAGATTTTGACTGGCCCACACTGGAAGAGGGA
This sequence comes from Lissotriton vulgaris, assembly GCF_964263255.1. Taxonomy (NCBI): domain Eukaryota; kingdom Metazoa; phylum Chordata; class Amphibia; order Caudata; family Salamandridae; genus Lissotriton; species Lissotriton vulgaris. Next base: position 15,015,906 of record NC_141700.1, on the reverse strand, counting down.
GCTGTGTCTAGACTTGGGGATTCTTAGATGTTGTCTGGCCCACACTGGAAGAGGGGAGCTGTGTCTAGACTTGGGGATTCTTAGATTTTGACTGGCCCACACTGGAAGAGGGGAGCTGTGTCTAGACTTGGGGATTCTTAGATTTTGACTGGCCCACACTGGAAGAGGGGAGCTGTGTCTAGACATGGGGATTCTTAGATTTTGACTGGCCCACACTGGAAGAGGGAGCTGTGTCTAGACTTGGGGATTCTTAGATTTTGACTGGCCCACACTGGAAGAGGGGAGCTGTGTCTAGACTTGGGGATTCTTAGATTTTGACTGGCCCACACTGGAAGAGGGGAGCTGTGTCTAGACTTGGGGATTCTTAGATTTTGACTGGCCCACACTGGAAGAGGGGAGCTGTGTCTAGACTTGGGGATTCTTAGATTTTGACTGGCCCACACTGGAAGAGGGGAGCTGTGTCTAGACATGGGGATTCTTAGATTTTGACTGGCCCACACTGGAAGAGGGAGCTGTGTCTAGACTTGGGGATTCTTAGATGTTGTCTGGCCCACACTGGAAGAGGGGAGCTGTGTCTAGACATGGGGATTCTTAGATTTTGACTGACCCACACTGGAAGAGGGAGCAGTGTCTAGACTTGGGGATTCGTAGATTTTGACTGGCCCACACTGGAAGAGGGAGCTGTGTCTAGACTTGGGGATTCGTAGATTTTGACTGGCCCACACTGGAAGAGGGGAGCTGTGTCTAGACTTGGGGATTCTTAGATTTTGACTGACCCACACTGGAAGAGGGAGCTGTGTCTAGACTTGGGGATTCGTAGATTTTGACTGGCTCACACTGGAAGAGGGGAACTGTGTCTAGACTTGGGGATTCTTAGATTTTGACTGGCCCACACTGGAAGAGGGGAGCTGTGTCTAGACTTGGGGATTCTTATTTTTTGACTGGCCCACACTGGAAGAGGGGAGCTGTGTCTAGACTTGGGGATTCTTAGATTTTGACTGGCCCACACTGGAAGAGGGGAGCTGTGTCTAGACTTGGGGATTCTTAGATTTTGACTGGCCCACACTGGAAGAGGGGAGCTGTGTCTAGACTTGGGGATTCTTAGATTTTGACTGACCCACACTGGAAGAGGGGAGCTGTGTCTAGACTTGGGGATTCTTAGATTTTGACTGGCCCACACTGGAAGAGGGGAGCTGTGTCTAGACTTGGGGATTCTTAGATTTTGACTGACCCACACTGGAAGAGGGGAGCTGTGTCTAGACTTGGGGATTCTTAGATTTTGACTGGCCCACACTGGAAGAGGGAGCTGTGTCTAGACTTGGGGATTCTAAGATTTTGACTGACCCACACTGGAAGAGGGGAGCTGTGTCTAGACTTGGGGATTCTTAGATTTTGACTGGCCCACACTGGAAGAGGGAAGCGGTGTCTAGACTTGGGGATTCTTAGATTTTGTCTGACCCACACTGGAAGAGGGGAGCTGTGTCTAGACTTGGGGATTCTTAGATTTTGACTGGCCCACACTGGAAGAGGGGAGCTGTGTCTAGACTTGGGGATTCTTAGATTTTGTCTGGCCCACACTTGAAGAGGGGAGCTGTGTCTAGACTCGGGGATTCTTAGATTTTGACTGACCCACACTGGAAGAGGGAGCTGTGTCTAGACTCGGGGATTCTTAGATTTTGACTGGCCCACACTGGAAGAGGGAAGCGGTGTCTAGACTCGGGGATTCTTAGATTTTGTCTGACCCACACTGGAAGAGGGGAGCTGTGTCTAGACTCGGGGATTCGTAGATTTTGACTGGCCCACACTGGAAGAGGGGAGCTGTGTCTAGACTTGGGGATTCGTAGATTTTGACTGGCCCACACTGGAAGAGGGAAGCTGTGTCTAGACTTGGGGATTCGTAGATTTTGACTGGCCCACACTGGAAGAGGGAAGTTGTGTCTAGACTTGGGAATTCTTAGATTTTGTCTGGCCCACACTGGAAGAGGGGAGCTGTGTCTAGACTTGGGGATTCTTAGATTTTGTCTGACCCACACTGGAAGAGGGAGCTGTGTCTAGGCTTGGGGATTCTTAGATTTTGTCTGGCCCACACTGGAAGAGGGGAGCTGTGTCTAGACTTGGGGATTCTTAGATTTTGTCTGACCCACACTGGAAGAGGGAGCTGTGTCTAGACTTGGGGATTCTTAGATTTCGTCTGGCCCACACTGGAAGAGGGGAGCTGTGTCTAGACTTGGGGATTCTTAGATTTTGACTGGCCCACACTGGAAGAGGGGAGCTGTGTCTAGACTTGGGGATTCTTAGATTTTGTCTGACCCACACTGGAAGAGGGGAGCTGTGTCTAGACTTGGGGATTCTTAGATTTTGACTGGCCCACACTGGAAGAGGGGAGCTGTGTCTAGACTTGGGGATTCTTAGATTTTGTCTGACCCACACTGGAAGAGGGGAGCTGTGTCTAGACTTGGTGATTCTTAGATTTTGACTGGCCCACACTGGAAGAGGGGAGCTGTGTCTAGACTTGGGGATTCTTAGATTTTGACTGGCCCACACTGGAAGAGGGGAGCTGTGTCTAGACTTGGGGATTCTTAGATTTTGACTGGCCCACACTGGAAGAGGGGAGCTGTGTCTAGACTTGGGGATTCTTAGATTTTGTCTGCCCCACACTGGGGATTCTTAGATTTTGACTGGCCCACACTGGAAGAGGGGAGCTGTATCTAGACTTGGGGATTCGTACATTTTGACTGGCCCACACTGGAAGAGGGAAGCTGTGTCTAGACTTGGGGATTCTTAGATTTTGTCTGGCCCACACTGGAAGAGGGGAGCTGTGTCTAGACTTGGGGATTCTTAGATTTTCACTGGCCCACACTGGAAGAGGGGAGCTGTGTCTAGGCTTGAGTTGGCATATCTACAAGGAAATGGTGCTGCAGAAAAATTGGCAGCGCAGCACTGCGTCACTTCAAACCTCAGGGATGCACTGTATTTACAACAATACGGCACACCCCTGTGTTTCCACTAGCACTAAAAATAGCTGCCTACTGCCAACACAGACACTCTTGTGCCATAGTGCAGGGGTGCCTGCGCTGCAGGGGTGATTGTTTATGTGCAGGAAGGTGCCCCTTGCTTTCTGCAGCACACATAGAAGTAGCAAATCAGCATTATTTAATGATTGTTTACATGCAGGAAGGCACACCATTCTACACATAAACAATCATTAAAGGCATTGTGCTCTTTCTATGTGTGCTGCAGAACGCAGCACACATAGAAAAAGCAAAAACAATGAGAAATAAAAGTATTTCTCATAGCTGCGCCAATCTAGCGCCTGATTTTTCATGGCATGAGTTTATGGCGCGGCCTCAGATGTACAGATCCTTGTAAGTCTGGGTCAGCATCAAGAAGCAAAGCCACTGCACACCCCTTTGACGCAGAAAGCTGCATGGAGGGGCACCGTATTCACAAAGTGATGTTAAGCCATGCAAAGTGGCTGAGTGCCTCTTTGTAAATATAGAACAGGGCATTGAACCACTGGAACGTCTTAAAAAGGGATGTTCCAGTGGTGTAATCCCCTTTTAAATATCCCACGTCATCTCTCAAATCTGACAATAAAATGGAGGAACACTTGAGCTGGCCTAAGACTTGACATTTCTCACAGATTGATGCTAACATTAGGAGTGGGACTCTGCCCATACTTGGAAGCCCTAAAAATGTGGGTATGATTTGTGTGGACAAGCAAGATGTGCCAGGACTTGGGAACTGAGCGTTTTCCCCTAGCACTTAGGGCTATGGCCCTGTATAAAGACTTGGGTACTGCCCCCAAAAAATGTGACAGTGGAGCTTCTGGGACAGGAGTGACCCCTCATGGTAAACAGACATGTTCCCCTGCCCCGAGTGCCCAACTACATGTATCTGGTATCCAGAATGTTTGTGTTTGGCCCTGGTGTCACTCTAACCTAAGTATATGGAAGGCGGTCTAAGCTTGTCCGCGACTCCAGAGTTCCTGGATTTGTGCTGTAAGCTAGAGGGGTGCACCAAGAGTACACTTGTGTGTGACAGAGGACTGCTGTCCATGTCCTGGGTTTACCATATATAGCCGTAGCGGCAGGGGTCTGTGTTTTGTAAATCCATGGTTTTGACCACGTCTTCCTGCCGGACCACTCTTGTAAAGTTCTGCTTCTATTCACCAGTTTCCTACACTAACATCTCAAGTGTGTGTTAAACATGCTATGTGTGTGCGCAGTTTGATACATCCATGATGTGTGAGTGATCAGGATAATGGAGGCCACCGGGTCCATTTTGGATGCCCCTGGCCTTATACAGTATTCAGTGGCTACTAGAGTTAGTGTCCAGAGACTCTGACTTGTAAATGAGCATTGAAGTGTGTAGTTTTAGTACAACTCTGTGCTTAAAGTACTTTTTGTTCTTCCAAAGTTAAACTCTGGGCTGGACATTCACTTTACTAAGCCTGTTGATTGATTGTTGAGCACCCCCATACTACCGCCTTGAGAAGCCCGTGACTGCTGGCCCTTGCTGCCCTGAAGGTCAACGTTGGAGGGGATTGTACCTGGCACCGTTTGCAGAGCCAGTGCAGGACAGGCCCCAGGACACCAGAAGCAAATGACCTCAGCCCCAAGGTAGCAGCCCAGTAGCTCCTTGACCGTGGTCATGATACTCAGGGGCAATTTTACTGGAAACTCACAAACTTTGACCCTAATATACAGGGCAATGGACAAGTGCAATACTTTGAAACTTTAAAAATGTGCCATGACACCTTGCACCGATTGACCTGGGCCACGACCAGGGAACTCCTAAACTTTACCCTTATATGTAGGGAAATGGAGGTGTGAAAAATGCGTATTTGTAAAGCACAAACTACTCACCCTTATGGGTCTCAAGGCACTGGAGGCCGTTGTGGAAATTAAGTGAGCTATTGGCCAGAGTCACATGGTGCTGAGCGGAGCAGCCGCTGGAGCCGGGGATCGAACCCTGAGCCCTCTGCTCCAAAGTCAGCTGCCCTGGCCGCTGCACCACACCTCTCCAAACTTGGGTATCCTAAAATTGTGTCCATGGTACTAAGGGACAACTGAAGTGTGAAGTAAGCCACACCCAGATTTAGGAACCAGCAGTCACTCTGAGACATGAATGATAGTTCCTTGCTCACTCCTTAAAATTCACCCAGGCCATAAGTCTGGACCAGTTAAGTGTGTGATATGTCATTCTGTACTAGGCTCTGTTGGAGGGTTCAGGCTGGCAGAAAATGACTCTGTCTGTATCTCTGGCTCAGCTCTTCCAGACACCATGCAGCTGACTCTCCACCCAGAGAGGGGGTCCGGGCAGCCAGATCATCTCATCTGCTCCATCCGACGGGTGCACCCCCTCGACGCCTTGACTCTGAGCTGGTACCGTGGAGAGGAGAGGCTGGAGACCCCGGAACAGCAGAACATCAGTAGCGAGGAGGATGAGATGGACGAGGTGCAGAGTTACCAGCTGAGACTCGACCTCCCAGGAAGGGAGGCGATGGAAGGAGAAGAGTACCGGTGTGAGGCGGAACTGAATCTACGGGAAGGCACAATGCGTCGGAATAAAACACTGAATTTCAGTGCATATAGTAAGTGGGGAAAATAACTTTCAATTTAAGAGTAAGCCATGGGCCTCGGCATAGGACCTTGGGCCATATTATCAAGAAAGGGCGATACATTATCGGCGCTTTTATCGGCAGGAAACTGCCGCCAAAGCGGCGATAATGGGCTTGATAATGTGCCCTTGTGAATTCCCATAGAAGCCCAGGTTCTGGTGTTAACCTGGGCTTCTATGGGAATTCACAAGGACATATTATCAAGCCCATTATCGCTGCTTTAGCGGCAGTTTCCTGCCGATAAAAGCGCCGAAAATGTATCGCCCTTTCTTGATAATATGGCTCCATGTTTTTATTCTATGTGTGCTTTATGGTCTGAATCGCTGAATGTGATCTTGTATTTCATACCTTTAGACACTGGATGTGCCTTTGGTCTATGTGCAGCTTTGTCTACTTAGTGTATATACTCCCTTTGTCTCCTTTTTAGGTTTACTCCCTTTGTCTCCTTTCTATGTTCAGTCCCTTTGTCTCCTTTCTATGTCCAGTCCTTCTGTCCCTTTCTATGTTCAGTCCTTTTTGTCTCCTTCTATGTTGAATGCCTTTGTTCCTTTTTATGTTCACTCCAGTTTTTCTTTTGTGCTAAGACCTTTGTCTCCTATGTTTAATAACATGGTCTCTTTTCTGTGTTTATCCTGTTGTCTCCTTTCTATGTTCAGTCTCTTTTTGATGTTCAGTCCCTTTGTCTCTTTTTGATGTTCAGTCCCTTTGTCTCTTTTTGATGTTCAGTGCCTTTGTCTCTTTTCTAAGTTCAGTCCCTTTGTCTCTTTTCGATGTTTAGTCCCTTTGTCTCTTTTCGATGTTCAGTCCCTTTGTCTCTTTTCGTTGTTCAGTGCCTTTGTCTCTTTTCTAAGTTCAGTCCCTTTGTTTATTTTCTATGTTCAGTCCCCTTGTCTCTTTTCTATGATAAGTCAATTTGTCTCCTTTCTGTGTTTGTCCTGTTGTCTCCTTTCTATGTTCAGTCCCTTTGTCTCCTTTCTATGTTAAGTCCCTTTGTCTCCTTTCTATGTTCAGTCCCTCTGTCTCCTGTCCATGTTCAGCCCATTTGTCTCTTCTCTATGTTCAGTCCCTTTGTCTCCTTTCCATGTTCAGTCTTTTGGTCTCCTTTCTATGTTCATTCAAGTTGTTGCCTTCCTACTTTGCCAGGTCTTTGTCTTCTTTGCCTACCGCACAACCATCTCGACAGCAAGATCACACTGCTCAGATCGCCACTGCTTCCTGCTCCCTTAACGCAAACCCATTCTCTCTCAAAAACTTTGTCTTCTTTCTATGTTTGCCTCACCTCTATGTTTCCCCTTTTAGGCCCTCAGTTTGCATCTCTTTTTGTGCATCAGGAGGGACTGCAAAGTTGATTATTTATGGCCTGGTGATTGGAGGATCAATCTGTTAAGAGACATAAAACATAGATTGTCTGCAAGATGGGGTGAATTCACCAACTGTTTTATTCATAGATGGACATGCAATGGAACCAACAACTGGCCCCAGAGAGGTCTGCCCCACATGCGGAACTGTCACCGTGAACAGTAACCCCACAAACGAGCCAGAGACCAGCACTGGGCACCCCACGGCGGAGACTTCACCCTCCAGAAACACCGGGGAAGAGACTGCCGCTGTCCATGGGAATGTGACCGGGGACACCGTTCAGGCAAAGCCCGACCCTGAGGCGACAACAACCAGATTGAACCCCACAAATAAAATCATATTCTACACAGTGACCCCCAAAGAGACTTCAGCTACCAGCGTGAACCCCACAAATGAGACTGTAACGGAAGTGAACCACTTAGCTGAAAGAGCAAGGAAGGGCAACCTCAGAAATGAGACGTTCACCTCCAGATGGAAACCCACACAAGTGGCCTCCACTTCCGCACTGAACCCCAGAACTGGGACTGTACTCTACAGAAGGAACCCTGTAAATGTGACCCCCACACTGAACCCCAGAACTGAGACTGTACTCTACAGAAGGAACCCTGTAAATGTGACCCCCACTGCCACACTGAACCCCAGAACTGAGACTGTAGCCTATGGCGCCAGTCCTACAAACACGATGGTAATGTTCACAAAGATCCCCACTAATAGGACACTAACTTTTAGAGTGACCCCCACAAATGAGACTGTAGCCCTCAGAGATAATCCCACAGCTGTGAACTCAAGCACCCGAGGCAAAGCCAGAAATGAGACAGGAAACACCAGAATTCAGTTCACGACTGCGACTGCAGCGGCCAGAGGAGTGGATGGAAGAGAAGACCCCAAAAGAAAAATCACTGTTGCGAGCAGACGCCCCATCCTTGGAACTCTGAATACAGAAGAGACAGACTCCATCACCAAGAGGAGGGGATACTTTGGTACTAAGCACACTTCCACTCCAGAGGACAACACAGCGCCACCAATCTCTTCCAAATCACACCCCACAGAAAGAATACCCCCTAAATGTGAGTATGAAGGCACAGAGCGGCTGCAAAGTACCATAAACCCCAAATGAAAACTTCCAGGGGGATATTTACAAGAAAATGTCGGACCACAGTGTTGCGCCCCAATTGGTAATGCGCTGTGACATTTTTAAAACACAGAGATGAGTCGTATTTACAAAAATACGGCACACCCCTTTGTTCCCCCTGCACTGGCGTTAAAAAAGCTGCCTAGCACCAGTGCAGCCACCCTTGCGCCGTGTTGTAAGGGTGGCTGTGCTGCAGGGGTGATTGTTTATGTGCAGGGAGGAACACTTTCCTGCACATGAACAATCATTAAAGGTGATTTGTAACTCTTCTGTGTACTGCAGAATTCAACACACTTAAGAAAGAGCAAACAACGAGGAGAAATGAATAATTTCTGCTTGTATCGCCATCCTAGGACTGGGTTTTACCTGTCCTTAGTATTTAGCGCTGCCCCAGTCTTCTAAATATGGGACAGCATCAAAAAGTAATGGGTGTTGCGGCGGAAAGCCCACAGCAACACCCATTGCCCGCCCCTTTGGCGTGGCGGACTGCTGCAGTAAGGAGCATATTTACAAGGTGGTGTTAGGTCATGTTAAGTGGCTTAGCGCCACCTTGTAAATATGGGGTAGAGAGCAACGTCACAGAGCACCAGAAAAAGTGACGCTCCAGTGGTGTTCGGGGTTTGTAAATATGCCCCAAATGTGTTGAAAAGAAGAGAGGGTTCTTAACCATCAATAGGGTTTCCATCAGTCCTCAAACGCGAGGCATCACTTAGAGCTTCACTCCAGCTCTCATGAGATCTTGGGTCCATCCAAGAGCAAGTCTCTGGAAGCCTGACAATCAACAGCGCCGCTACCCTTGGGCTCAAGGCTGCGTCTCCAGTGCCTGATTCCAAGGGATCACCTGCAGATCCCACGCGCATCCCTCTGCATATATATATATGTATATGTATTCTGCATGCACCTGCGTGCCTTGATCCCCATGGTAGCATGCTGCGAATACACAGGTTGGTTGGATAAGGCGTTCCCATAACTGTGGGGGGCCCTGGAACCAGTATCTGTGCCCAGGAAGGTCTGGTTGGTTTGCTCTGGGATAACCTGTGTCTATATGACAATGCAAAAACAACAATTGATGGACAGAATGCAGAACAATGTCATACATTCACCCCAGTACAGAGATCTGGGCCTCAATTCATCGTTTTTTCCAGTTTGAACCCAGCTATATGCAAATCAGTCTTGACCCTGTGCACAATGGGAACAGTCTAGCCCGAACTGCCAGGCCAGGTTCTCCCCGTACTGGAAACAAGCATCCTAGGACCGGTTTCAGGGTTTAACCCCTCTTAAGCCATGATAGGTTGACCCCAGTGGCATGGAGAGCAACCAGTCCCAGGATGCTTGTTTCCGGTCCATGAGGACCTGGCTTGGCAGTTCGGCCTGGACTGATCCCACAAGGAACAGTGTCAAGACTGATTTGCATATGGCTGGGTCCAAACTGGGGTGGTTTGGTGAGCAAAAGAATGATGGATTTAACCCAGATCCCTGTGACTGGGGGTGAATGTTTGCATTGCCCAGCATTCCGTCCAACAATTGTTTCTTTTGCATATGTCGCCCTAAGTTGGAAGGGTATGCCCAGACGTGGGTCCTGTGCTCACTACACCACGGGATTCAAGCTAGACTGGCTAATGAAGGGTGATGCCCTGAAATTGGTACAAGGATGCCTGTTTGTGGTCCAGGGAGGACCTGGCTTGGCAGTTCGGGCTGGACTGTTCCCATGCGGCACAGGGTCAAGACTGATTTGCATACGGCTGGGTCCAAACTGGGGTGGAGTGATGAGCAAAAGAATGATGGATTTAACCCAGATCCTTGTGACTGAGGGTGAATGTTTGCATTGTCTATTATTCCGTCCATCAATTGTTTCTTTCTATATGGCAATGCCCACGAGTAACAGTCCGGCTGGGCCCTCGGTTCCGCGTGTCTGTATGGCAGCGGCTTGAAGAGATAGACCAGCTGCACCAGGGACTCCCTCCATCTCTGTGGTTTGTGTTCAGGATTGACAAGGTGTTTGAGCCCCAAAATTACTGCATGTCTAAGGCAGCTTGTATGGTCGGGAGGGAGGTAGAGACTGTATGAACGGAGAAACTGGCTGACACACTTCCAAGTGTGAATGTATTTTATTTCTATTGCTTCAAAGCTGGGAGTTGCATGCAGCTTCAACCTCTCCCCTTACCACTGCTTCACATATTTATAATGGTCGTGAGACCTTGAACTCCAGGCTTGTCACGAACGGACACCACAGGTGGTCTTGTGGTTCACCCTGCTTGTGAGTGTATGATCCACGCACAGCCCTTGTCGGGGCATCTGGCTGTTCACACTGGTACATTGTACAGGTCGGGAATAACAGAAGCTACCTAATTGGCCAAATCTACTGAGGAATCTATAAAAACCCAACTGAGCTGTGAGGAATTCTCAGCCTTCTTTACAGACAAAGCCAACTCTCTAGAAAGGGAACTCAGGAAGGCAGCAGACAACCTCTCTAGCCCATTGTCATCCCAGAATGATGTTACCATGCACACCGCTCAAGCTATGATGAAAAATAAAGCACAATGGTCGACCTTCAAGTTATATGACCAGAAGACCATTGCTGAAACTCTCTCAGCTATAAAACCGAATAAACACTACAATGACCCCTTCCCCTTAAAATGCTTGAAAAGACTCAACCACATTGTTGTCCCCATATGGACAACAATAATCAATGCCTCACTGGCTCAAGGCGCCTTAACAGATTGCCTAAAAACAGGTTAAGTCCTCCCCATCATTAAAACACCTATGGGGGACGCGGCCGACCCAAACACCTTTCGTCCAGTGACCAATATTCCATTACTATCCAAACTACTTGAAAAATGTGCGCAATAACAACTGAGCCATCACATCACTAAATTTAATCTGTTGGACGACTGCCAATCGGGTTTCAGACCAGGCCACAGTACGGAAACAGCATTCCTACATATAGTGGATAATGCATTACAGGCACTGGATCTCAATGAAACATGTCTACTAATTCTTCTTGACCTGTCTTCTGCTTTTGACACAGTAAATCATGAAAAATAACTAGCCCGCCTTGAAGGCAGGATGGAATTATCTGGAAATTTGCTGAAATGGTTTAAATCCTTCCTTCAGAACAGAACGGATGTATGTCATTACTACGCGGTGTTTACACTGCGCTACCATTACGACACAGGTATCACAACGCAAGTCGTTACAACAACTTGCGCTGTAGGTTCTGGACTTAGGAATAGTACGATTTACTATTCCAACTCCAGCCTATGCAACAGTAGGGAAGGTGTTGGAATAGTAATTCTACTATTCCTTAGTCTCTAGCGCCATCCAGCGCAAGTCGTTGTAACGACTTGCATTGTGATTCCTGTGTTGTAATGGTAGTGCGGTGTAAACACTGCGTCGTAATGGATGTTCCCCGAACAGAACGCAAAGATTCATGGTCAACCAGGCGCTGTCCTCACATCCCCAAATTCGATTGGAGTTCCAAAAGGCTCAAATCTATCTCCATCACTATTCAACCTATAGGTCGAACTCCTTACAGAAATTCTCCAGCACACCAACATCTCCTATCACATGTACGCAGATGACACTCAGATCTACATCAAGATCTCTTCGCTGGAGGAGATCAAGACAATAAATAATGCCTTAAAGGTGTCATTACATTGGGTAACTAGCCATCATCTGAAACAAAATGCACAAAAAAGTGAGGGGCATATCATCAAGGAAACCGCATTTCCCACTTTGCGCGATTCTGTTTAACGCTGCGTATTGCTGGATTTAATCACCGAGATATAGCATTATTATCAAGGCATATCTCCACTGTGATTAAATCCAGCGATAGCGGCTTGAAACAGAATCGCGCAAAGCAGGAAATGCAATATTTATCACGTTTCCTTGATGATATGCCCCATTGCCTCAGCCGTACAATCCACCTGCCATTAAAAGTATGGCTTAGTCAGTTTATGATGAACAGGACTACCTAAGATCTCCACAGCACCACTAAAAGCCTGTCTCAGGACGCCTCAGGGGCTGCTACGTGCGCTCTATAAATCTGAGTTCATTCATTCATTCATTCAATGCAGCTGCAAGACTCATTCCAGGTTGAAGAAAACACAACCACGGGGCATATCAGCAAGGGCCGGCGATAATTATCGCTCAGCGCGCTTAGTGCGAGGATAATTATCGCCGGCTATCCAAGGATTTTATCGCTGAGATAGCTTGCTATCAGCAACGCTTATCTCCAAAGCGATAAAATTCCATGCGCAAGCTGCCAAATTTGCGATTATCGCTGGGAATCCAGTGATACTCTCACAACGTTTGGCGTTAGGTTGATGATAGGGCAGGACAGACTTTGCCATTATATCCACCTTCCATTGGATATAATGGCTAAGTCAGACTGAAAGCAGGTGTAAGGAAAGTAGCGATAACCGCGGTTAGCACTACTTTTCTTATTGTTACGCAGGTTAGCGAGCAGCTTGCTGATAGGAGAAATGTCGGTTACCCACATTTCTCACGTTATCTGGGGGAGGAACGTCCTCTTTCCATCTCATTAGAGATGCACAACTGGGCGTTCAGGGAAATGGCGAAAAGGCATGGAAACACATGCTAACGTGTCCATACTGATAGGGCGTTAAAATTATCGCCGCTTTAGCGGAAAAAAGTGCAGCCAAAGCGGCGATACTGCCCTTCATGATATGCCCCCACATTTCCCCACACTTGAAGGTGTTAAACTGGCTACTATATTAAGCCAGAATTCAGCTTAAACTGGCATGTATTATCCACAAAGCGCTCCACCACAAAACACCAATGCACTTAGCCCAGAAAATTGAGTTATCCGGTGGAGGCAGACCATCCCGGAGTGCGGGAGACCTGATGCTGAAACCTCCCATCTTTCAGAAGAAGCAAACCGATGACAGAGCATTCTCCGGAGCTGCCCCCAGAATCTGGAACTCACTCCCTCCAAACATTAGAAGAATTTCAAACATGTCAACCTTCAAGAGGGAAGCAAAGATCTTCCTAATGAGCAAATTCCTACCCTAAACAACTGATCATCATCTGCATCGTGGTCAGTTGGTAGGCGCTGCCTATTCCTTCTCAGGTGCCGATGCGTCCTACCCATGAGAGGTAACAGAGACACCATAACAGTCCTCACCGTTGATCAAAGAGTTAGTGCCAATTAAATCTGGTATAGGAGTTTGCCTCCACAGGACAACAACGTATGTAAGGGTAAACTCTCCAGATCGCTACAAATGCACTCAGGCTGCACGTTATTACAATTAATGGGTCCTACTCTTGTTATTGTCGTAACCAGGTACCAAAGGTACGCATCGTAACCCTATGTTTTATACTACTACTATATCTGATGTACTCTAAACCATTTTCGACGTGTAACTGTAAAGCGCTCTGATACCCATGGGTCATGTACGCGCTATATAAAACTCTGAATAAAATAAAATACTCACCAATCCCTGTCACAAGTCAATGAAGTCACCATTCCTTGTGTTTTTGAATTCACTGCGCTCTCTGTGCCCGATTGACCTGTCTCCTCTGTCTCCACAGCTGGAGTGGATCCAGATTCAGTCGCCGTTTGGTCGGTCTTCTCCTTCCTGGGCCTGCTGACCTCCGGTCTTGGTGTCCACCAGCTGAGTAAAAGACTGAAATTTCCAGGGACAAAGAAGGGATCATTTGATCTGGCCAGACTCTGAGAATCACGTCTCTATTTCCTCTTCTACCCAGATGGTCCCCTCTTCATTATACGGATGAAGCTCCCAGGAACCCCTTTGGGCACTGAGAGAAGCCACGTCTTGGGATCTTGGATAGGGAGTGCAGTGGACATGTCCAGAAGGTTGGAGGATAGAAGAGGGTTGGGGGAAAGAAGACACCAACCCAAGAGGCGTTCTTTGAAGAACGGTGAATTAAAAGGACACGCCGAACAGGGCAACACATACTTGGAACTAAGGTGGTCTTAGTAAAGAGGACACCTGAGAGTGGGAGATGGACAGCTGCCCTGGCCGAGTGGAGGAACTGTCCCTGCCTGGAAGCCTGGAACCTCACTGCAGAAGCAATTCTCGCCCTGGAGCAGAGATTTGATCCTGTGTTGAAATCATTTTTGTGGCCACAGAAGATCTAAAAATTTAAAGCATGAGGCGGTCAGAGTTCCATCATTAAGGGAGGGGTTCTCAAGGAACGTCAGAAATTATAATCGTGCTGGGGGTAGAGATTAATGAACTGTACTTCTGGCCAAGGCCCTTCTGCAAGTTGTGTGAAATCAGTGGTTTTGCATAATTGGACTATTTTTCAGGGATAAGCATGTGGTATTCTTCTCTGGGGTGTTCTCCCCATTGGTTCTTGCATGCAGAATTGTCAACGGGGTTGTCTCAATTATGTGGGATGGATGCCGCGCGCACCTCATGCCGCAGATTAAAATTCTGATCAAGACAAAGCTCCTGTTAAAATGATAATAATGTGACGTTTTTTCCCTCTTATATGTCAGCATCGAACTACCTGGAAGTCTCAAGAGATGGCAGCGCCATCTGTGTCCACCTATGGGGGGATATTTACATGGGTGCACCCTCCACCAGGCAGGCCACCTCTGCTAAAACAAGCATTGGCATAGGCAATAGGTCTTAGGATTTGGACTTGCAGGTTGTGCCAGTGCTTGGGCGATGCAGTTCAGCTTTGGCAAGATAATGTGTAGCATTGGCAAAAGAAAGAAAACATTGTGTACGTGTGCTCCGCATGAATCTCATAACATAACACAAGCCCACTCTGCTTTCACTGAAAGGAACAAGAGAGGGTGACGCAGGATTTTGAGCAATGGGACATGATGACGCCAAAACTAAGAACGATTCCCAGTAGAAAGGCAAGCGTCGGGTTCATCCTTAGAAACACACTTTACAAGCTGGAGCTCTGAAAACGATATGCTAAGCTTAACGTGATACGAGTGAAACAAAGGTTCCACTCATCTGAAAAGGGTCGCAGAATGAGAACAATGTGGGTGAAGGCACGTATGTTTATTACATCTGCCGGTATCTGCTGCCTCATAACACAGATAACTGTCTTTTACCTTACTGTGAAAGTACTGTGGAGCATAATATCAAGGGGGGGCGATAGGCAATTTTCGCCACTTTAGCTGCCGTTTTCAGCCACTAAGTGGCGAAAATTCTATCGCCCTATTAGCAAGCTGTCGCTAACAGCAGTTAGCGACAGCTTGTAGGCGATAGCGAGCGGTTTGGGGCCCGCTTTGCATGTTAGCGATAATTATCGCTAATGACCTGCAAGGTGGGTGTTCCCAACCCGTTAGCGACTGAAAGCAGTCGCTAATGTCGATGACGCCTATTAGCAAGGGTAAATAACTAAAGATAACTTCTAACACAATTGAAAGAAAACCAAAGAAACAAGACATCACAATAAAACAACATTTTTAAAGAGCATTAACCTACCAAGATATAAACAGTGCATTCTATCTTTTTAATATTTCTCAAAACTACCATAAAAAAGACTTTTAGAAAGCAAACTACTTACAGCTGTAGAACAATGGCTCTAAACATTTAAGAACTTAAAACAGCATTGATAAACAAGGAAGGTGATGATTTAGAGGTCTGTCCCCCTCCCCCCTCAACCTAGGGTGAGGACCTGGAAGATGGAATATGACGAGAACAGCAAGGCCGCATGGGGCTGAACAGTTTGGTGGTGGTCCAGTCAACCTGGGACCACCAAAGGCTGAGATATGCACAAAAAGGACTTTTTAAAGCCGAGGCCCCGTAAAGCATTTTTGGCGGATTTTGCAGCTTCTAATGAATTTTATAGCAGGTCCCTCCGACTGTTCTGGAGAGAGCCACAGTGATGATTCCTTGTTTTGTTTAGAGCGCGGCCTCGCGTGGACCAAAGCAATCAACACTTGTTCAGTATTAGAAAGTAACATCACAACATGCTGTTTTACATCACCGTGTAAGTACTGTGTTCAGCAGTATTAACTGTTCTGCATCTTTAATTTTGGAGAGTGGATAGCTAAAAGTTAGATTAAAGCACAATTAAGAAAGATCAAAATAGTCTAAACATTAAAGGAAAACTGTGTTGTAAAAAAGCATTACATTGTAACCACACATTCAGCTCCCAAACAACATACCAACTTAAACAAACATTTTTACACTTTTTATTTTTTTAGATTTTATACAATTTAACCATACACAAAATTCTCAGAGTTAGAGCACAAATCATATGCGCAAGAAACAAGCATTGGAAATGCAATAGGTCTCGCACCATTAGAGTTAGTGCTTTTAGAATTGTTTATGGGTTTTTTTTGTAAATGTTTAGCATTTTTGTTTCCTGTAGCCAATGCTAAAGAATTACAAATAAAAAAAGCCATAAACATTTCTTAAAGCTCTAACTGAAATGGTCTGAGACCTATTGCACTGTGTGAGGGTGAGGGGTTGAGGGTGAGTGAGGGTGAGGGTGAGGGTGGGTGAGTGAGGGTGAGGGGTTGAGGGTGAGTGAGGGTGAGTGAGGGTGAGGGGTTGAGGGTGAGTGAGAGTGAGGGTGAGTGAGGGTGAGTGAGGGTGAGGGGTTGAGGGTGAGTGAGGGTGAGTGAGGGTGAGGGTGAGTGTGAGTGAGGGTGAGGGGTTGAGGTTGAGGGTGAGGTGTTGAGGGTGAGTGAGGGTGAGGGTGAGTGAGGTGTTGAGGGTGAGTGAGGGTGAGGGTGAGTTAGGGTGAGGGGTTGAGGGTGAGTGAGAGTAGTTGAGGCTGAGTGAGGGTGAGTGAGAGTGAGGGTGAGTGAGGGGTTGAGGGTGAAGGTTTGAGGGTGAGGGTGAGGGGTTGAGGGTGAATGAGGGTGAGAGGTTGAGGGAGGGTGAGTGTGGGTGAGGGTGAGTGAGGGTGAGGGTGAGTGAGGGTGAGTGAGGGTGAGGAGTTGAGGGTGAGTGAGGGTGAGGGTGAGTGTGAGGGGTTGAGGGTGAGTGAGGGTGAGGGTGAGTGAGGGTGAGGCTGAGGTGTTGAGGGTGAGTGAGGGTGAGTGAGGGTGAGTGAGAGGTTGAGGGCGAAGGGTTGAGGGTGTCAGGGTGAGGGGTTGAGGGTGAGTGAGGGTGGAGGGTGAGGGGGTGAGAGGTGAGGGTGAGGGGTGAGGGTGTGGGGTGAGAGTGAGGGGGTGAGGGTTAGGGGGTGATTGTTAGGGGGTGTGAGCGTTAGGGGGTGTGAGCGTTAGGCGGTGTGCGGGTTAGGGGGTGTGAGGGTGAGTGTGAGTGAGGGGGTGTGAGGCTTCGGGTGTGTGACGTTGCGTGAGTGTGAGTGTGTGTGAGGGTGAGTGAGGGTGTGAGAGGTGTTGTTATGCAGAGGGTGTGTGACGGTGTGTGAGGGTGAGGGTGTGTGAGGGTGAGTGTGAGTCATTGTGAGGTGTTGAGGGTGAGTGAGGGTGAGTGAGGGGTTGAGGGTGAGTGAGGGTGAGGGTGGGTGAGTTTTATAGCAGAGTAGCTCCTTTGTGACTCCTTGTCACCCGAACACTTTTTCCACTCTTGGGATTTGATACTAGTAAGCCGGTTGCACTAATACATCTGAACGCTAGTACTGGTAAAAAAAAGCCCAAGCCATGCTTTGCTCTTGGATAGACTGAAGAACTTTGGGATTAAGGGCTTGGCTTTTCAGTGGTTGGAATCCTTCCTTATAGGAAGGACCCAAAAGATACAACTGGGGGATGAAACATCAGAGGTGGTGATCTTGGAGTGTGGGGTACCACAGGGGTCTGCCCTGTCCCCGCTTCTATTTAACCTTTACCTGCAACCACTGATTGCTTCGTTAGCTGCGATGAACTGTAAAGTTTTTAACTACGCTGATGACACGCAGCTACTGCTAAGTATAAACGACACCACGGAGGCACAACTCCAATCCCAGAACATCCTGAGGTTCACGGTGCAATGGATGACGGATAACCTTTTAAAAGTCAATCCCGACAAAACTGAGATCTTGGTTATCCCATCCACTTCTTCACCTTGGAGTGACCTTTACTGGCCTATGGAGTTGGGCCCTGCCCCAAAACCAAGCCTGGCTGTGAAAAGTTTAGGGATTAAACTGGATGCCGACCTGTCAATGGCTGCTCAGATCGCATCGGTGATAGGCAGCTGTATTAATATCATTCGGCAACTGCGGAAGCTATCCCCTATCCTTTCAGAGCCCATGATGCGATCAATAGTGGCTGCCACCATCATTTCCAGAATCGATTACGGAAACGCTCTCTATCTTGGCTTACCGAAAACCCTTACCAACAGGCTCCAGGTCTTGATGAATGATGCTGCCCGCTTGATCTTTAGACTTCCTAGGAGGTCTAGAGCCACTCCCCTACTACAAAGCCTACATTGGCTTCCAATTAAAGAGAGAGTGGAATTTAAGAGTTTGTGTACAGCTCATAAAGCAATTTACGGTAAGGCCCCAGCCTATATCAAGGAGCGCCTGCAGCTGTACTGTCCGACGAGATCACTTCGGTCCTCGGACTCGCAGCTGCTGACCTGCTCTCGCTATAGGCTGGCGACGAAGGGAGGGAGAGCTTTTTCAGTACTGGTTCCCCAGTTGTGGAACAGTCTGCCTGGAGGGTTGCGCGAGGAAGGAAACCTCCTAAGATTCCGAAAGAGCTTAAAAACGCTATTGTTTAGGAGAAGCCTGAGCATAGCATAACCGGAATGCTGCTCTTTGCTCTGACTTCGTTATGTTGTTGTCCTGTACCATCTTTTCCTGGCGCTTAGAGGCCTGCAGGTGATTAGGCGCGGTATAAAATTAAAATAACAATAACAATAACAATAACAATAACAACTGGGAAAACAGAATCTTGATGACATGTTCAGCCTAAGATTTAAGTATGTGACCTAGGTCCTGCCAACACTGATTTTTGGCTGCACACAGCTAATGTTTTTCCTAATTGGAACGTGACTTTATTTTACCTTTCTGTCACATTTGTTTACAGGTAGTGGTGTATAATGTAAAATATCCTACCTATTGAGAGTAAAATGCCCGCCAGTATTAGGTCAATCATGCATTTTTTTTTACCATTCACTCACTATAACTAGAGTTTCTACCCCCATTAGGCAATAAATATGCAAATAGTGCGATTTGGGCAGGATTTGAAGTAGATTTTATATAATTTACAACTGAGTTGGATTAATTAAAGGCGCATTAGTGTTAGGCGGGCTGAGTCTAGAAACTGGCATTCGTTAGTTTACGGCTGATAATGTCTTTAGAAATAACATGCGTTGCATACACAGTGTCAGCACAGAGGTTTTGCTCTCAAAGGGGAAAAAATGCATGCCGTGCTCCTCACGCACCCCCTCTCCCCAACCATCTTAGTTATTAGCACCACCAAGGGTGAAAAGAGCAGAAAAGCAATGCCAATGAGAGGAAAGCCGTTTTGTGCAGGAGACAGTAAATGAAGACAGAAAGAAGCGGCTGGACTGACACAGAAAGCTCCGCGGTGTAGAGAAGGCGAGACTCCTGAACGCGAGTGTATGAGTACGAGGAAGAAGATCAAATAGAGAGTGAGTTAAGACAGGTGAGGGTGGGGGGTAAAGGTGTGGGGGTGGGGTGTTGGGAAAGAGCCCTTGCAGTCTGAAGGGGAAAGAGAAGTGCATCTGGCATAGGAGACTTTATCGTGAAGGATATTAGAGTGTGAGACAAAGGAGACGGCAAGGAGAGAGGTGAACAGAGAAGAAGTAGATGAGAGAGAGAACAGAGGAGAGATTTAGAGAGACAAAACGAGAAGGAGGGAGAGAGGCATAAAGTGAGGGACGAGAGAGAGGGCAAAAGAGTGTGCATGTGTGAGAGAGAGAGTAAGAGGCAACGAGTGGGAGGAGAGAGAGAGAAACATGAATGTGTGTGATCTTGTGTAATGTAATTGGGCGCTCATGTAAAGCGCTCCGATATCTTTCCGTCGACTTCACGGTAAAGCAGCAGGGAGTGTGCGCCATCATGTTGCCTTCCTTATCACGCTGCCCAGGAGTCAGAAGGTGGACAACATGGACAGCGAGAGGGGAGCATGGAATTTACAACTTGAACGGCTTGAGGAGGTGAGGGAAGGGCTAAAGGCAACAATGTCACCGGGTGAAAAAAAAGCGAAAGAGAAAGCAGGGTAACCTGACCCAGGAGGGGGGAGGAGGGAGGAGAAATGCGTCTCGGCCGGAGCAGGGGGCGGAGCAGGGAGAGCGGGCTTTGAAATGTACTTCACACGGCCGGCCGGTCGTGAAACTGAAAGCATGGCCGGCCGGCCGTGAAAGCCTTTGATGCCGCAGGGGGTGGAGCGGCACCAGCTGGGAGAGTAGGCAAGGCAGGTGGCTGGGGGCATGTGCACGCGCTTTTAAGCTCAATGCGCATGCGCATTGAGCTTAAATTTCTCGTGCACTGCAAGGAATCGCCACGATTCCTTGCAAGTTGGATAAAGAGTGGATAAGCCACCATAGTCTCGCTTGCTCGATGCGCATGCGCATCGACAGGCGAGACCTAAAAACTTACAAATACATTTGATGGAAGACAGGGAAGATGATGATTTTGAGGCCACCCCCAACTTAGGGTGAAGAAATGGATGTTCACAAGAAAAGCAAGGCTGCATGGTGCGGAACAATTCGGGAGTGATTCTGTGGCCCTGGGACCACCACAGGCTGAGATATGGATGAAAAGGCATTTTAAAGGTGAGGCCCCGCAATGCATTATGGGGCGAGTTTGCAGCAAGCAGTGAATTTTATAGTAGTGACTTGCTGGCTGTGCCAGGTAGAACCATTATGATATTTCCTTGTTCTTTAATTGTTTTTCGAGAACGAGGCCTTTTGTGCACCAAAGCAGTTAATGCTAGTTCTGTATTAGGAAGTAACACCATGATATGCTGATTTACCTAAGAGTATAATTATTGAGTTTTACAATAATAACTGAGCTGTACAGCATCTTGAATTTTGCAAAGTAAGTAAGAGAACATAGGTTGAACCCAAATAAAAAGATAACCAATGAGTTATATTATAACAACATTAAGAAAGAACATTGAATATACACTCAGTATCTAGAGATAACCTCAGTTTTATAGACTTTTCAGGCTTTCTATTGTGTGAACATATACAAAGAATCTGCACTCCCAAACACCCTCCCTGCTGTACAACAAAAGTTAAAGCTAATTAAAAACTATAAAGCATGCTAGAAGGCAGACAAGGTGAATATTTTTAGGTACCCACCAACTTATGGTGAGGACCTAGACGTTGACAAGATAAGCAAGGCCATGTCATGCTCAACAATTTTGTGGTGGTCCCGTCGCATTGGGGACATCACAGGCTGAGATATGGACGAAAAGGAATTTTAAAGGCGAGGACCCGCAAAGCATTATGGGGCGAGTTTGCAGCAAGCAGTGAATATTATAGTGGTGTCTCGCTGGCTGCGCCAGGTAGAACCACTAAGATATTTCCTTGTTATTTTATTGTTTTTCGAGAACATGGCCTTATGTGCACCAAAGCAATTAATGCAAGTATTGTATTAGGAAGTAATAGTATAACATGCTATTTTACCTCAGTGTGTAAATATTGAGTTTTGCAATAATACCTGTGCTGTACAACATCTTCAATTTTGCATAATAAGTAACAGAACATAGGCTTAACCCCCAATAAAAAGAAAGCTAAGGAGTTATATTATAACAACATTTGGAAAGCACATTGAATGGAGAATGTACACTCAGCATCTAGAGAGCATAACCACAGCATTTTACATTTTTCAACTTTCTATTATCGTAACATATACACTGCATCTGAATTACCAACTTGCAGCTGTGGAACAAAAGATCCTACTCATTAAAAAACTTAAGAGGACGTGAAAAGGCAGACAAGGTGATTATTTTAAAGTCCCCACCAACTTAGGGTGAGGACCTAGACGTTGACAAGACAAGCAAGGCCATGTCATGCTCAACAATTTGGTGGTGGTCCCGTCGCATTGGGGCCATCACAGGCTGAGATATGGACGACAAGGATTTTAAAGACGAGGACCCGCAATGCATTATGGGGCGAGTTTGCAGCAAGCAGTGAATATTATAGTGGTGTCTCGCTGGCTGCGCCAGGTAGAACCACTAAGATATTTCCTTGTTGTTTTATGGTTTTTCGAGAGCGTGGCCTTGAGTGCACCAAAGCCATTAATGTTCGTATTGAATTAGGAAGTAATAGCATAAGCTGCTATTCTAACTCACTGTGCAACTATTAAGATTGGGCAAAGTTGACAGAGCATTACTACACATAATTCTGCAGAATAGATGAAAGACACTGTGAGCTCCACTCTGCCTCACCCTAATTCATAAAACTCACATACCCTTGATAAAACAAGAAGTACTTTTATCATCTCATGCAAATGTTAAAATGGAAATATAGCAAGCAGTGAGAGAGGTGATGATTTTGGTGTCCTTCTTAACCTAGGGAGAGAACCAAGCAGATGCCTTGACCACAAAGAGCACATCATGCTGAACGATTCGGTGAGCATATCATGCTCAATAATTGTGGTGGTCCTATCCTCCTAGGACCACCCCAAGCACAGTTATGGGCAAAAATACAATCCCAGCCAAAGGCGCCGCAAAACATTATGGGACGAGATTCTAGAGTGCCGTGAATATTATAGTATCCAATGTCAAAACATTCCTCAAGAGGCAGGCTCTCCAAGCATAGCTGAGAGCTAATAATATAATATTCACTGCATTGTAGAATCTCGTCCCATAATGCTTTGCGGGTCCTTTGGTTGGGATTGTATTTTTGCCCATAACTGTGCTTGAGGAGGTCCCAGGAGGATGTGCCCACCACAATTATTGACCATGTTGTGCTCTTTGTGTTTAAGGCACCTGCTTGGTTCTCTCCCTTGGTTAGGGGGGGACCGCAAAATCATCATCTCTCTCATTGCCTAATTTTTTTTGAAAGCTCACTTTTGTGAATTATTTCTATGCTTTT
Organism: Lissotriton vulgaris; assembly: GCF_964263255.1. Classification (NCBI taxonomy): domain Eukaryota; kingdom Metazoa; phylum Chordata; class Amphibia; order Caudata; family Salamandridae; genus Lissotriton; species Lissotriton vulgaris. The sequence goes on along the minus strand of NC_141700.1, from coordinate 14,992,868 downwards.
TAGCATGTAAATGTAAAGTTGTTCTATATAAGTATTGCAGGTGCAGTAGCTAACTCCAGAGATGTTGCATGAGCTAGGTAATAGGCGTATACAAAATGCTCTACACATATTAATAAAACAGAAATCTCACGTATCTTGAGTAAAACAACAAATAAGTATCTTTACATGTTAATATACACATAGTCATGTCACAAAAATGAAAAGATAGCAAGCAGTATGTTCACTTAAACCATAAATAGTTCTATCTTTACATGTTTAAATGCATATAGTCATTTCATAAAGGTAAAGATGGAAATATAGCAAGCCGTGAGAGAGGTTATGATTTTGCGGTCCTTCTTAACCTAGAGAGAGAACCAAGCAGATACCTTGAACACAAAGAGCACATCATGCTGAACAATTCAGTGGTGGTCCCATCCTCTTAGGACCACCCCAAGCACAGCTATGGGGAAAAAATACAATCCCAACTAATGGCCCTGCAAAGCATTATGGGAAGATATTCTAGAATGCAGTGAATATTATGGGGGCATATTATCAAGGGGGTTTATCTCCGCTTTTTTGGCTTTAAAAGCCAAGAAAGCGGAGATAAAATTGTCTCCCTATTGCCCAGCTGTCGCTAACACCAGTTAGCGACAGCTAGTAGGAGATAGCAGCTGGTCATCACTCTAACTGAGGGCCCCTCTATTTCAGCAGCGAAATTTAGGGATGGCTTAGCGGCAGTTGCGCAATGGATGACACGCAACTGCCTACAATTGAACGCTGGGAAAACAGAAGTGCTGCTCCTGGGAAAAAATCCCGGCTACTGGAGTGAACATTGGTGGCCGTCCCTACTTGGCCCCATTCCTTCGCCCAAAACTGTGGTGAAGAATCTGGGTGTCTGGCTGGACTCCTCCCTCAATTTCCAGACCCACACAAAGAAAGTGGCAGCTACGTGTGTGGGTCTGCTGAGGAGCCTTTATCCGATACTTGGCTTCTTCGACCCCAAAACGCGCCAACTGATAGTTCAATCAATCATCCTGGCTCGATTGGATTATGCCAATGTTCTTTTCTTAGGCCTCAATAAAGCAGAGATGGCACGGCTGCAACGGGTACAAAACTCAGCAGCTAGGGCTGTGGTGGGCCTTCCCCGCAGGTGCTCTGCTAGAACTACCATCCAGAAGCTACACTGGCTGCGTATTGAGTCCCGAGTTCGATTCAAGACTCTCACCACTGCTTTTAAAATTCTCAGATCAGATTGTCCTGGACTCCTTCGCCCACTCCTGGTACCCTACACCCCCCAGCGCGCACTACGCTCCTCAGGACAACACCTTGTGGTTGTCCCCCGAACCAGGCTCGGCAGAATGGGTGGCCGCTCTTTCAAGGTTTTGGGGGCGAAACTTTGGAATTCCTTGCCACTTCACATTCGCTCCATGACAAATCTGATGGCCTTTCGCAAGGCAATCAAAACATATCTGTTCTCCCTGACTTAATCCCCCTGCTGTGTCACTCCCTCCCCTCCCTCCCCTCAGGTATCTGTTATGGTTCAGCGCCGGGACGCCTCGTTGCTGGGGCAGCTGTTTTGCGCTTAATAAATTATTAACATAACATAACATAGCGACAACCTTGGGCCCCACTTTGCATGTCAGTGATATTTATCACTAATGACATGCAAAGTGGGCGTGCCAAGATGTTAGCGACTGGAAACAGTCGCTAACATCACTATCTCCTATTACCAACTTTTGGAGATATTCACGCTAAGCGCGAATATCTCCAAAAGCTAACACCTGCCCTGAGCAGTTCTTAGCCATGTTATCCAATGGGAGGTGGATGACATGGCTAAGAGCATTAGCTCGGTAATGCATGAATATCGCTGACTTTTCAGCGATATTCATGCATTGCGGCCGATTTTTATCGCATTTGCGATAAACCTTGGTAATACCAAGGTTTATCTGCGATAAAAATCGGCGCAGCTCGGCAGTACATTTTTGTCTCTAACCAAGCAATAGCGATAATTATCACTATTGCTTGGTAATATGCCCCATAGTATCCAATATCAAAACATTCCTCAAGGGGCAGGCTCTCTGGCTCAGCTGAGAGCTATTACTATAATATTCACTAAGCTCTAGAATCTTGTCCCATAATGCTTTGCTGGGTCTTTGGTTGGCATTGTAATTTTGCCCATAACTTTGCTTGGGGTGGTCCTAGGAGGATGGGACCACCACAATCATTCAGCATGATAAGCTCTTTGTGTTCAAGGCATCTGCTTGTACTCCCTCTAGGTTAGGGGTGACCCCAAAATCATCACCTCTCTCGTTGGCTGATAATTTACAAACTTTATTTTTGTGAATTGGTTATATGTTTCTTTACATTTAAAAATACAGTTCATTTATCAAAGTGTTGTGGGTGCAGTAGCTAACTTTACTACATGGCGATGCATTATTATAACAATATTGGGAAAGAGCATTGAATTATGGCTCTATACTCAGTTTGTAGACTACATGATTATAACAAGTTCATTATACACTTTATAGTGTTTCTATCTTGTTAACGTACATAATGCACTTTAATTATCCAACACCATTCCAACTATAGAGCAAAAGTTCCAGCCAATCAAAAACTTTAATGCATGGTAGAAGGCCGAGAAGGTGATTATTTTGAGGTACCCACCAACTTAGAGTGAATTCCTAGAGGTTGCCAAGAAAAGCAAGGCCATGTCACGCTCAACAATTTGGTGATGGTCCCGTCGCATTGGGACCATCACAGGCTGAGATATGGACGAAAAGGGTATTTTAAAGGCAAGGACCCGCAATGCATTATGGGGCAAGTTTGCAGCAAGCAGTGGCTTTTATAGTAGCAGCTTTTCCGTTGTGCTGGGTAGAGCTGCTGTGATATTTCCTTGTTGTTTTTTTGGTTTTTGTTAGTACCCATCATCACTTGTACCAAAGCAGTCACATCTAGTTGATCATTAGCACGTGACAACATTACATGCTGTTGTACCTCACTGTGTAATTATTGTGTTCTGCAGTAATAACTGTACTGTATCTTCAATTTTGGAGAGTGGTTCATTAAAAACAGGTTCAAAAACAATTAAGAGAGATCAAGAAAGGCAAGACAAAACAAGAAAACTGCACTGTCAAAGAGCATTAAATTGAAAGCATACAATTAGCCCCTATAAAGCATAATCACATGAACAATGCATTATACATTTTCCGGGTTTTCCAAGCTTTTTAAAATGTTACCAGGCAAAAGGCCCCTAGAGAACATACAACTCTCAGCTGTAGAGCAAAAATCTACAGCCATTGAAAGCCTTGAAAGGTAGGGAAGGTGATGATTTATGAACCCTGCCCCCCTCCAACTTAGAGCAAGGTCCTGGAATTTCCAAAGGATAAAGGCCCCTCCCACCCTCTTTCATGCCTTTCTTGTTTTCCTGTCCAGAGACAGTTAAGACAACACGCAGGTTTCTGTTCTGTCATACATGATTTTTATCATTGCTTGTTTATTTTCTCTGCCGAAGTGGGTGTTTTGTGTGCTCCATGCACCCCCCGTAGCCACGCTCCCCGTGCATGTGCTTGGCTGGGACGGGGAGCATTTCCTGCAATCCGCGTGTGGGGCCGGTCAAGTGCTGACTAGTTCCAGCACCACAGAGGGGCAGATTTACAAGCCCTGTATGGTACATTTGCGCCACCGTTGCGTCACTTTTGTGACGCAGCAGCGGTGCAAAGCCAGCGCCATGCTGCGGGGTATTCGCAACTGGATGCATCTAGGGAGATGTGTCACGTTGTAAGGCCCTGCGCCGCATGTGGGCGTTCTGGCACAGGGGGGGGGGGGGCGTTCCGGCGCAGGAACGCCTCCTAAAAGTGGCTGAGTGAAATCTACAAGATTTCACTCAGTCCCTTTTACGGCCATGCTGCGTCAAAACTCAGCCCCTGCTTGAAGCAAGCGTAAGGATTGATGCAGCATGTTAGGCATAGAGGCACCCCGGGTCTTTCTGGAGCTGCGTCGCGCTTGCGACACAACTCCAGCAATGCGTCACCTTTACTGCAGCAGATGCATCGCACATCTGTCTATTCTTGCCCCATGGTGCGCCGCATTGTAAATGCGGCGCATCCATGGTGGCACAAGAGGTGTCTGCTGTGACGCACAATAACTGGCGCATCCCTGCTGATATGCAGGGATGCACCAGTTATTGTAAATCTGCCCCTTGGTGTATTTTGTGTACGCATCTGCTGGGAAGGCGGCAGCACGTTTTTGCCTCTTAGTGTCCCTTTTCTTAGGGCTTGGTTCTTTTGCTGTTGTTCTTTTAGCACGGCTCCCTTTCAGATTGGCAAATCAGTGTTCTGATTTGTTCCTCTGAGGCATTGCTTGTGAATCTGCGTGTACTTCGAGTCGGGCTGCATCTCCATGACAGCATTGCTGGTGTTTGAGGACTGTGCAGCCGGGGATGCTGCTCAGAAACATGGTCTTGTTCCTTTGGTGTTGCAAGGTTTGGAGTCCCACCACTGACCAATGATCAACCTTGTCGATACGCTTTATGGATTTTTCTTTTTAGGGCTCGCCTGCTGATGCGCTTCTGCGCATAGCTGGCGAAGCTCTATTATGGCTTATCCAGTGTTTAACAACACTGGCGATTCCTTGAAGTGCATGTGCTTTTTAGGTGATTGCGCAAGCGCAAGCCCTAAAAAGCGCGTGCACAATGCCACCAGCCGCCTGCCTGCCTGCCTCGCATTACAACATCAAAGGCAGCCCTCCCAGCGCATTTCTCCCCCCCCTAATTATTCACGGCCACATGGCCGTACTTTCAGTTTCACGGCCTGATGTCTCCTTTTAAAACTTGTTAAACTTGTTTTATAGGACCTTCCCCTAACGTCTGCCCCCCATCCCCGTCCTATCCTTCAGTCCACGGGCAAAACAGCAGACAGGGCACTCCAGCGCTCCAGCCCGGAGCCCAGGAGCCGAGGCTGCAGCCCCTTCCTTTTCTTGTATTAATTATTTATTTTTGGCCCGGCTGCGCTGCCAATGCTCGTTTGCAAATGCCTTTGCCCTTCATCAAGGAACAGATCTTTGACCCAAATGTATTTACTGACTGCCTGAACTCTGCAGTCACTTTCCACGTCCCTTCATCACAGTCCACCAATGTCCTTATAATCCAGTGTTCCTCTCTATGCCCTTTCTTTCTTTGCTGCTCCAGCAGCCTTCTGATATGTGCCACTGTGTTATTTAATGATTTTTATTGCATTGATGTGTATTATTCACTGCTTGTTTTATTTACCAGGCGTGCTTGCTAGGTTTCTGTAA